>NC_090808.1:15642500-16293750 GCF_036512215.1 Solanum lycopersicum | reverse complement strand
TATCGTTATCAACGACACAAGGCTACAGTCTCAGTTCTTACGAATTGAAGAGAGTATAGTAACTCAACCAAGGTTTAGGGTCATGTTCAGAGGGAACGGTACTTAAAATAGTAGTCACACTAGAGTTTCGTTCTAGTTACTAGTACATCAAAACATTATCAATGAAAAAACAAAATAAATTCAAATTGTGACATCAAAGTGTCAAATATTAAAAAGATTTTTGTCGCAAGTAGTAAAACAAATTAAAATAAAAGAAAAATCAAGTTTGGGGGAAAGTACTAGTGTTTGACCACAATACATGTAGACATAAATAAATGGGTACTTCCTTTATACACCTTAATTTATTAAGAAATTAAATAGGTATAAGAATTTAAGCTTTAATATGAGCAAATGAAGAAGAAAGGAGAAGACCTACTTCCAATTTGAGGAAGAAGAACCTCTTACATAAAGACTCCAACAAAACCTTCTTCAAACATGAGAAAAAAATATCAAAAGATAATTTCTAAAAGTGAAAATTCATAATAATGTTTAGACTCTCTAAAAATAATAAAGATTTACTATTTATAAACTTTAGGTAAATGTTGACGAATCCGTTCGTTGAATTTTGTTAGAATAGTCAAGTGATTCGGCAATTTGCCTTTCTTCTAGTTCGTCTTCATTTGTGCTATTCCTTAATTAATATGAATGTTGTAACATTGAGTGGAACATCTTTGCTTCGCGATACTATTTGACAAAGCACCGACTATTCCTTTTTATCGCATTCTTAATCCACTTTAGGGCTTCGCATGTTAGGAACAAAGGCAAAATGCACTCTTTAATGAATTGCCAAGTGTACATGGCAATGACCACGCTTCTACTTCATCTCTTTTTCATCCTTTTAATCCGTTTGGTGCCTAAGTGTCCAAGCTTACGCTAAAACTCCAAATACATTAAGATCAAGAGTTTTCATCAGATATTAAGATAAAATAACCAATTGAGGACACCATTTACATTAAATTAAAGACCTAAAAGAGTCCAATTTGTGGCCTCGTTAGTGCTTTGAACAACTTATTGCAAAAATGGGAACCTCTATCACTTATAATCAGCCTTGGAGTACAGAATCAGGAAAAAAATATTTTTTTCAAGAATGTCGTGACACTTTTACCTTCATTGTTGGAGAGCACAACTACTACCACCCATTTCGATACATAATCAACCACAAAAAGAATATACTTTATCACATATGAACTCAAAAATGACTTTATAAAATCAATGCTTCATACATCAAACAACTCAATTACGAAAATTGGATTCATTGGTATCTTTCGCCCCTTTGAAATCCCACATTTTGTTTAGCAACGGTAACAAGACTTGGCAAAGTCATAAGCATCTTTGTTGTTGGTAGGCCAGTAGTATGCACACTACAAGATCTTATGTGCATTCTGAATACCACTATGATGCCCATTAATAGGAAATGAATGAAAAGCCTCGAGACCACTCAACATCTCAACCTTGGTCATACATCGTTGAATAATCCCATCGGTACAAATACGATATTAGTAAGGCTCATCAAAAAATAACTTCTTCACATCATGCATAAATTTCTGCCTTTGGTGAAAAGAAAAGTCCGGAGGAACCAAGTCACTTGCCAAGTAGTTAGCAAAGTCAGCGAACCAAGGAACCAAATCTTGGGATGTTGCCATTACATGGTAATCTGGAAAGGAATCATTATTTCAGTCCTATCACCAATCTAGAGCAAAGCTTCATCCTCCAATCTAGACAAGTGATTGGCAACTTGATTCTCGATTACCTTTCTATCTTTTGCTAAAGAAAAAAATTCAACAAAAACACTCACCTATCAAGTCGCGGTTTTGCATCCTTCTTAGCCACTAAATACCTTTATGTCGATTGGTCAATATGCACTATGACACAGTACAAAGCAAATACAATTGAAATTTCTCGAATTCAAATACCACTGCATAAAGTTCTTTCTTAGTCACAGTGTAATTCTTCTAGGACGCATTTAGAGATATTCTTGAATAGTAAATAGGATGAAGTATCTTATCAGGCCTTTGTCCCAATACCATGCCAAGCGATACCCCACTTTCATCATACATAACCTCATAGGGTTTCCCTCAATCAAGTGCATTAATGATTGGAGCAGAGAGTAGATTCTTCGTCAATCTCCAAATGTTATCATGCAAGCATCATAAAAGTTGAAATTACTATTCTTATCATGATGTTTACACAATGGATGTGCAATTTTTGAGAAATCTTTTGTGAAACTCATATAGAATCCAACAGGCCCTAGAAAACTTCAATACCTTTTCGAGAGATCTTATGCCCCAACATTATATCCTCTTTCACCAAAAAGTGACACTTCTCCCTATTCAACACCAAGTAACGGTCTCCACACCTTTTCAGTACCTTGGCCAAATTATCCGAACATTGATCAAAAGAGTCACCCACCATTGATAAATCATCCCTGAACGCCTCATTAGTTTCCTCCTCAATATCGGAGAAAAGTGACATCATACACCATTCGAAGGTCGCTGAAGCATTGCACAACCCAAATGGCATGTTTTTGAAGGCGAAGGTCCCATATCATCAAGTGAATGTTGTTTATTTTCCCTTTGTCTTCTGGAGCTATAGAGATTTTATTGTACCCTGAATAAACATATAGAAAACAATACCAACCCGTTTCCACAAGGTTGTCCAACATATGGTCCATGAAAGGCATAGGAAACTTGTCCTTCTCTATCAAAGCATTCAACTTCTGTTAGTCATTGCAAACTCTTCATGCGGTGACATGACGCAGCAGGACAAACTCGTTTCTCTCATTAGGCACCAACATAATACTTTCTTTTTTAAGCACACACTAAATATGACGCACCCAAATACCCTTTCAAATGGAATAAATAACTGTAAAATCGAAACACTTGATGATCTCATTCTTAACTACCTCTTGCATGGGAGAATTTTTACTTTTCTAGGGCTCGATACTAAGCTTGTGATCCGACATAAGTTGTATTTTGTGAGAATAAATATTGGGAGGAATTTTAATTATGTCCACAGTAGTACACGCGATAGCTCGCTCAAACCTCTTTAACACTGATACCAAGCCCTCTACTTGTTGCCTTTTAACATATGATGCAATAATTACTGGTAGACTCTCCTGTTTACCCAAGATTATGTACCTCAAGTATAGGGGTATATCCTTGAGCTCCAATTTTGGTTGCACTTTCACAAACGATATCGAGGGTGGAGACTCACAATTCTTTATATCTAATTCCAAATTTTTTGCTTCAAAACATATTTGAACCTATCAAGTGCGACAACCAATTAATTTTACTCTTCAATGCAATCACTCTATAAATTCATCATGACTACTTCCAGTTCCTCAACACTCAGTCTTTCTTCAATTTGCACCTAAGACCCGCTCTTAACTCTATATGTTATAGTAGATACAGATTGGACCTCGCCACTAAAATTCATGGACCTACAAATAATAAAAGTTGCTTCTTCATTGTTCAGTCAGAACTTCATATGCCCTTTCTCCATGTCAACCAAAGCACGCTCCATGGAAAAGAATGGTCTCCCAATAATGATGGGGACCTCAAAGTAATCCTCACAATCAAAAATAATAAAATTATCCAAAAAAATGAACGTCTCCACCTATAATAGCACATCATACAGTCCCTTTATATAACTCTTTATAGTTCTATCGGCCATAAGCAATCGCATTGTAGGTGGTTTTGTCTATCCTAATATTAACTTCATATAAATATATAATGGAATGAAATTTATGCTAGCACCAAGTCTCCTACTACCTCTCCAAATCCTAATCCACTCATTCTCGCGTTTTTCCCTACTCCTCTATCACTTTCACTCTTATGCATTCTGTAAAACAAAAGAATAGAACAAAAATAAAAAAGTTCATCCAGAACTTGAAAGCGAAAAACTCAAAAGAGATGTCAGTCTAAAAAAGTAAAGCAAAACAAAATTCTTGACGGGATTCTGCTTGAAATTTCGGTTGTGAGGCTTGGTTTCGTGGGCAATTGGCAGCATTTAAACAAGTGTGTTACGACATTAAAGTATGGGTTTTCTTCTCTGTTTTCCCCTTTCCCAAGAGATCCCTAAGTTTAGTTTATTGAATGTGAATTTGGAAATTATGTAAGGAACGAAATATGTATCCCAGAAAAGTATTTTACGTTAATTGTTTGAGCATGGGTGTGATGTAAATTAACTATGTTGCTTCCAGAAATTTGTGTATTATAAATGTTCGTATATGTAATTGTTAAAAGTGAGATGTTAATATAAGGGTAATGTTTCTGGAAAATGTCACACGAATTACTCCAAGAATAAATATTAAAGCTTCAGAGAAATATGGATTGAAAGAGACCAAATTTCCACCTTTACTTGATATGTTCGTCTCGGCAAAAAATATGAAAAGTGAGCTATGTTTTAAAAATTTTAAAATTTGCGAGGTCATTGGGAATTGAACTTATGACCTCACCAAATGCAAATTACATAAATATTTCATGAGAAAAACGAAAGAAAAAAATCAATGTTGTTAGTGGGGATTGAACCCACAACCTCTTGAATAAATGAGGGAGTTAGCAGAAAAAATAATGGAGAAAAATAAATGGCTAACAGGTTTAGGGACTACATGAGGATAAATCCTCCCATTTACACTATATCAAAGATTGCTGAGGATCTCGAGGAGGAGTGTAGGGATACTATGTTGTATGATAGCATGGACCTTTCCAGGCTTATGGTACATGTCCAACAAGTGGAAAAAAAGTATCAAGAGGAATCACACTAGGGTAGGGAACATGTCAAGGAATGATGAGGATAATTTTTCAAGGAAGAGTAGAACTTAAATAAGAGATAAGCCCAGGTTTATAAAGGGACTTGATATGCTCAAACATACTTCTCAAATAAGAAGTAAAGTGGTCATGTCAAGTAAATAACCCAACTTGTGAGGTTGGGATCGTTCCCACGCGGAAAATAGATTAGACTTAACTTCAACCTATTAAAACTATTGTTTGGTCAATGATTTCCTTGGAAAGTAAAAACAATAAAAGGGGGGTTTCTAATTCTAAATGAATGAAAATAACTAACGCAATTGAAAGAGACACTTAACAGCTTTAAATGTTGTATTTTAATCAATTAATCAAATTAACTAGAGTTTACGTGTTCCCCACAGGTTCATAACTTGATAATTCTAACTATAACAATTCTTTCCTAGTATCTTGCATGCAAAGTGATAAGTTATGTATTTTTAAATTCTTGGTCCGGCATCTAGAAAATCTCACTCTACACCTTGGTCCGGCTACGTGTGTTGCTATCCTAACCCTTATCTTTAACTCATATTAAGCATTGTATTCGATATTTGACTAAGTTATTACCTCGTACAATCAATACTAGCCTATTATATAGTATACACTAAATCTATGTTGATAATTCTTTTCCTATTATCTACCTCCTTGGTCCGGCAAGTAGCATTAAGGCGAGTTCTAATGTTGGTCATCTGTTAAAAAGACTTCTAAGCGAAAGAATTATTAATACATGCAAGATACCATTCTAGAATTATTATTTTAGTTAGGTTATATCTCATTATTTGCATATGCTTCCCACAACCCTAGTTATGGAGTTTAGTTACTCATAGTCCTAATCACAATATTCAAATATATAAATAAGAATTCATGTACTTACTTCAATGAGAAAGAGTAAAATCCGAAAGTGTGCTTGATTAATAACCAAAAATCACAAACAATCAATGATAATCAAAAGTCTAACAATACAACGCTTTCTAATACGGTGTCTAAAAATACAGAATCTAACAATTATCCAGAGTCTAACAATATGGAGTCTAACTATCGGGAGTCTAACCTTAAAAACAAGGTTCTTCAAACTATTTATAAAAAATAAAAAACTAATTAACCAAGGACTCTATTTGCTGGAAATCTGCCAAAACGCGGCAGGGTCGACAGACCTCGCGACGGATCGTCATGGTTACGACAGACCGTCATGGACTCAGTCGTCCTATACTTATGCAATTTCTTCTTCTTCTCTTCTTCATTACCCTCGACGGCAAGTATGACGAACTGTCATAGGCACACCGGTCCGTTAAGGGTCTTCGTTCCAAGCACATCAACTCTTCGAATATGGGTACTGGGATTACTTCTCTAAACTTTATGACGAACCTGCAGGACCGACAATCATACACATGACGGACCGTCACAAGCTTTGTAACCCCACACTTGGTATGACTTCCCCATCTTCCTTCAGCAGCTACACTACGCTGCCACCTACGGACCGTCACAAGCACGATGGACCGTCATAACCTCCGTAGGTGGTCTCTTCTACATTTCATCGCTCAAAATCTCCGCATTCAGCTTTGGACAAATTTCCTGCAAAATAAATAGAAACTTATATAAAAATTAGCACAAAAAGGCTTTCAGACACACTAAACTTAAGGAAAAAATATTAATAATACTGTGAAACCACGGTATATCAGGACTCTCCCACCAAGGGGAGTCAAGTTCATCAAAGGGTCACTATGATAGGATTCCCAGCCCAAAGTTAAGAAAAACAGTGATGTAGATATACCTCTGGAGAGGCCACCTTGTAGGAAGTGTGGCAAACTTCATGACGGAGACTCTAGCAGTGGCTCTGGAACCTGTAACACTTCTGGAAAACCTTGTCACATGATAAAGGATTGTCCGTACATGAGAGCTCGAGAAAAAGGGAAGGAGAAAGTTCAACCGCATGGTTCAAGTGAAGAGGCTCCAAGGAAGCATCGATTCTTTGCACTCAAGTCTAGAGGGTAAGGGAAGACACCTCTGGTGATATCTCGGGTGCGTAGCCTAAATTATTTTTTCATTTGTATGGTTTTATGCACTAGTATTAAAATATGTTTGAGCCATCATGTTGGTTTATGAGGTATGTTACTTATGTCTTTATTTATGTTGTATGATTTGATGAGACTAGTTTAGGAAAAAGTTCCTTATGTAACTCGTGGGGAATAAAAGGTCCCATGAGAGCATTGTCAAATACAACACTACTCACTATTGGCGTAACCCATCCATATTCCTTTACCATTGGTCGAACCAAACTCAAGTGATACCCTTTAGTTGGTATGCAACTAGTTCTACCCTCTCAGCATCAACAACATGACACATGTCAAAAAAAATTTGAAGTACTTCCAACAAATTTCTCTTGATCCTATATGACACTTAAACATGTGAAACTTGGTGGATTCATCCCTAAAAAATCATAAATCTTTGAGATATCAACAACTTCATTTCGATTTCCTCTCTGTCAAACCTGATGAGTCACAACTTGACAAGAGATCCAGATCGTCTCACATAATTCAGTATGCGTAACTTTTTAAGCAGGTGTATTAAGCAACTCTTGTTCTTCAACAATCCTCCTATCTTGACCAACTCTAAAAACTCTTCATGAAGGCATGATTTTCTGAAAACACCTGCAAGCACAAATTTTATGGAAACTTTTTAGATATTAACTCTAGCGCACAAAAGGAATACGAATGAAGTGAGGAATTCCTAAATATTGTAGTCTCCTAATCATAGGTGTGGCATGCTTCACAATGATGACTAAGACTCTACATACATGGATTCATAGACTCCCTATGACTCTTGAGCTATGTTATCTGATATCAAAGTTGTCATACATCAAGCCTACACTCTGGACATGGCCGACACTCGGAAACCATTTACTGCCCCAAATGAACCCTTGGCCTAGCTTACTTACTCAACGGAAGACTTAAAGCATTAACACAAGGATTAAGATGCTAACTAACTCAACTGACTGGAACTGATATCAAAATATTTTAAAAATAAACATTTCCCTTAGCAAAAATGGCAACTCAGTTATAAAAATAAATCAATAACAAAATTATGACACAAGAACTAACATTTGACTGACTATTTATGAACCCTTTAATAAGTAAGATGGATGTTGGGATAGACCCTATACATCCTAATGAAATAAACTAGAAAGAAATGAAAATGGATCCTTTGAAAAGCAAGGAGGCTCACAAACTGACTTTGAACTGCTCACTGGAAAAACGGTGCGCCGGAATATTGATCCTAGTTACCTTCATCTGCATAGTGATATGATGAAGACAAGTTGACATCAATACAATGAATGTCCGAGTATGAGGGTTGGAATGCTAAACAACAACATAATCTTGAAGATGATTATGAGTGAACACCTACCTTATCTCTACTCAACTCATGAATAACTAACTCATTATAACTAATCATTTCATCATATGAAAATTTAAAGACATGAATAATATAAAGAAACATTGTTTAAAACATGGTTTTCAACTCTGTGTATGCAAAAAATATAATTGACACTAAGATGTATGTAAAAATAATACAAAATAATCTGATGCAAACTCATAATCTTAATAATAAAGAAAACATGATATGATTCCTCTCGAAGTCTACTCATGCAGTTCATAAATAAAGTCTCATACCCCCATTTATGCTTAGCAGAACTCTTGAGGAACCATGCAACTATTGTTGTGGGAGTTTCTATAACCATCAACCATCACTTAATAATTATAGTGATGATACGACGGTTTACCTCACGCTGCCAACGACAATCCTAACTTTGCCCGAGTATAGGACCTGAACTGTCTAATGGATCCACAAATAAACTCTTAAAAGGATTCATCTAAAAAGTATTACTCTTTTTTACCCATGATGGCAATATGAAGTTTATTGAGACTTGAATTAATCCAAAACTCGCCTCCCCTAATTGGTGCTCAATAATACTCCCAAAAAATAATTATATTGTATTTTTTTAAAAAATCAACTTTTGTATTGATTTGAGATTAGTTCTATAAAACATAGCTCAAATGCTATCTTGGAAATCTTAGTTTCCCTGCTTGCTTCATTTATAAATCTATAACTCTTTTCTAAAAACATGCCCGAAGGCCATTTTGGAAGATTTAACTTCCTTAATTTCTTAAATGTGAAAACATTTTAAAATATCTTTGGCGATACTTAGTCCCCCTATACATTTAAAGAAAAGAACTTCAACTTAACTCTTTACTCGTTACTCCATACTTAGCTTGAAACTTGACTGTTGAAAAAACTCATCGAGAAATATTTAGTTCCCTTATATTTATTTAAAGGATCATATTCAACTCTTTACTCTTTACTTAACTTAAAACTTAACTCTTAAGGAATAATTATTTCACTTATAACTTTTGAGAAATGCACTCATTCTTGGATGTTTGCTTAACTTATAACTTGATCCTTAAAACAAAGTTAACATGTTTGTTAAAAACTCTTGGAAACTTTTAAAAACTTTCTTGACTTGATTCTTTACTTTTAGACTTAACATTTAACTTTTTTGAATTTGATCTTAACTTTTCTTGAATCTCATTATGGTTTCAAGGGTAATGGATGATTTCTTGTTTTTTAGACGTACCTTAGAGTGTTTGAATCAAATAGGAAATATGGGTACATAACTTAGCAATTAGTACTAAAATATGGGGAATGAACGAGGTCAACTGGCATCCTTGGCCTTGTGAGAGGCGTGGGCGCCATGACCCAAAATTTAAAGGACAAGATGGTACAATTTGCCTAGGCCCCGCACGAAGGCCCTACAGATAGAGATTGTCGTATGGGGCTATGCGAAGCGCGGTACCCTAGATCCCTACCAACCACCGTTTTGACTTTTCTTCTCCATTTTTCATCTCTAGAACTTCTAAACTTCCATGGATCTTTTTTCCTGAATACATAGAATCACTAATACTCTCAATACTCAGTGGATTCGACTTGAAAAAAAAACCCAGAAACACGAATCAAATCAACTCTAGGCATACAACAACTCATTCAACAAGAAGTTAACCATTGCTCTTCAAGAACTTCAATGTTGATCATTCAATCTACTCAAAACTAGATGAATTAAACTAATTTGTGTGTGGGTTAACTAACGCAACGCAGAAAGATCTTACATACCTTCATAGGATAATCCCCGATGATTTCCACAAGCCGAACTTCGGCGATCTTGAACGTTCTTGATTCCTCTTCTCTTATCTCCTCATTTTCTCCTCTTGTTTCCTCTTCTCTTACACTTTAACTTATTATTCTAAAAGCATGAACTGAAGAGTATTAGTTTATACTCCAATATATAACCCAAAAACAAAATAAAATATTTGGGTAAGGAAAAGACAACTTTGTCCCTTCCAAATCCGGATTGGACTATCCTTAATCTAACAGCCAAACATCCGAAAGACATAACTCAATCATATTATATCGAAATCGTGCAACTAACAGCATTGGAACTACCTCTAATTCATCCTCATCTAGAAGTTATGGCCGTTTGAAGCTTACCAAAATCTCACTTTTCTCTAAATTAAGAAAATTTCCAATTTTTTAAGTCTTTACAAAAGTGACTATTTCAACTTCTAAGCTTCTTATTTGCTATCTCAATTTGTTAGACGTTACAAATTATATCATCTTGTTTAGAATAGTTAAAGAACTAAATGGAAAATTTGAAACAAAAAGCTAATTTCTGGTCTAAATTTCCATCAAAAGATAGTCAGAGTACAAATCACAAAGCCCCTTAATGCTCTTAATCACAAAAATAGAAATATGGATGGTTAGAGATCCCTGTAATTTACCCTCTTTTGGTAATAAATACAAAACTAATTTGATGAAACATATAAATCTTGAAGTAGAGATCACAAGTAAAATAAATATAGAAAGATGGGTACTATTCTTAGGAATGTTCGATTGTCAAGCTGTTTTTATTTTGTTAAAACTTATTTTTGACTAAGGTTGTTAATTTATGTGGTTAGATAACACTTGCAATTAATAAAGAAAAATAGCATGATCTATAAAAGTAAAACTTCATGTTTTAAACATTTTAATTCAATTTTTTTACTGTCTTTCTTAATTGTTCCTATCCTATTAAATTTTCTTATTTTTCCTTGTAAGTATAATAAATATTTAAATACATTTATGGAGGATTCAAGGTTTGATTTGGGTAGCACAAGTGTCATGACTAGGTAACACACTTTTATCATCTAATAGCACATTATTTTAATAACATACTTGTGACTTTTAAAACTTATTGGTGAAGTACTTAATGATTTGATGATTGTTACTAAAAGATTAAATATTTATATCTTCTTCTAGGAATTCAATATCTCATCCTAAGATTGGATGAATATAGATAGGCATAACAAAGAGTATATTGATGGTGTTGAATTATTTCTAGATTTTGCTTACTCTTTTGAAGATCCTCAAGGATAGAAAATTTGGTGTTCATGTGCAAAATATTTTTGTATTCATCGGACTAGAAAAAATGTAGTGTATGATCACCTAATATGTTATGGATTTGTTTAAGGCTCAACTAGATGGATCGATCACAAGGATTGTGATGTCAAGTTGAATGTTAACGATGATATGGGTTACTCGTGTGATGATATTAATGAATTGACAAAATGTCACAACCAGGGATAACCACTTAGAATCAATCGGCGTCATCGACATCTCGGAGGCTTGAATAATAACAACCTTAAAAATTACTATGCTAAGTAATGTTTAGCATATCTAGAATGTCTAGATTATACCAAGTTCACACGGATTGATGCGCGTAGAACCATACCTCTGAACCTGTGTAACACCCAAGACAACTAACTTGGTGAGTTAGTTGAGCTAGGAAAGGTTGGGTCCAGCCATATAGGGCAATCGAATATGAAGATTTATGCGGATGAGTCTTAATCGGACTTTAAAAAGGGTAATCTTAAGTTACGAGGGTCTAGGCGTTAAATAGTCTTTTCCTGGCAAAGGGTAGTATCGTAATAACCATAAATATTTAATTGATTAATTACTTAATATAATGGAGGTGCAATTCGGGTAGGGAGGCTGAAATTGACCCTTTAAGCAAAATCTTCCTCCATTTGGGTTTGAGCCTTGGTGGAAGCAATGATTTAATTGATTTATTGTGTTTTGCTAATTAGTTAAACTAATTAATATATAATTTGATGATTTAATTAAAGGAAAATCAGATTTTCAATAGAAAATAATAATAATAATAATAATAATAATAACAATAATAATAATAATAATAATAATATTAATAATAATAATAATAAATAATGAGGAGTGCTAGTTTGACTAAGTGTCCACCTAACTCTCGTAATCCATATCCTCTCATTCTCATGTATCTGACTCTCATTCTCAATTTTTCCATCTGGAAAATAACTGAAAATAATAGTTCTTCACTATTAAAGAACTTAAACACATAAACTCAAACGAAAATCTAATCTAAAAACAAAAATCAACAATATTCTTCTAGACGGATTGGGTTTTGGATTTTTGTGATGAGGAAGTGGTGTCGTGCATAGGAAGCTTTGAAACACGTGTTGAACAACATTAAGGTATGAGTTTTCATGTCTCTTGGTTCCTTTCCCAAGAGACACCTAAGTTAAGTTTAAATTACAATCGATAAACTAAGATTGTCCCCGTTGCATGCCCCACGTCATTAGATCCTTTGAAAGATTCAAAGTATGCATTGGTATGTCTTCAGGTAGATAATTTTAGGTCTGGTTGTAATTACCTTTTTGAATGTGTATTCAAAAATTATGTAAGGAGTGAAAGTTGTGTGTCGGGAAAGTGTATTAAGTAAACTGTTTGTGCATGTGTATGCCGTGAATTAACTATGTTTCGCTTCCTGAAATTTACATGTTAAAACGTTGTATTTTACGTGTACCAATATGTTAAAAGTATGATGTTCATATAAGTGTAATGTTGCTTAATAAATATCACACGAAATAATCGAAGAATCAACATAAAAAATAGAGAAAAACGAATCGAAAGAGGACAAATTTCTAGATTGTTCAAAATGTCGGTCTCGGCCAAAAATAAGAAAAGTGAGCTATGTTTTAAAAAAAATTAAAATTGTGTAGTCATTGGGAATTGAAACCAAGACCTCACCAAATGCACATTACATAAAATGTTCATGAGAAAAACGGAAAGAAAATTAAATGTGGTGAGTGGGGATCAAACCCACAACCTTTTGAATAATTAAGAGAATTACGAGAAAAATATAGGAGAAAAATAAATGTGGTGAGTGGGGATTGAGCCCACAACCTCTTGCATAGGTAAGAAAGTTAATTGATAAATTAAGAGAAAAAGAATGAGCTTGTGGGAAATTGTTCCAACAATCTCCTTGCCTTAAACGAGAGAGAGAGAGAGAGAGAGAGGATGAAAATAAGGAAATATTATGGGAGTGATGGGGATCGAACTAGGGTCCCCAAAATCTGAAAAATGTAATATCAAGTTTACTATAAGATTAAATGTTGCTCAAGGGATTCGAAATTGGGTTCCCTTGCCCAATCCTATATTAACACATAAGTTTTACGTGAACAAATAATTAATGAATGTTACGCCTAAGGATCGAAATCAATATATTGGCATATCTACAAGATGCATAAGTCTTGTACCATATAATTTTGGGTAAATATGAATCACTTAGACAAACTATGAATGAAGCCTCACGGCTTGTATGTGTGGACTAATAGGTCTAGCATACATTTAAAAGTAAGTGAACCTAAGATGTTATGTGATAAGATAATGAAACCCAGAGGGTTTAAGTAAGAGTGTGACACACACTAAAGGGCCACGTGGATTGGCATAATATGAAATGAACATTCATGTAAAGTAGTGAGTAATTATGAAGAGTAAATGTGCTAAATCTAAAGAATGTGGTGACAACATAATAAGAGGCTAATGCGAAAGGTGAGAGAATTCTCAAATGAGCCTAAGTAAATGTTCCAAGACGTACTAACCTATGAGAGTGTAAAGTTAATGAAGAGACCAATCTCTATGAACACTCTAATGAAGGTATTGAAGATCATGCATACTTAATACTAATGATGAGATGAGAAATCATCTAATGAGCTACGATGTCATCATTCTAGAAGTCAACTTCTATGATTTATGACATGAATGTAATGGAACTTTATACTGAGCACCGATAGGCTAGCTATGAGTTGTGATTCCTTCTTTCGGGAAGGCAAAGGTTTGTGTAATTCTCATGAGATGAGATTGTCTGTCTAGACGGGTATGGGTATTCTTATATATCCTAGTCTTTGAACCTATACTACCAATATAGGGTTCTAGTAGGGTTCATTTCCCTATATACACTAGCATGTTTTGGTTTTCTTTGGCCAGTGATTCCATATTATTTCGTAGTGGGGTTAAACACTAGAGTTCATGATGCTCACATGAACCATGTCGGTTAAGGTCAAAGTTCCTAAAGAAAGAATAAGCTTATCCTCAACTAATTCACATAATAAATTGACCGATACCAAAGGTTTTAGGATAGGATAATCAAGAAGTGAGCTAGACTTAAGTAATGATACTAGGTCATTCTTGGTCATTACATAACAGACCCGATGAAAGTACTAAACTACATCCAAGGTGTAGCTGGTGTTTACACTAGCTTAGGAATGAATGAAAATGAAGTATGTATGAATGAACGAAGTAGACTTTGTGTTTTCTAAAGAAGGCTCCCTAGTTGAGGTTTTTATATGTTGAGACCTCACTTTGGGAAGTCCTTATGTTAAGTCCATGATTCCAAGGTCTCATGGCATATGAACGAATAAAATGAAATATGATATATGTTACATACAATATATTATGTGTTATATGCAATATGTTTTGTGTTGTGTGCAATATGATCGTATGATTATTCATGTTACCCTCATGGCATGAAATTCCTAATCAATATTGGAAAGTCCATTGACTTGAATTTCCACAACTCATATTTTTAGGAAAGACCTATTATAAATTATGCATGTTTGTGGTGTGTGCTTGCATATACCCATACTTAGTACAAGTGTGTACCAATCCTTTACAACGCTTTACTTTTAGGTGCAGGCACAGGTGGACGCTAAAGTTTACGAGATGATGCTGAAGCTATTCGGACGTGGAGCATTCATACATACTTGGTAGGCCCTCATGATTTCGAGGACGCTTGCCCATTATATTCTATCTTAGATGTAGGCTTGATCTAGTGGAGTATGTTCCACTAGCATTTCTTTCTAAATTATTTTCAAACATTGTATTGGTTCCATTCTGGAAACTTTATATTTTATGCAGATATGAATTTTTCATTCAGTTGAGTATCTTGGTATTAGATGGTTATTGTGAACGATTATGAAATGATGTAGATAAATCTTATATGAGTATAACGTATCCTACTATGAAGTCTACGTATACTCCAAGTAACTAAAAGTTTCAAATTTTCCACTAAAATTAACCTAGATGATGTAACGATAATGTATGTGGGCTTGTCTGCGACATATGAGAGGGCAACAATGTTGGTCTCGTCTGGGATCTAGATTCTAGTCGTGACAAAATTGGTATCAGAGAACTAGGTTAAATTTTGAGGATAATAAATTCACATCAACCACATCGAGTAGTTTCTAAGTCATGGTAGTGAAGTGCACCACTATCTTAAATTAGAGAATGCATGATGCATAGGATAATTCCCTCTTCTGATATTATAATGCCCTCTCTAATGTTTGATTCCTTGGTTTTGAGCTTATCCAACATCAATTCTACTTTTTCAGAAAATTAACACAAGGAGGAACGTTGGTCGGGGAAGAGGAGAAGCAGATGTTGGGGACAACCAAGTTCCTCTCTAGGCCCCAGCTGCAGAAATGGAAATGCCTGTTAACCCAACTGGGTTGACAGATGGAGAATTAAGGACAGCCCCAGTACAGATGGCCCAAGCCATCACCTTAAAAGCTAAGGCTATGACAGCCTTGGAAGAGCAACAACGTGTTCACTAGAAAAACCCACCTGCCAGCACCATGGCTAGTAGGCTAAGGGACCTCATGAGGATGAATCCTCCCGTTTACACTTGATCTAAGATTTCTAAGAATCTCAAGGTTGAGTGTACGGTAGCTATGCTTCATGCCATCATGGGCCTTTCCAGGCTTATGGTACATGCCCGAAGAGTGCAGAAAAGTAGGAAGAGGAAGCATACTAGGGCAGGGAACAGGTCAAGGCAAGCTAAGAAGAATTTTTCAAGGAAGAGTAGTAGTGAAATAAAGGATATGCCCGAGTTTAAGAAGGGACTCTCCCACCAAGGGGAGTCAAGTTCGTCCAAAGGTATCTATGATAGGGATTCCATCCCATAGTTAAGAGAAACAGTGAAGTATATACACCTCAGGAAAGGACACCTTGTAGGAAGCGTGAAAAACTTACTAGAGGAGGGTGTACGAGGGTCTCGAACGCAGATGAATAGTCCAAGTGAAGAGGCATTAAGGAGGCAACGATTCTTCGCACTCAAGTCTAGGGGTGTAGGTGAAGACCCCTCTACTGATGTCTCAGGTGCGAACTTAAATTAATTTTTCATGTGTATGGTTTTATGTACTAGTATGAAGTGAATATGTTGGATTCATCAATTTGGTTGATGACTTATGTGAGTTATGTGTTTATTTATGTTGTATTCTTTGATGAGACTAGTTTAGGAGGGAGTTCCTTAGTCTATTAATGTGAAGCTACTAGTAAGTTTCAAGGATGTGGACCAACCTACTAATATGTGAGTCAGATATTCACCAACAAAAATCATTGAGTAGCTTAGGTATGAATTTTCTCCATAAGTGTTATGCTACCATAGACTATAAAACAAAGGTAGTGGGGTTTCAGTTGCCTAAGAAGATAGGGTATAAATGGGCAGGGCGTGGATCAATCCAACTAAGTTAAATAATTTAAAATCTTAAGGCCAACAAGATGTTATCTAAGTGGTTATATATATTCTTTCCTAAGGATGGTTTTGTTTAAGAAACACTAAGTTTTAGTGCAATAATCAACTTGGTGTTTTAAGTCCAAAAATAATATGTGTAATAATTGCACTATTTGAGTTAAAATAAAAGGTAGTGGGGTTTCAGTTGCCTAAGAAGATAGGGTATAAATGGGCAGGGCGTGGATCAATCCAACTAAGTTAAATAATTTAAAATCTTAAGGCCAACAAGATGTTATCTAAGTGGTTATATATATTCTTTCCTAAGGATGGTTTTGTTTAAGAAACACTAAGTTTTAGTGCAATAATCAACTTGGTGTTTTAAGTCCAAAAATAATATGTGTAATAATTGCACTATTTGAGTTAAAATGAATTCATGTTTTCATATCATGTTGTTGTTTTTGTAGAGCGTTGACATGATTTTTTTTTGTGTTGCATGAGTTGTGAGGTATATCAAGTTAAGTGTGATTGATAAGGAAGTTCCTCAATCTCAAATATAAAGCATCAGATGATCTTGAGTAATATGCATTATCCAGAGTAAGTGTGAAACAAAAATTCACAAAGAGTAAAGTCTCAAGTATGTTAAGATATTTTCGAAAATCACCCTCTTTATTTTAAAATGATGTGTAGTGTTGTTCGGGGACGAATGTTCCTAAGGGGGGGGGGACAATGTAACAACCCTAAAAATGACTATGTTAAGCAATGTCTAACGTATCTAGAATGCCTAGATTAGACCCGATTCAAACAGATTAATACGCTTAGAACCACACCTCTAAATATGTGCAATATCCAAGCCAACTAACTATGTGAGTTATTTTAGCTAGGAAAGGTTTGGTCCAGCCATGTTGGGCACCCGAATAAGAAAATTTATCCGGATAAGTCTTAATCGGACTTAAAAAGGGGTAATCTGAAGATTGGAGGGTCTAGGGATAAAATGGTCTTTTATAGGCTACGGGTAGTATTTTAATTACCCTAGATATTTAATTAAATAATTAATTAATGTGGTAGAGGGGAAATTAGGTAGGGAGTGCTGAAATTGATCCTTTAAGCAAAATATTGCTCCACCCGACTTCGAACTTTGGTGGAAGCAATGATTTAATGGATTAATTATATTTAGTGAGTTATTTAAACTAATTAATATTTAATTTTCTGATTTACTGAAAGGAAAATCTGATTTTTAATAGAAAATAATATTAATAATAATATTAATAAATATTGAGGAGTCCTACTTTTACTAAGTCTCCACCTAACTCTCCTAATCCTAATCGTCTCATTCTCACGTCTCTCACTCTCAATCTCACGTTTTTCATCAGAAAAATAATAGTTCTTCACTCTTGAAGAACTTAAACACAAAAACTCAAACGGAAAGATAAGCTAAAACGAAAATCAACAATATTCTTCTCCACGGATTGGGTTTCTGATTTTGGTGGTGAGGCATTGATGCCGTGAGAATAGTCAGTATTGAAACAAGTGTTGAACGACATTAAGGTATGGGTTTTCTTATCTCTTGCTTCCTTTCCCAAGAGACCCCTAAGTTCAATTTAAATTACAATCGAGAAACAAAGGTTGTCCTCGTTGTATGTCCCTGTCATTAGATCCTTTGAAAGATTCAAAGTATGCATTGGTATGTGTTCTGGTAGATGATTTTAGGGATGGTTGTTGTTAAATGTTTGAATGTGTATTCGGAAATTATGTAAGGAATTAATGATGTGTTCAGGGAAAGTGTATTAAGTTATATGTTTGTGCATGTGTGTTCCGTGAATTACCTATGTTTTGCTGCCTGAAATTTACATGTTAAAATGTAGTATTTTATGTGTACTAATATGTTAAAAGTGTGACGTTCATATAAGTGAAATATTGCTTAGTAAATGTCACACGAAATACTCCAAGAATCAACATAAAAAAAGAGAAAAACGAATTAAAAGAGGACCAAATTTCCAGCTTGTTTGAAATGTTGGTCTCAGCCAAAAATTTGAAAAGAGATCTATGTTTTAAAATTTTTTAAAAATTGTAAGGTCATTGGTAATTGAAACCAAGACCTCGCCAAATGCAAATTACATAAAAATTTTCATGAGAAAAATGAAAAGAAAATTAAATGTGGTTAGTGGGGATTGAACCCACAACCTCTTGAGTAGATGAGATAATTAGGAGAAAAATATACGAGAAAAATAAATGTGGTGAGTGGGGATTGAACCCGCAACCTCTTTCATAGGTGATAAAGTTAAGAGATAAATTAAGAGAAATAGAATGCGCTTGTGGTGCATTGATCCCACAACCTCCTTTCCTTAAACGAGAAAGAGAGGAGTAAAAGAAGGAAAATATTATGGAAGTGCTGGGGATCGAACTAGGGTCCCCAAAATCTGAAAAATGCAATTATCAAGTTGAATATAAGAATAAGTGTTGCTCAAGGGATTCAAAATCGAGTTCCCTTGCCCAATCCCGTATTGACACATAAGTCGTACGTGAACAAATAGTTAATGAATGCTTCCTCTAAGGATCGAAATCGATCTTTTGGCATATCTACAAGATACATAAGTTTTGTACCATGTAATCTTGGGTAAATATGAAACACTAAAACAAATTATGAATGAAGCCTCATGGCTTGTATGTGTGGACTCATAAGTCTAGCAAACATTTAAAAGTAAGTGAACCTAAGATGTTATGTGATGGGATAATGAAACCCTAGAGAGATTATGTAAGAGCATTGTCATACAATGAAATAAATATTAACATAACGTTGTGAGTGATACGCTCAAATTTAATTATCAAAATGAAGTAAAAGTGTTCGCGTCCAGTAAAGAACCCAACTAGTGAGGTTGGGATCGTTTCCACGAGGAAAATGGTTCAGCCTTAACTTTATTGTATTATTACTTCTATTTAGTCAATTAATTCCCTAAAACAATAGCTAAAGGGTGGTCTGATTAATCTAAGCAATTACTTAGTTAAAGTAAACAAGTTACTGGTTCAAGTAAGTGAGTTTAATCCAGTAAGAGAGTAACTAGGGTCAAAGTGTTCCCAGAGGCTCCAAACTCGGTAATTCTAACTATAACAATTCTTTCCTCGCATCTTGCATGCAAATTGATGAGTTATGTATTTATAAATCCTTTGTCCGGAATCTAAAAAATTTCACTCTGCACCTTGGTATGGATACGTGTGTTTCTTTACTAAACCTTATTTTTACCTCATATTAAGCGTCATATTCGATATTTGACTAAGTTGTTACTTCGTACCAAACGACACTATCCCATTAGGTAGTATACACTAAATCTATTTTGATAATTCTTTTCCTATTATCTACCTCCTTGGACATGCAAGTAGCATTTAAGCGAGTTCTAATGTTGACCATACGTTAAAAAGACTTCTAAGCGACAGAATTATCAATGCATGCAAGACACTATTCTAGAATCGTTATTTTAACTTGGTTTAATTCATTATTCGCCTATGGATCCCACAACCCTAGTTATGGAGTTTAGTTACCCATAGTCATAATAACAATATTTAAATATATATTATAAGAATTCATGCACTTACTTCAATGCGAAAGAATAAAATCCAAAAGTGTAATAATATTCACCAAGTCTAATCCACAAAAGAAGCTCAAAAATAACCAAAAGTCTAACAAAGAGTCTAAACAATAATCAAGAGTCTAAGAAAGAGTCTCAAAATAATAAAGAGTCTAACCCCAAAAATGAGGTTTTTCAAACTATTTATAAAAAAAATAAAAACCTAATTAAATAGGGGCTCTATTGTTGGAAATCTGTCAAAACGTGGCTGGGTCGACGGACCTCGCGATAGATTGTCGTGGTCACGACGGGCCGTCATGGACTCCGCCGTCCCATACTTGTGCAATTTCTTCTGCTGCTTTCTTCATCACCCTCGACGGCAGGTATGATATATCGTCAAAGGCACAACTGTCCGTCGAGGGTCTCCATTCCAAAACACTTGAACTCTTGGAATTTGGGTACTGGGACTACTTCTCTGATCTTCACGACGAACCAGCAGGACAGACCGTCATGGCTACGACGGTCCGTCACGTACTCCATAACCCCACACTTGGTCAGAATTCTCCATCTTCCTTCAGCAGCTACACTACGATGCCACCTACGGACCGTCACGAGCACGAAGAACCATCACAAGCTTCGTAGGTGGTACTTTTCTATATTTCTTGCTCAAACACCTCCACATTCATTTAGATAGATTTCCTGCAAATAAAGAGAAACTTACATAAAAATTAGCACAAAAAGGCTTTTGGACACAATAAATTTAAGTAAAAAGTATTAAAAATACCGTGAAACCACGGTATATCAACACCCTTAACTTAAATGCGTTGTTTATCCTCAAGCGACACACTATGACTCAATACAAAATCTTTATACGATAGTATCCATGTTTTATCTTTTGCAATCATTTGGCTATTAATCCCGATCAATCTCATCAGGCTTATTCATGCTATCACTATTAGTCTTGAATTTTGTGGAATCAGACCATGACACAAACTCACCATGCACTAACACCCATCCTCTTCAATTTCTCACCGAGGTGCTAATATTTCAGGTATTGCAACTATTGTCCTCGCTTTAAAAAAAAATTCTCATTTTTCACACAATGATTTCAGTTTGAGTATAATGATAACTTTTCAACACTCACTCTCAGAACAAATTCGCACTCATTCATACATATTGCCATAATTTTGCCTTTATTTTCACTGCTTTCAGTTCGCTATACAACTCTTAGGATCACGATAGGACTTTCTTTGCTTGTAACATAGTCTCAGGGTCAGGTAGGTTATATTTAGTTATACTTAAGTAACTTTTTGCCCTCCTTGACATATCGGCTAAACATACCACTTTATCATTTTATTTCGCCTAGTTTCTCATACTCTTTCACCTTGCTATTTTCCATTCTCTCTTCATTTAGGTAAGTGACTCTCTTCTTTTCTTGCCTGTATTTCTTGTACTTTTTTATTTTATTTATTTTATTTTTTTTCAATTAATTATTGAGTCACTTTACTATTGTTCTTTCTCTCTCTTTATTCTATCAACCCCACATTTCATAAAATATCTCATAATAGTCACCCTCAACTCATGGATTTGCCATCAGTCAAAGTACACAATACCCAAAGTTGGGTCCATAAAAAGGGTATTTTAATACATTAGCAACCCTCAACTTATGCTTTTGGCATAAGCTGGGGTGCACATGTCCAAGGAGGGACCCTGCCAACACATTATTCTCAGAAAAGATTAGTTCGGGTGAAAAAGAAAGGTCTAGTTTAAGCTCAAATCATTTGGATCAAAGAAGGATTAATTTCATTTGGTTTTCTTTTATTTAGGATAAAAATGGGTTATATTGAACAAGGGCCTAGGATCCTTTCCTAATTTTCTATTACAGCTTATTTTTAGCAGGACTAACTAGGCAAGTTCTAGCTCAGTACAAATAGTGGACTATTCAAATCTTCCTCACACTCACTTGACATCTCCTTACTCTACCAGATTATCAGACCCCTAGTTCAAATTTTAGACTTAGGGTCATGCAGTGGTGTACCTCTATGTCATGCTTAGAGCCACAGATTTATCAATTACTATGCCTAGTCATGCATCATTTTCATTTTATCACGATATCATTTTAGCCATCACGCTTCAGAATTAAACTATGTACACAAGATATAGACATGTCTGTTCAACAAACAAATAATCAATCTCTTGGGGAGAAAAAACAAAAGAAACAAAACCCCAAAATAGGATAGTGAATCGGGCTACTCAGACTTCACCCTAGCACTAACTTTCCATTTAACCCACCCCAAACAAAAAGACATGCAATTGTCCCCAATGCATAAAAAAATTGAAACACGAGAGTGATAGGTGAAGTAAACCTCAGGCGAAAAGCGCCGACGATCTTCAAGTTGGTGGGTCCGGTTCCCCGAAACCCATAACCTCTGTAATTTTGACACCCTCAGTAGTTTCCTCATCATCAACAACACTATCAACAGTGCCTTCCGCAATCTCCACATTTCTGGAGCTAGACGCCCAAGAAGCTAACTCTAGTGCTCTCATCTAACGCACCTCCTCATCAGCAAGTGAGGCTCTCCTCGCAGCTTCCATCTCACGGTGCTCCTTCTTCCGTGCTCGAGCTTCATCCTCCTCTCAACCCCTACGCCACTTGGCATGCTCTTGAGGGGGAGGTAGTGAAATCTCTGTAGTGGCGAATAGGGTCGCCATCACTGTGTCTTGAGCAGACTCTGCAGAAGGGGCCTAAAACTCAAGCACCTAGCCTCTAGGATCATATCGATGTTTGCGAGAAGACTGTCGACCGCAGCCTAAAGGGTTGACACATACACCTGAGGGGCTTGACGGGCTAGCACCCACAACTCAAAAGCGTCCAAGTGCTGATGAACCTCAACGATCTTTCGCCCTGTGTGCTTGACAATTCTCCGCTCTAAGTGCTCTTCTGCCTCAGCAATAGACCTCTTTATCCAAGGCAGGAGGTGATGTAGTAGTGTAGCCATCCGTGCTTCTAATTTCTGGACCCTAGCAAGCGGGAACAGAGCAAGGAAAGGGATGAGCGAGAGGAGCTCGGGGCAGTGCTACTACCCGGGATAGACTCGACCGGGGTAGTATCAGCGGAAGCCACATGCATAGCCGTGTAGGCCTGTACTACCGTAACAGCCAAATTGTAACAAAGTGGAGGCAACTCTGGACGGGGCCCTCTGCGTGGAGAAAACTCATTTGTCTCATCCCTGATGAGGACGAAATCAATGGTGCCCAGGGGGGTCTTGATCTAATCAACGTGCCATATAGGCACCCCTATTATGGTACCCCTACGGACCTGCATAGAGAAAATATCATGCACGGGAAAGGGTAAGTAGTTGTGACCTTAAAATCCCTCTCGTACATGAACGCCTATAGAAGCCAAGAAAAATCCACCTCAAACCCATCTATCATCGCCGCCATCAATAATGCTCGATCCCATGTGACTATATTATCAACGGTTGTGGGGAAAAGGCTGTGGCGGACAATCAACCACAAAAAAATTATCGTGAAGATCAGGTTAGCCTTCTTTATGGCTCCCTTCGGCTCGGTCACACAGTAAGCACCCTCTCTATCAACGGACAAGTGCAGGTCAATCCATCTCTTGGTGGTCTCTCTCAGCAATGGCTCACGCAGGAATTGGCCATCTTTGACAATTTGCCACTGGTCGCCAAACTCGCCGGTCATAGGGGTCTAGTTGGCATCAACATTGTTGCCATATAGATACCGGCGGATGGAAGGCAGCGAGATATTAACCATAATGTCGCGTACTCGGACATGCTCCAGTGGGGCCTCTTTGGCGGGAGCAGCCCGCCTATCAACCTGTGATATGAGAGTAGCTACGTAGGAGGCATAGAACTCTCGCACCAACTCTTCACTATAACATCCCAATGAACGCGCTGTCAACTCATCTGACGAGGTAGACTATGCAGCTATGGCGGGTGCAGGGACCTCAGCAGATTTGTAGGCTTCCTCAAACCACGAAACTCCTAAGTATCTAGACGCTCCTTCTTCATTAGTAACTGACCCAGAAGGTGTGCTGGTTAGTGTGCGCTCCTCATCAGACTGGGAGGCAGTGACTACGCCGGACGCCACCTTTTTGGGTGTCGCTCTGGTAGCACGTGCAGCTCGGGATGGGGTGGAAGTTTCTGGTTGCCCATACTTGGGGTCACGCTCATCATATGTGCCAATGACCAGGTAGGCAGACAGGCCAACAAACTTTAATCTCCCACGTGCATGGACTCGATCTTGTTTTGGTGCCATAATAGATAGTTCTTGTAAAGAATCATTATTAGTACTAGAAGGAGCAAACAAGACAATCAAAACGACACAAAATAAATAAAAGATTTAGGATGTAATGATATTTCTATAGTAACAGTAAAACAAGACGGACCAGGTGATGGCTCGTCGTGAGTACGACGAACCGTCATGGGATCCGTCATGTCTTACTTAAACTATGTTTATGTGGAGAACCCTGAAGGAAAGTCTCTGACAAGCATGACGGTATATGCAGGATGGACCATTGTGATTATCACGGTCCATCATCGATGTCCGTCATGGGACAGTTGGAAAAAAATTTGAGACCCTTAGTAGGGGTCTCTAACCGTCATCACGATATGTGCAGGACGGACCGTCGTGGGAATGATGGTCCGTCGCATGTGTCCATTGGAGGATACTTACAAAAAATGAGAGACCCTTAGGAACTGGGTCTCTGACAACCAGAACGATTGTGCAGGACGGACCGTCGTGGGAACCACGGTCCGTCGCATGTGTCCGTTGGTGGACACATGAAGAAAATTTGATAGTGGGGTGTTAGGGATGTTGGAACGGACCCATGATTGTCCATCATATGTACGACGGTCCATCATCGGGGTCTCGTTCTTTCATTCAGTGGCAGAACTGGGGATTCCCCATTCATCCCCAATGACCTCAATGGAAGTGTTAGTGTTTTAACCTACATTTATCTAACTCAACTACCTAGTAAACTAGCAATGCTAAAGCACCTATTTCTAGAGTTTTAACACATAAATTATTGGATTATAAACCTAGGTCAGATAGAATTTTATTAAAGAAGGAACCCATCAAGAAGAACGAGGTTAACACTAATTGATAAACAAAAATGCAATGTAAATGAGTAGCAAGCAGAGACACACAGTTGAGAATTTGAGAAAAGAAAGTGAGGAAGGTACTTGGTGATCAAGTAAAGAACCACAACGGAAGACTCCGACTAGTATATAGTGAATTTTAGGAATTGGGAAATTTGGGAGAATGATCGCTTGAAAGGGAGGGGATTATGTACTTGGCAGCTAAAAAGAGAGGGAAATAGGAGAAAGACGGAAGGAGTGGGGTGAAATGAAGGGGGTAGGGGTTTTGAATGATAAGAATTTTTTTAAAACACTGCCGGGTCGAGTCGGGCAAGCTTCATTAATGACACAACGAGTCCCCGATGATGGTCCGTCGCATTTGTGATGGTCCGTCATTGGTTCTGTCGCGTGGTCCCTAGTTTTAAAAATAACAGAAAGATGCACCTGGCATGACGGGTTCATGCGACGGTCTGTCACAACCGTGACGGTCCGTCGATATATCCATCAGTGACTGTCCAGAGTGATTTTCTGCAGAATTTCCTGGTAATGTGTATGCAAATTGAAAACCGATATGTAGAAAATGCTACCATTACTAAAAAACAAAAAAAGTATAAGTATTGGGTTTCCTCCCAACATGCGCATGATTTAACGTCGCGGCACGACTGAGGAAACTTGATTACTCAGCCTTCATCAAGATATCATGCCTCTATCACTTCATTTTCTTATGCAGTATGCCTAAAATAGAGTTTTATTCGTTCTCCATTTATTTTAAACCGTACTCCCTCCTTGTATTCTAACTCAACTTCTCCATGATGGAATACTTGGGTAATCAAGTAGGGGACAGTCCGTTTGTACTTGAACTTGCCCGGAAGCCAACGCAACCTAGAACTGTCTAAAAACATCAAATCCCCAACCATAAACTCTCGTTTTTTAGTTTTTAGGTCATTATCCTTCTTCATATTTTCTTTGTAGGATACAGTAGATACCGATTGGAGCCCACCACTATGCCTTATGGACCTACAAATGTTGAAGGTTGCTTCTTCATTGTTCTACAAAAATTTCATCTGCCCCTTTTCCATATGAACTAAGGTTCTACCTATAGCAAGGAATGGACTCACAAGAATAATAGGCATTTCAAAATCGACTTCACAATCAAGAATAACAAAATTTGCCAGAAATATGAACGACCTCACTTTTACTAGCACATCATGGAATATCCCTATAGGCCTTTTCACTGTTCGATCATCCATCAGTAGGCGCATCGCAGTGCGTTTTGGGTCTCCCTAACCCAACTTCTTGTAAATCGAGAGGGGCATGATATTTATGCTTTCCCCCAGATCACATAATGCTTTCACAAAATGTAATGACCGACTGTACAAGGAATAGTGAACGCATCCGGATCTTCTTTCTTTTGTACGAGAGATCTTGCAGTAATAGCACTACAATGCCGCATTCTATCATCATCGTCGAAAGTGACCATCTTTTCATTGTAACCAGATCTTTCATAAACTTGGCATAAACGGACATTGTTCTAGAGCTTCTACCAAAGGGACATTGATAGAAAGTTGCTTCAACATTGTTATAAAACAACGATATTTACCATGCTCGATCTTTTTCACTAATTTCTCAGGAAAGGGTGGTGGTGGTCTAGGCATGGGAATTACGTTTATAGGGACGTCTGCATCTTTTCCAGTTCTATCTTCTGCTTCACCCTCACGTTTATAGTTAACATAGATCTGACCTTGGTTCCTTTGACCTTGGTACCAATTATCCTGATTTGAGCGTTGGTCACTCAGTCAGAAACCCCCCGTCTGCTCATTCATTGCATATGAGTCCTCCGCATAATAGCATTCATCATTAGGTGGTGGTGGTTTAGACAAGTAGTTAACTGCATTTATCTTTTCTGCACCCCTAGTGATATGTTTTAATACAAACCCAAGCTCAGTTCTCATCAGAACCATTTCTTCACGAATCTCATCTGTGGCGGGGTTGTGAGTGGACTGCACTGCGAAGGTATTTCTCTCGATATCTGACTTTCTAGTACTCCAAACTTTATTGTTCTGGGACATTTTCTTTATCTTTTTAGCAATATCAGCATAAGGACACTCCCCATAAGATTCACCTGCTACAGTGTCCAATACCGCTTTATTATCATCATCCTGTCCCCGATAGAAGTATTCCTTCACTGACTCATCATCTATACGATGATTGAGGATGCTTGTCAATAACTAGGTGAATATATCCCCAAGAACTACTAACGTACTCTCTTGGTAGTGCCACAAAGTCGTTCACTCTGTCTTTGTGGTTTAGTTTCTTGGAGACCGGGTAGTAGCATGCTAAGAAAACGTCCCTTAGTTGGTTCCAAGTGAAAATTGAGTTGTAAGGAAGCTAAGTGAACCATATAGCATCCTTTCCCGTCAGTGAGAGAGGAAAAACACTCTTAGCCCTATTACACCCAAGTCCAAGTCAGGACTCCCTACACATCTTTTACACTGCCCTAACCTTAGCTATATGGGCATGTGCATCCTTAGAAGGAAACCTTGAAAACAAACTCTGGCACTGAGCATTTTCATCAAGCTGCTAGTTATCAAAAAGGTGTGTCCTGGTGGTAGAGAGGTCAAGACAAGTGGCCCATCGGAGTCTGCAATATTGCCATAGCCTCTTTGGTATTCTTGGCACCGTGGAGCGGGATTTTGTCCCTTCTGTTGGTATTCACCTGCAGCATCGGGTAACAACTGACCATGAATATCAACCGGAAATGGGATGTTCTTGTTTGGATCATCATCATTAATTCCCAAGTTTTGGTTCATATTACATAGTGTATGCTCTAATTCGTGATCGTAGGGAAACAAGGGTTCTCTTCCTATCCGTGTATTTGGCATACAAGGAGGATGGTTCTGCAAGAATCAAAAAAAATAAAACAAGGTAAAATCAAGAAAATATTGACTAAACTATAATAATAAGTTTAGGTTAATCTAAAAACTACTTTCCCCGGCAACGACTCTAAAATTTGATACGCTCAAACTTACTTCTCAAATAAGAAGTAAAGTGGTCATGTTAAGTAAATAACCAAACTAATTAGGTTGGGATTGTTCCCACGAGGAAAATAGTTTAGGCTTAACTTCAATCTATTATTACTATTGTTCAATCAATTATTTACTTGGAAAGCATAAATGATAAAGGGGGGTTTTCTATTTCTAAATAAATGAAAATAACTAGCAAAATTAAAGGAGACAACTAACAGCTTCAAATATTGGAGTTTAATCAATTAATCAAAGTAACTAGGAGACAACTAACAGCTTCAAATGTTCCCCAGAGATTCATAACATGATAATTCTAACTATAAAAAAATTTTCCTAGTATCTTGCATGCAAAATGATAAGTTATGTATTTCTAAATCCTTGGTCCGACATCTATAAAATTTCACTCCGCACCTTTGTCTGGCTACGTATGTTGCTATACAAACCCTTATCTTTACCTCAAATTAAGCATCGTATTCGATATTTGACTAAGTTATTACTTCATAAAAATCAATACTAGTCTATTAGATAGTATACACTAAATCGATGTTGATAATTCTTTTTCCATTGTGTACCTCCTTTGTCCGACAAGTAGCATTAAGGCGAGTTCTAACATTGTTCATCCGTTAAAAAGACTTCTAAGCGAAATAATTATCAAAACATGCAAGACACTATTTTAGAATTGTTATTTTAGTTAGGTTTTACCTAATTATTCGCCTATAGTTCCCACAACCCTAGTTATGGAGTTTAGTTACCAATAGTCATAATAAAAATATTCAAATATACAATATAAGAATTCATGCACTTACTTCAATGTGATAAAAAAATCCAAAAGTTCACCTGAATGATCAACAAAAATCACCAACAATCAATTACTGCAACTAATTGAAGACTAAAGATTCTCCAAAAGTGTAATACTAATCACCAAGTCTAATCCACAAAAGAAGCTCAAATAACCAAAAATCTAACAAAGAGTCTAAAAAATAATGAAGAGTCTAACAAATAGACTAAAAAATAATCAAGAGTCTAACAAAGTGTCTCAAAAAAACCAAGAGTCTAACCCCAAAAATGAGGTTGTTTTAACTACTTATAAAAAATAAAAACCTAATTAAATAAGGACTCTATTTGCTGGAAATCTGTCAAAACGCGGCTGGGTCGACGGACCTCCCGATGAATCGTCGTGGTCACGATGGACCGTCATGGATTCTGTCGACCCATAGTTGTGTAATTTCTTCTTCTGCTTTTTTCATCACCCTCGGCGGCAGGTATGCCGGATCGTCACTGGAACAACGGTACGTCGAGGGTCTCCGTTCCAAAACACATGAACTCTGGGAATTTGGGTACTGGGACTACTTCTCTGATCTTCATGACGAACCAGCTGGATGGACCATCATGGCTATGATTGTCCGGCACGCACTTCGTAACCCCACACTTGCTTAGAATTTCCTATCTTCCTTCAGCAGCCACACTACTATGCTACCTATGGACCATCCCAAGCACGACGAATTCTCACAGGCTCTGTAGGTGGTACTTTTCTGTATTTCTTGCTCAAAAACCTCCACATTCATCTTTTAGACAAATTTCCTGCAAATTAAAAGAAACTTACATAAAAATTAACACAAAAAGTCTTTTGGACACACTAAACTTAAGGAAAAAGTATTTAAAATACTGTGAAACCACGGTATATCAGACACAATCCATAAAAGTCTAAACATAGTAAAGAACATAAAAGACAAGAAAGGGGTGGCTCCTCGGATTCTATGAGGACTCACTAATCATCACTCCTTCAAAACCTTGGAAAGTCTAGCCTCCAAAGCAACTCAATTATCTCAAAACCCTATATTGGACTAGAATTTAGGCAAAATATTTGTCAGTAAGAAATGTGCAAAGAATGGAAACTATCATATAAAACATTAGATATCTCAATGGGTTAGTCAACAATAGAAACAATCATAGCAGATAATAGCATATGCATAACATGAATATCATAAGCGCAATACATCATCATAAAGCATACATAAGTTCAAACTTAAACCATTGCCCTTCTTACTCAAATGAACTACTTCACAGTGCCACCTCCAATTACACTTGTGCAAGGTCAACGTAGCATCCCATACTACTAACAAATCTAAGTATCTCTCTTTAGTCATTCTTGATCATAATCCACTCACATAATTGAGAGTTAAGCTCTTCATGACATTTGTGCAATATGCCCCTTGATCACCTCAAGGCACACTTGTGGAAAGCATGTGAGACATCCCATTCTACGTCATTTACTAAGCATATATTGAGATCACCCAAAATCACTTTCGTTAACTTTAGGTGTTACTAGTAGACCTGTTTATATTGACAAGGAACTAGCATCTTAGGCAATCATATCATGGAAATCAAATATAGACACTACCCAATCTATATTTACATCAAATAATTGGGCATGTCATAGGTAGCTTCAAGTTATACTTGTGCCATGTTTGAATGACATCCCATACTACCATTTATACTAAGTACTTCTCTAGGCCATCCTATTCAAAGCTAACTAATCTTGCATCTTTGTCTATTAAGCTTAACTTACTAGCATAATAGACCAACTACCATGGAAAGAATCTTATTACAAACCAAGCTAACAAATGAAGGATACAAAAGTACTAGCCTAACCAATCATGTACATGGGTAAACATAGTGGAGTATGAATCCTCAACCCTAAGTTATCATGAGAATACTATCTCAAGCTATTTCAGGAAATGCACCTTGCATGAAAATCAACCTACCATTAGGAGCATATAGGCCTTTCTCCTAAAGCTTCCATGAAATGGTTATGGCCTAACAAATTCAAGCTAACATGAAGAAACTTAAGTCATCCTATATCAAGATATTCCTAGGAGAGTATCGATCTTCCATCCTAGGATGTATTGCCGACTACTAATGCATGCTACCATGATCAAGCATCATCTAAACACAAGATCAAGCTAAGGATGAGATTTATTGATTCTTCCATCCCAAGATTCCATGAGATTCATCACCTTAAGATACCATGAGAAATTCAACAAAAGCATCGATGAGATTCACCATCTTAAGCTATTAAATCGTTGTCTCATCTTGCCAAGAAATTACACAAGAAGTGAATATTCAAGACAACTTTAAACAATTCTACTCTATAATGCCTTGATTCATTTTACATTCTTAGGTCTACCTAGAGTCCATATATGTGCGAGAAGATTGTTCGCCTAGATAGTTCATAGAGAAAAACCCACCACAACCCCCTCATAACGACTTCAACCCACAGCCCTAACAACAATGACATACAAGCCCTATAATAAATGCTAACTTTATTCCATCATGATCTATGTTCAATTACAAGTTAATTCATTAAATTTGATCATTGAAAGGTAATTCTAGTCATACTAGATCACGTAGGTTCAATTTCTACATTACAAGTTAAGATCCTACTCAATCAATTAGGCCTAGTTCAAGTCATATGTAGGTGATCCAATTCTGATTAATTAGAATTCAAAAAAAATTAATTAGGAAGATTAACATAGAACCTTCAATCTTGCCACTAATAGCCGAAACCTTCCATGATCACCTTCATCATCACAACATAGAATTCATCAAAAAACTACATGAAACCACTACATAATCGTCCTATGAACATAATTTAATTCTACCCAATAAATTTTGATTAGACTCAAGCCTTACCCACAATCCAATAACAATCCTTTCTAAATTGGGGTCCTTTTGATTCACAATTAAGAAATTTCTATGGGGGCTCCTGTAAGACCTCAAAATGAATTAGATCTAAATAGAGCCTTACATGTGTGTCATTAGCTTATAAGGTCTTAAAATGACTAATTATAGATTTAAGAGGCAGTGTATAGATTTTGGAAAATTAAGAGGTCAAACGTCTAAGAACGTCCAAGACATTCGAAAGTTATCCTTGAGACATGCTTGCGTGCCCATGTGTGTTTCATGAGGTTTTAGGCAGTGTTTTGAGATCAAATTGATAGGGAAGGTCTTAACATCCAAAAGGATTAATTTTTGGAGGAAATATACGAGAAGAACTCCTCATGGATCACCCTAGGGGTCCTTGAAGAGGACCCAACTTGCGGGTCAAATCTTCCCAAGGCAGTCTCCACTAACGACTACCAAACAACAAATAGTACATCCATCGATTGGGGGCATATCCCCATACATAGTGTGGGATATTAAGCCCACATTTTTAAGGTCTCTGTCTCAAATTACAGACCTACAGGACGGAGCCTCCGTTCCATCAATGGTCCATCCACTGCATGCGCCGTTTCGACCTTCATTTTTCTTGTAGCATGCTGCCAACTTACGGGGTGTAAGGTAAATTTACCCCACATCCAAATAAATGCATTGAAAGTTATTTTAAGTAATTCTAGGTATTTTATGAGTACTTAAACAATAATAAAGTCATTCATACATTAGACTCCAAATCAAAACCTCTCCCTCTCCAAAACTCTCTCATGCACACTAGAGAAGAAGAAGAGAATTGGTTTCTTCTCTTAGGAAGAATTTCCAAGGATTCAAGATAGTTGTAATGCTCTAAAGTAAGGTATGTGAAGTTTATTCATTCATGGATTCTATCATATCTCAATTGTGAATCCAAAAGACCTTAATCTAGAGAGGGTTGTGATATGGGTAAGGTTTGATTGTGACCCCAATCTAGTGGGTAGCATTCAATTATGTTCATATAATGATTATGTGATGTTTTAACAGTGAATTTTTGTACTTAGTGTTGAAGGTGATCATAGTGATTTAAGAAAATATTAAGTTTTTAAAATGATCATAATTTAATTGTATTGTATGCTAATTGTTCATAATTGAATCACCTAGATAAGAACTGAACTAGGCCTAATTCATCTTGGATGACCTTGACTAGTAAAGTTGAAATTGAACCTATGTGATCATGTATACCTAGACTTACCGTATAATGATCAAATTGAATGAATTAAATTGTAATTGAACATCGATCATGATGAATTAAGGGAAGTAATAAATTGTAGGGCTTGTCTGCCATTGATGCTAGGGATTTGGCCCTTAAGACAATATGAAGGGATCATAATGATGTGTTCCTCTCTTTTACACATAGAGATGAAAAATCTAGATGACATAAGTCTTTCACATTACCTATATAAACCCTTAAGTAATAGTTAGTTCAATGCATGTGTCATGACCAAAAAAATTTCCCTAGAACTAACATGGCGTACTTGACCTCTCAGAAGTCTTGTACAAGCCCTTTGACATATTTCATTCCATATATATGAAAAGAAACATGAAATTAAAACTTTTTCTTTGAAACATAAAGCGGAATCATTTCATATAAAGTAAGTCTTTCTAACACATGTCTCAAGAACCATCTATGATAACATTAGTACAAATTTCTTGGAACAGAGTTCAGAATAGTCTAAACATAGTAAAGAACATAAAAGACAACATAGGGGGGTGTCCTCAGATTCTATGAGGACTCATAAATCTTCACCCCTTGAAAACATTTGAAACTCTACCCTTCAAAGAAACTCAATAATCTAAACACCCTACATTGGATTAGAATGTAGGCAAAATATGTGTTGGTACACAATGTACCAAGTATGGAATTATCATACAAAACGTAAGATATCTCAATGGGTTAGTCAACAATAGACATAATCATAAGATATAATAGCAATATGCATAAAATGAATATCATAAGCATTATAAATCATCATAAAGAACATGTAAGTTCAAACATAAACCAATGTCCTTCTTACTCAAATGAACTACTTCACAAGCCACCTCCAAGTATACTTGTGCAAGGTCAACGTAGCATCCCATACTACTACTAAAGTTAAGTATATTTATTTTGTCATTAATGGTCATAATCTACTCTCATATTTAAAAGCTAAGCTCTTTTTGAAATTTGATAAATATGCCCCTAGATAACCTCAAGTCACATTTGTGCAATGCAAGTTAAAGATCCCACTCTACCTTATATACTAGGCATTTCTTGAGATCACCCTAAATAACGTTCTATAACTTTACGTGTTACTAGTAGACCTACTGCATATTAACGAGGAACTGTAATCTTAGGTTAATCATATCATGGAAAGAAACTATAGCCACTACCCAATCTATATATACATCATATAAGGGGGCAAGTCATAGGTAGCTTCAAATTAGACTTGTGCCCTATTTGAATGGCATCCTATACTACCATCCATACGTACTTCCCTAGGGCATCATATTCCAAGGTAACATATCTTGCATCCTTGTCTATAAAGCTTAACAGATTAACATAATAGACCAACTACCATGGAAAGTATCTTAACATACAAACCAAGCTAACAAAGGAAGGATACAAAAGTACTAGCCTAACAAACATGTAACCAATCATGTGAATACAAGCTAACTATAGTGGATCATGAATCCTCAACACTAAGCTATCATGAGAATACTATCTCAAGGTATTCCATGAAATACACCTTGCATGAAAATCAAGCTACTATTAAGAAAGTATAGGCGTTTGTCCTAAAGATTCCATGAAATGGTTGTGGCCTAACCAAGTCAAGCTAACATGAAGGAACTTAAGTCATGCTACATCAATTTGTTCCTAGGAGAGTACCGATCCTCCATCCTAGTATGTCTTGCCTACTGCTAGTGCAAGATACCATGATCAAGCATACTTATAACGCAAGATCAATATAAAGATAGGAGATCCTCATTCTTCCATCCCAAGCTTCCATGAGATTTATAACCTCAAGCTACCATAAGTAATTAAACTCAAGCTTCGATTAGATTCACTATCTGAAGCTATAAAATCATGGTCTCATCTTTCCAAATAAATTACATAATAAGTGACTATTAAAGACAACTTCAAGCTATTCTAGTCTATCATTCCTTGATTCTTTTAGGTTCTTATGTACACCTATATTCCATATGCTAGAATTTAAATATGTGAGAGAAGTTGGTTCGCCTAGCTAGTTTATAGAGAACATCCCATCACAAATGTCCTCATAATGACTTTACACCAAAGCCCTAGAATCAATGAAATACAAGCCCTATAATCAATGCTAACTTTTTTCTATCATGATCCATATTCAGTTACAAGTTAATTCATTCAATTTGATTATTAGAATGTAATTCAAGTCATACTTGATCACATAGGTTCAACTCTAACTTTACAAGTTAAGATCCTACTCAATCAATTTGGCCTAGTTCAATTCATATCTAGGTGATCCTATTATGATTAATTATAATTCGAAAAAAACTAATGAAGAACATTAACTTAGAACCTTCAATCTTGCCTCTAATAGCCTAAACCCACCATGATCACCTTTATCATCACAACTTAGAATTCATCAATGAAACCACATGAAAACACTATATAATCATTCTTTGAACATAATTTAATGCTACCCACTATATTGGGATCACAATCAAAACTCACCCACAATGCAATCACAATCTTGTCGAAATAAGGGTCCTTTGGATTCACAATTCCGAGATTTTTATGGGCTCTCTTGTAAGACCACAAAATGAATGAGATATAAATAGAGACTTACATGTGTGTCATGAGCTTATAAGGTCTTAATCTGACTAATTATAGTTTTAAGAGGCAGTGAATGGAGTTTGGAAGATTAAGAGGTCAAACCTCCAAGACGTTCGAAAGTTCATCCTGATACGTGCTTGTGTGCCTTAGTATGTTTCATGAGGTTTTATATAGTGTTTTGAGCTCAAATTGATTGGCAAAGTTCCTAACATCTGGAAGGATAAATTTACGGTCAAAACCTACGGGCAAAACTCCCGATGGACCACCCTAAGGGTCTTTGAGGGAGGACCCAACTTGTGGTTCAAAACTGCCCAAGGCAATCTCCACCAACGACTACCAAACAACAGACAATAGCTCCATTGTTTGCGGGCGTAGACCCATACTTAGTGTGAAAAATTGATACGCTCAAATTTACGTCTCAAATAATAAGTAAAGTGGTCGTATCAAGTAAAGAACCCAACTAATGAGGTTGGGATCGTTCCCACGAGGAAAATAGTTCAAACTTAACTTCAATCAATTACTACTACTATTTAGTCAATTATTTCCTTGGAAAGCAAAGACAACAAAAATGGGGGTTTCTAACTTCTAAATGAATGAAAAAACTAGCTAAATTAAAGGACACAACTAACACCTTCAAATGTTTGAGTTTATTCAGTCAATCAAAGTAACTAGGGTTTACCTGTTCCCTACAGGTTCGTAACTTGATAATTCTAACTATAACAATTCTTTCCTAGTATCTTGCATGCAAAGTGCTTTGATAGGTAATTTTAAATACCAGGTCCAGCATATAGAAAATTTTACTCTGCACCTTGGTCCAGATACGTGTGTAGCTATACTAACCCTTACCTTTACCTCATATTAAGCATCGTATTGGATATTTGACTAAGTTATTACCTCGTACCAATCAATACTCTCCTATTAGATAGTATAAACTATATCTATGTTGACATTTCTTTTCCTATTATCTACCTCCTTGGTCCGGCAAGTAGCATTAATGCGAGTTCTAACGTTGGCCATCCGTTAAAAAGACTTCTAAACAAAATAATTATCAATACATGCAAGACACTATTCTAGAGTTGTTATTTTAGTTAGGTTTTACCTCAGTATTCGCCTATGGTTCTCAACACCCTAGTTATGGAGTTTAGTCACCCATAATAGAAATCACCATATTCAAATATGTAATATAAGAATTCATGCACTTACTTCAATGAGAAATAAAAAATCCAAAACTTCTTTTGATTAATCACCAACAATCAATTACTGCAATTAGTTGAATACTAAAGATTCGCCAAAAGTGTAATACTAATCAACCAATTCTAATCCACAAAAGAAGCTCAAATAACCAAGAGTCTAACAAAGAGTCTAAAAATAATCAAGAGTCTAACGCCAAAAATGAGGTTTTTCGAATTATTTATAAAAAATAAAAACCTAACTAAATAAGTGCTCTATTTGCTTGAAATCTTTCAAAATGCGGTTGGTTCAACTGACCTCGCGATGGATAGTCGTGGTCATGACGGATCATCATGGATTCCGTCGTCCTAGACTTTTGCAATTTCTTTTGCTGCTTTCTTCATTACCTTTGATGGCATGTATGATAGATCGTCACAGGGAATACGGTCCGTCGAGGGTCTCCATTCCAAAACACTTAAACGCTTGGAATTTGGGTATTGGGACTACTTCTCTGATCCTCATGATGAACAAGAAGGATGGACCGTCATGGCTACAACGGTCTGTCACGCACTTTATAACCCCGCACTTGGTAAGAATTCCACATCTTCCTTTAGTAGCTGCACTAAGGTGCCACCTACGCACCGTCACAAGCACAACGAACCGTCACAACCTCTGTAGGTTGTACTTTTCTGTATTTCTTGCTCAAAAACGTCTGCATTCATCTTTTAGACATACTTCGTGCAAATAAAGAGAAACTTACATAAAAATTAGTATAAAAAGTCTTTTGGACACACTAAACTTAAGGAAGACGCATTAAAAATTTCGTGAAACCACGGTATATCAAAACCGTCAACTAAAATTCGTTGTTTGTCCCCAAGCGACGCTTTATGACTCAATACAAAATCTTTGTACAATATTATCAGTGTTTTATCCTTAACAATTATTTGGCTATCAATCCCGATCAATCTCATCATATTTATTCATGCTATCACTATTAGGCTTGAATTATGTGGAATCAGACCATGACATAGACTCACCCTACAATAACACCTATCCTCTTCAATTTCTCACTGAGGTGCTAATATTTCGGTATTGCAGCTAGTGTCCTCACTTCAAAATAATATCCTCATTTTTCACACAATGATTTCAGTTTTAGTATAAGGATAATTTTTTAAACACTCACTCTGAGAACAAATTCACACTCATCCATACATATTGCCATAAGCTTGCTCTTATTTTCACTACCCTAAGTTCTCTATACAGCTCTTGGAATCACGATAGGACTTTCTTAGCTCGTAACATAGGCTCAGGGTCAGGTAAGGTATACTTTAGTGACTTTTTGACCTCCTTGACATATCCTCTAAACGTACCACTTTTTATCATTTTATTTCACCCAGTTTCTCATACTCTGTCACCTTGCTATTTTCCCTTCTTTCTTCATTTGTTTAAGTGACTCTCTTCTTTTCTTGCTTGTATTTATTGTATATTTTTTTTTCTTTATTTTGTTTAATTTTTTTTCTTTTTTTTCAACTGATTCTTGAGTAACTTTACTTTTGTTCTATCTTTCTTTTTTATTTCAACCCCACTTTCTAGAGCATTCCTCATAATAGCCACCCTCAACTCATGGTTTTGCCATGAGTCAAAGTACACAATACCCAAAGTTGGGTCAGGGCATTAAAAAGGGTTGTTTACTACATTATCCACCCTCAACTTATGCTTTTGACATAAGCTAAGGTGCACATGTCCAAGGAGAGACCAGGGCCAACACATTATTCTCAAAAAAGATCAGCGGGGTGAAAAAGAAAGGTCTAGTTTAAGCTCAAATAATTTGGATCAAAGAAGGATTATGTAAACCCTCAGTAGTATAAACCCCTGTAATATGTAAACCCTCAGTAGTGTCCACATCATCACTAACACTATCTGCAGTGCCTCGCGCTATCTCCACATTTCTGGAGCTAGATGCCCCAACAGCTAAATCTACTGCCCTAATCTTGATGTGCCTCTGGTTCTCCTCGCAGCCTCCATCTCACGGCGCTCCTTCTTCCGTGCTCGAGCGTCATCCTCCTATAGACCCCTACTCCTCTTGGCATGCTCTCGAGTGGGAGGTGGTGGAATCTAAGAAGTTGTGAATAAGGTCGCCATCACTATGTATTCAACAGGCTTTTCAGAAGGGGCCTCAAACTAAGGCACCCTAGGCTCTAAGATCATATCAATGTCTGTGCAAAGACTGTCGACCGAATCCTGAAGGGTCGACACATCCACATGAGGGGTTGGCTGAGCTATCACCCGCAACTCAAAAGCGTCCAAACGCTGATGAACCTCAGCAATCTTCCGCTCTGTGTGCTGGACCATTCTCTCCTCCAAGCGCTCTTCTGCCTCAGCAATAGACCTCTGCATCGAAAGGTTGGATGTGATGCATAAGTGTAGCCATCTGTGCCTCTAATTTCAGGACCCTAGCAAGCGGTACCAGAGCGGGGAAAGGGGCTGAGCTAGAGGAGCTCGGGGTAGTGCTACTACCCGGGATAGACTCGACCGGTGTAGCCGTGGGGGCTGTGCTAAGGTTTGATTGTGATCCCAATCTATTGGGTGTTATTCAACTATTTTCATATGAAGATTATTTGTGTTTTCATGAGGAATTTTTGTATTCATATTTAGGGTGAACATGGATATTTTATACCAGATGAAGGTTCTAAAATGCGCTTAATTTAATTTTATTGTATGCTAATTAATCATGATTGAATCACCTAGAGAAGAATTTAACTAGGCCTACTTCATCTAGAATGATCTTGACTAGTAAAGTTGAAATTGAATGTATGTGATCATGTATACCTAGACTTACATCCTAATAATCAAATTAAATGAATTAACTTGTAATTGAACATGGATCATGATGAATTGAGGGACGTAATCAATTGTAGGGATTGTATGAGATTGATTCTAGGGATTTGGGGGTGAAGACAATATGAAGGGATTGTGATCATGTTTTCCTCTCTTTTACACTTAGACATGAACAATTTAAGGGACACAAGTTCTCTCACATTACCTAAATCAATCTAAGTAATACTTAGTGCAATGCATGTGTCAAGACCGGAAAGAACCCCCTAAAACTAACATGGTGTACTTGACCTTGTGGAAGTCTTGTACAGGTCCTTAGACATCTTTCATTCCATATATATATATGAAAAGAAGCATGAAATTAGAACTTTCTTTATAAAACATAAAGAGGAATCATTTAATAAATCGGAAGTCTTCCTAACACATGTCTCAAAAGCCATCTATGACAACATGAGTAAAAATATCTTGGGACACAGCCCATAAAAATCTAAACATAGTAAAGAAAATAAAAGACAACATAGGGGTGGTGTCCTCAGATTCTATGAGGACTCACCTATTACAATCGGAGTCTAGACCCTAGCCGAAACCGGCGTCGATGACCTCTTAGAGGCCGCAGAAAAGCCTACGTACTTCATCGTTACATCATCTAGATTAATTTTAGCAGAAAATTTGAAAATTTTGTTTACTTAGACTTTATAGTGAGAAACATTGAACTCGCATAACATTATCTACATAAAATCATAAGCGTTAATAACAACCAGTGAATACCAAGATAATCAAATGAAAGACATAGTAAATATCTGTATAAAATATAAAGTTGCCAAAATGGCACAAATACAATATCTAAAAATAAGTGGAAAAGAAACATTAGCGAAACATACTCCACTAGCTATTGTCTAAACCTAATGCTAGAATAAAAAAGTAAGTATCCTCGAAAGCACAAGGGCCTACCAAATCCGGATGAAAGCTCCACGTCTAGATAACTTCAGCGTCGATGTGTAAGTTCTAGCTTCCAGCTGCACCTGCACCTAAAATTAGAGAGTTGTATAGTATTAGTACACATTTGTACTAAGTATGGGTATATGCAAGCACACACCAAGGAAAGACATGCCATGAGAGTAACATACATCATCATACGTAACATATTGCACACAGCACATAACATATTTCCTATCATTCGTCCAAATGCCACGAGACCTTGGAATCATGGACTTGACCTTAGTACTTCCCTAAATGAAGGCTCAACATATGGGACCTCAGCTAGGGAGCCTTTTTAGAAAACACAAATTCTGCTTCATTCATTCATACATACTTCATTTTCATTCATTCATAAGCTAGTGTAAACACCAGCCATACCTACGATGTATCTTAAGACTTTCATCGGGTTCGGTGTACAATGACCAATAATGACCTAGTGTAATCACTTAACTCTATCCCACCTATTGTTTATCCTATCCTAACACCTTTCGTATTATTTATTTCATTATGTGCAATACTTGAGGCTGGCCTCATTCTTTCTTTGGGAATTTTAACCTAAACCGACACAGATAATTTGAGCATCATGAAATCCAGTGTTTAACCCTACACCGAAAAAAGGTGGAATCACCGGCCATAGTGAACCAAAACATGCTAGCACATATAGGGAATCAAACCCTTCTAGAACCCTATATTGGCAGTATAGGTTCAAATACTAGGAGATATAAGGAGACTCATACTCCTCTTGACGGGCAGTCTCATCTCATGAGAAATACACGAACCTCTGCTTTCCCGGAAGAAGGAATCGCAACTAATAGCTAGCCTATAAGTGCTCAATATAAAGTTGCAATACATTCATCTCATGGATCATAGAAGTTGGCTTCTACTATGAGGCATCATAGATTATTAGATGATTACTTATCTCAAAATTAGTATTAAGTATGCATTAACTCCAATACTTTCATTAGATTCTTCATAGAGACTTGTCTCTTCATTAACTTTACACTCTTATAGGTGAGTACATCTTGGTAACATTTACTTAGGCTCCTTTGAGATTTCTCCCACATTTCGCATTAGCCTCTTATCATGTTGTCACCACATTCTTTAACTTTAGTACATTTACTCATCATAATTACTCACCTCTTTACGTGAATGTTCATTTCATCGTATGCCAATGCACTTGACCATTTAGTGTGTGTCACAATCTTACTTAACCACACTGGGGTTTCATTATCTCATCACATAACATTTTATGTTCACATACTTTTAAATGTATGCTAGACTTATGAGTCAAAACATACAAGCCATGAGGCTTGATTCATAGTTTGTCTAATTGATTCATATTTACCAAAGATTATATGGTACAAGACTTATGAAACTTGTAGATATGCAAAAAAATTGATTTCGATCTTTAAAGGAAGAATTCATTAAATATTTGTTTACGTATGACTTATGTGTCAATACAGAATTAGGCAAGGGAATCCAATTTCGAATCCCTTGAGTAACACTTAATCTTATAGTAAACTTGATAATTGCATTTTTCAGATTTGGGGTACCTTAGTTCGATCCCCATCACTCCCATAATATTTTAATTTCTTTGCCTCCTCTCTTTTTTGTTTAAGGCAACGAGGTTGTGGGATAAATCCCCCACAAGCTCATTATTTTTCTCATAATTTATCTCTTAACTTTCTCACCTATGCAAGAGGTTGTGGGTACAATCTTCACTCACCACATTCATTTTTCTCATAACTCTATCATTTATTCAAGAGGTTGTGGTTTCAATCCACACTCACCACATTTGTTTTTCTTCTTTGTTTTTTTCTCGTAACTCTCTCATCTATTCAAGAGGTTGTAGGTTCAATCCTCACTCACCACATTTACTTTTTCCTTTCACTTTTCTCATGAAATTTTATGTAATTCGCATTTGGTGAAGTCTTGTGTTCAATACCCAATGACCTCACCATTTTAAAAAAAAATTAAAACATAGCTCACTTTTCAAATTTTTGGCCAAGACCAACATTTCCAGCAAGCTGAAAATTTGGTCTCTTTCAATCCATCTTTCTTTCAAGTTTTAATGTTTATTCCTGGAGTAATTCGGGTGACATTTTGCCAGAAACATTACCCTTATATGAACATCACACTTTGAACATTAACATATACGAAAACACAACATTTATAACATACAATTTCTGGCAGCAACATAGTTAATTTACAGCACACCCATGCTCAAACAATTAACGTAAAACACTTTTCGGAATACATCTTTCATTCCTTACATAATTCAAAATGCACATTCAAAGCCTAATCACAATCAGACCTAGAATTATCTACCAAAAGAAATACCAACACATGCTCTGAATCTTTCAAAGGATGTAATGACAGGGGCATTTAACGGGGACAACCTTAGTTTTCAATTGCGATTAAACTAAACCTTAATGGTCTCTTGGGAAAGGGGCTAAGAGAGAAGTAACTCATACCCTAATTTTGTCCCACACTTGTTTAAATGCTGCAAATTTCCCACGATACCACTGCCTCACCACCAAAATCCCAAACACAATACGTCGAGAAGAATGTTGGTTATTTTCTTTTTTAGCTTAGCTTTTCGTTTGAATTTTTTGTGTGTAAGTTCTTCAAGAGTGAAGAACTATTATTTTCAGTTATTTTTATGATGAAAAACGGGAGAATGAGAGTGAGAGAGGTGAGAATGAGAGGAATAGGATTAGGAGAGTTAGATGGAGATATAGTCAAACTAGAACTCTCCATTTATTTATTTATTATTATCATTATCATTATTATTATTATTTTATTAAAAATCTGATTTTCCTTTAATTAAATAAGGAAATTAAATATTAAATAATTTAACTAATTCACTACATACAATAAATCAATTAAATCAATGCTTCCACCAAGGCTCGAACCCTGGTGGAGCAACATTTTGCATAAAGGGTCAATTTCGGCCATCGCTATACAAATTTCCCCTTAACCATATTAATTAATTAATTAGGTTAATTAAATACTACCTTTAGCCTATAAAATATCATTTGACCCCTCGATCCTCCAAAAATAAGATTACCCCTTTTTAAGTCTGGTTAGGACTCATCCTGGTAAATCTTCATATTCAGGTGCCCTACATGGGTGGACCAAATCTTTCCTAGCTCAACTAATTCACCAAGTTAGTTGGCTTGGCTGTTGCAGAGGTTCACATGTCTGGTTCTACGCTCATCGTACCGTGTGAATCCGGTCTAATCTAGGCATTATAGATAAGTAAGACATTACTTAGCATAGTAATTTTCAGGGTTGTTACATTATCCCCCCCCCCTTAGGAACATTCGTCCCCGAATGGTACTACAAATCATTTTAAAATAAATAGGGTGATTTATGAAAATATCTTAACATACTTCAGAATTTACTCTTTGTGAATTTCAGTTTTACACTTTCTCTTGATAATGCATATTACTCAAGCTTATTTGAAGCTTCATATTTGAGATTGAGGAACTTCTTTTGAAATCGCACTTAAGTTGATGCACCTTACAACTCATGCAAAACAAAAAAAATCATGTACAAATAAGCAACATGATATGCAAACAGGAATTCATTTTAACTCATATAGTGCAATTACTACACATACGATTTTTGGGCTTAAAACACCAAGTCGACTATTGCACTAAAACATAGAGTTTCTTACACAAAACCTTCGTTAGGAGGAGTATACACTTAGATAACATCTTGTTGGCCTTAAGATTTGAAATTATATGGCTTTGTTTGATTGATCCACGCCCTGTCCATTTACACCCTATCTCATTTAACAACTGAAACCTCACTACCCTGGTTTGATAGTCTATGGTAGCATAACAGTTATGGAGAAAATCCATACCTAAGCTATTCAATGCTTTTTGTTGGTGAATATATTATTCACATGTTAGTAGGTTAGGGCACATCCTTGAAACCTACTAGCAGCTTGGCATTAATAGACTAAGGAACTCCTTCCCAAACTAGTCTCATCAAAGCATACAACATAAATAAACACATAAGTTACATAGGTCAGCAAGAACATGATGACTCCAACATATTTACTTCATACTAGTGCATAAAACCATACACATGAAAAACTAATTTAGGGTACGCACCAGAGACATCACCAAAGGGGTCTTCCCCTGCACCCCTAGACATGAGTGCGAAGAATCGTTGCCTCTTTGGAGTCTCTTCACTTGGACCATTCGGCTTAACTTTCTCCTTCCCTTTTTATCGACCTCTCATATATGGAAAATCCTTCATCGCGTGACTCGATTTTCCACAAAAGTGTTAAAGCCCCTCCTACACTCTCCTCCATGAAATTTGCCACACTTCCTACAAGGTAGCCTCTCATGAGGTGTATCTACTTCACTTTTTATCTTAACTATGGGCTCAAAATCTATATCGTAGCGACCCTTGGACGAACTTGACTCCCCTTGGTGGGAGAGTCCCTTCTTAAACCTGGGCTTATCCCTTATTTCATACTATTCTTCCTTGAAAAATTTCTTCTCAGCTTGCCTTGAATTGTCCTCTACCTTAGTATGCTTCCTCTTCCTGCTTTCCTCCACTTGTTGGACATGGACCATAAGCCTGGAAATTCCCATGCAAGCATGTATCATAGATACCCTACACTCCTCCTCGAGCTTCTCAGAAATCTTAGATCCAGTTTGAACGGGAGGATTATCCTCGTGAAGTCCCTTAACCTACTAGCCATGGTATTGGCAGGTGGATTTTTCCTGTGAACTTCTTGTTGCGCTGCCTGGGCTTTCATAGCATGAGCTTGTAAGGTGATGTCTTGGTCCATCTGTACCAAGGCTGTCCTTACTTCTCCATTTGTCAATCCAGCTGGGTTAACAGACATCTCCATTTCAGCAGCTGGGGCCTGGGGAGGAACTCGGTTGCCCCCAATAGCTGATTCTCCTCTTCCATGACCAACGTTCCTCCATGTGTTCATTATCTATAAAATAGAATTTAATATAGATACGCTCATAACACCAAGGAATCATACATTAGATAAACCACGATAATATCATATCAAGGGAAATTTTCCTACGCATCATGCAGTCTCTAATTAAGGATAGTGGTGCACTTCACTACCATGACTTAGAAATTCTCGATGTGGTTGATGTGAACTTGTTATCCTCTGTATTGAACCTAACACTCTGATACCAACTTTGTAAGCACTCGAGTCTAGACCCTAGCCAAAACCGGCGTCATTGACCTCTCAGAAGTCGCAAACAATCCTACATACGTCATTGTTACATCATCTATATTAACTTTAGCAAATTTGAACTTTTTGTTTACTTAGATTACATAGTGAGAAACATTGAACTTGCATAACACTACCTACATAAACTCATAAGCGTTCACAACAATCATCTATACGAAGATAATCAAATAAAAGACACAGGAAATATCTATATAAAATATAATGTATGAAGGCATGCTTTGAATCTTTCAAAGGATCTAATGACATGGGCATGCAACGGGGACAACCTTAGTTTTTCAATGGCGATTAAACTTAACCTTAAGGGTCTCTTGGTAAAGGGGCCAAGATAGAAGAAAAATCATACCTTAATGTTGTTCCACACTTGTTTAAATGCTGCAAATTTCCCACGAAAACACTGCCTCACCACCACAATCCCAAACACAATCTGTCGAGAAGAATGTTGTTGATTTTCGTTTTTGGCATAGCTTTCCGTTTGAGTTTTTGTGTGTAAGTTATTTAAGACTGAAGAACTATTAATTTTCACTTCTTTTGATGATGAAAAACGTGAGAGTGAGAATGAGAGACATGAGAATGAGAGAATAAGGGTTAGGAGAGTTTGGAGACTTAGTCAAATTAGGACTCCCCATTTTTTTTATTATTATTATTATTATTATTATTATTATTTATTGTTTTATTAAAAATATGATTACTTTAATTAAATCATCAAATTATATATTAATTAATTTAACTAATTAACTACATACAATAAATCAATTAAATCATTGCTTCCACCAAGGCTCGAACCCTGGTGGAGCAAGATTTTGCTTAAAGGGTTAATTTCAGTCAACTCTACCCAAATTTACCCTTGACCATATTAATTAATTAATTAGTTAATTATTTAGGGTAATTACAATACTACCTTTAGCCAAGAAAATACCATACTACCCCTAGATCCTCCATAAATAAGATTACCCTTTTTTAAGTCTAGTTAAGACTCATCCGGGTAAATCTTCATATTCAGGTGCCCTATATGTATGGACCCAACCTTTCCTAGCTCAACTAGCTCACCAAGTCAGTTGACTTTGCTGGTGCACAAGTTCAGAGGTCTGGTTGAACGCGCATCAATCCGTGTGAACCCAATCTAATCAAGGCATTCTAGATACATTAGACATTACTTAGCATAGTCATTTTCAGGGTTGTTACATCACTAATCTTCACTCCTTGAAAACCTTGGAAACTCTACCATTCAAAGCAACTCAATTATTTTAAAACCCTACAATGGATTAGAGTGTAGGCAAAGTATGTATTAGTACGAAATGTATGAAGTATGGAAACTATCATACAAAACATAAGATTTCTCAAAGGGTTAGTCAATAATAGACATAATCAGAAGAGATAATAGCATATGCGTAACATGAATATCAAAAGCACCATAAATCATCATCAAGCACACCTAAGTTTAAGCTTAAACCATTTTCCTTCTAACTCAAATGAACTACTTCACAAGACACCTCTAAGTATATTTGTGCAAGGTCAACATAGCATTCCATACTACAACTAAGTACCTCTCTTAAGTCCTTATTGAACATAATAAACTTTGATAATTAAGAGCTAAGATCTTCATGACATTTGAGAACTATGCCCCTAGATCATCTCAAGGCCCACTTATGTAATGCATGTGAGACATCCCATTCTACCTCATAAACTAAGCATATCTTGAGATCGCCCTTATATAATTTTCATTTACTTTACGTGTTACTAGTAGACCTACCTCATATTAACAAGGAAATATCATCTTAGGTAAATCATATCATGGAAAGCAACTATAGACACTACTTTACCTATATATACATCATATAAGGGGGCATGCCATAGCTAGCTTCAAATTATACTTTTGTCATGTTTGAATGGAATCTTATACTACCATCCATACTAAGTACTTCTCTAGGCCATCCTATTCCAAGATAACTTATATTGCATCCTTGCCAATTAAGCTTAACATACTAACATAATAAACCTACTACCATGGAAAACATCTTAACATACAAACCATGCTAGAAAAGGAAGGATACAAAAGTACCAACCTAACCAACATGCAACCAATCATGTAAATGCAAGATAACCATAGTGTATCATGAATCCTCAGTCCTAAGATATCATGAGAATACTATCACAAGCTATTTCATGAAATGCACCTTGCATTTAAATCAGTATAGTCCTTTCTCCTAAAGCTTCCATGATATGGTTGTGTCCTAACAAATTCAAGCTTCCATGAAGGAACTTAAGTCATGCTACTTCAAGATGTTAATAGGAGAGTATCGATCGTCTATCCTAGATTGTCTTGCCTACTACTAATGCAAGCTACCATGATCAAGCATCCTTGAATCTAAAGATAAAGCTAAAGATGGCAGAGTTTTGTTCCTCCATCCCAAGCTTCCATAAGATTCATCACATCAAGATACCATAAGTAATTGAACTAGAGCTTCAATGAGATTCACCATCTCAAACTATCAAATCTTTGTCTCATCTTTCCAAGTCAATTACACAAGAAGTAACTATTAAAGACAACTTCAAGTTATTCTAGTATATTATGACTTGATTCATTTTAGGTTCTTAATTTAACCTAGAATCCATGTATGTGAGAGAATTGGGTTCGTCTAGCGAGTTCATACAGAAAAACCCATCACAATCCCCTCATAATGACTTCACCCCGATAGCCCTAGCAATAATGATAGACAAGCCCTACAATCAATGCTAATTTTATTCTATCATGATCCATATTCAATTACAAGTTAATTGATTCAATTGATCATTAGAAGCTACTTCTAGTCATACTATATCACATAGGTTCAATTCCAACTTTACAAGTTATGATCCTACTCAATAAATTTGGCCTAGTTCAATTCATATCAAGGTGATCCTATAATCATTACTTAGAATTTGAAAAAATTTACTTAAGAAGATTAACGTAGAATCTTCGATATTGCCTCTAATAGGCTAAACCCACCATGATCACCTTCATCATCAAAACTTATAATTCATCAAAGAAACAACATGAAAACACTAACTAATCATGCTATAAACATAATTGAATGATAAACACTATATTGGGATAAGAATAAAGCCTTACCCACAATGCAATCACAATCCTGTCCAAATTGGGGTCCTTTGGATTCACAACTCACAGATTTATATGGGGGCTCCTGTAAGACCCCAAAATGAATTAGATCTAAATAGAGCCTTACATGTGTGTCATGAGCTTACAAGTTTTTGAAATGACTAACTATATTATTGAGAAGCAGTGTATGGAGTTTGGAAGATTAAGATGCCAAACGTCTGAGAAAATCCAAGATGTTTGAAAGTTAGCCTTGAGATGTGCTTGGTTCCTTAGTGTGTTTCATAAGGGTTTATGTAGTGTTTTTGAGCTCAAATTGATAGGGAAGGTTCCTAACATCCAGAAGGACGAATTTAGTGTGGAAACGTACAGGAACAACTCCGCATGGACCACACTAAGGTCTTTGAGGAGGACCCAACTTGTGGGTCAAAACTGCCCAAGGCAGTCTCCACCAACGACTATCAAACAATGGACAGTAGCTCCATCGATTGTGGGCGTAGCACCATTCTTTGTGTGGTATATTAATCCCCCATTTTCAAGGTCTATGTCTGAAATGATGGACCTGAATGATGGAGCTTTTATTAAATCGATGTTCCGTCCACTGTAGGCGCCGTTTGGACCTGCATTTTTCTTGTAGCATGCTGCCAACTTAAGGGGTGAATGGGAAATTTACCCCACGACCAAATAAATGTATGGCCAGGTATTTTAGATTGTTCTTGGTATTTTATGAGTATTTAAACAATAAGAAAGTGATTTAAACGCTATATTCCAAATAAAAACCTCTCCCTCTCCAAAACTCTCTCAAGAACACCATAGAAGAAGAAGAGAAATTGGGCGCTGCTCTAAAGAAGAATTTCACCAAGGATTAAATTTGGTTTTAAGTATGTAAAATAATGTATGTGAATCTTATTCATTCATGGATTCTTTCATCCCTCAATTGTGAATCCAAACGACCTCAATTTAGAGAGGGTTATGATTTCTTTGTGGGTAAGGTTTGATTATGATCCCAATCTAGTGGATAGCATTCAATTATGTTTTTATGATCTTTATGTGATGTTTTAATGGTGACTTCTTGTAATTATTTTTGAAGGTGATCATGGTGATTTTTTTCAAGATGAAGGTTCTAAAATGATCTTAATTCAGTTGTATTGTATGCTAATTGTTCATGATCGAATCACCTAGATAAGAATTAAACTATGCCTAATTCATCTAGGATGATCTTGACTAGTAAAGTGGGAATTGAACATATGTGATCATGTATACCTAGGCTTACCTTCTAATGAACAAAATGAATGAATTAACTTGAAATTTAACATGGATCATGATGAATTAAGGAAAGTAATCGATTTTGGGGATTTTATTCCATTGATGCTAGGGATTTGGGGGTGAAGACAATATGAAGGGATTGTGATGATGTTTTCCTCTCTTTTACAGTAAGACATGAACAAGCTAGGTGTCACAAGTTATATCACATAGATGGATTCTAGGTTGACCTAATAACCTAAATGAATCAAGACATGATGAACCAGAATAACTTGAAGTTATTAAATAAGCCTCTTCTTGTTTAGTTTACTAGGTAAGATAAGACCAAGGGGTGTTATCTTGATATGGTAGGTCTCATGATATCTTCAGTTTATTAATCTCATGATAGCTTAAGATGGACAAAGTAAGTTCTCTCATGTTTAGCTTGTTCATGTGTTGCTAGGATGCTTGATCATGGTATCTTGGGAATGATGGTTCTCATTATAGCTTGGGATTGAGTAATGAAGCTTTCCAAGAACAGATTGAAGTATCATGACTAGAATGGCTTCATGATAGCATGACTTGGTAAGGCCAAATACATTTGATGATAGCTTTAGGGGAAAGTCCTATACTCTCCTAATGATAGATTGACTTGTATCAAGGTGCATTTCATGATAGCTTCACTTGTATGCAAGGTGCATTTCATGAAATAACTTGAGATTAGTTTCTCATGATACCTTCGGGTTGAGGATTCATGATTCCCTATTATTAGCTTACATTTACATGATTGGTTACATGATGGTTAGGATGGAGGTTTCCTTTCTTAGTTATCTTGGATTATGTTAGTCTAGAGAAGTACTTAATATGGATGGTAGTATAGTATGTTATCCATATATGGCACAGGTATGATTTGAAGTTAACAATGACATGACCCATATGATATATATATTTAGCTTGGGTAGTGGCTATAGTTGTTCTTCATGACATGATTGACTTAATATGATAGTTCCTTGTCATTAACAACTACTCTACTAGAGATACCTAAAATGAAATGAAAGGGAATAGGGTGACAATCAACATATGCTTAGTGTGTGAGGTAGAATGGGATGCTCATATGCATTACACAAGTGTGATTTGTGGTGAAATAAGGGCATAGTTCTCATATGTTAACTATTAATTTAGTTCTTAATTATGAAAGTGGGTTATGATTAATAATGACTAAAGAGAGGTATGTATCTTTAGTGGTAGCATGAGATGCTACCTTAGACTTGCACAAGTATACTTGGAGGTGTCTTGTGAAGTAGTTAATATGAGTTTCAAGGACAATGCATTAAGTATGAACTCTTATGTTTTTTTATGATGTTTTATTATGCTTATGATATTCATGTTATACTTATACCTTTATCTTTTATGATTATCTCTATTATTGAATAACCCTTTGAGACATCTTATGTTGGGTATGATAGCTTCCATACTTGGTACATTTTGTACTACCGCATATTTTGCCTACATTCTAATCCAATGCAATGGCTTGAGGATATTGAGTTTCTTTCAAGGGTAGAGTTTCTAAGGTTTGTCAAGAAGTGAAGATTGGTGAGTTCTCATAGCATCCGAGGACATCACTCTTATGTTCTCATTTATATTCTTTATATGCTACACTTTTATGGGATGTGACCCAAGAAATTTGTACTCATTTTGCCATAGATAGTGTTTCAGACATAGGGCAGAACCTCATCTAGTAGAGTCATATCCATCTGTGTGGGTTACGACACATCTATGAGTAGGAGGCTATGGGATTCTTAGGAAAGTTCACTTCTCCATTCTTCAAGTGATGCAATAGAGTTTGTCTTGAGTAAGTCCTTCTTCTAATGTTTTCTAATGATTTTGTCCAGGTTATGGCTGACACTTGGGCTAATGCAACAAGGGAAGTAGATGACAATGAGGATCAAGAGGTCCCTCTCAAAGGAAATCAAGTCCCTCCTAAAGTTCCTAATGCTCCTCAAGTGGGGAATGTTACTCTATCGGAATTTAGGACTTCTATGAATTTGTTGGCTGAAGCTTTGGCGGCCCAAGCCAATAGGGAGGTGGTGGAAAAACTTATAGGAGGAATATATGCATATCGAATTAGGGAGTTCCTTAGGATGAACCCTGCGGAATTTAGTCGCTCCAAGGTGGAGCAAGATTTAAATGGGTTCATAGATGAGGTTTACAACACTCTTGCTACTGTGGTATTGACTTCTAGGGAGAAAGCGAAGCTATCCGCTTATCAATTGAAGTATGTAGCTCAAGTTTTGTATGAGAAATGGAAGTAATCTATGGGAGTAACAGAAGATCCCATAGAGTTGGAGAATTTTAAGTCGGCTTTTCTTGATAGGTTCTTTTCTAGGGAATTGAGGGAGTCTAAGTTAGGGGATTTTATAAACCTCAAGCAAGGCAAGTTGGTAGCAAATCCTAGAGACTTGAAGTTCATACCAAACTTGAGCTACATCTTTCAATTAATACGCGATTAGTTCTGCTTTCTCCCTAGAAGTTAATCCCTTAATAGAAAAAGTCTTATAAACCTCATCTATGAACCCATTTGGATCCTCCTCCACCTTGGAGACACTAATCCGGAGGATTCATCCTCAATAACTCCCTCATCCAATAGGCACGCATTCCCCCTATAGGGTTTGCCACCACCTTCCTATTGGCTTGGGCAGTCAATGCTTGCGCCAACATATTCATAGAAGTCCTAAAATCCTCTAGAGTGACATTTCTCACTTATAGATCATTAGGAACTTGAGGAGGGACTTGATCTCTTTGGGGAGGACCTCTTGATCCTCATTACGATCTCTTTCCCTTCTAGAATTAGCCCTAGTGTTAGCCATAACCTTGACAAAATCATAGCCAAACATTAAGTAAAAAAGGCCTACTAAATATAAGCATAACATGAATATCATAAGGATAATAAATAGTCATAAAGCACATGTAAGTTCATACTCAAACCATTGTCCTTCTTATTCAAATGAACCACTTCACAAGCCACCTCCAAGTATACTTGTGCAAGGCCAAAGTAGCATCCCATACTACTACCAAAGATAAGTACCTCTCTTTGGTCATTCTTGATCACAATCCACTCTCATAATTAATACCTAAGATCTTCATGACATATGAAAACTATTCCCTAGACAATCTAAAAGCACACATTTACAATGCATGTAAGTCATCCCATTCTACCTCACATACTAATCATTTCTTGAGATCACTCTAAATCAATTTTATCAACTTTAGATGTTATTAGTAGACCTAATTTATATTAATAGGGAAATATCGTCTTACGCAAATCATATCATGAAAATAAACCATATCCACAAACCAATCTATATATGCATCACATAAGGGGTTATGTCATAGGTAAATTCAAGTCATACTTGTGCCATGTATAGATGGCATCCCATACTACCATCCATACTAAGTACTTCTCTAGGCCATCCAATTCCAAGATAACTTATATTCCAAACTTGACCATTAAGCTTAACATACTAACATAATAGACCTACTACCATGGAAAGCATTTTAACATACAAACCAAACTAACAAAGGAATGATACAGAAGTACTGCCTAACCACTATGCAACCAATCATGTAGATTCAAGCTAGCCATAGGGGATAATAAATCATCAACCCTAAGTTATCATGAGAATAGTATCTCATGTTATTCCATGAAATGCACCTTGCATGAAAATCAAGATACCATTAGGAGAGTATAGGCCTTTCTCCTAAGGATGACATGAAATGATTTTGGCCTAACCAAGTCAATATGACATGAAGGCACTTAAGCCATGCTACTTCAAGTTGTTCCTAGGAGAGTATCAATCCTCCATCCTAGGCTATCTTGTCTACTACTAATGCAATCTACCATGATCAAGTATCATTAAACACAAGATCAAGCTAAACATGGGAGAGCTTGATTCCTCCATCGCAATCTACCATGAGATTCATCGCCTTAAGCTACCATGAGTAATTCAACTTAATTTTCTATGAGATTCACCATCTCAAGATTCTATGAGATTTACCATCTAAAGCTATCACATCTTGGTCTCATCCTACCAAGTTAATAGCCAAGAAGTGACTATTCAATACAACTTCATGTTATTCTAGTCTATCATGTCTTGAATTATTTTATGTTCTTAGGTAGACCTAGAATGCATCTATGTGAGAGAACTTGTGTCCCCTTGATTGTTCATTTCTAAGTGCATAGGAGAAAGAGAACAATCCATCACAATACCCTTATAATGACTTCACCCCCCAAATCACTATCAACAATGGCATACAAGCCCTATAATCAATGCTAACTACATTCTATTATGATCCACATTCAGTTACAAATTAATTCATCGAATTTGATTATTAGAAGGCAATTCTAGTCATACTTGATCACATAGGTTCAATTGCTACTGTTGACACCCAATTTTTGACCCGCTCCGATATGATTTAATTAGCGAGCTTCATGAGTTTTCCAAATCACTTAAAATTGATTAGTTTTATAATTTTGCGAAAATATAACGATACAATGTTTATATAGTTGTGTATATAGCTGGTATATCTTGTGTATATTCGAAATCAGCCCATCTTTTAATCCAGGCCCAACTCTCCCATTCCCAATCAATCTCCCTGGCCCAACTCTTCCAAACACTCCTAGCCGGCCCAACTCTTCCAACCATTCCCAGCTGGCCCAACCCACTAAATAATAACCCATCCTACCCGACCCGACCTGTTCCCCTTTCCTTTTTCTCCCCTCATTCACGCGAACCGAGCAAAACAGAAAAGCCAAAATTCCCAGAAAAACACTCAGACGCACAGAAAATTGAGATCCCTCACGCATTTCTCGTCTCCCTTTCCGCGTCTCCCTCCCACGCTCTCTCCCTCTCCCCTGCGTCTCTCCCCACGCCCTCTTTCTCTCTCTCTCCTCCTCTCTCTTTAGCGCGTGGATGGAAAGAATTCACAACGGACCTCTGTAGCCTCTGTGACGTCTCCCTATTTCGTACGACTTGTAGTGCAAAACGACACGGATCCGTCCTTGCAATGCGGATTCGAGCCACGCAAGGGCAAAGGGACGATGGAATAATCTCGTCCCTCCACCTCAACTCGATTCCGTTGGGAATCTTGGCATCAAAGTGGCATATTCCTTCAGGTGCGGAATTTCAAATTTTGAATTCAAAATGGGCCTCAAATCATCCCTCCAACCCGCTCCCCTCGAAAACCATAGTTGTCCCGCCTATTTAAACGACCATTTCTCTTCAGTTTGGGGGTTGGCGATTGTTTGGTTTGGCTGAAGTTCTTTGTTATTGTCACTTAAAGAATTAAATAGTGTTAGAGATTTTTGGACGATTGAGAAATTTTAGGTTGGACATTTTGGGGGGTTAGAGAAATTCGGTCGAGAAAACTTTTGGAAAGAAGTTCTTGGGTTGTTCTATTGTTTTCGAGAAAAAAAAGGAGTTTCGTTTAGGTTGGGTAATAGGATTGTTGTTATGAAGGATTTTCTTTTCGAGGTTGAGAATTTGGCTTAGGTTTCCTCACTGGTTTATTCCACTGCTCTTCTTCTTTGTTCGAGTTTGAGGGAAGCTCAATTTGTTTTGTCGGGAATTTACCTAAGAGCGACATAGGCGTAGAGCCGTGGTTCGTGTCACCTGTGGTGTGAAGCCGTCGTTCTCCTGCTCGCATCGTCCCAGTTCGCCTCCCGAAAAAGGTATCATCTATCTCTTTGGAATCTCCTTCAAACCTCCTTCGTCTATGATACTTCGCCGCAATTGTTGATTTTTCTCAGGTGACAGTCTGAGTTGTCATATGTGTTGCTGTTTATCAACTGCTATTCCTATGTTTTCATCTTTGTTTCTCTTCGTTAAGTAGCTAATTATTGTTGGCTAAGTCGCGTGTGGTTTCGATGTCACGTGAGAAATGATATTCATTGTTGGTCTTCTCTATCTGTTAAGTCGCGACTTGTCGCAATATTAGATGAGATATGATATGCCGTTGTTATCACATGCGGAGCGTTGGTCTTGCTGTTTGCTTAATCTATTGGCATTCTTATTTTGTTTGTAAATTCGATTCTGTTGACGAGTATTGCTTGTTATTTAGGGTCATCACAGGCGTTATTTCGTTCTTTTAAATTGAATGTTCGCTGTATTCTCATGCCATCCATGCCCGTTGGTCATTTTGTAGCTCTCTCTAGATTCGATTTCTTTAAGAAATTCAGTGGCATTGATGTTTTATTGATGGTATTGTCGAGTTATGTTATAGCTTTTACTTGAAGTATTTCGTTGCTTCCAAGCTGTTAACTGTATTGCTTTCGAGGTGAGATTGTATCATAGAATTGCATCAGTTTTTCTTTTTGTGAGATTTGATAAAGTAGTGATAGCCTATTGTTGGAGCATGTCTTGTTCAATAAAATATGTTAATCATTTTACACATTTGACTAAGTGCGATATCTTTGTTGGGGTATGTTTGTTCAATAAAACTGTTGCTCATTTTTTTTTATATAGTGGTGGTGTAATCTTTGCATGTGACAAGTGCATCAGTATGTGTGTGTGCACGGCATGTCACCATTTGTTTCATGTCTCGGTTCTCTGGGAATTATGTTAAATTTTTTTGTTTCTCTTAGTTTTGATTTCGTAATAGTCTGTTTTTTTATTCTACGTTTATTCAAGATGCGTGTTATTAGTCCATCTTCCTCATACTAATTCATTTCTACTTTGTTACATGGGAAATTTTCTCTCGAGTCCATTTTGGGACTCCGCTTCATCCTTGTATTTTTGAAGAGCCGCAAAGGCTCTCAAAACCCTTTTCATCGAGTCAATCTATCCAAACAGAGGTGCAAATTCGAAAGTCCATGAAGATTGAAGAAGTGGATTAGAAGACCCATTGATTTTCTTTATTTTATATTGTATTTTATTTGTAATGGGTATAAGACCTTGTTATTTTATTTTCTTGAAATTTATTTTGTATGTTTAGACTAGGACAGGTACAAAAGAGGAATGGGTCAAGAACCCAAAATAAAACAGGTGGGTCCAAAACTCAGTCATGGCGAACAGAACCCGAGTTTGGACCCAAAATTCCTCTCTCTCTCTCTCTCTCTCTCTCCTTTTATTACTTGTTTATATGTTTGCTTGAATGTCGTTAGTTAGGGTTAGAAAAATCCAAACCCCATCGAACGCGTTTCATTTTATCAAACTTAAAAAATTAAAACTAAGTCTGAAAAAACGGTAATATTTCGAATTCATGACTTGTTTAGATGAAACTCTAATAAAGTTAAGCTTGGAAATGAACTCGCAAAAATTCAAGATAAACAACAAATATTTCAACTTGTGGATTTGGCTAAAGTAAAATTCTAATAAAGATTCAGCTTCAAAATCGCAAAATAGTCAAATAAGTTAATCGCCGGAAAACCGTGTTTGACAGAGTGTCTTAGGTGCCTTACACCTTCCTAAGACACTAATAGGAATCCCGAACCCTTAAAATAATTTTCAAACAATTTTTTCTGTTTTAAGTTGTTTAGAAAATAAGTTTTCTTGATTTTTTTAAAAATTAAGTGGTGGCTCCTAAAAGTCAAAAATACCTTTAAAATAAAACGAACTCCTTTTGAAATTATTATTTTTTTGATAAAACAGAAATGGCGACTCCGCTGGGGACGGAGGATTCTAACCCTAAGACTAACTATTTGACTAACTTGTAATTTGTTGTTTAAATTGTTTATATTGCTTAGTTTTCGAGAAATGCATTTCTCTCATGGCATAACTTCCGCCAAACGGCAAATAGTCCTCATTAGGAAGCGAAAGTTACGCGGCTTACCACGACTTCTCTCATATATACCCAAGAAATCATTTGGGAGTATCGAACAAATAGTCGGAATGCGGTCATTCGGCGTTGTTCGATAGCTCCACCCTGATGTTTGTCCGACTCGGGTAACCGTCTATTTGAAAACAACTCTAGAAAGCCTAAGGTAGAGCTAAACCAAATCTCGAAAATAGCGCATATGCCTAAGATGACCCAATACCCATGGCGTGTTGGGCCCATTAGAAGACCACCTTGAGTCCAAAACGCCTAAACGGACGTTCATATTTATGTGTTTAAATTTGAAGGATGTATACGATTTTCAAATGACGTATACATCCCTCAAATCGCTAGGCTTACCCTTGGCACAAAAGGGTCACATATCTGTTTAGAACGCGCAATATTTGTTATAACTGCTTATGTGAATATGTTCTTTTATCTTGAGATATTTTGGCTTACTCTTCTGCAAACACTTTTAGAACCCGTAAGCACATATATCAAGTCACTATCAAAAGTGCGTCCAAACATTCTTTGAGTCTTTAGTTTCCCGAAAAAAAATATAAAAAATTGTACTACTCTATATAAGAAAAGATTCAGCTTTTCAAATCAAAAGAATTTTGAGAAATTTTATCTTTTCCAACTTTTACAAGGAAATTGGATTTACATCTCAATTAAGAATCAAAGTACGGTAATGAAAGATACTATTAACTTTGTCTCGACTCAAGTCGACATTTTTCACTGATCCCAAAGTCAAGTAGACAAATTTCTGTCTATTTAATTATTTCTCTATATTTGTGTGCCAGTTTATCTCCGAATAAAGCACCTCTTTTGTGTTTACACCTATATATGATGTCTTGCACTATTCACCACCTCCAGGCACTAACACATTGGTCTTTTGAGTTTTTTTCATTTGACAGGTATTTAAAACTGACTTGTGTTGATAAGTTGGTTGGTCATACGCATTTCACAAGGTCTAAGGCCCATTAAAGACTCCTTACCCGATCAAATTTGCGAAAAGAGAGGACAATAATGGGGGATAACAATGATGAGGTTGACATGAATGATGTTGTCGTGGCTCAACCCGTCGCCGCTGATAAAAATGAATTGATTATGCAATTGATGTAACAGATCGCCGAAATGAGGGTCGAAATGTAAAGAATGCAAGGTGTGTCTAATCCAATTTCATCCTTCAACCCTCCAAGAGATGGAAGACCTCCACTCCACTTTCCTCCACCAAGCGCGGAACAGGTTCAATACCTTCTCTCTAACCCTACTCAAAATCCTCCAACCATTGACTTAACTACCGCCAATCTCCGTCACGCCACCACGTCATGTCAAGCACCATGTCCTCCTCAAAATACCAACCTTCAAATCCTCCATCTCCCTCAAAACCAAAGTAAGAACAATGCTCAGACCTTCCCCCATCTTCAAAACCAAAATACCGATCATCAAAATTTTCCCCAAAATTATCAAGCCACTCAAAATACCCAAAATCCCTCCATTGCTCCACCCATACCTCAAAAGACTACTTTCCAAATCCCATCTTCAAATGAACCTTATGCCAACTATTCCGAGCTTGATCACTTCAAGGAACAGGAGAGAGAGTGGAGGTCAAAAGAAGAGGTACTCAAGGTGAATATGAAAGAAGAGATCAGGAAAGCCATGGAGGAGTTGCACTATATTTCCGAAGTCGATGGATTGAGCTATAAGGACTTATGCATCCATCTGAATCTCGACCTCCCAGAAGGGTTCAAAGTGCCAAAGTTTGTCACTTTTAACGGAACAGGAAATCCTCTAGCACATCTGAGAGTTTATTGTGATCAACTCGTGGGAGTTGGCAAAAACGAAGCATTATTGATGCGTCTCTTCGGTCGAAGTCTAAGTGGAGAAGCTCTTGAGTGGCTTACATCACAGGAGCTGAAACAATGGAAAAGTTGGAATGCACTCGCAAAGGATTTCACGGAAAGATTTGGACATAACGTAGAAGATGCTCCAGATCGCTACTACTTGGAGAAGATCAAACACAAGTCTACAGAAAATTATCGAGAGTATGCTTTTCGTTGGAGAAAAGAGGCCGCAATAGTTCAATCTCCAATGTCCAAACGTGAGATCACTGAAATGTTCATTCGTACTCAAAAGCCCGAGTACTATGAAAGAATGTTGTGTATGATGGGACAAAAGTTTGTTGAGATTGTCAAAGTGGGAGAAGCTTTGGAAGATGGTTTCAAGACTGGAAAGCTCACCAAATTTACTGCATTGCGATCTAATGGAAAATCTGCCAGAATTACTGATATGGATAAATCAAAAGGAAAAGCGGAGGAGGTAAGTATGATCACGGCTACTCATATGAGGTCAGCTTCTCAAAGGAAATATCAAAACTATGATGTCAATCAGGAAAAATTTCCTCGCCCAAAATTTAGGAAGGCTCCTAAAGTATTTACCCCATTAAGGGAATCCCAAACTCAACTTTATGAAAGGTTGAAAGCAATGGGGTATGCTCCATCCTATAGAAGGAAGACCAGCCAATCCTTTGGGAAAATTTTACAGAGCTGATCACAGATGTGCTTATCATTCAGGAGCCATTGAACACGACACAGAGAATTGTTCAACTCCGAAGCACAAAATACAAAACATGATCAACAACAACTTGATTAATATTGATGAAACCACCGGAATGGATGACATATTGGATGCTCAAGAGTGAGTGCAAGACATTTCTGAACTGAGTCATTTGAATATATTCATTCGAGAAGAAGAATGCCAAACATTGGCAAAAATTTTGCATATGAAGTTTTGTTACCTTTATTTTGAAAATGTATTGCACATTTCTAAGTTGGAACTACGTTCGACCTGAATTCTCAAGAACGAGATACGTAGGCGGCCTATGTCGGCCTCGGTCGTTTCTTTATCAAAACTTCCTATTTTGGTTAATCCTTGTGAGGGGGAACTACGTTTGACCTGATTCCTGCTCCAACGAGATACGTAGGTGCCACAACGGCTCGGTCATATATCCATGAGATTTCCATTTCTCTTCATAATGGAATCTGGGACGGAATTTTGAGAGGATCTCAAAAATTCATTGGAAGTTGGACTTCTTTAACAAAGTCAAAACAGAAGACCAAAATTCTACGGAGATTGGCCTTGGGCGAATCTCAAAAATTACGACAATCTAGCTTGCAACTGGGACAGAATTTTTGAGATGATCTCAAAAATTCCACAAATGCCATTTGTTACTTATTGAGGTAAACTGGGACAAAATTTTGAGGAGGGGCCTCAAAATTCAAGAATGAGAAACCTCAGAGTTAACAGAGCAAGTTATGAGAGTTCTTATATATTTTAGAACGGGACAAATTTTTGAGGAGGGTCCTCAAAAAAAATACAATCAAATATGTCATATAAAGAATGGGCGAGCGTGCAAGCCAACTGCAGGAAGGAGCATAGAGACAAAACCAACACAAATCAGTCTTTCAAACTAAGAATTTTTCTTTGGAAACAAGAACATTGAAGTCAAAAAATGTCTATATAAAGCTGTCAAGAATGACAAAAGGCGTCACTTGCACCCATCGTGGACTCCTCAACAAAACCTAGAAAATCTTCCATCTCATTTTATCTCTATTTCTTCATATTTCCTCAAGTGATTTATAAACAAGTTTCTTCTAATCTTGCAGGAATATTATCGAGCTATCCTCCTCGTTACAGTTGGATTATTATCGAGCCGTCCACCTCCTTACAGTTGGACTATTATCGAGCAATCCACGTCGTTACAGTTGGAACATTATCGAGACATCCACCTCGTTACAGTGGAATATTATCGAGCCATCACCTTGTTACAGTTGGATTATTATCGAGCATCCACCTCGTTACAGTTGGAACATTATCGAGACATCCACCTCGTTACAGTGGAAAATTATCGAGCCATCCACCTCGTTACAATTGGAACATTATCGAGCCATCCACCTCGTTACAGTTGGAACATTATCGAGACATACACCTCGTTACAGTTGGAACATTATCAAGCCATCCACCTCGTTACAGTTGGAACATTATCGAGCCATCAACCTCGTTACAGTTGGAACAATATCGAGACATCCACCTCGTTACAGTTGGAACATTATCAAGTCATCCACCTCGTTAAAGTTGGAACATTATCAAGCCATCCACCTCGTTACAGTTGGAACATTATCTAGACATCCACCTCGTTACAGTTGGAACATTATCGAGACATCCACCTCATTACAATTGGAACATTATCGAGACATCCACCTCGTTACAGTTGGAACATTATCGAGCCATCCACCTCGTTACAGTTGGAACATTATTGAGCTATCCACCTCGCTAAAGTTGGAACGCATCGAGCCATCCACCTCGTTATAGTTGGAACATTATCGAGCCATCCAGGCCTCATTAAAAATCATGCATTGCAAAAAACATGCATCGCGGAAAATCATGCATTACGCAGAAACCATGCATCACGAAAACATGCATCGCAAAAATCATGTATCGCAGAAATCATGCATTGCGGAAAAACATGCATTGCGAAAATCATGCATTGCGAAAAATCATGCATCGCGGAAATCATGCATTGCGGAAAAACATGCATCACGAAAATCATGCATTGCGAAAAGTCATGCATCGCGAAAATCATGCATCACGAATTTGAAATTATACATCGCGAGAAGACTTTATACCTCGCTTGAATTTATGTACGACCGAAAGATTTCATGCCTCGTCAAATTTATATATCACGAGAAGATTTTATACCTCGCTTGAATTTATGCACGACGAGAAGATTTCATGACTCGTCAAATTTATATATAGCAGAAGTCTTTATACCTCACTGGAGATAATGCATCACGAGAAGAATCCATGCCTCGTTAAAAATCATGCATCGCGAATTTGAAATTTACGCATCACGGGAAGACTTTATGCCTCTCTAAAATTTAGACATCGCGAGAGGAGTTCATACCTCGCCAAAATTTATGCATCATGAGAAGAATCCATGCCGCATTGAAATTTTCACATCACAAGAAGATTTCATGCCTCGCTAATAGTTATGCATTACGAGAGGATTTCATACCTCGCAGGAATTTACGTATCACGAGAAGATATTCATGCCCCGCTAGAGGACATACATGGATAAAGAAAGGGAAATCGTGTATCCCAAGAGCAATATTTATCTATCAGCCTCAACTGCATCCTTTATTTTTAAAAAAAAGGAAAATAAACATCAATGAGAGCATCGAAGAAAGATAACGACAAAAGAGACATCAATATCGCATCAACATTTATTTATTTATTTCAACATCGAGTATAGAGTACATTGAATATTATATTGCAAAACGCAAGGCATAAGCTTTATTTGCTGGACGACAGAATGATCGAGTCGACGTCGATTTGAGGAGAACAATGAAGTGTCAGCACGGTAAAAAGACACTGTCTCCCATCCTAATTGCATTTTAAGCTGACAAGTTTTATCTCAGTTTTGTCGAGAGCATCCGAAAAGGATGAATTCTCTAAAAACCACAAGTGCGGACGACATCAAAAGGGATGCAGCACAACGTGGAACTTTTTCTTAGCAGCGAACTGGGACACAGTCCGAAGATGAATGTCAAACTCTTAGGATGCGAGCAGAGGAGCGACTTCCACCACAATCGAACCACCCCTCTCAAAGAACGCGGGTTTTTCCTTAGTGCTGTCAGTTTCTGTCTCGCATCTGGAAGTCTAGTCTTATCAGAAGCAAGTTTCCAATCTGAGTGACAACTTTCCAAGCGCTTTGAAAATTATGTCCGTGTAAGTTCTTAATTATGGGTGTGAAGCGCACCACATTCATGGCTAAGAGGTTACAAGCCTCTTTTTCATACTCGTTTAACTTTTCACTTGTCCAAAACCGAAGGTTGTCTAGCATAATAGATTTCCTTTTCCCACCGATTAAGTCGAACTACACACAGCCTGATTCTTAAGGTTTAAGGATATGTAGGTAGATTCTATGTTGAAACTCGGCTGTATTTCAACATTCGCTCTCGAATTCTATTCTCGAGCATTTTGATACCTTCATAATTCGGTGTCGAGGTGGCTTTTGATTCTTTCAAATCGTGCGGTAAATCAAGCTTGTCAAACTACAAGTGGCCTTAATTCTCATATAGCCTGAGATATGTAGGAGACCCGTTTTCAAGGGTTCGGCCATAATTCCTAAACTCTTTGTCGAATTATTCCTTTAGAAAGCGAATGGGGTCGGTCAAAATTTGCTTGGTCAATTTCATTTTCCTCGAATTGCTTGCATCAACCCGAGTAAAATGAGGGACAGTTGTTGACACCCAATTTTTGACCCGCTCCGGTATGATTTAATTAGCGAGCTTCATGAGTTTTCCAAATCACTTAAAATTGATTAGTTTTATAATTTTGCGAAAATATAATGATACAATGTTTACATAGTTGTGTATATAGCTGGTATATCTTGTGTATATTCAAAATCAGCCCATCTTTTAATCAAGGCCCAACTCTCCCATTCCCAATCAATCTCCCTGGCCCAACTCTTCCAAACACTCCCAGCCGGCCCAACTCTTCCAAACATTCCCAGCTGGCCCAACCCACTAAATAATAACCCATCCTACCCGACCCGTTCCCCTTCCTTCTTCTCCCCTCACCCCACGCGAACCCAGCAAAATAGAAAAGCCAAAATTCCCAAAAAAACACTCAGACGCGTAGAAAATTGAGATCCCTCATGCGTTTCTCGTCTCCCTTTCCGCGTCTCCCTCCCACGCTCTCTCCCTCTCGCCTACATCTCTCCTCACGCCCTTTTCCTCTCTCTCCTCCTCTCTCTTTAGCGCGTGGATGGGAAGAATTCGCAACTGACCTCTGCAGCCTCTGCGACGTCTCCCTTTTTCGTACGACTTGCAGTGCAAAACGACACGGATCCGTCCTTGCGATGCGGATTCGAACCACACAAGGGCAAAGGGACGATGGAATAATCTCGTCCCTCCACCTCAACTCGATTCCGTTGGGAATCTTGGCATCAAAGTGGCATATTCCTTGAGGTGCGGAATTTCAAATTTCGAATTCGAAATGGGCCTCAAATCATCCCTCCAACCCGCTCCCCTTGAAAACCCTAGTTGTCCTGCCTATTTAAACGACCATTTCTCTTCAGTTTGGGGGTTAGCGATTGTTTGGTTTGGCTGAAGTTCTTTGTTATTGTCACTTAAAGAATTAAATAGTGTTAGAGATTTTTGGACGATTGAGCATTTTAGGTTGGAGATTTTGGGGGGTTAGAGAAATTCGGTCGAGAAAACTTTTGGAAAGAAGTTCTTGGGTTGTTCTATTGTTTCCGAGAAAAAAAAGGAGTTTCGTTTAGGTTGGGTAATAGGATTGTTGTTATGAAGGATTTTCTTTTTGAGGTTGAGAATTTGGCTTAGGTTTCCTCACTGGTTTCTTCCACTGCTCTTCTTCTTTGTTCGAGTTTGAGGGAAGCTCAATTTGTTTTGTCGGGAATTTTCCTAAGAGCGACATAGGAGTAGAGCCGTGGTTCGTGTCACCTGTGGCGTGAAGCCGTCGTTCTTTTGCTCACATCGTCCCAGTTCGCCGCCCGGAAAAGGTATCATCTATCTCTTTCGAATCTCCTTCGAACCTCTTTCGTCTATGATACTTCGCCGTGATTGTTGATTTTTCTCAGGCGACAGTCTGAACTGTCATATGTGTTGCTATTTATCAAATGCTATTCCTATGTTTTCATCTTTGTTTCTCTTCGTTAAGTAGCTAATTGTTGTTTGCTAAGTCGCGTCTGGTTTCGATGTCACATGAGAAATGATATTCGTTGTTGGTCTTGTCTATCTGTTAAGTCGCGTCTTTTCGCAATATTAGATGAGATATGATATGCCGTTGTTGTCACTTGCGGAGCGTTGGTCTTGCTGTTTGCTTAATCTGTTGGCATGCTTATTTTGTTTGTAAATTCGATTCTACTGACGAGTATTGCTTGTTATTTAGGGTCATCATAGGCGTTGTTTCGTTCTTTTAAATTGAATGTTTGCTGTATTCTCATGCCATCCATGCCTGTTGGTCATTCTATAGCTCTCTCTAGATTCGATTTCTTTAAGAAATTCAGTGGCATCGATGTTTTATTGATGGTATTGTCGTGTTATGTTATAGCTTTTACTTCAAGTATTTCGTTGCTTTCAAGTTGTTAAGTGTATTGCATTCGAGGTGAGATTGTATCTTAGAATTGCATCAGTTTTTCCTTTTGTGAGATTTGATAAAGTAGTGATAGCCTATTGTTGGAGCATGTCGTGTTCAATAAAATCTGTTAATCATTTTACACATTTTACTAAGTGCGATAGCTTTGTTGGGGTATGTTTGTTCAAGAAAATTGTTGCTCATTTTTTGTTAAATAGTGGTGGTGTAATCTTTGCATGTGACAAATGCATCAGTATGTGTGTGTGCACGGCATGTCACCATTTGTTTCATGTCTCGGTTCTCTGGGAATTATGTTAAAGTTTTCTGTTTCTCTTAATTCTGATTTCGTAATAGTTTGTTTTTTTATCCTCCGTTTATTCAAGATGCGTGTTATTAGTCCATCTTCCTCATACTAATTCATTTCTACTTTGTTACATGGGAAATTTTCTCTCGAGTCCATTTTGGGGACTCCACTTCATCCTTGTATTTTGGAAGAGCCGCAAAGGCTATCAAAACCCTTTCCATCAAGTCAATCTATCCAAACAGAGGTGTAGATTCGAAAGTCCATGAAGATTGAAGAAGTGGATTAGAAGACCCGTTGATTTTCTTTATTTTATATTTTATTTTATTTGTAATGGGCATAAGCCCTTGTTATTTTATTTTCTTGAAATTTATTTTATATGTTTAGACTAGGACAGGTACGAAAGAGGAATGGGTCAAAAACCCAAAAGAAAATAGGTGGGTCCAAAACTCGGTCAAGGCGAACAGAACCCGAGTTTGGACCCAAAATCCCACTCTCTCTCTCTCTCTCTCTGTCTCTCCTTTCATAACTTGTTTATATGTTTGCTTGAATGTCGTTAGTTAGGGTTAGAAGAATCCAAACCCCATCAAATGCGTTTCATTTTATCAAAATTAAAAAATTAAAACTAAGTCTGAAAAAATGGTAATATTTCGAATTCATGACTTGTTTAGATGAAACTCTAATAAAGTTAAGCTTCAAAATGAACTCGCAAAAATTCAAGATAAACAACAAATATTTCAACTTGTGGATTTGGCTAAAGTAAAATTCTAATAAAGATTCAACTTCAAAATCGCAAAATAGTCAAATAAGTTAATCGCCGGAAAACCGTGTTTGACAGAGTGTCTTAGGTGCCTTACACCTTCCTAAGACACTAATAGGAATCCCGAACCCTTAAAATAATTTTCAAACAATTTTTTCTGTTTTAAGTTGTTTAGAAAATAAGTTTTCTTGATTTTTTTAAAAATTAAGTGGCGACTCCTAAAAGTCAAAAATACCTTTAAAATAAAACGAACTCCTTTCGAAATCATTTTTTTTTATAAAACAGCTACTTTACAAGTCAAGATCATCCTTAATCAATTAAGACTTATTCAACTCATATCTAGGTGATCCTATTATGATCAATTATAATTCAAAACAATTGAATTAAGTAGATTAACTTAGAACCTTCAATCTTGCCTCAAATGGCCTATACCCACCATGATCACCTTCATCATCACAACTTATAATTCATAAATGAAACGACTTGAAAACATCACATAATAGTCATATAAACATAATTGAATGCTAGCCACTAGATTGGGATCACAATAAAGCCTTACCCATAATGCAGTCACAACAATATCTAAATTTGGATTTTTTTGGATTCACAATTGAGGGATTTCTATGAGGACTCCATAAATAGAAATATATGGATGAATAAGATTCACATAAATTTTATTAAGACGTAAGACCAGCTTTATCCAATGGGGAATTTATTCCTAGAAGTTGCCTCCTATTTCTCTTCTTCTTCAATGGTGTTCTTTAGAGAGTTTTAGGAAGGAAATGGTTTTGATTTGGAGTATAGAGTCTAAATGGATATTTATTGCTTAAATATACTTTAAATACCTAAAAATTGTAAAAGTAACCTCCCATGAATTATTTGGAACATGGGGTGAATTTCCTTATTCATCCCTCAACTTGGCAGCGTTACAGGCAAAGTCAAGTCCAATCAACGGTTGCAAGTGACGGACCATTGATGGAATGAAGGAGCCATCTTGCAGGTCTGTTGTTAATGACAGAGGCTACACCATTTTGTCAGATCATCTCCCATGACTATGTGTGGAGCAACGCCCACAATCGACAAGGCGTAGCCTATTTGACGGGGCATGGTGTAGGGTCGTGGTTTGGGACTGCCTTGGGTAGTTTCATGCAAAAGTTTTGGTACACCTCAAGGACCCTTGGGGTGGTCCTTGGGAAGTCTTTCCTGGATATTTAAACCCTAAAAACTTTCATATATATGTTATGAACCTCTCCTATAAATTTTAACCTGAAACAACACATAAAACATGCAAAGGCACGCTAGAACAAACTAGTACGCTTAGAGGCTAACTTTAGAACTTCTTGGTTGTTTTTGGACGTTTTACTTCCAAACACCTCAAACTAACATCCAATGCAGTAATTCACCCATTTTACACCATATTAGATCATGACAACACACATGTTATGCTCTAATTTCAGCTAATTCTATTTGGGGTCCTTACAGCATGAATAGTGTCCCATTCAACCATCAATACTCAAGTATCACCTTAGGGTCAGCAAGGAGATCACAAGCATTGTTTTTTCTTGATCAATATGACAAGTATAGTCAACAACATGCATACTAAGTGAGACCTTCATCATGTAGACACAATGAGACCAACATTATGCATACCATCATAAGAATTATGTCAACACCATAATGTCATGCATAAGATACATATACCTATACATATATATACATATACATATGCATATACATATACATATACATATACATATATGTATACATATACATATGCATATATAACTCCTTTCTAGAATTCCCCTCAAGAGATACTTTTGCAATGTATAGGTAAATCTCATTCCCTCACCTACACTAAGTAACATCCCTTAGGTAGTCCTAGTTATTATTCATCTTCTAACTTCCAATGTTCATTTTACTTTAAGAAACCTTGCCTTAACCGATTTTAGACCATGTGAGCTAAACATGGAATTTGATATCAACTCCTCACATTGAAAGGAGGTCATGCTTCTTGCTAAAGTAGGACATCAGCATCATCATAGCGTCTAGGTGGATCCACTTTCTAGGTTCCCATGGGAAATATAGTTGAGGAACTAGGAGGTTGTTACTAGAAACCATCTTTATGTTATATATCATTATAGTTTACATCTCATGAGAACATAGGGTGAACCTACATTTCTTTTGGGAAAGGACACCACATTGGTTTGAGCCTAACTTCTTTTTGGGAAGGGACACCTCTCATTGTAAAATTCCCTCGGTGCTAAGCTAACTTTCGCTTTTTGAAAAGCCTTTAATTCTTTATTAAACATTAATTCATAAGATAGGCTTTAGGATATTAACTCCTTATATAAAATGTACATAGCTCATAGGTTATATGATGAAATGTCCTTTCATTAAAACGTACATCATGTGAGAATGTCCTTTCACATAATCATAACATCCATAACTTAGTCTAGTATAGAGTACAATTGAGGAAAGCAATCAAGAGACTCTCATTCACTAGATTATCATTAATATCCTTTATTCATACATTCATATGTGTGTATGTGTACATATATGAGACAACCTTTCGCATAAACATATTTAGACGACACACGTTCATACTTCCTTAGTCATATACTTTACATGCATAATAAGTCATAATGGTGCATATGAGAATTATCCTTTAAATTGACACCATTTTCTTATAATACTCATAGTTATGCATGATGTGTGTGTATGTACACATTGGTCATCATGATCACATAAAAGCAACAAATTATTACATCACATATTCACTATCCCTCAAGTCATGAACAATTCACATTTAGAGCATTGAGGAACTATAGACCACACACCGACATTATATCATTAGAGACACGGACACATTCAATCATTTGAAAAGAAGACTCCTAAGATGCATAAGATAACACATTCATATCATAGGCAAGGGTCATTCTATAATAGTATTCATCACAATCAAACATGTAGACCATACCTTACCTTAACATGATCATTCACATCTTATAATAAATACACCTAGTCATGATTCGAGAATCAAAGATTTCACAAAACCTTAATAATCATGATAATTATCATATCAATCAACTTTGAATCTATTCTCTTCAAGGCCATGATCACAACATGTATAGATAGACAAGAAGTAAACACCGCTACCATAAGTTGACCAAACAATACAATGTCAATACCAAATACTATAGACAAGAACTTATGTCAACTTACCAATTCTCCAAGCAATGATCAATCATATATCAATCCTCAACAATTCATAATAAATAACTAAAAATAGTAATAGCATTCAACAATACATGACATTCTAATAATAATTCTATTAACACCAAATCAAGATCATAAGACCCACATTATATGTTAAATTGAGAGATTAAGGAAATCATGGGTTGTTAAAGGAATTACGTTGATAATCATCATAAAAACCTTAATTAAACATTAATTCATGATTACTATGTCTTTGAAAACCTTTTGACAATGAACCCATGGTTAGATTGAAAATTGGGAATTTTAATGAACGAATCACATTGGAAAATCTTTGATAGAACACCTTAGATGAAACGATAACTAGGGATCAAGGGTTAACATACCATAATATAAGAAAATACCATGAGAAGGACACACTTGAAAATTCATCTTCTAGCTTGAGCTTGCGTTTGGCCTCCAATGAAGTTTTGAGAAAATTTTGAAGAGAAGAGGGTTTTGGATTTTTGATTTCTCATTGGGTAATTGGGCATGATATTTCAATGGGGGTAAATATGACATAAAAGTAGTTTATAAAAAAAACACAAAGTATCCAAAATACCCCCCGCATAAATTGAACCTTTTAAATAAGTCAAACTTAACTTTTATTTTCGAAATTATCATCAGGGAACAAGTCCGCATCACTGAGATGTTCCCATGAGATTTCTTGAATTAAATATTGGGAGAGTAGATACCTCTATGTATCCGCGATGCTGACCAAACATTTGGCCCTTGGATAACCTAGTCCGTGACGCGGACATATCTCACTCATGAACAACTTCTTGCTTCCTTGGGAAGCTTGTTGGCCAAAGGTTGGCTCCTCCTCAAGGATCCCTAGGTTGGTCCTTGGGGATTCGTAACAGGATGTTTTGACCCTAAACATGTTTTTTAAGACAATAATATCACCTCACTGTTTTGAGATTCCAAACAACACATAAAACAAGGGAAATATACGAGGACACACTAGCACACAAAAAGACTAGTATCTGGATGTCTTTGTCGTCCTTTGACGTTTGACCTCAAACCTCTTCAAACAAACTATTATAAGTTGTTTCTCTCCTTATAAACAAGTAATTAATTCATACAACTCATTTGAGGGTCTATTTTATCCTATTTCATTTTGAGGGTTGTTACATGAATGATCAATTTACAAATGTTAGTACATGATGCTATGTGACTTTTATTTTGATTGCTTTTTGTTTATTGAGATAGGTTGAAAGTCATCCACCATATCCGTTGTAAACTACGTGATATTTGGTTTTGTTATCTTGTCTATACTTTTCGTAACCTTTTCATGATTAGGTTCATCAAATGACCTTGATTTTTTTAAATCTCAGTCCGCCTCGGAAGCCTTATAATTTAGTTGTTTATTAAATTATGTAGGGTAATACATAATGCCTCAGATATATTTCATACTTATTAAGTTTATATAACAATTTAATGCATTATCTTTTATCCATTTTTTATTTTAAAATTAGTTCATTGAATAACTAATTCCAACTTAATATAACATAGCAGGTAAGTGAATCCATTAAAATATAAAACATTTCATTTGTTTTCTCCTCTATTATACGATAGTGGTATGTATCTACCATTTAAGCATTTTCCTTGTTCTTAGTCTTCTTGAGTTCATAATTGTTGTACTCACCTTAAGCTTGATTTATTTATTTGGTAATCACCATTTGGTACTATTTCATTTGTTTGGGGTTAGATATTGTCCAGTATCACTTACATTGATAAAATAAGCCTCAAATGATTTTGTATTATCTATTTAGGGTTGTGATTGGCAGAAGTATTTGTTCTCTAGTTACTAACGTATCTGCCTCTTTCTTTACTGCTTGTGACCTCTATGATCTTCATTTTTCTTTTAGTTTTGATAGAATAAAATTTTACTTGAAACTTTAAATTTTAATGTGTAAGTTATCTTGAGAAGGCATTGCTTTCAAGATGGATTAGCCTTGCAAGTGATTCAGCCGCCAATAATCCATTTACTTGAGTTTATATGGGTTGAGTGAATTAAAAAAACGAGGTTACACGATAACATAAAACTATAATCATTGCAAGAAGTAGAGTTTCTTTAGTAAATCTTTGAAAAGACTCCTATTTTATTTTTTTTTGTGTTCTTCTAGTTGAGTTGGTGTTCTGGGTAAAGAAATTTTGAGCTTTTTTTTTACTATCTTGAATCTTTGAAAGTTCTATTTGTACTTTGTTTTTGTCACTCATTGTGTCCTTTCAATTTCTATACCTATAAAAGTTATATTTTTAGTTGTATGAATGTTGTATTTTGTTGAAGGAGGACTCTAGTGATTTTGAGTTATAGTTGTGTACTTTTTTCCCTTTTGTTTTACTACTTTGAAATGTTATGTTTGTTGTGAGATATGGTTTTGATTTTTATTGCTTAAACTGATTCTCATTGTTAAAGCTATCCCTTTTGGATTTCTTGAAAGGTTAAAGACCTTTCTGTATTTTTGTGTTGTCACTTGTGCTAGTTAAGCTTTTTCTGGTGTTGCAATAGAGCTATTTAGATTTTTATGCTTGTGATAAGTTTTGTTTGCATCCTTCCAAGATATTTTAGCCCTGCTTGAGTATATACAGGTACAGTTAGTTATGTATTGTAGTCATGAAATGCATAATGGGTTATACGGGTTATATCATAGAGGGGTCGGGGCATTGGGTTATGTAAATTGTAAAGTGTAGCCCACACCTAGAGATATAAAATTTTCATGTATAAATTATGTATGAAATACTTCAACTTAATATTTCATCATATAAATAGTAATTTACAAAAATTAGGAAACCTAGCCAGTTGCCTATTCAATATGATTTGCATATATATATATATATATATATATATATATATATGGATTGGTTGGCTTACAATGAATACTCTCCAATTATTTACTTCCATAACATTATTTTTATGAATTGATTTTACTTACTTGAATTTAAGCATATTAAAAACATGATTTATTTCACTTACTTATAATTTTGTTTTGAATGTGCAGGAAAATGTCGATAATTGAATTTGAATTGCAACCAAAAGTAAATTCGATCTATCGTACTGAACGATAAAGAATTTTTGTACTATTGTCATATCTGTTGGATGCATTTGGTTTTGTGAAATTTAGTGATTGTACTGAACTTTAAAAAATCACTTTCTAAGTATTGGTTGTACAAGACATGTGTCTCAAATTTTGTTTGAATATATGACTTCGATTTAATTATTATTTAATTTTGTGTTTCGGTCACATGTATATTAAATTATGTGATTATTGAATAGATACAAATAAAAATTATTATTCTTAAGAATAAAAGATATTATGGCTGCAAAATTCTAGACAACATTGTCAGACTTCGAAAGTGTTGTTGTAGGATTTCCAATGTCTTCGCGTACATAAGAAAAGTCACATTGTAGTATTTATAGAAGAAATCAATGAATTGTATACCTTATGTTTTGCAGCGAAAAATTGGCAAAATTGTTTTCTTTGAAGAATTTCTAACCCAAACTTGAAACTCAAGGAAACAAGTTCAAAGGTTCAAAAATTAAATATCTTTTGGATAGTGTCTTCTTATTAGAAAAAAAGTTGTGTTCAGAGTGTTCACTTTTTCTAAGTTTTTTCTTTTTCTGTTTTATGAGCATAAGATTTCTTAATTTAAAAATATTGGTTTGTGTACGTTGGAGCAGTTACATAGTAACTGATCCCACCCCTATTCTTAATTAAGACTTTTATCCTTTTTCTACATATAAATTTTGGATCAGGTCGATCTACATGGGCGATCCATGACCCAAAAACTTACATCTCCCACTTTGCACATGGTGGACAAGACCCAAACCAACACAACATTAACTAGACACAAAATACGTATAATAAATAGTTCATGTGACCTATGAGCATCAAGAGTCTACCCTTAAGGTTCTACAAGCCCCACATAGGAATCCAATAACATGTGGAAGGAATTCACTACTTATATAGCAAAAATATTACTCACAATACCCTAGACTTCATTCACTACTTCAATAGTTATTTATTTGATCTCTCATTCTCTGAAGGATATTAACTCGAGTTCATATTTGACATTATACACATAATCACACTCAATACAAATATGGTTATTATTCATTTATTTGTCTTTCCTTTCTACTTGAATCTATCTTCTCTAATTAACTGTTTTCTTAGACATGCACTGCATTGACGAATCATTCATGGCTATTAGTAACATACTAATTTTGCAACATCGATTGAAACTTCAAGAAACAACAAAAGTTCAATGTGTATTTCATTAAAAAGGCAATTTAACTTTTCTAGGTCTCACACAATGAAGAAGCAGAGAATATTCATTGACCCATTGATCACTCGACACACGTGGTATGAAATATATTTTATGATGTTTTCACCTTATAGTGGTGCATGTACCTCATCCTTCCAATTATCCAACATCGTATATACCCCTATCTAAACACAAGATGTTTAACCCTAGTTTCTGTTTTTCAGTAATTCTTAAACTCATCTACTTAGAGAAACATATGTATGGATCATAAAAAAAAGTCATAATATGGTGGTGAAACTCATCTCTTAATGTTTCTCGACGTAAGAGGTGATTGCTTGTGTGAGAGAGTAAATCCTGCGACTTGTTCGACACGCTTTATTTCTCATAAAATATCACATGCATATTACATTTGAAAATAAATTCAATAATTTTATATAAAATAGAATATTATAACAATCAAGTTGTAACAACCCTAAAAATGGATATACTAAGTAATACTTAATGTGTCTAGAATGCCTACGTTTAGACCAGGTTCACACCGATTGATGCGCGTAGAACCAGACCTCAGAACCTCTGCAACAGCCAATCCAACTAACTTGGTGAGTTATTTAATCTAGTAAATGTTGGTTCCATCCAAGTAGGGCACCCGAATATGAAAATTTACCTGGAAGAGTCTTTACCCGACTTAAAAAGGGTAAATCTTAAGTTTGGATGGTCTAAGGGGTAGAATGTTTTTTCCAGGATAGGGGTAGTATTGTAATTACCCTAAATATTTAACTAATTAATTAATTAATTAATATGTTGGAGGGGCAATTTGGGGGGAGATGTCCGAAATTGGCCTTTAAGTGAAATCTTGCTCCATCCAGGTTCGAACCTAGGTGGGAGAAATGATTTCATTTGACTTATTTAATTTGTGAATTAATTCAATAACTTAATATTTAATTGCTGATTTAATAAATCAGATTTTTGTTATTAATTATTATTATTATTTAATATATTTTATTTGACTGTGTCTTGCCTAAAAGTCCTAGTTCTAAGGAAACACTACCTCACATCTCTCTCTCTCTCTCTTTCATGTATGTATCTCTCTCGTCAAAACACTCTCTCAGGACTCCACATACTCTCAGGATAAAAAAAATATAATTATTCACACTTGAATAACTTACACGCCAAAAATACAAAACAACAAGCTAATTCGAAAATGTAAAGCAAAAAAGGAAATTTTTCGACGGGTAAGGTGTGAAGATCCGTTGGTGGACGTTGGTTTAGTGGTGGATTTGGCAGGACTTTGAAGGTGTTGAAAGCTAAAAACAGGTATGGGATTCCTTCCTCTTGGTCCTTTTCCTAGAGACTCTTAAGTCTCAAACGAATCTACTCCAAAAACTAGGGTCGTTCCCCATTACATGTTCCCTGTCACCAGCTCCTATCAATGATCTTAGGTTGGTATGTTTGCTAGTAGAATTTAGGGATATTGTGCTTGTGATGATGATTTCGTTTTGAGTATGTGTTCATGATTATGTGATTATGTTTTTGTGTCTTTCAAAAAAGTATGAATGTAGACATGTGTGTATGTGTGCAAGGTTGTGACCATGATTTTGAATCTCTATTTGAGCATGTTAATAGCATAGAATCACTCGTATTTTATGTGCAATTAGATGTTCCTAAATCGTGATATTCACATGGTTGAAATGTTATCAATTCTAGTTGAAACAAATGATCAAATCATTCCTCTAACTTGGCTTAAGAACCCTAACGAACGACTAAGAAAGAGGTCAAATGACCTATAAAGTGCTGCATAAAAACGTGGAATAAATTTCCAGAACCTGGAAATAGGCTGTAGATAGTTTCTGGAAATTTTGGACGTCAAAGAAAAAAAAATATATATATATATATAAATAGGTGAGGTTTGCAGGGATCGAACCCAAGACCTCACTAAGGCATACCATAATAAATAAACAAAAAGGGGTGTGCAAGGCAGGGCTCGTACTGGGGCTGGGTTCGGCGAAATTCGCAAGAAAAAATGGGAATTAATAAAATGTTGTCGTGGGGTTTCGAACCTACACATGGAAGACCCCAAGCTATTATAAATAATAAGAATAAAAAGAAATAAAAGGGGTTGTGGGGAATCGATCCCACTAACCCTTGGTCAATAGCGAAAATGAGAGCACAGGAGAGGGTAAAAAATTATTAAAAAAATATGTGGTCGAGGGGAATCAATCCCACGCCCCTAAGGAACTGCAGAAAAATAAAATTTGAAGAAAGGCAATGAAAGAAAATAATTTACTTGAGTAATGGGGATCGAACCTGGATCCCCAAGTCGAGTGACACGATGGTTAAAAATTTAGGAATGGCTAAGTGTTGTTCAAGGGATTCAAACCGGGATCCCTTGCCCAAACTTCCGTATTGACACATAAGTCTCACGTGATTAATCATTCAATGAATGTTTCCTATGGGAATCAAATTGATATTTTGGCATACTTACAAGATGCAGAAGTCTTGTATCACATAATCTTGAGCAATATAAATAATTTAAATGAATTATGAATGAAGCTTCATGACTTGTGTGTGTGGACTCATAAGTCCAACATACGTTACAAAGTGAACTTAAGATATTAGGTGAGGAATGATGAGACTCCAAAAGGGTAAAGTAAGAGTGTGAAACACACTAAAAGGCCAATTGCATTGGCATGTGATTATGAAGAGCAATATGCTAAAGCAAATGAATGTGGTGACAACGTGATAAGATGCTATTGTGAAATATAAGAGCAATCTCAAAGGATCCTAAGGAAATGTTACCAAAACGTACTCACCTAGAGAGTGTAAAGTTAATGAAGAGACCAGTTAATATGAACACTCTAATGAAAGTATTGAAGTTAATGCATATTTAATACAAATGATGAGATGAGAAATTATCTAATAAGTTATGATGTCCTCATACTAGAAGCCAACTTCCATGATGTATGAGTTGAATGTAATAGAACTTTGTACTGATCACCGATAGGCTAGCTATGAGTGATGATGCCTTCCTTCGGAAAGAGCGGAGGTTCACGCAAATCTCATGAGATGAGAATGTACGGCATACTGGGTATGGGTCTACTTATATCTCCTAGTCTTTTATTCCCTATATTCGCTAGCATTTTTTTGTTCGCCCCGGCCGGTGATTCCACCTCTTTTCGGTTAAACACAGGATTTCATGATGCTCACATGATCTATGTCGGTTAAGTTTAAAGTTTCCAAAGATATAATGAGGTCATCCTCAAATAATACACATAATGAAATGAATGATACCAAAGGTGTTACGGTAGGTTAATCAAGAGGTGAGCTAGAATAAGTAATGACACTAGGTTATTCTTGGTCATTGCACAGCAAACTCGATGAGAGTCTTAAACTACATCCTAGGTATGACTAGTGTTTGCAATAGTATATGACATAATGAATATGAATTACGTATGAATGAATGAAGCAGACTCTGTGTTTGCTCAAGAAGGCTCCTTGATTGAGGTCCCATATGTAAGCCCTCATTTTGGGAAGTCCTATTGTCAAGTCCATGATTCCAAGGTCTCATGGCATATAAAAAATGATATGAACTATGTGATATGATATGTGCAGTATGTTATGTGATGTTTGCAAAATGATAAGTATGATGATGCATGTTACACTCATGGCATGACTTTCCTAATCCGAATTCGGCAAGTCCACTAACTTGACTTTCCATAATTCATGTCGTTAGGATAGAGATCTTCTAAATCATGCATGTACTTGGTGTGATCTTTCATATACCAATACTTATTACAATTGTTTACTAATACCATACAACTCTATACTTTTAGGTGCAGGCACAGGCGGACGCTAGAGCTTACGATACGACGATGCAGGTATCCATACATAGAGCATCCGTTCGGACTTGGTAGGTCCTCATGCTTTTGAGGACGCTTGCCCATTATATTCTAGCTTAGATATAGATTTGAGTTACTGGAGTATGCTCCACTAGCCTTTCTTTCTCATTTTATTTTAGACATTGTATTGGTGCCATCTTGGCAAGTATACACTTAATGCAGTATTGAACTATTTCTTTCATTTGATGATCTTAATATTAGATGGTTGGTTGTGAACGCTTATGAGTTTAAGTAGAATGTCTTATATGATTGTTAAGTAACAAAAAGTTCAAATTTTTCGCTAAAAATTAACCTATATGAAGTAACGATGATGTATGTAGTCTTGTCTGCAACCTCTGAGAGGTCAACGACGCCGGTCTAGTCGGGATCTAGACTCCAGTCGTGACACAAGTAATTTTATAATACTGAAATATCATCATATTCTTCGTAAATATAGAGACTTGACGTGTTCTTAAAACAAGTCTCTTGAGATGACCTTCGTAAATGGATCAACAATCATTTCACCTTGCAAAGTTATTTCTCCACTTGCCACTACGTCTCTCACTAAGTTATACTTGATGTCAATATATTTTTTATTGTGTGATACTTAGGATTCTTTGTATATGTGATAGCAGCTTAACTATCACAATATAGAATCATAGGACCCTTAGAATTCATTGCAATACTCAAATTCTCAAAGAATCTCTTTAACTAAATAGCTTCTTGTACCGCAGATGCACAAGCCACAAATTCACATTACATAGTTGGAAGAGTTGTGCAAGTTTGTTTCTTACTTTTCCATGTAATAGCATCACCATTTAGTAAGAAATCATAACCGGATGTTAATTTTCTATCATCCAAAACACCATCCCAATAAACATTTGTATAAGCTTTTATGAATAAATCAGATCCACTATAACACATCGTTCCCTTCAGATATCGGAGTATTCTCATTAATTTTTTCCAATAATCTTTTTCAGGATTTGATTGATACCTGCTAACTAGACTTACAACATGATAAATGTCTGGGCGAGTACATATCATAGCATACATCAAACTCCCAATAGCACTTAAATATGGAACTCGAGACATGTCTTCTTTTTCTTTTTCAATCTTTGGACACATTTCAAGGCTTTGAGTTTCACCCTTTTCTACAAGAGTATATATGGATTTGCAACTATTCATTCGAAAATGTTCCTATATATTCTTTATATAAGTTTCTTGAGATAAACTCAAAACTTTCTTGGAACGATCTCTTTAGATCTTAACACCCAATATATAGTCTGTTTCGCCATATCTTTCATATGAAACGGTTTTCAATGTCATGACTGACAATTTTCACGCACTACAAATTATTTCCAGCTAATAAAATATCATCTACATAATGAGAAAGAATTATAAAATTAACATTGGAATTTTTCACATACGTGCAATGGTCTTCATCAATCATGGTGAAATCAAATGACATCACCTCCTTATGAAATCTGAGATACCACTGTCTTGAAGACTGCTTTAGGCCATAAGTGAATCTTCTCAATTTTTATATACTTTCTTTTCTTTACCTTTAATAATGAGACATACTGGTTTTTTCATGTAGAATTTCTTGTTTAATTCTCCATTGAGAAAAGTGGTCCTCACATTCATTTGGTGTAATTCTAGATGTAAACGTGCAACAATATCTAAAAGTAATCATATAGAAGTAAACTGTTCAACTGGTGCAAAGGTTTCCTCGTAGTCTATTCCGACTTCTTGAGTAAACCATTTTGCCACCAATCGTACTTCGCATCTTTCTATTGACCCATATAATTTACGTCTAACTTTAAGAATCCATTTATTTCCAATAGCTTTACATTTCAAAGGAATGTCAACTAGGTCCCAAACTTTGTTTGTTTTCATGTACTCTGATTCTTCTTTCATCGCTTTTAACCATTCTTTCCTTTCAGGTCTTGATAAGGCCTCAATTATAGAGTTAGGTTCATTCTATTCTGTGGGAGATACCAGAAAAAGATTATCGTCAATCTCATAAGATCATTTAGGTAGACCTTTTCTTGTACTCTTACGTATTTAAAGTTCAGATTCCTCTATATGATTTTGAGATTCATAACTCTCACTCGAATAAGGAAGCAGTTCTTGATCTATTGAATTATCAAGAATGTTTGACAACGTTATCTAATCTTCTGAATTCAACATTTCGTACAGAGACTCAATTTAACCAATTTTTCCCTTTTTGGAAAATTATTTTCCAAAAATCTTACATCTTGTGATACAATTTCAGTAATACTTCTATCCTCCAGTTCAACGATGAACACATATTCTCTAGAGCATTCAGAGTACCATATAAAGATATATTTCTTTCCTTCTGGACTTACTTTACCGAACTCGCCAAAATGATCTTTAATATATACCACACAACCCCACGGTCATAGATCATTCAGGTATATTTTATGATCAGTTCAAAGTTCATATAGAGTGAAAGACATTGACTTAGAAGATATTTTTTTCAATATCTAAGCCACAGTCAATAATGCATTTCCCCAAAAAGAGATACACAAATTTTCCTGAACCATAATTGATCTTGTGATGTATTATAATGTTCTACTCCATTATTCAACTACAACATTTTCTTGAGGTGTATAAGGAGTAGTTAAATATCTTATTATACCATTTTCAGCACATAACTCTTCAAATTGTTTTGACATATATTCACATCCTCGATCGGTTCTTAATTGATTTTCAACTTCATTCAAGTATCTTTTAGAGGACTCAAGTGCTTCAGATATATGAAAAATTAAATAGACATAATCAAAACACGTGAAATCATCAATAAATGTAATGAAATATGTAGCACCAAACCTTGCCCTTACATTCATTGGGCCAAAAATATCAGAATGATTTAATTGAAAAGGGAATTCAGATCTCTTAGCGTCTCCAAATATTTTATGCATAGTCTTTCAAGCAAGACAATTTTCACAAGTTGACATTTCAATTTTGGTGAGAATCTAAATTCCCTTCTTTTGCTAATCTATTTATTCAATTTTTTCCCTATCTGACCTAATCTTGCATGCCATGTAATAACATCAATATCATTGTTACTAGAATAACATGCCATTACACAACGGTCAACATAATAGTCATAAATCAAAGCATTACAATCTAAAACAATAACATGATCATAACTTGGTATAAAACCATAAGACATTATCTAGAGTTATTCTAACACCAGTACGATTAAAAAAATAAATCAAAACCAACGTCTAAAAGAACAGACAGAAATGCTAAGTTTTATGGAATATATAGGACGTCAAGGAACGGTCACCACGCAAGTCAACTTAGCAAGTGTCTAAGCCTTTGACTTCAAGCCTATCATTATTTTCTACATAAATACACTGTGATTTAAATGAAATTTGATGAAACTCCACATATGCCTTTCTATCCTGACTCAAATTGTCAGTGAATCCTGAGTCTTCAATCAAAATAAAATAAGATTCAATTAGTAAAAAAGTGCTAGAAACATATGTAGTACTTAGAGATGCGTTTAGAAATGTTACCTTTTTAGACTTGGTACATTCACAAGCAAACTCTTTGTCTTTCTCATTTCTTTTTCAATTTTTCTTGCGCTTGAATTCTAAAAGTTTTGTACCACTTGAATATACCACCAAGGCATTTGAATAAGCTTTAGCAGTACCAAGGTGCACATCTTCAAGTTCAATATGAGTCAAGTTTACTTACAAATATTTCCAATTATTGGGAATAGACCGAATCACTGCTTGAACTTGTTGTTCATCTTAAAGAACATGCCCAGCGCTCTTGAGTTGAGCTATCATGTTCGATATTACCCTAAGATGTTGTTTGATATTCTAATCATGACGCTTTTTGTAAGTTTCAAATTTAATAGTCGACTGTCGAAGGCGGATTACAATTGTACCCCCCATATATTCTTCACAGATGTGCCCACATAGTATTAGCAGTAGGGAATTCCCCATATTTATGTATGAGGTCATCAATTACAGAACAAACAATTATTCCACGTGCAGTGGAGTTAGACTTTTTCAAACCTTTGTAAACTTCAAGATCCCTTATTTGTCGTGAAGTATTACCCTTTTCTTATTGATTCAAGAAAAAATTATATCTTATAAAAAAAATTTCTCTTCCAGTACATAACATATTTTACGACACTAGATGTCGTAATTATCACTATTATATTTTTTTACCTTTGTTTAAGTCAGCAATGATACTTTTTTATGTCAAGTTTGTTATTGACATATAATTAGGAAAGAAGTTTAATCAATTATGCATGTGACATACACATTCAAGCAAATCAACTCTAATAAAGATTTCATATCTAATATAAAGCCGAAAACACACGTAACCATCTAATCATCATCTACAAACTAAATATTTAACAAAAAATCGGAACTAACTTCTTAATGTGTATTCTAATATTTTGAAGACTTTAATAACAATGATTCTTATGTGTAATACATAATTTGATAAAAACAATAAACTACATAATTCTTTTCTTAAAAAACTAATCGGCTACCAAATTTTACAAGTAATTAAAAGATTGAAATCCTCCCACAAGTCTTCAAGACAACTAATGTATACCCTTAAAGGTTGACTGGGCCAAATATTATGATAAACATCAGTCAATATACTACCACAAGGTTCACGGAGAGCGTCTATTAAATAAGATAAGTCTCTCAAATATAAAATTTCCTTATAATATGTCAGTTCCACCCATTTTATTTCAAAAAAGTGAAGAAAACGTGCTGACATATTATGTGACATCTTCAATGACTCAAACTCTTTAACTTTTTTCTCTTTTCTATTAGAATGACCTTATGGTTATTTGACAGATTCTGTGTCTCCATTAGGACACCAATCTGTATGATTTCTCCCCCTTGAAAACATGTCTTACGCAACTTACTCTCCTACCTTATTCCTTTTCTTGACTTTAAGAACTCCATTTGGATAAGTTTGAGCATGTTCCCGCTAACCCATATCTGAAATGGTAACAAAATGAAAATATAGTTAATATTATAAAATGCGATAACATACGTCACAAACTTTCGTAAAAGGCAAGGAATTGTTTAAGGAACATAACGATTAAACTAATTTCTCGAGACTTATTTAAATTGCACATATTAAAATTATGATCTAGTCAAAATAAGTGATCATTATTCTTCATTAAATAAAGAAGATAACTCATGACCTTTAAAAAAAATCAAAGTGAACCACAATGTAATTGGACCATTTGAAAAAATTTATGTTAAATTAATTACTAAAATATATACTTTGTTAACATAAAAAAATACTTTAAAACTGTCTATTTTTCATTAAAAATAGTACTTTATTATTCAAAAGAAAATAGTATAAATATTTTGTTTTTAAAATTGGACCATTTTATTTTTTCTCTTTTTAATAATTAATAAAAAAGGACAAAAGAAATTCTCTTTTCTTTTTCTATTTGTATAGTGGGACCATCTTTTTTTTTCTTCTTAATATTTATAGGAAAAGACAATAAAACAAGAAAGAAAAAAAATAGATGTGCCAATTTTTTTTTAAAAAAAGGTGTGGACCATTCATTTTTCCTTTTAATTCTTAATAAAAAAAATATGGATTACCCTTAAACTCTCTTCTATTTTTATAATTTATTAACATAGAAAAAAAAGTTGACTTTTTCAAACCCCTATACAACTTAAAGTCTTTTTCCTTTTATACCTATAAAATAACTCTTTTTAAATATTACTCATTTTCTCCAGTTACTTCTATGGATCGAAAAACAAATAGAAAACTAACAAACAAAACTTTAATAGAATTTCATTAAAGAGCCTAAGGCAGAAAAAATACCCTGGTCAGTAATGTTTTCTTTTTCCTTAATGGAAAAAATAAACATATTTATTGTCATATTTCAGATTTCTCGATGTATTAAACCAAAGAATTTCAATCATTATTCAATCAAGGAACAATTAAATCATGCTTAGATACCATTTGTATGATTTATATAAAAAATCGACGAATTGTGTACTTTATGTTTTGCACCGAAAACTCAAAGAAATTCTTAGCGTTGAAAAATTGCTCCAAACCAAACTTGAATCTAAAGGAAGCAAGTTAAAAGGTTCACAAACTAAATATCTTTTCAGTAGTGTCTTCTTCTTTGAAAAAAAGTTGTGTTCAGAGTGTGCACTTTCTCACTGTTATTTCTTCTTCTGTTTTCTCAGCGTACGATTTCTTTATTTAAAAATGTAGTTTGTGTATGTTGGAGAAGTTACATAGTTTCTATTTTCACCTCTATTTTTAGATTAAGACTTATCTCCTTTTTACCGATAAATTTTTTATTAGATCAGTTGGGGTCGAACTACCTGGGCGGTCCATGACCCAAAAACTTACATACACTTTCAATGTGTTATTCTACATGAGATATAAAAGGCCATGCTTTTTAAGTGTGATCAATAACAATGCAAAGATAACACTTTTAAGTGTAGTATGATTTACAAATAAAGTATTGCTAATAAATCACTATAAAGTGTGTCATTGTACCTCTTTGGACACGCTTTATAAGTGAAGTTGTGATGGAGACATTTAAAAAGTGTTGTCTAATGTCAAAGGTTACACTTCTTTCGAGCACCCCCTAAATAGTGTTGCTTAAAATTCAAACGTGAAGCCTTTTATCAAAGGTTTTATTTTCTACTAGTTTATGCTACACTTTACTGGTGTGACTAAAAGCCTAAAATGTTATAATGTAATGTTAGTGAATTTACTATTTTTTTGAAAATATAACGTGTTAGGATCAAATCCACACACACATACTTAATGAATGAAGAACACAAGAACTTTCGAGAGAGAGAGACAGAGAGATGAGAGATCTAGAGAGAGAAAAAAAGAAACCAATATTTTGTGGTAACACCCCGTGGGTAAACTTCTACGACACTGGGGTATATATTATTGATTTAGAGTATATTTAGTTACAAAGAATAAATGGAGAATACATATTACAACCTAATATTAATATATGACAGTACATCAAATATTAATCACACTCCACAACCTAACGATTCTCCCACTTGGAGACTGCTTCTTTAATCCAAAAATACATTCTCAAAAAAATCTCTTCATCATCAACTTCTTTAGCGCACCGCAACATCTGTAGCAACAACTACAGAAAACCAACCGAGGTTTTAAATAACCCCTGTTTCCTAACAACAAAACATTTTGACAACATGTGTGCCGGGTTCTTCGCACCCTCTATCTTCTCCAAGCACATATCACCATCCTCCACTACCCTACGAGTGAAATGGTACCGCCTTCTGATGTGCTTTGTCTTCGAATGATAGACTGGATTTTTCACCAACTGTATGGCACTCAAGCTATCTAAGTAAAAGATCTTCTCACTCTGCTTATTGCCCAATTCCTCCAGATAATCGTCCAGCCATATCATCTCTTTCCCAGCTTCAGCTATTGCCACATACTCAGCTTTAGTAGATGAAAGAGAAACACACTTCTGAAGCCTGGACATCCAACTCACTACTGTTCCACCTATGGTGTAAAAGTACCCCGATGTACTCTTGCTCGAGTCCACATTCCCTCCAAGATCAGCATCCACAAAAACCTTTAAAGTCACCTTGCCTTTTCCAAAACAAAGTGAAGTACTGGATGTACCTCTCATATATCTCAGAAGCCACTTCACAGCTTCCCAATTCTCTTTCCCCGGGTTCACCATGTACCTACTAACAACTCCCACTGCATGTGCTATATCAGGTCTAGTGCAGACCATAGCATACATCAAACTCCCAACTACTGAAGCATATGGAACAAGTGCCATATGCTCACGCTCCTCGGCTGTCTTGGGTTACTGCTCCTTTGACAATTTAAAGTGATTTGCCAATGGAGTAGTCCTGGGTTTAGCATCATTAACCCTGAATCTTCTCAACACCTTCTCAATGTACAACTCCTGATATAGATTTAAAGTGTCAGCAGATCTATCCCGAGAAATCCTCATCCCCGAAATCTTCTTCGCTAGATCCAAATCTTTCATCTCAAATGCTGCAGACAACCTTGTCTTCGGATTATTAATCTCCCTCATACTAGATCCTGCAATCAACATATCATCCACATACAAGAGTAGAAAAACATATGAATCAGTGTATTTCTTGAAGTAACAACACGGATCCTTTTTAGCTTTGCAGAATCCACTCTTGGTCATGAACGAGTCAAACTTCTTGTACCACTTCATTGGTGCTTGCTTTAGTCCATACAAGCTCCTGGTGAGCTTGCACACCATTTGTTCCTTACCTGGAACCACAAATCCTTCCGGTTTCTGCATATAGATCTCTTTGTCCAAATCTCCATGTAAAAATGATGTTTTTACATCCATTTAATCTAGATGCAGATTCTCCAATGCAACAATACTCAACAGAATTCTAATAAAGGTTAACTTCAAAATAGAACAAAATATTTCATCATAATCAATATATTTACTTTGTTAATATCCTTTAACCACTAAACGAGCCTTGAACCTTCTTTTGCTATCTGGTTCAGTCTTGATTATGAACACCCACTTGTTCAGCAAAGCTCTCTTCCCTGCAGGTAACTCAGTCAACACCCATGTGTCATTCTTCTTAATTGACCTCATCTCACCATCCATGGCTTGCTCCCACTTGATAGAATCTTCAACCTATAGGGCCTCATCAAAAGACATTGTTTCCCCCTCATCAGTCAGTAATAGATAGTGTAATAAAGGTGAATACCTATCTGGTTCCCTGATGGTTCTAGATTATCTCCTTACCACTTGCTCAAGTGTAACTTGCTCTACTTCAACATCTCGGGGTTACTCTTCTCCAACTCAACCTCAACTCCATTTGCTTTGAAATCACTAGAACTTTTTTCTCTCTGTCCTTGTACAGGATAGAATCATCAAATGTCACGTCACAATGTTTAAGGATCTTTCTGTTCTTGTCATCCCAAAACTTTTAACCAAACAAATCAGTACCATAGCCTATGAAGTAACACTTCACAGCCTTGGAAATCAAGCTTGTCTCTCTTTTCTAGATCAACATGAACATAAGCAGTGCAACCAAAAGTCCTCAAGTGTGAGTACTTCAGTTCTTTTCATGTCCACACCTCCTCTGGAATCTTGAACCCTAAAGGAACTGATGGTCCGTTGTTGATAAAGTAGTCAGTTGTGCTCACAACATCCGCCCAAAATGATTTGGACATCCCACAGTGTATCCTCATACTCCTTGTACGCTCATTCAATATTTTGTTCATCCTCTCAACAATTCCATTTGTCCTTGCCTTACCAGGAACTGTTCTCATCAATCTGATACCCTCAGTTGCACAGAATGCCTTGAACTCTGATTTTGTCATAATCTCCTCCATTATTCAGACCTTAGGCACTTGATTTTCAATCCATTTTGATTCTTAACTTCAGCTTTCCACTTCTTGAAAGTTGCAAACACATTTGACTTATGCTTCAAGAAGTAAACTCATACCTTCGTGTTGGAATCATCAATGAAGGTAACATAGAATCTTGATCCTCTTAGTGATGATACTGGAGATGGTCCCCAAACATCTGTACGGACCATTTCCAACCGCACTTTCTTTGTCTCTTTAGGAGTCTTTGTGAAGCTTACTTTTTTTTGTTTGCCCATAACACAGCTCTCACAAAAATCCATATTAACAGACTTCAGGCCTTCGAATACTCCTTTTGAAACTAGCATCTTCATTCCTTTAGCACCCATGTGTCCAAGTCTGTTGTGCCACAGACATAAATCGAAAGCACCTTCAACAACAGCGGCCATGTTAATACACCCTGAAGTGGTTTACAAGGTTCCGAATTTGGTGCCATGAGCTACTACCATAAAACATTTCACAATCTTCCACGAACCTTTCCCAAACTCTGCTGCATATCCCGTGCTATCCAACTGACCAACAGAGATCAGATTTTTCTTGAGCCCATGAATATATTTGACATACTCTAATGTCCTCTGCTTTCCCGAGGGGGTCTTTATGCAAACATCCCCCTTTCCTTCAATCTCTAAGGACTTATTGTCAGCAACATACACCTTTCCAAAATTTCCAGATTTGAAATTTCAGAACAACTCCTTGCTTGGAGACGAATGGAAAGATGCACCAGAATCCAAAATCCATGATTCAACCGGGTTGTTCACACTAAGGATTAGAGCATCACCAATGTCCTCTACTGAATTTACAGAATCATTATCATCTCCAGATTTCTGATTCTGTTTCTTATTTGGCTTTGTACAGCTCGTCCGAAAGTGCCCTTTATCTCCACAGTTCCAACAAGTCATATTTTATCTGTTCGGACATTTTCCTCATATCTTTGATTTTGATTGACCATGTTGATTTTGGCCTTTCATCTTACTTCTTCCCCTTCGGTCAATGCTGAGAGCAATGCCTGATGAATCTCCCACTTCTCGTTTGCGAATACTTTTGCTAAGGACAACATTACAGATTTCATCAAAATTCAGTTTATCAGGTCCACGGGAACTGCTAATCGCAGCAAGATTAGTATCCCAAGACTTGGGCAGAGATGACATCAAAATCAACACCTTAATTTCATCTTTGAAATTAATATCCACATAGTTGAATTGACTCACAATCATATTGAACTCATTTATATGATCAGAAACAGATCCATTCTCAGACATATGTAAATTGAACAATATACACATCAAATATATCATGCTCATTGCCGATGGTTTTTCATACATGTTTGACAGTGCCTTCAACAGATCGGACGTAGTCTTCTTTTTCACGATGTTGAACACCACGTTTCTTGACAAAGTAAACCGGATCAACCCTAGAGCGTGGCGATCCTTGAGCTTCCACTTCTCCTCCTTCATGGATTCAACCTTCACCCCGGTCAACGGTTCGTGAAGATCTTTATGGTACAGATAATCTTTGATCTGCATCTTCCAAAAATTGAAATCGAATCCATCAAATTTCTCGATTCAAAGCTTCTAACTATCCATCTTCAATGATCATGTTAAATCTCCGTAGCTCTAATACCAGTTGTTAGGATCGAATACCACATATACACCCTTGATGAATGAAGAACACAAGAACTTTCGAGAGAGATAGATGAGAGATCTAGAGAGAAAGGGAGAAACCAATATTTCGTGGTAACACCCCGTGGGTAAACTTTCACGGCGGAGGGGTATATATTATTTATTCAGAGTATATTTAGTTACAAAGAATAAATGGAAAATAAATAGTACAGATATAGATGACTATACATCAAATATTAATTAGGCTCCACAACCTAACATAACGTAGAGAGAAATTTTCTCAAATTTTTCTTTTAGAAAACCTCATTCGATTTTGTTTGTACTATTTGTGGTTTAAATATAGATGACATATCATTGTATAAGTCTAATCACAAAATCTAAATATTAAAAGATATTGAATAATTCTAACGAAGTTATTAATATTCTTCTTCTTTATATCAATCAACTAAATAGGGTCATACCCTATGAATTGTCAAGTTTTATTATTGTTTACTTTGTAATTTCATATTTTTAATCTAAATAGTTAGAGCTTAATAAAAATAAATATTAATTTCTTTATACATAAAAATGTCAATTATAAGTAGGAAGATTTAGGCAAGTACTAATAGCTCTCACCATTCCTGATAGATAAATCTTTTCTACATAATCACTAATAAATCTTAGTGCACTAACTTTGTTTTTCTATCACTCGGTTTACACACAATTAATTCAAATTAAATGCTATAAATATAGTTTGATTTGATTATACCTCATGATGAATTTTTGTTATTTCGTCTCTCTCTTGGTGAATTTCGCTCGCCACTCTTGTTCTCATTGGCAGTGTCCCTTGCCTCTCACACGTTTATACAAACACAAATATATAAAGTGTGTTTATATTTGTATAAAGCAATGAAAAATTATATGTGTATATATATATATATGTATATATATTCATTCCTTTCTCTCCCCACTTCTAGATCTCGCTCATTGATATATCGTGGTTTCACGGTATTATTAATACTTTTTCCTTAAGTTTAGTGTGTCCTAAAGCCTTTTTGTGCTAATTTTTATATAAGTTTCTCTTTGTTTTGCATGAAATCTGTCCAAAGTTGAATGCGGAGATTTCGAGCGAAGAATTCTAGAAAAGACCACCTACGGAGCTTATGATGGTCCGTCGTGGCTATGACGGTCCGTCCTGCAGGTTCGTCGTGAAGTTCAGAGAAGTGATCCCAATACCCAGATTCCAAGAGTTGAAGTGTTTTGGAACGAGACCCTCGACGGACCGTTGTTCCTATGACAGTCCGTCATACTTTCCGTCGAGGGGAATGAAGATAGAAGAAGAAGAAATTGTACAAGTATGGGACGATGGAGTCCATGACGGTCTGTCGTGACCACAACAGTCTGTCGCGTGGTCCGTCGACCCAGCCGCGTTTTTGGCAGATTTCTAGCAATTAGAATCCTTGTTGAATTAGGTTTTTGTTTTTTTTATAAATAGTTCAAAAAACCTCATTTTTGAGGTTAGACTCTGTGAGGTTAGACTCCGTATTGTTAGACTCTATGAGATTAGACACCAGATAGTTAGACTCCGTATTATTAGACTTTGTGTATTATTGTTAAATTTTGAGATTCTTGCAAGTGATCTTTGGAGATTAATCAAGCAAACTTTGGATTTTATTCTTTCTCATTGAAGTAAGTACATGAATTCGTATTTAATATATTTGAATATTGTGTTTATGGCTATGAGTAACTAAACTCCATAACTAGGGTTGTGGGAACCATAGGCAAATAATGAGATAAACCCTAACTAAAATAACAATTCTAGATTAGTGTCTTGCATGTTTTAATAATTCTTTTGCTTAAAATTATTTTTAACAGAAGGCCAACGTTAGAACTCGCCTTAATGCTACTTGACGGACCAAGGAGGTAGATAATAGGAAAAGAATTATTAACATAGATTTAGTGTATACTATCTAATAGGCTAGTATTGATTGGTACGAGGTAATAACTTAGTCAAATATTGAATACGATGCTTAATATGAGGTAAGGATAAGGGTTAGATAGCAACACACGTAGCCGGACAAAGGTGCAGAGTGAGATTTTATAGATGCCGGACCAAGGATTTAGAAATACATAACTTATCACTTTGCATGAAAGATACTAGGAAAGAATTGTTATAGTTAGAATTATCAAGTTATGAACCTGTGTGGAACACGTAAACCCTAGTTACTTTGATTAACTGATTAAAAACCCAACACTCAAAGCTGTTAAGTGTCTCTTTCAAGTTCGTTATTTATTTTCACTCATTTAGAAATAGAAACCCCCCGTTATTGTTTTTACTTTCCTTAGGAAGCCATTAACCAAACAATAGTAATAACAAGTTGAAGTTAAGTATAGACTATTTTCCTCGTGGGAACGATCCCAACCTCACTAGTTGGGTTATTTACTTGACACGACCGCTTTAATTCTTATTTGTGAAGTAAGTTTGAGCGTATCACTCATCACTCTCACTCACCTGTCTCACTTTATACAAACACAAGTGTGTACATTGCGTTTGTGTTTGTATAAAATGAGAGAAAATGTATATACAAATAAAAATGCATATATTTTCATCCTATATTTTTATGATTATACAAATTCAATCTTCCCCTGCCAGTTTTCTTTTGTTTTTCTCTCTTTCTCTCTTTATACAAACAAAGATTATACAATTGTTCTTTGTATATGTATAACAAAACAGAAACAGATTATACTACTGTTTTCTTTTGTATATGTATAGAGAAATAAACATATTTATGTTTGTTATGGAACACAATTATGCAAAATATATTTATAGCATACAAATATAATTTGTATATTTGTTATATGTGAAAGTTGCTCATTTGTTAAATTCACTTCTTTTGAGACTCTCTTTTTGCAACTTAACATTTTTTTACTTATGAATTCAAAATAAATTAATTATAAGGACAAAACGAGAATTAATTAATTAATTATATCTTAATTTTATAAATTGACAATTAAGTTTAAACAACAATTATTATAATGTTGATAACTAACCTAGAATAGAAAAAATAATATCAAAATAATTTAACTCAAAACTCATATAAATTGATCACAAAAAAATTGAAATTCACTACATTTAAAAAAAAGTAATTTTCACACATAGCAAACATAAAAATCATATTTGTATGCAATAGTTATACTTTCACAATTGCTCTCCATAGCAAACATAAATATGTATATTTCGCTACACATATACAAAAAAAATTGTATAATTTGTTATATATATACAAAGAATCCAGTTATATAATTCTCTATATATATACTAAAGAAAGAAGTTGTATACAAAAAATCAATTGTATAATTTGTGCATGTATAAAACAAGAAAGAAAGAAAGACAAAAGAAAATGGTATAGTGTATATTTGTATTGTATAATTATAAGTCTATAGGACGAACATATATGTATTTGCATGGTATATACAATTTTTCTCGCTTTATACAAACGGAAACACAATTTATAAATTTATTTTATGTTTGTATAAAAGCAGGAGGAAGAGTGGCGATCGAGAGTTTGAGGGAGTGAGGCGACTGACAAACAGTTTGCTACAGGACAAAATTAAATCAAAGTGCGGTTATAGTATTTAATTTGAATTATTTGTTTGCCATTAATACAATTTTCTATTAAAAACCCCATAATCTCAGTAGATCAGATAAATAAATTTCCGAAAGATTTGGTTGAGGAATATATTAATTAGAGAGACAAAAACATTGAATAAAATAGAAAAAATAAATATTTTGAAGAAGAGTAAAAAAAAAGAAACTTTCACATATAGCTACTTAAAAATAATTAATTACTCTCCATAGCTATAGTTTGATAATTACAATTTTTAGCTATATGTTATATGGAGGACAGAGGCGAGAGAGACTGGGAGGGAGAGGAGAGAGGAGAGAGAGAGATGGGGAAAATAGTGGGAGAAAGGTGAATTGTATATGTATATTAGTTAGAGAGAGTGGGAGAGGGAGGAGACAGGCAAACGAGTCTGAAAGAGGAAAGAGAGAGTCGAGCAAGATTGAGAGAGGGAGGAGAGAGGCGAGCGAGAGAGTGGTAGAGAGATGAATTATATGTGGTAATAATTGTATATTATATATATACATTTTATATAGGGCAAGAGAGATTGGGAGAGGGAGGAGAGAGGCGAGCGAGATTGGGAGAGGAAGGAGAAACGTGAGAGAGAGGTTAGAGAGTGGGAGAAAGGTTATATGTATATAGGTTAAATAGTTGTATAATATGCATATGTATTTGTATATTCTGGCGAATTATACATATACAAACATGACTTATTATACAAATTCGAAGTCAGGCCACGTAATAATATATAATGTTAGTTGCAAGTGGTAATTATAACAAACTATAACTATGATGAGTAATTAAACGAAAAAGGGCCTAAAATACCCTTTAAGTATTGGAAATGGTACAAAATTACCCTGCATCTACTTATTGGCTCCAAAATACACTTCTCATCCACCATTGGTCTAAAATACCTTTGACATCCACCTTTTGGTTTAAAATTGACCATTTATTTAACGTTTTTATATTTAAACTATTTAAATATTTTTTTAATTACGTGACGCTCAACTATTTGTTATATTTTAACTTATTAGTATAATTTATAAATCAATCCACTACCCACCCATTACTAATTAAACTCCTCCAAATTAATAAACTCATCACATTATTAATGCAACAACAGAAAAGCTACTGCCAGTTGAGTGTTTATAAAAATTTGAGGGGAAAATATCTATAGATTAAAATTATCATACATTCAAGTGTCTAAATAAAAATTATCGATAAACTTAAAAGTCTGACTATGTTCATCTTAATTATTTTTACGTCTCAATTATGTGATGTTACTTCATAGGTAACTTTTTTTTAAAATAATATATTAAAGGTTTTAAAACAAATCATAAATATTTATAAAATTTTATTTCAAAAAAGTGCATGAGTTAATTCGGGATGTATTACTTCTTTATCTTTAATCATAAATTTCTAATTCAATTTTGAAAGAGAACCCTATTGAAAGTATCCTCCTAAATAAGCGACTCAACCTAAATATAATTGAGGCTTTGATTTAGACTCGAATAGTTTTGAATGTCTCTTTCGGGAATCTATAATTTCATCGTGTTTTAGTAGGGTTTATGACGAGTTTGATATTATAATTGGACTATTAATTGGGTGGGGTTTAGTTAGTAGTGAGTGGGTAGTGGGTTGGTTTATAAATTATATTAATAAATTAAATTATAACCAATAATTGAACGTCAAGTATTTTAAAAAATATTTAAATAGTTTAATTTCAAAATAATTAAAGAAGTGGTCAATTTTAAACCAAAGGTGGATGACAAGGATATTTTGAAGCCAATAGGTGGAAGAAAAGGGCATCTTGGAGCCAATAGGTGAATGAAAGATAATTTTATACAATTTTCAATACTTTAAAAATATTTTAGGCCCTTTTTCGATTATTAAATACTATAAATTTGCTTTATTACCTAATTTTCCCAAAAAAAAAATAATGAGGGATTAAGATGTCCCTTTGTGGTTTTTTCAGCTCAACAAATGGGTCTCTTTTGGTTCCATTTATCAATCAAATAATGTTTCACATCAGTGTGATTTGACGTGCCTCACAAGTAATCAAATTTTTCAGTTTAGTTGTTATGTCTTGTTGTGTGCAGGTTGCATATAGTCTTTGATGTGCCTCACAAGTAATAAATTTTTTCAATTTAATTGCCATGTCTTGTTTTGTGCAGGTTGGATAGAGTTTTTTTGTTGTGGTTATATAAGACTATTAGTTAAATTTTTAATAGTCAGAATTCTTTAAATGTAATATAACATTTTTCAAAATATTTTATTTCATATATACTACTTTTCATCGAGTATTAATAATTTTCTAAATATTTTTAAAAAATTTCATTACTTTGTGATACAATTTTATGTATATTACTTTCACTATGAGGATTGCACAAAATTTAAATGATAAGATTTTAAAAAAAATAAAAAATACAACACATAGATTAATAGTTTAATTACAAGACAATACATAACATAATAATTTTAAAGCGCACAATAATAATTTTATAATTCGATAGATCATTCCTAGATTTAACAATAATTGTAAAAGGAATTAATGTATGATTTTGAAAAGTTATGATTGTGATTGTTATTGTTATTACGGTTGCACTTGTTGATTTATTTTCTCAATTATTCGAAGTTGTTCTTTAGAAACATAGAACAAAATATAATTTAATATTAAATAAAAATTTCAAAAAAAATAAATATAATATTACATGAAAATTATATAGGATGGTTATTTAGAAAAAGAAATAAAAATTTATATCATGAAATAACAAAACAAAAATTAAATAAAAATAATAATAAAATATTGAGGATAGAGAAAAAATGTCACGACCCAAAACCGGGCCGCGACTGGCACCCACACTTACCCTCCTATGTGAGCGAACCAACCAATCTAAACCTTAACATTTCAATATAATATCAACAGAAAGTAATGCGGAAGACTTAACTCATTAATAAAAACCAATTCAATAACTTCTAAAAACTCAACAACTATTATTATCCCCAAAATCTGGAAGTCATCACCACAAGAACATCTATGATCAAATTACTAAACTAAGAGTATTCTAAGAAACTAAACATAAATAGAAAGCTAGTCCATGCCGGAACTTCAAGGCATCAAGACATGAAGAAGAAGATCCAGTCCAAGCTAGAAGCATTAGCTCACCCTGATATCCGGAGTAATGAAGACTGGCTAGAGTTACTGTTGAGTCGAAGATGACGGCACGTTTGCTGCACTCCACAAATAAACAAGAAGAAAACATAAAGGTAGGGGTCAGTACAAAACACGGGTACTGAGCAGATATCATCGGCCAACTCAAAATAGGAATCAATATATACCAAGTAATATCATAAAATCAACTATGATACTCCACATGTAGCAACAGCAAGTACTATATCATTAACAATTACCGTCAAGTTCACACATGAGGACTCAAGCCTCAATATCATACTCATTTGGGAATTATGTTCATTAGATTGAGTGTATTAACATCTTTCAAGATTCATTATCTTTATTTCTCTTGTGTCGGTACGTGACACTCCGCTCCCTCATATTCATTAATCCTCTTCTGTCGGTACGTGACACTCCGATCCCCTACTACTATGTGTCGGAACGTGACACTCCGATCCCCTAAATCTACGTGTCGGTTCGTGACACCCGATCCCCTAAATCTACGTGTCGGTTCGTGACACCCGATCCCCTAAATCTACGTGTCAGTTCGTGACACCCGATCCCCTAAATCTACGTGTCAGTTCGTGACACCCGATTCCCTAAATCTACGTGTCGATTCGTGACACCCGATCCCCTAAATCTACGTGTCGGTTCGTGACACTCGATCCCCTAAATCTACGTGTCGGTTCATGACACCCGATCCCCTAATCTCCTTCTATCCATTCATCAAGCCTTCTTTCTTACCAAGGCATCATCAATCTCATTATTTTAGTTCATCACGCCTTCTTTTATACCAAGGCCTCATCATTAACAAAGAGATTAGGGTTTTACAAGATTTGGGATTCAATAACTTCATCATGCTTATATAATCGCAATAATATAATTACATTCATGCAAGCATACAATTAAGCACATAACAGGGTTTACAATATTATCAATACATATTATTCGCTATTAAGAGTTTACTACGAATATCGTAAGAGAAACCATAACCTACCTCCACCGAAGATTCGTGATCAAGCAAGTGATTTCCCAAGCTTTGTGTTTTTTCCTCTCGTTCAATCCTCTTTCTCGTTCGACTTTCTCTCTTTTTCTCTTGTTCTTTCTATTTTCTTTATTCAAACCCTCTTTCTTTTACCCTAATTAGTATATAATTAAGAATAAAAGATGGCAATAATAACCCACTAATTAACTTAAGGTTACCTCTTTTAACCCCCAAGTAATTAGACTTATTAACATTAACCCACTAACTTTATAGTTAAAGCAGGAATAGTCAAAAACGTCCCTTAAAACGTATCAAGAAATCCGACCCAGACTGGGATTACGCAGCCTGCGACGGCCCATCGTGCCTGCGACGGTCCATCCTGTAGGTCGTCGCAAGGTTCAGAGACTGGATTTCCACTGAAGACTCTGTGACGGTCCGTCACGCCTGTGACGGTCCGTCCTGCCATTCCGTCACGAAGTTCAGAGAGTCGACTTTCAGTACCCAATTTCAGATTTTCTATGTGTTTTGAAACGAGACCCTGCGACGGTTCGTCGTGCCCATGACGGTCCGTCGTGGGGTCCGTCGCCTCAGCCTGTTTTTCCAGAAATAAAATCTGCTGCTCAAAACGACTAAACAGGTCGTTACAAAAAAATTCTTTTTTAGAAAGTAATATAGAGAATTTGGTTAAAGTTGATTCTCTGAAAAAATAAAAAATTGAATCTTTGGAGATTAAAAATAGAGCGTAAAATTTGAGATGCCGTAAGTTGTTTGGAAAGTTAAATGCCTTTATTGGTCTCACCTTTGAAGTTGTCTCTGTTTGCTGAAAAATTATATATATACTCCTATTAGATACAATGTTCTATTGCAAAAGATTATGATATTTCAACGTATGAATTAGGAGTACTTCCAATTTTTATTCATCTACTTTGCTAAGTTGTTAATAATTTAATGGTGAAATAGTAGATAACAATATACAATAATGAATGATAACATCTGGTTTTGCATGTGCACCTGAATTATATATTTTGGCACATTTGAACATGCATAGTGTCTATACTCTATACCATGGGTTGAACTCTTTGAAAAAGTTAATAAGTTTTATATATTAAACATCGGTTTGATCATGAGATATGAAATTATAATTTAAAATTATGATATGAAATTGAAATTTTATTTGAACATGAAATTTGGACTTTTTATTTTATATGTTTTCTCATCATTTATATTGAGATAATTTTAATAGTTCCACGTCTTATGAGATTTCAGTGTTTAGAAGAAAATATACAATATAAAAAGTTCAAACTACATATCTAAACAAAACATCAACCTCACCTCATGATTTAATATTATAATTTTATATCATAATTTCATATTGCATGATCAAACAGGACTAAATGAAATCTATGTATATACATTTCTTCAACCTTTTAGCCCAGATCAAATCATGCATATACCAAATAAAGAAGAAAGAAGTTATCAGTCCAGGATATATATATATATATATATATATATATATATATATAGAAAGAGAGAAATGTTGCTCAATTGAACTAAAAAGTAAAATATATATATATATATATATATATATAGAAAGAGAGAAATGTTGCTCAATTGAACTAAAAAGTAAAATATACCCTTTCTACAAAAGACAAACCTATTTTTATATAATATATTGCTGAAGAATCTAACTTTTTATTGAGGCAAAGGACACTTTTTTGTATTATCTTTTTCCCATTTGTAGACAATACAAGAAATTCGATTGTAGCCCTAGCTGTCGGTCATCAAACTATACTCTACATATCTGTGCAAATGTTTCCCATAATAAAATTTATTCTAGTGATATAAATCCTAGTTACATCTATACAATATTTTCAATTTGATTCAAATTTATGAGTCTTTTCATAGATTAAATATATTATCGTTATTATTTACTATCAATATAACGTATCATTGTAAAACTGTAAAATATTTAGAGTCTGTTTGAAAAGTCATCATGTAAATTAAATTAGTGCAATTACTACAGTAGCAATTATCAATCTAGTAATTATGTTGACATGTTTATTTGTCACAATGTAATTTCAAATGTATTGTTAAGTAAATAAGTGTAATTACTACAGTAGCAGTTATCAATCTTGAAATTACGTTGACATGTTTGTTTGTCACTATGTAATTACAAATGTATTGTTTGGTTGAACAATTCCAATCATAAGGTTATAGTCAATTTAAAAATAAAAGTTTATTATCTAAAATTTAAAATTTACACTAGACATATAATAAATTTTATAAATGATATTCAATTAAATATTTTGGATGTATATTATCTTTTGAAAATATATTGATCAGCTAACACATGTTACTAACTAATATTGTTAAAAATAATCACTTTATGTTTTTCAAATTATTAATTATTAATTAAATTAATAACAAAAACTTAAAGTACTAAAATTCTATGAACATCATATAATACATGTTTACAAAAAGATTAATATTATAACTATAATGTCATAAATTATGAAAATAGTCGACAAAAAGATAATCTATCAAATCTAACTAAAAATAAAGAACTTTTAGTGTGAATGTAACACCCCGTGTAGTCGGTTTGGGCACTAGAAATTTTTATGTTAGAAAATACTTTATGATAGATTTAAGTGAGTGTTTTGGACTATTCATAATTATAATTATGAAATTAGTGGGGTAGTTTTACTAATTTATTTAGTTAATGGTTAAGAAATAATATTATAATTAATAGGGGGTCACTTTCACCACTCTTATAATTAGTTATATAATATTCAGGAGGAAATATTCGGTAGAAGAAAAATAAGGGTTTAGCCAAGAGAAACCATATCTGCAGCAGTCATGAAGCGGTTGTTCCATCAGGTAATCAAATTTAGCATTGGATTTGGAATGTATTAGCATGATTGTGTTAATTATTTTTAGTATAATATTTGAATTGGAAAAGAGGGATATTCAATAAATGCTAGAAAAATTAGTGAAGTCGTATTGGATTGTACAGAAACTGCTTGGGAGTAGTATTATTATTACTATTGTTATGTTCTTGATTGGAAGGAAAAGGTGTGTGTGTGTGTGTGTGTGTGTGTATATATATATATATATATATATATATATATATATATATATATATATATAAATTAGTACTATGTTGTTGTGAAGAGGGATCGGGTGTACATTTTAATATATGTCTTAGTGTAATGTTTGGTAGAATTGGCTTAAAGTTGGCGGATGAGTGGCAAGTGAAAGTTATATATAGAAAATTTAATTAGTTCATGGAGGATTAAATTGTTACCGTCATATGTTTACTATATTAAAATAAATTTCGTATGTTATGTATTATCACGTTCTTTGCCATTCAAGTTGTTATATTGAATTGCAAATGCCTTTGTTTTGAATTGCATGTAATGATGGCCTAATGGTCTATTGAAGAATAACAAACAATTAACCGTAGGAAGGTTTTAAATTCTTATGTAATTATTGATTATAAAAATGAGGCCAAATCTATAACCAATAAGAGAGTAAGGTGGGGTAATAAACTTTGATATTTCTATGATAAAATTGGGAATTTTTGCATATGGGTGTTATAAATTATGTAATATGTTGTTTTGATTTTCCCTGGTAGAGGTTACTGGACATAGACGTAACCTTAAATTCCAATTCTTTCCATAGTTATCTTGTTATGAGCCAAGTTTTAAAATATTGAGTTAGTTAATTAAATATTAGGTATATCGAGTTATTTAAATTCCACTAAAGTTATGTTAATGGGAGGAATTAAGACTTACCATTAGTCTTAAACTTTAAGAGATTGATTATAGAATTAGGTGAATTGATGGGTATAGGCTAGACACAGATAATCGGAGTGTTTATGGCCTTGTGAACTTACACCTTATTTATGTGTGTGTATATATATATATATATATATATATATATATATATATATTTGATAGATTGGAAGGGTTCAGAGGCAATAAGGAAAGGAAAGGCATTGGAGAAGTAGTTGCTTGACTTCGATTCTTCGGTGGAGGTAGGTTATGGTTTATGCTATTTGATAGTAAACTCTTAATAGTGATTGATATGCCTTGAATGATATTGTGAAGTTCTCTATGTACTTGACTGTGTGATTGTGTGATTTGGTTGTGTGGTTTGTGATTGGTCTGAAATCCTGAAACCGTAGAATTTATATTCTCTAATCCTATCTACCAAAGTGATGCCTTGAATAAAGAAGGCTTGATGAAAATAATATAACAATGAATTGAAAGCGGTGATAATAAAGGATAAATTAATAGTATAATTGGATCGGAGTGTCACGTTCCGACACATTATTCTTGGATCGGAGTGTCACGTTCCGACACGGTATTCTTGGATCGGAGTGTCACGTTCCGACACGTTATTCTTGGATCGGAGTGTCACGTTCTGACACGATATTTTTTTATCGGAGTGTCACGTTCCGACACGGTATTCTTGGATCGGAGTGTCACGTTCCGACACGGTATTCTTGAATCAGAGTGTCACGTTCCGACACGGTATTTTTTGATCGGAGTGTCACGTTCCGACACGATAATATTAAAGAAAAAATATGTTGAATTAATGGAAGATATTCAATCTCAAAGAACTCAACTCCCAAAATGGTTTGGTTTGGAGGCATGAGTCCTCATGTGTGATCTTGACACCGTTGACTTAATACGTGCTTACTTTATTGTTATTGACACTTGTTCATGTTGTTTGTTGCTTATCACATGTTAAGTGCTATAGTTGAGTTCATACTATTATTCTTTGTATATTAGTTACTATTTTGGGTTGACCGAGGATACTTACTCAGTACATGTTGCCTCGTACTGAGTCCTACTTGTTTTCTTCTTTGTTTTCCTTTTATGAAATGCAGCGAGTGTATCTATGACTTCTGGTTTCCCTCAGCTCTAGCCAGCCTCCCGCATATCAAGTAACAGGGTGAGCTATCCATTCAAGCTCGTCTTGAATTCTCTCGGTCACGACATGGTCTCCTATACTTTCGGACACATACCATTTTATTCTTTATTTTAGTGTATTCGATATTCTTAGACTTAGTATTGGAGATTAGATGTCCTTGATGTGATGAATATCAGATTTTGGGATGATAATTATTAAACTTTAGAAACTTATTTAAATTGGTTGCTTAGTATCTTTTGGAGCTTCCGCATTATTTATATTATTTATAGTTTAACTATTGGTATATGTTGGGGTTTAGATGTGTTGGTTCGCCCACCTAAGGAGGTAAGTGTGGGTGCCATTCACGACTTGTTTTGGGTCGTGACAGTGAAATATCAAGTTTATACTACTAAAATAAAAGAAATTGAAAATCTAACATACGTTTTAAAATCGAAGATAAATTTAATGTAATACTCTTATATCAAATTTCAACATATGATACATATATGTAATTTAAAAGAAATGAAAGACACATACTTATAACCTTATTTAATAATAAATTTTCCTTCGATATAAAAATTAGAATACTTATAAAATTATGTTAATGAAAAAAATGTAAATAAATAAACAAAATAGATAATACGAAAAATCGCATGGAATGAAGTAGATGTTGAGAGTGAGAAGGCGATGAAGCATATATAAAATATATTTTTAGAAATAATAAAGATAATAATAAAAAGAAATTAAAAAGTAATAAACTTATAATTACATCATGCAATTACCAGCAATTTAGAGTCTTCTTTGAGAGTTTGAGACAGTACGTAATTACCAGTGGCATAGCCACATACTGTCAATTAGCATATACACAAGTAAAATGATAAAGAAATGATTTGATAACATATGTTGGACACTCTTAATATACCAAGTTGCTATTTCTGAACACTCTTTAGAAAATTTCTGGCTTCACCACTGGTTATTACCCTTGTCAATTACAATCAAGTACCTACTGATTAAGTAATTACATGAAAAAATAAATATGTCAAACAATATAATTACACTTTATTACACAAAATCCAATTATCAATATGATTTTCCAAACGAACCTTTAGGAGATGATAAAATAAAAATTATTTTCAATTTCGTGATAACAATCCAACCTCCAGGTAACTTTTACAAGGGTGAAACGTCATTTGAAGCTTAACAAATTTTTAATCTAACTATATCAAATAAAAAAAAACTCAAAATCATTCTAAAAAATGGAGATAATGCTAACTATATTTTGATATGATTACTTTTTTGGTGGTAGTATCTTTTTGCTTTTTGTTATTTTTTGCACCACTTCCTTTAGTTTTTGTCGTTTATAAAAAAGTAGTCTTTGAAGGTAAATTGAATAGTGGTAATTGTTACGTATACTAATGTGTTTATATATAATATATATTTATTATAAAATGATTGTTTATTCAATTTAATAAATTAAAAGTGTTAAAAGATTTGTGTCTATTCACTTGTATAGTATATGATGTAGTGTATAGAGATTTAATTTATGCACAAAGATTAATTCACCAGTTCTTATAAGTATACAAATTTATGTTCACAATCTAAGATGAAATTTGGACAAGCCATCAATTTTATTATTGTAATGACCCTCTTGATTATCTTTTTGCTTTGTATGATATTATTGTTTTATCCCTTTCTTTAGCTTTTGTACTGTATTTTTGATGTTTTGGGATGGGTGACACACTTCTTTAGGTGGTCACGAGAGTTTTGGGTGTATTTTCTCCTTTTTGGAGCTTTTATGTTAATAAAATTGATCTTGGTTAACATTCTTTATAAACGAACTCAAATGAAATTTATATCAGCGTTGTTAGTTCAAAATATTGAATTGAACCCTGATTTGGATCCCAAGGTGATCGAAATGATTTTGAAATTTTTACTGAAATACCTGCTCTAATTATTTGTGTGCAAGTTGACTTGATTAAAGATTTAATCGAGATGCCCTTCTTTAGTCATTTTTGTCAATTTTATTGAGCTTACAATGTTGTTTTCAGTATGGTAGCATATTTCATTTGCACTCGTGGGGTTCTGAACAAATCCCAACGACCTGTTTGGAGAGGAATCTTATTTTAACTTTTGGTTGATGCAAAAGATGGTGGCGCGACCACTTTGGCGGCCTCCGAACCATTTTTGGACTAGTTTACCAATTATGATCTAGCCTCTTTTGCGTTTGCGTTCATTACTAGTGTTATATCTCTCTCATCTTCTTCATTTCATAAGTGAGAATAAGTGGGTTACAGCTCGGTCTTGAGGGAATTTTCTCATTGCTTGGCCATTTCAAGGTAGATTTATATTCCCCCTCACTTTGTATTACACATTTTAGGTTTTTCTTTAATAATTGAATTCTATTTTAAGTCAAAATTCCTTGATTTCTTATTCCTTAAAGTTTTGTTTTGGACCATTTGAGGTACGAATTAATTTTCTTCTTAGCCCAGCTATGGAGGATGTGATTCTTACGTCTAAGGAAACATAATGACAGAGTTAGTTTCTGTTTCATCGTTTGAGCTCCGAGAGTCAATTTTAACCCAATTTTCCGTGTAATTTTCACAACATCAATATGGATATTGTTAATCTCAGATTGTCATGTATATTCTATTTTTTATTGCGTGGTAGCATTCTGAGGCTATTTAGAAAGAAAAAAATTCTTGAGGAAACACTTGATTGTGGTTTGGACTTTGAAGTAAGTAACAAGTTATTCCCTTTTAGACTTAGCTTAGTTAGTTTTTATATAAAATGAACCACATGATCGTTAGAAGGTAGCAAGATGTATTATTAGGCTTGTATGGTCCTTAATCTCCTTTTGGCCATTTTTTTAAAAAAAACTACATATCTCAAGATCAGTTTATATCTTACTTAAACGGTAGGAAAATGATCTCAATGAGTTGCATTTATCATCTTGTTCGAGTTATGGCATATTTCAAATCCTCTTCTCTTGTGTCACTTTCGATTATAAATGAGTTTCTTAAAGTGTTTCTTGATGATCTTCCTGGTATTCCTCCTTGGGAAATATACTTTAGTATTGACCTACTCCTAGATGGGATGGTTCCGACTGAACTTAAGGATTTAAAGGATGAACTGAAAGATTTGTTGGTTAAGGGTTTTATTAAATCGGGTATATCTCCATGGGTGCTCCGATGTTGTTTGTTCGAAAGAAGGATAATTCCCTTATAATGTTCATTGACTATCGACAATTGAATAAGGTTATCATTAGGATAAGTGTCCTATTTCAAGATTTATAATTTGTTTGATCAACTCCAAGGAGTGAGTTACTTCTATAAGATTGACCTTTGGCCAGATTATCACCAATTTAAGGGTGAAGGAGAGACTTTCCGAAGATGGCTTTTTGAAATTGATATGGTCATTATGATTTTTTGGTGATATCTTTTGGTTTGACTAATGCCCCAGCGGTGTTCATGAATTTGATGAATAAGGTATTCAAATAATATCTTAACATGTTTGTGATTTTTTTTATTGATGATATTTCTATTTAAAATAAAATCTCTATAAATTAATATAGTTGGGACCATGAAATTTTATTATTTTATAGAGACATTATTTGATCAATAAATCAATATTCAATAATTTAAAGAATAATTTAAGATTTAATGAAGGTTAATTTTGAATATATCAAAATCATTGTATTTTACTAATTTATGTATCACATTTATTGATTTCACAAAAAAAATTATACATAAAGTACCAAGAATACATCAAAATCATTATATCTTACTTATTTCAATCTTGTGATGTCGTAATAATAATAGTTTTAAGGATATATTATCCAACAAATTTTATCATAGGATATTACAAGACATTAGTGGGAAAAATTGATCCAGTAAAAATTAATGTTTGGATACCGTCAATTTTTCAATCCATGTTTGGACAAAAATTATTCCACAAGAGTTAATAGAAAATTATTTTCGACACTTTAAAATTCGTTCGGGAGATACAATCCAGAGAGTTTGAATGAATCTACTTGTGAAAAAATCATTAATCAATTTGAGATCATTGATTAATGATCTCGGTTATCACAATAAAATGAATGTCAATAACCTATTTGATTATCAGGGTGAAAGTGAAACATGTTAAGAGATCCAGAATATAGAAGAAATTGTGGGTACCGACGAAAAAGAAATGTTGATGATGAAGTTGAAGATGATACTACACCTTTGGAACCAGTTACGCGTAAGGAAACACTTATCACATCTAGAACACTTCACAGTTTTATGGTACAATTTGAAATGACAACACCGAACTCTTAGATGCAATAAGAAAAGTTAGAGATTAGCTTCAACTAGATTTAAATTTTAGAAAAACAGAACACGGTAGAATCATATTTTACTAAATTATATATTTGTATTTTAAAGAATCATTAATTTATGATATTGATGTGACCATATATTTATATATGGGTCTTGTGGAAATATATTATAGCATTATCTTATCGAAATTGATGATTCTTTCATTGGCTAAAGTCGGGACCGGAGAGAAAATATTATTTTAGAGAGATCATCAATTTACCAAGTATTAAATTATAGAGGATTTACTGTACTCTTGAATTGAGGTTGAGCATGTTGAACATTTGAGTATAGTGTTAAGAATAATCAAGGATTGTCAATTGTATGATATGTTTTGCAAATATGAGTTTTTTTCGAGGTCTTTTGTCGTAGGCCATATTTTTTTCCTGTAAATGCATTCAAGTTGATCCAAAGAGAAATAAGGTTGTTAAGAATTGGCGTAGACATTTTTCCACTTCATATTAGTCAAAAGCTTGTGAGAAGAGTTTTCACGAGTTGAAAGATAAAGATCACTTAGGACCCTATTGACATTGCTGGAAGGATCACATTTTCTTTTGTCTATTGTAACTCTTCAGAAATTGGTCTTGACCGTTTTTGATGTCACATGAGAAAGTTACTTCTTATATTTCAAGGCAATTAAAGGTTCATGAAAAGAATTAGTCGACTCATGATTTGGAGTTAGTGGTGGTAGTTTTTTATTCAAATATTTGAAGGCATTACTTATATGGTGTCCATGTGGATGTGTGTACTGACCACAAAAGTTTGAAATAGTTGTTCACTCAAAATGATCTGATTCTTCTTCGAATGAAATGACTTGAGTTGTTTAAGAATTACATCATGAGTGTCCTATATCATCCAGTAAGACAAATGTGGTGGTGAATGCTCTTAATCAACTATCAATGAAAAGTATCAGCCATGTTGTCAATGATAACAAAGAGTTAGCTCGTGAGATTCGTAGATTGGCCAGATTGGATGCTCATTTGGTTGATTCTAATGAAGGTGGTGTGATTGTTCATAATGATTTGAAATAGTATTGTTTGTCGAATGTGTAAGCTAAACAGGATCTTGATCCAGTGTTTGATGAATTGAAGAAGTTGGTTTACGAAAACATTATTAAGGCCTTTTTTCCAAAGAGGAGATTGAGTCCTTCGATATCAAGGTTTTTTTATGTGTTCCTAACATTAATGAGTGGAGAAATTAGATTCTGACGGAAGCTCATAGTTCTTCGTATTTTATTTACCTGGGATCCACCAAGAGGTACCATGATTTGTGGAAAGTCTATTTGTAGAATGGGATGAGAAAGATATTGTAACACCTCAGAAAATAGACTCAAACTAAACATCATAAAAAAGGGTAGAACTAGAAAATATTTGGAGGAATGCGAGCCCCTCCAAGGGTTGTGGATCCCCACAGAAGTCGTGGGGCTCAAAAAAGTGAGGCATAGCCGACAAGGCTCAGAGATTGGACCACAAAGCTCACCACGGGTCGTGGTCTCGGTAATAGGTCGTGGATGGGTCCGTCAACCTGAGCCAACTGAACCCCAACCTTAGTAAAGAACCATGACGCCCTTCATGGTATGTGGTCCTTCACACAGTCCATGAATTCGACCGAAGATGGAAGGGCCATAGCCAGTAGACACAGGACATCAACCACAACTGACCTTGCGGGTTGTGGTCCCTGTGATGGACCGTTAGTGTCTCCGTGGTTGACCTCTGTCAGCTTTTAAGTCAGGATCATTTTGGTCCTTTCCCCTATGCAGTAGGCATTTAAACTACGTCATTTAATAATCAAACTACGTCGTTTACTCAGTTGAAGCCTAATAATCTAGTCAAAGCCTACCCAAAATTTTTATTCTCCAAATGCATTGAAAGTAGAGCGAAAAGAAGAGAAAAGCGACTAGCCCTATCAAGAACACTCACAAGGTTTTATTCAAGTTCTAGGCCTAAAATCAAAGGATTTCCCTATAGTTTTTGTCACCATGTATGTAAAATTTCACTAGTGGATTCCTTTAGTCCACTAGGTCCCTACAATTCAGTCATATCTTTTATTCTGTGTATCTTGTTTAGACATAGGGTTTCTTAAATCTTGGGTTTTTGTTGTGACTTAGTTGTTGAAATATCCTTAATAGAGTTAACATGTTTTCTTGGGAGGTGTGCTTAATTCGTTGTATGAAAATCAGAAATCTAGTTTGTGTAGATTCTCTTAGTTCATGAGTTACACTTTTTAGGTTAGCTAAACAAAAATCATGTTTTAGATTTTGAATGTCACATTACCCGTATATAAATGTTGCATTCTCAGTTAGCATGTCAGTATTTTGAGCTATTCACTATTTTAGTCACATTTCAGCCATATAAATATTAATTTGGAAGTAGACTTAGCACCGAGCTGGACTAGGGTTCATCGAATCCTCATACTCCAAAAACAAAGTGTCCCTATAGGATTATAAGTCCGTTCTGTTGGGCATCATATTAAGTGATCATGTCAGTCATGCCTTTATACCCCTCTCAAAGTATATTGGGTCCTCTCGATGGGGCGTATACATCGAACTCCACATTTAGCTCAAGTTGTTTTATGTCGGTATTCAGGCATAGTAGTAGATTCAGCTTGAGTTTTCAAGTAATTGTTTCAGTTATCGTTAAACTGTTAGTATGTTTTATTTGTTCATACTAGTTTGGTTTTCTCAAATTACTAGTTATCTATTGTTTTAGCTTCCACATAGTACATGTATTATTTATTTATTAGGGTTAGATTGGGGTCATTCGTGATCCTATATTTTAACATTATTGCTCAGTACATGCCAAGTATTGACGCACACTCCGCGCTAAATTCCAAGTATTAACGCACACTCTGCGCTACATCCTTTCATGATGTAGGTTCAAATATTCAGTATCTAGATCACGCTTTGATCAGTTCTCAATCCGCATTAAACATCTTCAATGATGAGTTCTCATATTCCGTAAATAACAGACATGCTTTAATTTGAGTCTTTACTTTGAGTTTTTAGTTTTGTTAGATTTAGTTGGGGCATGTCCCAACAACTCAACTCAGTTGGAGAATTTTCAGACATAGTAGTAGATTCAACTTTAGTTTGCAAGTGATTGTTTCAGTTATCGTTAAACTTTTAGTATGTTTTATATATTCATACTAGTTGGATTTTCCCAAATTACTAGTTATCCATGGTTTTAGCTTCCACATAGTACATGTCGTATTTAGTTATTAGGGTTAAATTAGGGTCATTCGTGATCCTAGATCTCGTATTAAATCAAGGGGCTATCCTTGGGACGTGACACACTTGATATTAGAACATTAGGTTCAAAAGTCCTTGGATGTCTGAAAACCGCACCAAGTAGAGCCTTTTTCATGGGTGTGAAGTGCACCACATTTATGAGATGAGGCTACAAAGTGTCTTGAAAAATTTCACTTTCTTTGTTGTTCTTATCTTGCATGGGTATGACCCAACTTCTCCTTTCTAATCCGCGTTCAGTGTTTCACACCATGCCTCCTAGTAGAGATAATACACGCAAAGTTAACACAATTCCTTCGATATCAAACCATGAGGTTATGAATTTTGGAATGCTAACCAGCTCTTGGCTCAAAGTTTGGCCCATGAAAACAATCAACAGGTCCAATTCCTATTAACAAAAATAGTGAATCAAATGCAGCTAGGGTTCGAAACTTTGTTAAGATGAATTCGCCCAGGTTTATAGGGTCGAAGGTCTATGAGGACCCACAGAACTTCATTGACGAGGTTAAGAAAATTTTTCGGTGATGCAAGTGACTAGAATTGAGAGTATTTAGTTGGCATCATATCAACTTAAATAAGGATTTGGCTCATGTATGGTTCACTCAGTTACAAGAAAACAAGGGTGCAGATACAACTCATGTTACTTGGGATTGTTTTACTAGAGATTTCCAGGATAGGTTCTTCCCAAGGGAATTAAAAGAATCTAAGGCGCAGGAGTTTATAAACTTGAAACAAGGTTCAATATCGATCCAATAATACGTGCAAATGTTTATCCAACACTCCAGGTATGCTCCACACATGGTTGCTGATCCAAGGGCACAAATGAGTAAGTTCTTGTTTGGGGTATTTTGGGGAAGACTGAGTGCAGGAATGCTATACTTCTAGGGGATATCGATATCTCTAGACTAATGACTTATGCTCAGCAGAAAGAGGGAGATAAGCTTAGGGAATTGGCTAAGGATAAAAAAAAGGCTAGAATAGGAAATTATGAATACTTACAGCAAAAGTCGGGTAGAGGGAATCACTCACAGTTTCAGCAAAGGATTACCGCCCCAGTATAATCATCGACTAATGCTCCATCCCTGATTTTTGATAGAATCAGAAGAGTAGGGCACTATTCGCTAAGTCAGAGGGGACTGCTGCATGTAATTAGACTTTTCCAACATGCCAAAAGTGTAGTGAAAACCATTTGGGAGAGTGTCTGGCAGACAACGAAGGGTGCTTTGGGTGTGGTCATACTGGCCATAGGTTGAAGGATTTACCTTCTTCCAAGCAGGGGAAAGGAGGGAACAACCATAGCGCTTAGTCTACAACTCCAGCCGCACCAGTATGTCACCCAACTCAGCAGGGTGCTTCATCTAGTACATTTGGCGGTTAGCGCCAAAACAGGTTATATGATCTTCAAACTTGCCAGGACAAAGAAGTTGATATTGTCACTAGTACTTTATGAGTATTTCATTTATATGTTTATTCATTGTTATATACAGGGGCTACATTGTCATTTGTAACTCCCTATATAGCATTAAACTTTGGTTTCTGTACAAAAACACTCCTAGAACCCTTCTGAGTCTCTACACCAGTTGTTGTCCCTATTATAGCTACACGAGTATACAAATATATCCCTACCACAGTTTCTCCAAAATTCACCTTGGTAGACCTTATAGAGTTTTAAATGGTATATTTTGGTATCAAACTATTCATGCATTGGTTACATTCCTGTTATGCCTCATTCGATTGTAGAACTAGAATCGTTCAATTTTAGTTTCCAGATGAGCCAGTCACAGCATGGAAGAGTAGTAGCTCACGGCCTATAGGTCAATTTATCGCTTACCGTAAGGCAGGAAAATGATTTCCAAAGGGTATATCTATCATCTTATTTGGATTAAATATTAAAAGTCAAAAACCCCAACTTTTTAGTCAGTACATTTAGTAAACGAGTTTCACAAAGTGTTCCTAGAAAATCTTCCCGAAGTTTATCCTAAAAGGGAAATCGACTTTAGAATAGATCTTCTCCCAAAAACCTAATGAGTCCACAGATTGGACTCATTTAGGGATATATTTTAGTAAAAATAGTGTCCTCTTATTGTTATTTTATCTCAGTATCTGATGAAAGTTTTAAGTACTTGAAGTTTGAAGGAGAGCATGGACACTATGTCGCAAAAAGAGATAAAAGGCTTAAAAGAACGAAGAAATGGAAGCCTGAAGATTGTCGAGTCCACTTGGTGTATCACCAAACATGCCTACTTCATCTCTTGTTCCAGATTGCTGAGCCTTGAAGGAAGGGGATCAAATCAACAACGAAAGGAGTAGTCGGCGCGTCGCCAGTAAGTTCAGCAAAGCAGTAGTAAATAGCCCAATGGTATAGGACACGAAGATGTTATGGGAAAGAACATAAGGTGATAAACCAAACAAAGGGCAAATCACCGATTTGGTCGGTGATTCCCACTAAAGTCGCCGATTTATCCGCTACAGCATTAATTACGAAAACTATAAATACTAGTTTTATTATCAGTTTTAGTGAAATTTGAAAAAGAGTCGAACATTATCATAATTTCTTAGTAGTGAACAATACTTTCTCATATATTTACTTTCAATTTTGTAAGGATTTTGAAAACTTGAAGAAGAAGAGTATTTAATCTCTATAAATTTGGAAGTGGGTCTCCTCTATTATTCTTTCTTTACTTAAATCAAGACTAAAATCTTACCACCCATTTGATTTCATCATCATTAAAGGTTTAATTTATATTTCTTGATGTGGCTAAAATTCCCCATTCTTGGGGTGTGATTTAGCGAGTACGGTTTAATATTATTGTTGGGTCTTTCTTGCTTGTAGCTTAAATGTAGTTTAATGGTGATTTTGTATAGTATTTGTTGATTAATCTAATGGATTATTAGTTGCAAATACAAGTTCACCCATGTGTTTTTGGCTTTCTCGAGAGAATTCATGAAACCAATACAACTAGATTGATGGTCTAAGGAGTAGGTCAAGAGGCTCAGCCCGAAAGGGTGAGCCCTAGTCCCATATCCTAACACTCAGCTTGACAGAGTGAGTGGGGGTAAGACGTAGGCTGGTCTTAGTATGACAAATGGGTGTCTGAGAGGAACCCATTTGAAATGGGGTAAGTTGCTCGAGAGAGAACTTATTTTCATATATATCTTAGCCTAGTCACTATAATCGATAGATTTTCTATCGAAATCATGTATCCAATAATCTAAATTAATCTGTATTGAGGTCCATCCTAAGAATCCCCCCTCTCATTTCATAGATTTCTTCTAAAATTTGCTATTTTTACTACTTGTGCCAAAACCCCTTAGATTTTTCACACTTTTGTGCCACCCCTTAATTTATAAGCAAGATAGAGCGTTGGAAGTAATGAAGCGTATTATTTGGTCTCACTCTGAAGTTGTCCAGCTGCTACAAATTCTTGTGGATCAAGCATTACCTCATATCCACGCACAGGAAGCTATGTTGTGGGTAACCCATAAAACAAAGCTTAAACTTGGATTTTCATTGTTTTGAAGGCAACCCAAAACCCCTTATTATCTTATATTTGCGTATTGGTGAAATAATGGTGTTGTTTGTATATGTTGAAGTAAGGGAAATGCTTGAAAAGATGTATGAAGGCAAACAACTAGTCTAATTGGCATGCCACTGGAAAGTTTGGCGAACCCAATTTATTCCGACATCAGCCTTAAGATATCTTTGGATTGGATCTTGTAAAACTCAGCGGTGTGTATAAATGATTGGCGCATCTCCGATCATCTTGGCAATCTAGATGAAGACCACCATTAGGATTCTCCCATGAACTGAAGATCATGTTAAATTTGGCAAAAGAACTAAAAATTGATGTTTCGTCGAGTGATTAGGTGAACTTGAAAAATATCGCCGAATAGTTAGTAACTGAACGGTCTTTTGTGAGAAAAAGGGTTAAAAGTTCTATTTTCATTTTATCCCTCACTTTTTCCTCTTCAAAAATTCACACCAGCACTCTACCTTTATATTTCATTTATTTCCAAAATTTTAGTTGTCGAATTGTGCTCAAAATTAGATGGCATTTGATGCCTAGAATCTCAATAGCATTTTGATCGGCATCAAAGGTTGCTAGTTTGAAACTTATATTTATTTCTTTGAAATCGTACTCATTTCCATAATGCGAACCTTGTTGAATCTTTATTGGATCTCTCTGGTTATTTTGATCGCATGTATTATTGATTACTATTTGATAGTTCTTTCTTAATTTGGGGAATCCCACTCAAGTGTGCTTTGAGTTGAATAATTTTTCTATGGGAACGTGCAATCTCTATGGGTATTCGTTGAATTGGTGCAATAGAAGCTTAAATTGCGCTATCATGGGTTGTGAGATTAAACATAGGCATGTTAAATTATTTGGTAAGTTGGGTCAAGATCGCCAAACCACTTGGTGGTTGTCCTAAGCTCGCCTTTCACTTATAATTTAATGCTAAATGTGTTTAATATTCTTTAACATTCAGCAGGATGTTTGATATCGCCAAACGCTCTCAGCGACTCGCTGAAAGACTTCTTCTTTTGCCCCTTTCTTTTACCCTAATACTCTCTTTGAACTATGTTTGGCGAATAGCCTAAGTGGATGATCACTTCACCAACTAGTTTGGTGAACTGATTCTACACCCGAAATCTCCCTTCTCCTATTCAAACATTTTATAACTTGCTCGAAGTCTTTGCAGAAAAGGCTAGACCGAAAGTTGCAGGGAGAGATATGCCACCTAGAGAGATAAGAGCACGAGAGTATAAAAGAGACGAAAAGATAGCATAAGTAGCCAAAGAAAGAAGACAGAAGAAAAAATCAACTTCTCGTTGGAGGGTTCCCATTGAACCCACTATTCTGTCGTGGAAATGAGGATTCTTTAATGTAATCCAGGACCTTAAAGTAGATCATGATGTGGATAAGATGGTGGAAGAAAATATAGCAATTGAATCAGTCACAGAAGTAGCAAAATCCGCTGAGACCCAAAAGTAGGAGGGCGCAACTCGAAGCACTAGTACCCAGATCCAAATTTATTCACCGGGCTCTAATGCCTCGACAAATGGAGCGAGCATTTCGACAGGATCCCCTTTTTACCTCCCACTATGTTTTTCTTTATTTTCACTACAAGATACTTATCAGTTGCATTTGAAGACAAATACTTTTATTTGTGGATATTTGAGGTCCACCTTTATGTGTTGTTTTGACGAATGTTCTGATTATATATTTGTGTTGTTTGTTTAAAATTGTTTTCTACTACTTGTGCGACTAGTTAAGCTTATGTGTTCTTGTTGATTTTAATTGCGAAACAATTTTTGACCCTTGTACAAATTTTCATTTTTCAAAAATGTGCCACCTCTTATGTTGAAAGTGGTTTTTTTCTTGAAAATTTGAGTTTTAGTTTTGATCACCATCAATGAAATGAATAGTGCTCTCAAAAGAACAAACATGAATGTGCAGTTATGACGAGACCAAATGAAGTTGCATAAAAAATAAATGAACTCTTTGCATCTCATTGTGATTAGCCAATTGTCAAATTGATTCTCTTTTAATGCCACACCAGCGAAAGTGTAAAGTTTTATTTAACATAAGTATCGATGCTTTGTAACATCTCACAAATTTGAATTATCTTTGAATAAGCTAAGAAACTAAAAATATCCATTATTAAGTTAAGAAAGTGAGTTTTGGTCATTTTCAAACAGTCATAAGTTCTAGCTAAAAATGAGTTAAAGTTAATTCTTGATATGGTTGAAAAGATCCAATATCTTTCCATCACCACCGAACTTGCGCATTTTTGATATCGTATAACAGTGATATGCCTACCGGGAGTTGGGCTGTTGAAGTAAGGAAAATCTCAATCCAGATTTAAGAAAGTGAAAACTAGTCTTTTAACCAATAAATTTCCTATTTAGCTTTAGTGGTTTAATTAAGGTAAAAACAATTATAGTTCATATTAGAAAATCAAAATGACATTTAGGGATTGGGGAAGAAAAAAAAGACGAAGAAAGGGGAGAAAAGGTCAAGAGTTCGCCAAGAACGCCAAGATTCGCGAGTGGAGTTCGTCAATGGTGATCCCTATCAAAGTATGTGAGATCTTTTGATGTTGGGTTAGTTCACGCACACATCAATATTGCTTCAATCCGTTAATTTTCAAATTGGGTGAATGAGAATAGTGCAGTTCTTGAAATACATGGTTGAATTCTTGTTGATTGATTTGTTGAATGCCTATTGTTTCTTTGCTTCGTAATTTAGGGTTGTTTTTCAACTTATATCTATTGGTTATTGAATGTACTAATAATCCTAAGGGTTTGGGGAAAGAACTATGTAGGTTTAGATGATTTAGGATTAAAAAATGAGTGAACAAAATCGATCAGAAGCATCTGGGTAACACCAGGTGCAGCGCACCCTATCTGCGCCAGAGGGCCTAGGATGGCGCACCTATATTGTACCAGAATGGTACCTCAGACCAAACGGCCAAGCGCGGCGCACCCCCAACGTGCAAAAATTTTCATTTTTTGCCTAGTTTTTGTAGTTCAGTCTGATTAAGCCCTTCTAAGGTGTTGTAACACTTTTTAATTATTCTAACTACTCTATATGACTTCAAATCACACAGAAATCATCCAGAAACACGAAATTACAACCTTGAATCCATAACTTTAAATTAAAGGAATAATTAGAGACAAGTATAGAAAACTCCTAAAGTCATTTCATGAAGTATTGACTTAAATATTTGTTTGATGAAGGAAAAAACATAAGAAATTGAAGTTCATTTCAAGTTCCATAAGTCTTCCAAAAATGTATAAGCGTCGTTTTAAGACTTAAGCTTGAGTTTAGTTCAAGGTAAAATGAAGTATTCTTTCAAAGAAGTATATGAGAACTAGTTATTCCCAAAGAGATTTAAAATGTTTCACATTTGAATAAGAACAAAAACTAAGATTTCCAAACAGCCTTCAGGCTAGTTTTTGTAAAAGATTAATAGCTTTATAAAATGAAGCAACCAAGGAAACTAAATTTTCCAAGATAGTCGTTGATTTAAGTTTTTGAGCACTAATCTATAATCACATAAGAAGTATGTTTTAAAAACATAAGAGATTATATTTTGGAAGTAGTATTAAGCACCGAATTGGGGACGAGCATCAGTTCAGATAACTTACATCTCCACAAAACTATGTGGACACGATGGGTAGAAAAGTGTCATACTTTCTATATGAACCCTTTTCGCATAGACAAGTCGATCTATTAGGCAGTCCAGGTCTTATGGATTTGGTTAGGTATAGGATGCACTGGCAGCGTGAGGTAGATCGTTGTTTCATCACTGTAGATCTTAAGTGATGGTGACCAATTAGAAGCTCTCCCATAGAAGTTAAATGTATTTTTTTTATATACATAAGTTTATTGGTTACATACATCTCAGAGTTAATTGTATCGTTGTATACATTAAGAGTTTACAACATGTTTTCAAACAATATTTGTTATATTGTATTTTTAAAAATGCTTTATATTGAAATGAGTTAGTTATTTGTTATTTGAGAAGATCCGAGGTAAGTGTTTCTTGAGACACTTTTTTCTAGCCTATGTTGTTAACATTCCAACTCGCATACTCGTACATTCAATATGCTGATGCTAGTTGGTCTGCATGTTGTCATAATTCAGACACGGCTAACCAAGATCAACATCATCCAGCGCCTCGTTGATCCAGGTGAGCACTCATAGTCAATTGGGAGCCTCCTTGCGTTCTAGAGGATAGATTTATTGCTTTTAGTCATTCTTTTTATAGGATGTTGTGGCATCTGTCCCAACATCCATCTCAGTTTTAGAAGGCTTCATAGATAGACATCTATTAGTTCAGTAGTCTTTATCTTATCATTCTTATGTTAAAGACTTGGGTTACCATTTTGGACAAGTTGAATGTTTAAATCTATAAGACATTCCAGTTATCTTATTCAGTTTAGTTCAGTTCTTTGATCATCATTGCATTGATTGTTGTCTTCCGCTGAGTTAAGTAAGCCTAGACAAGATTCCTCTAAAGGCCAATAATGGTCCTTGAGTGTCGGCCACGTCTAAGGTGTACCCTCGGGCCATGACAAATTTTGTATCAAATTTATTGGGGCGTTTCTTTTCTTGAGAATAGAAAGAGGCTAATGTAACAACCTAAAAATAAATTAGGTTTATATAGAGCTTTAGTTCCGTACTAAAGGCTTATGAATATCTTAAATAATGTGTATGCGAGTTTTGAAGTCATTTCGATTGAGTTTGAAGTCATACTCAAGAGACAACTTAGACATTCTACGACTAGCCCTTATGTGCTTGCATGTGTTTATGTGTATGTGTACTGAGTCATAAGGTCTTTAGTTTATTTTTTATGGTTTTTAGAGTAAGTAAATGAAGTTTGTAAGGGTTTGGAGGTCCAACGTCCGATGACATTTGAAAGTTAGCCTTTGGACGTCCTTGTGTGTTTGTGTCTGCATTAGAATATTTTACGTGTTTGTTTGTGTTGATTTTATTAGAGATGTTCCAAGACCTATACGTGCATATTTAGGGGCTTGAAATTTGAGTACGAATCCACCTTAGACCCAAAAGGGGCCCTAGAGGAGGACCCCAACTCAAGGGTGTACACTGCATGGCAGTGGTAAACCACGACCCCCAAACGACGGCCTGTCGATCAGAGGACGGATCGTCAATGGGGCCATGTAGCCTGAAGGTTTGGGATTTGAAGACCGAACAAATGGACACCAATCAATGGGTCATAGCCTAATCGATGGTCCGTGGTTGGGCAACCGTCGATGGCACTTGCAATCTACCTACTTCACTATTTTTGGCTTGGGGTGTCTTGGGAAATTCATCCCAAGTCTTATAAATTATGAGGACGTTTTATTTAGGTGTATATGGGTATTTTAAGAGTATTTAAGTGATTAAAATCTCATTTAGACCCTAGCACCTAAGTCAAAACCCTTTCCCTCCCAAACTTTCTCCAAAAACCTCCATAAGAGTTCAAGATGAAGATGGAGCTTGATGATGGATTTTCTATGGAGATTCTTCTTCAATTATCTTTTGATACTTCTAATAAGATATGTTAGTTCTTAATCAAAGTATTTAAGTCACCTCAGAGTCAATTTCAAAGATGATTTTCAAAGATTTCAAAAAGATGAAAAGTTCAATTTCTACTCTAAATCATGGGTTTTTGCATGAAACGTTCTCAAACATTTAGATATGATATTATGTATGTATAATTGTTGCTTTTTTAATAAAAATATCTATGAACCCTTGACCTTCTCCAATTCTCTATATTGGCTATGCTGTGGGTGAATTGATCATGACTTGATAGTAGTGAATTCATTTGTAGATAGTTATGCACTATTGATTTATGAAAAGATCATGAATGTATTATTAATAGGCTTCCTTGTATTGATTATATTCATTTAGAAAATTATTGGATTGTTTGTTTACAATTATGTTAATGGTTGTTTGTAAGAGACTTTGTGAGTAGATTTGATTGAAATGGCTAAGGGAGGTTGATTATGATCATGGAAAGGTGGTAAATTGACTTGATCTCTCTATATTGTGTAGAATTGTATAAAATTTATATTGATTGGTATGTTCCACTTATGGTGTCGGTGCTTATGTGATATAATTGTGAAGAATATGGCCTAGTCGACATTACTTTATGAATTGTGAAAGATGTGGCCTTGTCGGCATTACTTTATGAATTGTGAATCTATGTGGCCTCATCGGTATTACTTTATGAATTATTATATTATCATGTTATTACTTGAATATGTGAGTATTGTGAAGGTCTTGATGACTTATGTGTATATGTGAAGTCAAAATATATGTTCTTGGACGTGATTATATGTGATCATGATAGGCTATAGTGATGCCTTACATGTGTATACTTGACGTTGAAGTGTGAAACTTCCTAGTTAACTATATGATCATTATGATGATTTATGTTGATGATTATATAGAAATGTGTAGGGTGTCTTGCAAGTGTATTTAGTTTATTATATGTTCTACATGAATGATATTGAACATGTGATAAGATGATAATGAAGTGTGTGTAGTTTTGGTAGACCTATGTCCCTTACTTGATACATGAACGCTATGAATGTAAATCCTTGAGTTAGTAGGTTAGATCACCCTTTGTCATGTATTTATATGTATGGATGGAACATAATCTTGAATATAGCAAAATAAGGTCATTTATGTGAAACCTTTTAGAATAAAGGTCATGATATCCTTGAAGTTGAAAGTGGTAATGGTATCCTTCTCGTGTGAATGGTGGACTTAAGATTGGTTGGATGGAAAGGTATGAAATCATCCTTAGGAAAGTAATTGAGGTATCTTATTAACCATTGTAAGTCAACCTTAGGATACCATTTTGGTAAGGTGTGTTATGATTTGGTTATGAACAAGATATGAAACTTCTTCATATGCTCCTTTATTGAATTACTCTATGATAACAAAGGCTAGCACCGAGTCAGTATATTTAACGAGTAGCTCTAGTTGTATGAGGAAGCTAGAGTATAAAGAAACCCTTCATATTCCTTAACCATGTGCCTACATGGGTTGTGTCCTAGTTCTACCACTGCAAATAGAACACCTTCCATTGAAGTAGGTTTTGACTTCGGATTCCATTCTTATCTACCATGGACTCTGTCGGTTATTGTCTATTCTCATCATGTGGGATACATTCTAGTGTTGGATAAGTTCTATGAAGTTTAGGTAGTGGAATGGGACTCTATCTAGACATTGCACGATTACGCTTTGAAGATATTAGTATGTGAGTCCCTAGGTCTTTTCCAAAACCATTATGTGAATGTACTTAAATGTTGAATGTATCTTAAATGGTCTAATGAGCATAATGACTTAAGTGACGGTATGTTAATGAAAAGACAAGTATCTAGAGTAGCTTTGAGGATTTCTTAAGTAGGACTGGAGAGGGTGTATGGGCGTTCTCTTCATGTCTTACATAGGTGAGTCTTAGAGTAATTCTAGGTAGGGAGTTGAATGTATGAAATGGGAATAATCTTATCTTAGGTAGTTTAAAGGATCAGTTTGGTGTGTGTGAAATGATTGTATAGGTGGTCGTTTCATATCTCACTCAAGTGAGCCTTAGAATCACCTTTGGTAGGAGATCTCATGTTTATGTCAATTGAAGTGATATTGATTTTATATCAAGGAATCTGACTATATGTGCTTATGTTAGCTTGTGAGTGATTTTTTATGCTTGTTTTATAAAGTCTTTATAAAAAACATCATGAAGAATGTTCAATGCTAAATGTTCATTTTTCGTGATTTTTGCATGACTTTCATACTTAGTGTATTCAATGTACTAACCCCTTATTTTCCGTTTTTGATTTAAGTGTAGGCAATTGGAAGTCTTGGTGTACTATGAAGGATGGATAGGTTTCTAAGGGTTAAAGATGAAACATGGGGGTGTCCTCATCGATTCAAGGACAAGACCCACATGTCCCTTTTATGTCTTATTCTTTATTTTATGTTTTTTGTGGGCTTAGTCCCTATGTTGTACATTCAAGTTAGTCAATGGTTTATATGAGACATTGTAAAGTTAGAAGTGTTAAATAAAGTCTTCTGCTTGCGTATTTAATGAAATTACTCTTCGTGTGTGAAGAAAGTTTTAAATTCTTATTTATTTTAGAGTGTTTATTATGTGATAATTGATACGAGATACTTGTATGAGACTTTCTTAAGTCTCATTCGTCGTGTTACGACTTGAGGGATACCTTATCTTCTAGGGTATACTTTCGGGGTGTGACAGCTAAAGTACGAGAGTTCCTTACCCTAAAGCAGGACTTTTTGAGTGTAAATAAGTATGGGTTGAAATTCACCCAGTTGGCCCGCTATTCTCCTGGAATGGTTAAGGAGATGAGGAGCATGATGTGTCTGTTTGTCGCTGGCTTGGGTCGTGCATCAAACAAAGAGGGAAGAGCTGCAATGCTGATAGGTGACATCAACATATACAGGTTGATGGTTTATGTGCAGCAGGTTGAACAGGAGAAGTTGAGGGATAGAGAAGAGTATAGAAGTAAGAGAGCTAAGACATGGAATGAGTCCGGGCAGCAGAAGGGTAATGTCAAACGGTCATCCTTCCAACAAAAATAGAAGGTTCGTTATCCATCATCTATTAGTACACCTGCACCTAATAACAAGGGTGAGTTCTATGTCATAATTCCATAGCTAAACATGCACAAGATAGTGTCGCGCAAGGGGGTAGTAAGCCTTCATCTTGCGCCAAGTGTGGTAGACACCACTCCGGTATTTGTCATAAGGGCTCCAGTGGTTGCTTAAAGTGCAGTTAGATTGGGTATTTTATGAGAGAGTGTCAAAAGAACAAGCAAGGAAGTTGTAATGGGGGAAATAGAGCCCACTCTTCATCAATTGGTCAGGGGACCTACTATTGGTACTAGCGGAGGAACAAACCGCTTATATGCTCTCAACAACCGCTTATATGCTCTCAACAATTTCCAAGAGCATGAGAACTCGTCAGATGTTGTCACTGGTATGATTGAATTTACTATTTATGCATTGCTAGACCTAGGAGCGACTTTATCTTTTTAACTCCATATGTTTCTACGAACTTTGATATTATTCCTAAACAACTTAGTGAAACATTCAGTGCTTCAATACCTGCTGGTGAATCCATTCTAGCAGAAACAGTCTATCGTGATTGTCTCATTTCCATCAATCACAAGAATACCATGCCGGATTTAGTTGAGTTATACATGGTAGACTTCGATGTCATTCTTGGTATGAATTGGTTTCATGTCTATTATGTCTAAGTTGATTGTAGAACTCAAGTGGTCAAAGTTTTAGTTTCCAAATGAGCTAGTCTTAAGGTGGAAAATAGTTCTGCAGTGCCTAAGGGTCAATTTATTTTGTACTTAAGGTAATAAAATTAGTTTCTAAGTGGTGTGTTTATCACTTAGTCTGAGTTAATGACTTAAGAGTTGAGGTACCCCCTATTCAGTCAGTTCCAGTAGTAAGAGAGTTTTCAAAAGTCTTTCTTGATGATCTACCCGGAGTCCCTCTTGAGAGAGAAATAGACTTTGGCATAGACATCATTACGGATACTCGTTGATCTCTATTCATCCGTATAGAATGGGACCATCATAGTTAAAAGAATTCAAGAATAGTTGAAAGATTTGTTACATAAGGGCTTCATTTGACCAAGTGTCTCACCTTGGGGCGCTCTGGTCTTTTTAGTGAGAAAGAAAAATAGTTCCCTTAGGATGTGTATAAATACGGTCAAATAAGTTACCATCAAGAATAAGTATCCTCTTCCGAGAATTGATGATCTTTTCAACCAGCTTCAGGGTGTTTCCTGCTTCTCAAAAATTGATCTCAGATAAGGCTACCATGACATGAAAGTTAGAGAATGTGATATTCCAAAGAAAACTTTTAGAACCAGATATGGTCATTATGAATTTTTGGTCAAGTCCTTTAGGTTTAGCAATGCACCTCCAGTAATTATGGATCTTATGAATAGAGTCTTCAAACCTTGTTTAGATATGTTTGTTATTGTCTTTATTGATGGCATACTAATCAATTCAAAGAATGAAGAAAATCATGCTAGTTACCTCAAAATATTCTTGTAGACTTTGAAAAACAAGGAGTTATATGTCAAGTTCTCAAAATATGAGTTTTGGCTTAAGTCGTTGACATTCTTAGGCCACAAAGTTTTTGGTGATGGGATTAGAGTTGATACTCAAAAGATAGAAGCATTTCAGAGTTGTCTTATACCCACATCTACAACTAATATAAGAAGTTTCTTGAATTTGGCTGGATACTATTAATGGTTTGTTGAGGAATTTTCCTCTATCTCATCTCCTTTAACCAAGTTGAATCAGAAAAAGTTATGTTTCAATGGTCTGTAGCTTGTGAAAAGAGCTTTGAGGAGTTGAAGAAGACATTGACTACTGACCTTACCAGAAAGTACTAAAGGTTTTGTGGTGTACTATGATGCATCTAAAGTTGGTTTGGGTTGTGTGTTAAAGCAAAATGGCAAGGTTATGGCTTATGCCTCAAGACAACTGCATGTTCATGAGAAAAATTATCTAACCCATGATTTAGAGTTGGCTAGTGTAGTATTCGCCTCGAAGATATGGTTTCACTATTTTTATGGTGTTCATGTGGATGTCTACATTGATCACAAGAGCCTACAATATGTGTTTACTCAGACAGAGCTTAATCTCATATAAAGAGGTGGTTAGAACTGCTTAAAGATTATTACATGAGCATTCTTTACTACCCAAGTACAACTAATGTTGTTGCTGATGCCTTAAGCAGGTTATCTATGGGTAGTCTCGCCCATATTGAGAAAGGGTAGAAGGAACTAGCAAAAGAAGTGCATAGACTTGCAGACCTATGATTCTGACTCATAGATTCCACATAAGGATAAATAGTGGTGATAAATGGGTTGAATCATCACTAGTGTCAGAGGTGAAAGAAAAACAAGACCAAGACCCCATTTTGCTTGATTTGAAGGAAAATGTTCAAAAGCAAAGATTATTAGCTTTTGAACTAGGGGGAGATGGTGTTTTAAAGCATTAGGGTAGGTTGTGTGTTCTAATGGTGGATGGGTTACAAGAGAGGACCATGGAGGAAGCACATAGCCTTAGATATTCCATCTATATAGGTTCCACAAAGATGTACTGCGATTTTGGAGAGGTATATTGGTGGAATTTTATGAAGAAAGGCATTTCAGAATTTGTTTCCAAGTGATCAAATTTCAAACAAGTTAAAGTAGAGTACCAAAGGCCTCGAGGGTTGGCTCAGAATAAGAACTTTCGGAATGGAAGTGGGAGATGATTAATATGAACTACATCACAGGGTCGGCAGAGGATTAGGAAAAGTTATACATTAAGGAGGTGGTGAGACTTCATGGAGTTCCAGTTACAATTATTTAAGATAAAGGTACACAATTTACTATATAGTTATGGATGGGCAAGCAGAGTGTACTACCCAGACCTTAGAAAATATGTGTAGGGCTTGTGTGATTTATTTCAAGGGGAAATGAGATGATCTCCTACCTCTCATTCAGTTCTCTTACGACAACAGTTATCATTCAAGCATCCAAATGGATCCATATGAAGTCCTTTATAGGAGAAGATGCAGATCCTATATTGGGTAGTTCAAAGTAGATGAAGCAGGGTTCATAGGACCAGATCTAGTTCACCAAGCTTTGGAGAAGGTAAAGGTAATTCAAGAAAGATTGAAAATGGCACATAGTCATCAAAAATCCTACACTAATGTTAGGAGAAGGTCATTGGAGTTCGAAGTGGATGATTGGGTATACTTGAAGGTTTCACCCACGAAGGGTGTTATACGGTTCGGTAAGAAGGGAAAACTTTGTCCCTGGTATATTCAGTCGTATCACATAGCCAAAAGTATTGGCAATGTATCTTATGAGATTGAGTTGTCACAAGAGTTAGCAGCTATTCATCTAGTATGTCATATCTTTATGTTGAAAAAGTGCATGGGCAATCCTTTGTGGATTGTACCAACTGAAAATGTTGCGATTAAGGATATCCTATCCTATGAAGAGATTCTGGTTCAGATTTTTGGACCTCCAAGTTTGCAAGTTGAGAACCAAAGAGGTTGCATTAGTCAAGGTTTTTTAGTGGAACCAATCTGTTGAAGAAGCGACTTAGGAAGATGAAGAGGATATGACGAAAATATATCCACATCTCTTTGAATCCGGAGAGAATGCAGATCAAGGTACTAATTCTATTTTTGGTACTTTATAAACTATGAGTAAACATGCAGTTAGTTACTTGCTTTTGTTTGTTGAATGTTTAACTGATGTTACTATCCTTAGCTAAGTGAAAGAAATCTCATTTGGGGAAGAATGTTTCCAAAGGGAGATATTTTAACATCTCACAAATTTAAATTATTTAGGAATAATCTAAGAAACTAAAAAGACCTATCTTTAGAAAGAAAAGAAAAAAATCTGGAAAATTGTCTTAGTTAAGAAAGTGAGTTTTGGTCATTTTCAAACGGCCATAACTTCTAGCGCAGAATGATCTAGAAGTAGTTCTTGATATGGTTAGAAATCCCTTGTAGAGGTATTTCCTACACCACCAAGTTTTCACGTTTTTGATATCGTATGAGGGAGATATTCCTATTGGAAGTTAGGTTATTGAAGTAAGGAAAATCCCAATCTGGATTTAATAAAAAGAGCAAACTAATCTTTTCACCAATTAATTTCCTGTTTAGTTTTAGGTGTTTAATTGGGGTACAAACAAGTTTTAGTTCAAATTAGAAAATCAAAATCACGCTTAGGGCATGGAGAAGAGAGAAAGAAGAAGAGCACGAAGGTCAAGGATTCTCTAAAAACGCAAAGGTTCGTGAGTGGAATTCATCGGAGGTTCCCTATCAAGGTATGTGAGATCTTTTAGTGTTGAGTCATTTCACCCACACACTAATATTGCTTCAATACGTTGATTTTTGAATTAGTTGAACAAGAATAGTGAAGTTTAAGACATGGTTAAATTCTTGTTGATTGAGTTGTGTAATGCCTAAAGTTGCTTTGATCCATAATTTTGGGTTGTTTTTTGAGTTATATATATTGCGCATTGATGGTACTAATAATCCTAAGGGTTTTGGTGAAGAAGTATGGAGGTTTAGGCGATTTAGGATCAGAAATGAAAGAAAAAAATTGTTCAGATGCATCAGGGTAGCACCAGCATAGCGCTGCCCCATCTGTGTTAGAAGACCTGGGGTAGCGCATTTGTAGTGCGCCATGTGTATTCATTGGATATGCCACAAACAGTCAGGCATGTCAATTTTTTGTTCATAAGTCCGAATCCGGATATTTATGACAATATGGTAATAGAATCAGATAGTGCTAAATTTTTTGAACATATTTATCTTTATAAACTAGACTTGAGTAATCTAATGGGGGTTCTAAACAAACCAAAAGAGAATGAAACGAATGAAGTGAGTCCAAGGCGCAATAAACGTCAAAGGACAACTACTTCATTTGGATCTGATTTTTTAACAATCCTTCTTGAAAGTGAGCCTCAAACATTCAAGAAACAATGTTGTCTAGTGACTCAACTTATCGGAAGGAGGTTGCCAATAGTGAAACTGAATCAATCCTAAGTAATAATACTTGGGAGTTGGTTGATCTTTCTCCAGGAAACAAACCCTTGGGTTCAAAATGGATCTTTCAAAGGAAAATAAAATATGATGGAACTATTGACATATATAAAGCAAAACTTGTTGTCACAGGCTTTAGACAAAAAGAAGGTCTTGATTATTTTGACACATACTCTCCAATGAGTAGGATTACATCAATTTGGATGTTAATTGCCTTAGCTGCAGTATACAGTCTTGAAATCCATCAAACGGATATGAAAATCGCTTCTTAAATGGAGAACTGGAAGAAGAAATTTACATGGAATATCCTGAGGGTTTTGTAGTTCCTGGTAAGCAAAAGAAAACGTGCACACTTATTAAGTCTCTTTATGGACTAAAACAAGCACTGAAGCAATGGCATGCAAAGTTTGATCAAACCATGTTGTCAAATGGATTTAAGATCAATGAATGCGATAAATGTGTTACATTAAAGATACTCCAAATAAGGAAGTCATTGTATGTATATATGTGGATGACATGCTGATAATGAGCAAGGACATTGCCAATATAAAAGCTACTAAGTGTATACTTGTTAGTAAGTTTGATATGAAAGATTCAGGAGTGTGATATTGGCAATTAAGATTCTCAAAACTCCGAACGGTTTAGCATTGTATCAAACTCATTATATGCAAAAGGTACTTGAGAAATTTAAATATTTGAATTTCAATAGGGAAAGACTCCAATTGATGTGAACCTTCATCTTGCAAAGAATAAAGGTGAAAGTCAGTCTCAATTGGAGTATGCCTACATGTTGGGAAGTTTGATGTATGTCATGAATTATACGCGACCATACATAGCTTACGCTATCAGTAAACTGAGTCGATACACAAGTTATCCTAATAAAAATAATTGATTGGCAATTAAGAGAGTTTTGGGATACTTAGATGACACTCAAAACTATGCTTTGTATTACAACAACTATCCAGCTGTTCTTGAAGGATATAGTGATGAAAATTGAATTAATAGGTCAACTGAAACAAAATCCACAAGTAAATACATTTTTTATATTGGTGGAGGAGAAATATCTTGAAAATCATCCAAACAAACATGCATAGATCCCTTTACAATGGAGTCTGAATTCATCGCCTTAGACAAGGAAGGTGAAAAAGCTGAATGGCTCCGAAGTTTCTTAGAAGATTATTGCATTTTTGCTCAAACCAATGACCCCTATATGCATACACTGTGATAGTCAAGCGGCAATAGGAAGGGTTGGAAGCGTTATGTATAACGGCAAGTCTCGTCACATAAGATGAAGACATAACTATCTGAGACAACTACTCTCTAGTGGAATTATCACAATTGACCATGTGAAGTCAAAGGATAATGTGTCGGATCCACTTATAAAAGGCATAACTATATAGGGAGTTGAGAAATCATCGAAAGGAATGAGACTATGGCAGAGAACAAGTCATCGGGCGGTAACTCCACCTAGAAGAATGAAGATTCATAGATCTAGGTTCAAGGAGATAAAACAAAGTCATCGATGACGGTTTAACATTGTCAAAAAATATTTTATGGTCCATTCTCATGATGAAACAATGTTCAGTAACCAGGATAAAGATATAAAGACTTTTTAATGGTTTATAATTTTGATACAGGGTATATGAAATAGCGTATTTACAGGATAACACATTTAGAAACCACTTATGTGAGTGTGAAGTGTAAGTCGCTTCAAAGATAATTCGGTAAGGGCAGTTCTCTAAGCACTTACTAATCAATATGTGTTCATGGCTGAAACAAACAAAACAATGAGAACTAAGAACAGTTGAAGGGTTGATTGTGTGACTCATGTTGTCTAGGTATACACTAAAGCTCGACGGTTCAAAGATATCAAATCTACCGATTGACCAAGTATATCCGATATATGTTCACTACAAAAAATTTAAAGGAAAACTTACCTATCCAGATGCGATTAACGTTTATTTACAAGGCATAAAGTTTTTCATGCATATGTTTTTAACAATAGCGATTCCCATTCATGTGGGGGATTATTGGATTTAACAAAGTGTGAATGGGAAAAAGAGAAGAGAATAATTGAAAAAATGAGAGAACCAAAGGAAACACTTTCTTTACTTCTTAAAGAGCTATGAAGAAGGTTCCCCCTCGCGCCGTCGTCGTCGCTCGCTCGGCCTCGGCTCGGCTTTGGATTCGGATTCGGATTTGGCAAATGATGTGATTGATTGATAGATTTTTTGGACAATTTATTTAATCAGTTTTTTAATCAAACAAATCTTGTTAATCTTACCTCTTATAAATTAATTTAGGACGTTAGTTAATTAACAAAATTAATTCACATGTAATGGTAACGTTCCAAAAAAACCTTTTTTAAAAAAAAGTCGTTACTTTTCCAACAGACACAGTTTCTAAAAAGTTGTTATTTTTTTCAAAAGATGCAACTTTCTGGATTAAACGGGTTTGAACAGATTTCTCTGAACACACACGTTTCTTGCTGAAAATGACTATAAAAGGAAGTCATTTTTCTTTTTTTTTTAAAAAAAACGCTGAAATTTTTTCCTTCTATGCATATATTTTCTCTTAAAACCAAAGTGTCGATCGACTGACTGTGTGTGATTTATTGTTGTTCTTAAGTTCGCTAAAGTTGATAAAGTTTGAGGTACTGCTATTTTTTAACAGGATTAATCCATTTTATCTTGGGAGAAGTTAATCTGTAATCTCGGCTATAGTGAAGGGATTTAATTTTCAAGGAGATACAGTGATTTCTATGAACTCTGAATTATTTTGTTTTGTGTCTACTTCATCTTATTCGAAATTTGATGTCTCCTCTGCTAAGTACCTTTAAAGTGTTGCTTCAACCAGTGTCAAAAAATGTGTCAAGGTTTCTTATTCGATGTTGCCGTCAGGTTATTTTGTGCAAATTACATTCATTCAAACTTTTTAATTCAAAGTTCTTCTATATAAGGTACATTTCTCAATCTATGTATTGTTTTTATATCCTTACAGTTCATTGAATTAACTATCTTAAGTGCAAATTACATTCATTCAAACTTTTTAATTCAAAGTTCTTCTATATAAGGTACATTTCTCAATCTATGTATTGTTTTTATATCCTTACAGTTCATTGAATTAACTATCTTAAGTGTGTTGAATAAGTGTTTATTTGCTCATGAAAAAATGAAATTGGTTTGAAAAAAATATTTAAGATTCACTACATATCAATTAAATTTTATAGATATTGTTGTCTTCGTTTTTATAGATTCTTATCGGATATGAAGGTGGACAATAAGATAAATTATTTAATCACTAGAACCTAGCTAGTAAATAGAATTTGGGTCGAGATATTTTTTTAAGGTCCCATTAATGTGTAAATGAATGAAGAGGGACAAATTGATTGTCTCAAAACAGTAAAGTAAATGTTCAACCGTTAAGACCTGATGAGGACAATAAATAAAATATTGTTTACAACTTGACGGAATAGTAAGTATTAATGTATGACTTTAGACGTGTACAATAAGTTGAAAGGTTTGCATGAAGAATTAATTTAATATGAAAGTATTTATCTATTGAAATAATGAAATACTTAAAAAGCAAATCACTTTATTCTTACCATAAATTTTAAGATTCCTTCATTTGTGATATATTTTCCTCTTACTTTATAATTTATAATTCCTTAAATAACCTATAGAATTCCACTTTTTTTTTTTCATTTTTCCTTGCAATTTATAATGCATTATTAGTTTAGCTTATACCACTTGCCATATATTATGTGATTCAAACTCCTTGTATTAGTAAGTCATTATTTATCCTGCAATAAACTTTTATCTTGAAGTTTATTACTCACTATGCCACTGTCTTTTTTCCTCGGACTCTTTCCTATTAATTACTTAATCTTCACAACTTACATTCATCTTCATCATCATAAATAATATTGTTATTGTTATCTGGTTCTTCATCATAAAGAATCACGTCGTCATCATCTCCTGATTGCATTATCACATTGTATGCGTCTAAAGTTTCGTCCCTGAAAAATAGCAAACAGAAAAGGAAAAATAGCAAGCAAACGATGATATTTGTATTTGAATTAATGCGAATGTTACAATCTTTGTGAAATCTTTAATAAAAGTAGTAATACTATGATTTTTCTTTTCATAGATGTTCTTGATTTGACGGAATACTTGCGGCTCAACACTTGAAGAGAAGACTTCTTTGTATGCGGAAGACTTGCAGATCACCACTGAAGAGTAACTATGTATTTCTGTATGTATGTATTTGTGTTTTTTGGTCAGAAGAAGACCTCTTTATAGAGGCTTGAGTTAGGAATTTAGGGGTATTTTGGTCCGAGCAATTTGACCCCTGGGCGTGAAGAACATGAGTTGGACTCATCTTGTCAACTTAATGGACTGATCCAACTGATTTGGACTTGATTTAAGTCATACAATTTTGACTTAGATATTAATCTGGCTTTATCAACCAGAAATTTGACTTGGTCAACGTATGGTGATTTAAGATTTAATCCAAATTTAGTATGGATTTATCAATAAAACTTCACTGTCTACAAATGCCCCCTGCTTCGAGGCTTGTTGGGGTGCTCGATTTGTCAAACTTGTAAAGAAAAACCTTGAAGTATTTGTGAAGCAAATATTTTCTTGTCGTAGTTGATCTTTCACGAGACATTTGAAGCTTCATGAGAAATGACCATGTCGATATGTTGAGGTCAACATTTACCAGAGTATTCACGACAATATTCTCTAATTTGTAAGAGGTCATTTGAATTTCGCTTGTTTATCAACTCATTTTGTACCTAAATTGTTTCAAGCCATGAAGACTTATCACATGACAATTCTTCATAGTGTGGTAATTTTATTTGGATCATCAACTACGAAATGATCACCAATTAAATGAGCAAGGATTGCGTCCACAAGCTTGACTTAGTGATAGAGACTTTGTGGTTTCGACACAAATTTTAGTCTTTTACTTGAATAGAACGTAAGACATTCAAATTCTCATGACACAAGTTTATTCTCATTCGTGCATATTTTTTCATGTATCTCCCGATAAAACTTTACCATAATTTGGTTTCTATGGAATTTCCATAATTTGATTCCCATGGAAAATTTCCATAATTTATTTTAATGAAGACTTATCATAATTTGGTTTCTATGAAATCTCCATAATTTGATCTCATGGAAAATTTCCATAATTTAATTCTTATGAAAATTTACCATATAATTTTCATAATTTGTAGGAAATAAGATTTCGGTCTTCATAATTTTCCATAATTTGTAGGAACACAATTTATGTACTTTGAATTCTATAAATACACATGCTCTAATAAGGAGTGATTGTCAATTTGGGGCACGCATAACTCAATTTTCGTCACTTTTTTCAGCATAGCACGCCTGTGGTAAAAAGACCATAACTTGTTGTAGAAACATTGAAATTATAATCCTTTTAGAGTTCCAGAAAGTAGACTTAGAGGGCTACGACATGTCAGAAATTCAAAATAAAATTTTTTCTGAATTGACAGAAATTGATTTTTGAAGTTTGCTATCAAATCTGTCTTTCTTTTTTAATAGCTCTATGCAGTCCCACCAAAACGTCTCTATCTCGGTGTAGAAGATTTCAAACGACAAGCGACTTGTTTATATAGATGTCACACTCCTTATTTTTTTCTCAATTTTTTTGATTTTTATTTGTTTTGAAAGAAAAAGAGTTTTTTCAATTAAATTGACATTTTGAAAAGGGATAATTATTATTCAGAGTCGCCACTTGGAATTGAGTTTTGGTGTTCCAAGTCACCTTATTCAAATCCCTACTCAAAAGGAAATTTGACTCTATTTTATTGATCTGCAAACTAGAAATTCGGGTAAGGAATTTTGTTGACCGAGGGGAAGGTGTTAGGCACCCCTCGAGTCCCGTGGTTCTGGCACGGTCGCTTTATTGACTTTAATATGACTTAACTTAATTTTTGAATATTATATTATTTAATTAATAATAAAATTGTTATTTACCCTTAGATTTATTTTAAACTTATTTGAAATTGACTTATTTATTTTAAATGGTTTAAATTTTTTTTCCACTGCATCCATTAATTTTAAACTTAAAACATCCGTATATATACATATACATACATATATATATATATGTATGTTTTAATTTTTTTTTAATGTTATTATAGAAATTCTACAAATTAGAATTCGTGCGGAAAAGACATTTTTTGAGTTCAAGATAATTTAGGAATATATATTTATTTATTTATTAGATAAAAATAATTTTTTTATAAGATTTGAAGTTAGTTTTTATCAAGAAATCCTAAATAGATTGGGAATGTTATTTTTTTAATGAAACAAAATTTTCCTTTTTTTTAAAAATCTTTTTTTCTTCTTTTTTTTTTGCACATTTTTATTTTATTTTAAATTTTATATATTTGTTTTTTTTTTGTTTTCTGTAAATCTGTTTCTCTCTCTCTTTTTTTTTTTAATTTTATTTTATCATTATTTTTATTTTATTATTATTTTATAGATTTTGTCTTTTTTTTTTCAAATTCTTTTGTAATAATTTTTTTACTCTTTTATTTATTTTTTTAATTGTCTTTTTTTTTTTTAATTTTATATTTGTTTTTTTTCATTTTTTAATTTTCCTTTTTTTTTACGCTTTTATATCTTTTTTTTCTTCTTTTGTTTTATATTTTTTTACTTTCTGCTTCTCTCTCTTTTTTTATTTTTTCATTTTTCACGTTTTTTTCTATTTTTTTAATTTTCTGCTTTTTTTTTTTTAACAAAAAATTCTTTTATTTTCCTTTTTTTTTCTTTCGCTGTTTTCTTTTTTGTTGTTGTTTTATGCTTTCTTGTTGTTGTTTTTTATTATTTTTTTTAATTTTGTTGTTCTCTTTATACGATTTCTTAAATTTTACTTTTTTTAATTATGATTATTAATAGTAATTATCACTATTTTTTCATGAATCTCTAGATGAAATTTACAATTCTACTTAGATAAAAAAATTACTAATTATTTATATATCCTAATCTCACAAGTTTATAAATTTATTTATTTATTTTTTAGTGAAAAATTAGGCTCCAGAAAAACATAACTATTCAATTACAAAATCAATTAAATTGCATCTAAAAGTTTAGACAATAATACTAATAATACAAAAATGTATGATACATATTTTATTTCATATTATTTTTTAGCAAGAAACATTTTTGATTCCGTTTTCCTGAACATTCATAAATTCTAAAAAGATAAAAAAAAATATAAAAAAATCACAACATGCATCACATATTGATACTATTCAAAAAAACTTCATATTATTATTATAAGCATCAAATTTTCATACAACATTCCATTTAATAAATTCGAGAATTTAGAGTTACCTCGATGCAAAAATGGATACCACAAAAACAACTGTTACGATCTACTGATTTCCAAAGTTAATAATTGTTAATTAACTTTGAAGAGCCGCAAGACCGAAACCGCGAACAAAACCTCAGATTATAAGATAAAACTTACTTTTTCACTCTTTTTGTTTGCTCTCTATCTCTCTGTATATTTTTTTTCAACTGAACATGGGTTGTTTAATATTTTTTGGGTGAGAATCTGGTGCTAATTAAAAGGAACGTAATAGAGTGAGATTAGGATTTAATTTGAAATTTAGTTGAGAAAATTGGGGTTGAGATAAGGATATAAAATAAATAAATAATAATAATAGAAAATTAACAAAATAAAAATAAATAAATAAATGTGTAAAGTTTTTAAAAGAAACGTCAAAAAGAGAGAGAGAGAAAAATAAAATAAAAAAAATTAAATAAATGAGATGAGATTTTTTAGTAAAATAAGTTAGGAAGTTGGGAATAATTAGGATAAGGTATAACAAATTTAAAATCTTTAGGATTCCTCTTTTCTTTTTTTTTTCCTATACTTTTTCATAATATTTTCTATATTATTATTAATTTTAGAATAGATAATTAACAAATAACTTAAATTCTCAACTTCTATTTATCAATTTTTTTTTTATTAAACTATAATTGATCTTATAGTTTTTATTAATTTACAATTTATTATTATTATTTTATTTTATTTTAAATATAACCCTTTTTGAATTGGTGTAAAATATATTATGTTTTGGTAAAAAAATTAGGTGTTCACAATAGAAACTAGACATCAAAGCCTACAACATGTCCATAAATCAAGATAAAACTTGTCATGGATTGATGAGAATTAATTTTCGACGTTGTTATTGTTTTGCGGATTTGTGTAGTCTCACCAAAACTTTTATATCTTTGCGTAGGAGAGATCGAATAGAGAGATACTTGATTTTATAGAAAATAGACTCTTAAGTCTTCATGCATTTACTTCTGTGCATCTTTATTGAAGATCCACATATTGATTGAGAATTTTTTTATATTTTGCATGGAGAGACAACATAAAGCTCTTAAGTCAATAGGACCATATTCATCATGAAAAGCGCGAGAGAATATGCCATAATTTTCATCATGTCAATTTTAATTTTCGTGTAATTGGCACCGTGAGACACATCATTCATCATGATGAGCGTGTGAGCATATACCATAATTTTCACCATGCCGATTTGAAGCTTCGTGCAATTGGCACCGTGAGACAAATCATTCATCATGATGAGTGCGAGAACATATGTCATAATTTTTACCACGCCGATTCAAAACATCATGCAATTGGCACTGTGAGACACATCATTCATCATGACGAGCGCGAGAGCATATGCCATAATTTTCACCATGCCGATTTGAAGCTTCGTGCAATTGGCACCGTGAGATACATCACTTTTCCCCTTTTAAGGTTTACAATGGATTGCAAAAAAGTCTCAACATCATATCCAAAAAAATGAAGAGTAGTCCATAATTGGCGAGGAACCCCTTGATGCATCTTCGTTTGTAATTTCAACTTTGATGACGAACCACACTTTATGCGTCTTCTTTTAAAATTGCGGCTTTAACGATGAACCACTCTTAGTACATCTTATTCTACAATTGTAGCTTTGATGACGAATCGTATGTGGATCATCTTCTTTTAGAGTTATGTATTTGATGATGAACCACACATGACGGCTTTGATGAAGAACCATTTGATATTGCTTCTTTTGTAGCTTCAACTTTGATGATAAGCCACATATGATTCCTTTTCTTTTTCAATTGCGACTTTAGCGATGAGCGGATTTGTTACGAACCACCTTGATATCTCCTTCTACAATTGCGGCGACTTCGTTTAGATTTGTGGCTTTGATGAAGAACCACATATGAAGTATTTCTTTTTTAGTTGCAACTTCGATGACGAACCACACTTGACACTTCTTTTGTAGTTTCAGCATTCGATGTCGAACCACCCTTGGTGCCTCTTCTTTGAAAGATCATGTAGGGAATTTTTTCAAGTCGTACGCGGTGTATGATACTTTAAAATCATAAAAAATAAAAAAAGAATCACATGAAAATTCCCTCTCTGATGCGCAACGCCATCTCGATGGTGCAAAGTTGACACATGGAAAGTCAGATGGATCCATGAATAAACTTCAAGCAACTCGAGCAGATGTGGAGGCAAATAATGTGATGTCTAATGATGAAGTTGAGAGATTATCCAAACTAGAAGAGGCGATCGAGAAAAGCCTCAAAATTTTTTTCGTAGTTGGATTTTTTTTATTTGCTTACAATTTTCTGATTCACTCATTATGGTGTTGTGGTTCTTCTTCTTTCTTTGTTTTTTTTTCTTCAGTTTTTTGAAGCAATAAAATCGTAAACTGTATTTCAATTAGAAACTCCTCGTCTAGAACATTGAATTTTGATTGTTTCTTTCCACGAGTCCCCTTTAGTTATTGAAAAAAAGACTTCATAAGCTAGCGTTCATATGAGGATTGCAACAAAGCGTTACTTTTTTCAGCTTTGAGTACATGTGGAAGAAAATTCATAGCGTGGAGTAGGAGCATCGGAATGATGAACTTATTTTTTTATTGAAAATATAACTTAGAGATCTTCGATCTATGTAAAAATCAAGTCCATGGGATTTACGGTTTGTTACAGATTGTTCTCAAAGTTGGGTCAAAATCTGCTTGCTTGAATCTTCAGATTTCTTCAGCTTTACGCACATGTGAAAGAAAATTCATAACATGGAGTACAAGTTCTGGAATAATGAGATTCCTTCTTTATGTGAAAGATAACTTCAAGATCTTCAGTCTGTACAAAAATCACATCAATAGGATTTACGGATTAATGCAGATTTATCTTCAAAGTTGGCTCAAAATATGTGCGCTTGAATCTTCAGCTTTGCGCACATGTAGAAGAAAATTTAAACGTGGAGTAGGAGCGCCGGAAAATGAGATTCCTTTTTTGTTAGAAATATAACTTCAAGATCTTTAGTCTGTACAAAAATTACATCCATAAGATTTACGGATTAATGCAGATTTATCTTCAAAGTTGGCTCAAAATATGTGCGCTTGAATCTTTATTTGAACGAATCGACATGATGTTTACATGGAGACATTATATTTTGTTTCTTCTTATGACTGAACGTAGATTAAAAATACTCTAAGATACCTACGTACTTCAATGAAGAGGATCAAGTCATAACGTAGTTCGGAAAGCGACCTTTTTTTTGGTCCTAACTTTTTCCTAGGCCGCCTCTATCCAAAGTTTCAACCTAGCGGACATTTTTTTAGAGCCGTACACAGTTATACTCTTACGGGCAAGGAGTATGATGCAGCTTCAAGGATAGTAATTCTTCAAGAATTTTGCATTGATGGTACCAATTCGCAAGCCGTCTGCACCCACAAGGTTGTAAGCTTTGCTTGAATAGACTTCTTAGATGACGTATGGTCCATCCCCTTTTGAGGTGAACTTGCTTTTAGATTTATGATATGTGAAAATTGGCCTTCTAACTACAAGAACTTGATCACCAACTTGAAAGGACCTTAGGTGAAACTTTTTATTGAAAGCACGAGAAAGACGATCTTGATAGCATTCAAGACTTTGTTGAGCTTCCAAACTTTTTTCATCAAGAGCTTCCAACTCTTCAAGACGTAGGCGAGCATCATCTTCTTTAGTAAGTCCCTCTTGGATGGAAAGCCTCAATGAAGGTACTTGTTGTTCAAGTGTAAGGACTGCTTTAGTTCAAAAAACAAGAGAATAAGGATTTGCTTGAGTCGGCGTGCGATGAGTCGTCTGGTATGCCCAAAGAGCTTCTTCCATTCTATCATGCCAATCTCTTTTAGATTTGGATACGACCTTCTTTAAAAATTTGCAATGGGTCTTGTTAAATGCTTCAGCTAGACCATTTGCAGTAGCATAATACATTGAAAAATTACGGTTCATGAAGCCAAAAAGGTCGCAAATCTTATCCATCAATTTATTTGCCAATGACTTTCAATTATCTGATAGTATATAACTAGGAATGCCAAAACGATATATGATATTCACCTTCATGAAGTTTGAAACATTTTCATTCTTTACTTATTTGAGGGCTACCGCCTCAGCCCATTCTGAGAAGTAATCTTTCGCAACAAGGATGTACAATTGGCCTCCAGAAGATTACGGTAGTGGTCCAACTACGTCTATCCTCCAAGCGTCAAATGTCCAAGATGCCACAGTCAGATGTAATACATCAGGAGGTTGGAGCATAAATTTTGCATGAATATGGCATGCTTCACATCTTCGAGCATAATCCAAGCAATCTTTTAATATTGTTGGCCAATAATACCCCATTCTTTTTATATGAAAATGGAACTTTGGCCCAAATTGATGCGATCCACAAACTCCAGAATGTGCTTCTTGCATAGTTTGATTTGCTTCTTCTTCTCCCAAACAACGCAAAAGAATTCCCTTGAATGATCGTCGATATAGAGTATATTTATAGTAAAGAAACCTAGGAGCACGACGATAGATTTCAGTCTTTCTCTTTGGATCTTCTGGAAGTATATTGTAGCATAAATAATCAGTCAAGGCATGTCTCCAATCGACTATATTCACTTGTGAAACATCTATAAACTGTTCAAGCTTGCTTTCTTCATTCGCATCTGGCGGTACTATCCATTTTTGGCATATAATAAGTTGAGTTTGGTCGGGCAGAGCCAATATTGAAGCCTAAGCAGCTAAGGCATCAACTTTCTTATTCTAATTTCTTAGAACAGGTTGATGAGTTACATCTCCTAGCCATCTAATAAATTTTTGTGCAAAGTCATGATAGTGGCGTAATTCTGGCTTTTTGACTTCATAGCTACCCAACAATTGATTGATCTCTAATTCAGAGTCTCCAAAAACTTGTAAATGCAATTGCTTCATATCGACCGTCATTTCAAGCCCAAGTATTAAGACTTGATATTCTGAAAGATTATTGGAGCAACATTGTGTTAAGGTAAAGGAATATGGCAAGATCTCATCTTGAGAAGTGACGAATATCACTCCAGCGCCGGCTCCTTCACGTTTGTAAAGTAAGACTTGATGCTCTCAAAGGCATTACTACAAGCTTATATGTAAAGTGTCAATGGTTTTCTAGGAATATGAGCTGCTAAAACTGGTGGTTTGGTCAAGTAAGACTTGATGCTCTCAAAGACATTACTACAAGCTTGGTACCATTCAAAAAATGTCCCTTTTTTCATTAGACGACTGAATGGTTGACACTTTCCACCTAGATTCAAGATGAATCTCCTGATATATGCTAGCTTCTCTTGCAAACTCTTTAATTCAAGGATGTTTCTTGACTCGACCATCTTCAGAATGGCATCTATTTTTCCTTGATCAATTTTGATTCCTCGACGACGTACAATGAAGCCAAAGAATTTTCCAGAGGTAACTCCAAATGAACATTTCAAAGGAATCATTCTAAGTTGATACCTTCGTAGTAGATCAAACACCATTCTTAAGTCTTGCAAGCGGTCACACTTTTCCGTTGATTTCACTACTAAATCATCATTATAACATTCAATATTTTTTGTGAAGAATGATATCAAAGATGTTCTACATAGATCTGTGGTATGTTGCTCCTGCATTCTTCAAACCAAAAGGCATCATTTTGTAGCAATAAATGCCTTTAGTAGTACGGTCAACTCTTCATCCTTTGGTGACATGTGGATCTGGATGTAGACGGATGACCAATCCATAAAATACATTGCCTCATACCCAGTAGTGGTATCAATCATTAGCTCAGGGATAGGAAGTGAAAATTCATCTTTTGGACATGCATTATGGAGATCCCAAAAGTCGACGCAAACTCGAATTTGCCCATTCTTCTTCCTCACGGGGACTATACTTGAAATCCATGTGGGGTACTTAACTTCACAGATAAAGCCAGCCTTAATAAGCTTGTTAACTTCAGTTTTGATCACGGGAACCAATTCAGGCCTAAAACGGCGTTCAACCTGCTTGATGGGACTTGCACCTCTTTTCACAGCAAGATGATGGACTTCAACCTTCAGGTCTAATCCAAGAATTTCTTTGTAATCCAAGCAAATACATCTTTATACTCTTTGAGTAATTCTATGCAGGCCCTTTCCTCATCACTTGCTAGTGAATCATCACATAAGTGGGTTTTGGATTTTCATTAGTTCCAAGGTTGATTTCTTTCAATGCATCAACCGTCACCTTCATTCTTCTTCAAGTTCAGGTGGTACATCTTTAGCATCTTCATATTCTTGAGGTTCTCCATCATTGAAAGATATATGGTAACACCATGAAACATTCTCCGACTCTCCAGCAATTTTAATTGAAGAAAAATTATGCATTTCATCTTGTGTAGTGACATGATATAAAGAGCCATCACTTTTTTCATCTTCCTCACATTGCTTAGTGTAAACCACAACATGCAACTTTGCCTTTATTACTTCTCCACAAGAGACCACAATGTTTGTATGTCACCTCATTTTGGAAGGGATTAGACTTTGAAAGTCTTTCAGAGCATTTTGAGATTCGGGTAAAGCAGATGCTTGCATACCCTTGCTATTTTTCTGAACCTTGTTTTTTTCCTCAATGTCCCTAACTACTCAAATAAGGAAATCTTTTGTGTTGATCTTCCAAGTTGATCAAAGACAGAATGCCTCTTGTTAGAATTAGCAGACTCATCTTCCGCAATTATGCAGTTGTTGCTCACCCCTTTTTATGGAGATGCGGATAGGTGGGGGCTTTTTGTAGCCCACCCCTTCACGTGGTTACTTCATAACGGGTTCGGACGGAAGCTTCCCCAATTTCGATGGTTCAATCAGCTTTTGCTAGCAGCCTGTAAGCATTCAGATCAAAACCTTCTTCTGTATGCTTCATTGGGAGTACTTCATATTTGGGTGACTTAGGGGACACAAATTTATCGTGAAGTAATGACTCAGGAGCCATATACTTCCCATGTAATTTTGTGGATGACTTCATCACTTCAATTCTCCTTACAGGAAGGGTCAAACCTTCCAGCGCATTTTCTTGCAACTCGAGAAAGTGTCCCTTGTCCTCCTTTTCCTTTGGCGCATAATGGAGAATGGATGCGACCTTTTTACTTGAAAAAGTATCAATCATGTTAGACATCTTGTTTGGATTGCCAAGCTTTGGATCTTCCTTTTTTGCAACTTTTGCCTTGCCGACCACTACCTTAGCTATCTTGTTAAGGAGCCCGACATCTCTGGATGTAGTGTCATCAACTTTTATGGAATATTTCTTCAAGTAAAACTTTGCATAAGCTTCAGTGGATTAATTATCATATGCAATAATCCTTTTTTGCAACTCCATTCTCATGATACTTCAAACATTTTTGGTAGGTATATGAGATTATTTGTTCTCATGTACCCACAGCCTACCAAGCGAAATGTTATATGAAATCTTTGAATCAATAACATGTAACCACACGCTTGATTGTAACTCTCCGATGGTGAGATCGATTTGATGGTTCTCCTTGATTGAATCCTTGGATCATCAAGCGACTATTAGTAAGATTTGTCATTGATATCCCATGTTCTTTCATTGTGCAAATCGGAAGGATGCTGATTCCATATCCTACATAGACCAGGATTGTATTTACCCTTTTCTCATGCGCAAAACCGACTATGAATAAAGGGCAATTCTGAAATTTTACACCAAATAGAAGATCATCGTTAGATATTGTGATTTTGGCCATACATGCATTTTCGAATCCAGGAGATAGATGTGGAGCATCTTTTGGTGATGGGAATGATGGATTTTCAACTTCAGGAGAAGATTTTGGAGCATCTTTTGATGATTGATATGATGGAGTTGTATCTTTTTCTTCCTTATCATCGATATTACAGCATAGAGCTTTTGTGCCATCGCATGTGAACTTGGTGTAGAACCAATTTGGCAAATATTCTCCAAATGTAATTGGACGAGGAAGCTCTTGATAGTGGTGCGCCTTTATTTCCTTCTTCTTTGAATGCATACTCAAAGTTTTGGTTTTGGGTCTCCTTATCATCTTTTCCCTGACGTGTCACTTTGTTGACTCTTTGTGCGAACTCATTTTTCGGCATCTACGGCGAGTCACAAGAGTCCAACCCATATCATCAAGATCATCGACTGGGTCTTCATCTTCTCTCGTCGATCCCTCGCCTAAAGAAGCTGCATCACTTAGTATAGGAAGAAATAACAAATTATTTATATCAATGAACTCAAAGTCTCCAAACTTAATCATTCTTGTCTGATTGATATTTGGGATGTCTTGCTCATTATTTGCTTCAACATAATTGCATGTCATGACCAGATTGGGTAAATCAGAAGCGATACTGACTTGGTTTGAACTCAATTTCTCATCTTCAACTTCAATCTTCCTTTCACGAGCTAAGTCCATGATTTTTTCCTTGAAGACGAAGCATTTCACGATAAGGTGGCCAACCAATCAGTGATATTTGCAGTATTTTGGATCATCACTCCTCCCTACTTTATCTGGTCGTTTCATATCTGGTAACTCAAAAAGTTTCATCTCAAGGAGTTCATCAAATATTGCGGAAACAACTGAGTCAAGAAATGGATACTCCTTCCGCTGTATTTCCTTCAAGGTAAGATTTTGATTCGTCCTTCCTTCAAAAGAAGTTGCTTTTGTGCTTTACATATTACCCAGCCTTGTGCTGAATTTCACATGAGAGGTATTGACGTTCGTAGATTCCTGGTTTTCAATCTTAGGCAAATATTTTCCTACTTTCTTAAATTCTTGCCTTTCTTTGACTTTACGGACTTCATGGACAGGCCGTGCTTCAGTTACAACCGATTACATGATCAAATCCATATCATGAGTGCGAGTGGATAATTCTTCAAAATTTTTAGGCTTTATACCTTGCAAAATATAGCGGAGACCTCAATGCATACCTTAAATGCACATCCCTATGCCTTAAGCTTCACTAAGTCTATCTTTACAGTTTAAACTTGCATTCCTCCTTCGGTTGATGAAGTCAAAGAACAACTCTTCATTTCGCTGACAAGTGTTTGTAAGTTGTACCATGCTTACAGTACGTCTTGTGCTGTAGAAGCGGTTGAGAAATTCTTGCTCCATTTGTTCCCAACTAATAATGGAACCAGACTCAAGGTCTGTGTACTAATCAAAAGCATTGCCCTTAAGGGAGCGGACAAATTGTTTGACGAGGTAGTCATCGTATGTCCCAATATTGTTGCACGTTTCAATAAAGTGTGCCACATGTTGCTTTGGACTTCCCTTACCATCGAACTGCTGAAAGTTTGGAGGTTGACAACCGGCAGGCATTTTCAAGCTATCAATCCCTGCAGTGTATGTCCTTGCATATGTCAAGGAGGATTTCATAGCAACCTCGTACTTTTCTTTAATGGTTCCCTTGATGAAATCCTTGATTTGTTTGATCGAGATCGTTTCGTCAGAGGAAACTTGGATGTCTTTATTGTTCCACATGCTTTGAAGGGTGATCGACAGTCTCTTGTACTTGTAGACTTTTCTAGGCACATGAATTGATTCTTCATCCATCATGCCTTCCACCCTATCAGTTAGCTTAACGATTCGAGCATCTTTATCTTGAACGTACTTGGTCAAGCCTTTAATATCTTTTGTCAAGCTTGTAAGTTATTCTTCTATGGATGAAGTACAAGTCACCATCGCGTGCATAATCATAATATGTGATGGATAATGGTGTTGATTTTCCCAAACATGTGATGAAAACATGTTATATAGGGTACATCCAGTGCTCAAGACATCATTGTCGAGTAAAGCAGAGGGATTTTTTGTGTGTAGATAGGCTCATTTGGGCAAGAACCCTCTTGACCATATGTCTTCTTTTGCGGCTTTCGTAGGAGACTTCACACATTTTGGGGACAAACCAAAAGCAGCAACATATTCGGACGACACTCGTGAGGATTTTTGTCCCAACAACTTGGCTTGGTTCCTTGTGATAGGTCCCATTTTTTCCGCAGTAACATCAAGGATGTTTTCCACATCGATGTATAATTTGGATCCATCAGCTTTCGTGGAAGAAGATGCAAATCCAAATGCAGATGAAAATTTTGATACAGATGCAGATTTTAATGCATATGCAAATCTAGGTTTCGATGCAAATGCAAATATGGACGTAGATCCAAATTTGGATACAGATGATTTCGAGTTAATCTTCTCAGAATCCATCTCAATGTTGTTGAAATTTTATTTTGGAAGAGAAAAGATGAGAAGTAAAGATTGTCCCATTGGGCGTGCCAATTTGTATGCGTCTAAACTTTCGTCCTTGAAAAACAGCAAACATGAAAAAAAATAACAAGCAAACAATGATATTTGTATTTGAATTAATGCGAAGGTTACAATGTTTATGAAATATTTTATAAAAGAAGTAGTCCTCTGATTTTTCTCTTCAAAGTTGTTCTTTATTTGACAGAATACTTACGACTCAACACTTGAAGCGAATATTTTTTGTATGCGGAAGACTTGTAGATCACCACTGAAGAGCAATTATGTATTTATGTATGTATTTGTGTATTTCGGTAATAAGAAGACCTATTTATATAGGCTTGAGTTAGGGCTTTAGGGGTATTTTGGTCCGAGCAATTTTGACCCGTGGGCCTGAAAAACATGGGTTGGGCTTTTCTTGTCAACTTAAGGGACTGGCCCAAGTGATTTGGACTTGATTTAAGTCATACAATTTTGACTTAGATATTAGTCCGACTTTATCAACAAGAAATTTGACTTGGTCAATGTACGGTGATTTAAGATTTAATCCAAATTGAAATGGATTTATTAATAAAACTTCGTTTTCTACACATGTTAACTATCCTATGTTTGTACTTCTAAAACTCAACTTCATTGCTGTAACAACCTGTTTAGTCATTTCGAGCAGTAGAATTATTTTTGATAAAAACTGACTGGGTCGACAGATCACACGACGGACCTTCATAGGCACAACGGTCCGTCGAGCTTCTTCGTTTCAAAACACTTCAACTTTGAAATCTGGGTGCTGGGATCAACTCTCTGAACTTCGCGGCGGAATTGTAGCACGGACCGTCACAAATATCCTTACTGAATTTGAACCTCTGAACTTTGTGACGAATCTGCAGGACGGACTGTCGCAGGCACAACGGACCGTCACGAGTTGCATAACCCCGACTGGGTCGGATTTCTGCTAAAGGTTTTTAAGGGGTGTTTTGGACTATTCATGACAAACTTCATGAAATTAGTGGGGTAAATTTAATAATTTATTTATGTGGGGGTTAAAGGAGATAACTTTAAAATAAATAATGGGTTACTTTTATCATAATGAATTATATGATAACTAGGGTAAAAGAAAAAGAATCTGGGGAAGGAAAAATTAAAAGAACAGAGAGAGGGAGAAACGAGCGAGAAAAGGGAGAAGCGAAGAGGAAAACAAGGGCATTGAGAAGTAGCTTGCTTGATCACGATTCTTCGGTGGAGGTAGGTTGTGGTTTATGCTATTTCATAGTAAACTCTAAATAGCGATTGATATGTATTGGGTAGTATTGTAAAGTCTTCTATATGCTTGATATTGTGGTTGTATGTTGTGATTTTGGAATTCTAAATCTTATCCCTCTCTATTAAGATGATGCATTGACATAAAAAAGGCTTGATGAACTAAAGCAATGAGATTAGTGGATTGGAGTGTCACGTTCCGACACGTAGTATTAAGGGATCGGGTGTCACGTTCCGACACGTAGTAATAGGGGATCGGGTGTCACGTTACGACACGTAGTATTAAGGGATCGGGTGTCACGTTTCGACACGTAGAATTAGGGGATCGGAGTGTCAGGTTCCGACACGATAATAATAAAGAGAAGTAAGCTTGAAATGTGTTAATATACTCAAATTCGAAGAACCTATTTTTCCCAAATGAGTATGGTGTGGAGGCTTGAGTCCTCATAGGTGTGCTTGGTGTTGTTGCCAATGGTTCTTGTACTTGTTGTTGTCACCTGTTAAGTATTGTGGTTGAATTTACATTATTCAGTATATATTGCTTTCTATTCTGAGTCGGCTGATGATACCTACTCAGTACTTGTTCCTTGTACTGACCCCTACTTGTATTTTTCTCTTTGTTAATTGTGGAGTGCAGCAAACGTGCCATCGACTTAGACTCTTCCGTAACTCTAGCCAGTCTCCAGCATATCAGAATTCAGGGTGAGCTACTGTTCCTAGCTCGAACTGGATTCTCTCATTTCATCTTGATGTCCTTGAAGTTCGGACATGGACCATCTGTTTTACTTATTTTAGTTTCTTAAATACTCTTAGATTTGGAAACTTGAGGATAGATGTTCTTGATGTGATGACTTCCAGATTTTGGGGGTAGTAATTGATAAATTTTAGAAGTTATTTAATTGATATCGTTAACAAGTTTTAAGTCTTCCGCATTATATTTTGTTCTTTATGGTTGAAATATTGGTAAGTGTTAGGGTTTAGATTTGTTGGTTCGCTCACATAGGAGGATAAGTGTGGATGCCACTCGCGGCTCATTTTGGGTCGTGATAAACTTGGTATCAGAGCATTAGGTTCGTTGGTCTCATCACACAAGAATGAGTCTAGTAGAGTCTTGAGGAACGGTAGGGGGACGCCCTTACTTTTCTTTGAGAGGCTATAGGACTTTAGGAAAAATTCCATTCTTTCTTCCTTTCGTGCTATTACTTGGATCCAATTGGTATCTAGGTGATACAAATTGGTATCTGACATCCTCACTCTATTTCGCATATGGCTAGGACTAGAGCAACGGCTGTGCCAACACCAACACCGGCAAGACAGTGTGCGTCTGAGCCAGCCACTGGGGCTGTAGCTCGAAGAGGAGAAGTGGAAAGAGGCCGTGGTAGAGGTCGCGGGAGGACGTCCTCTAGAGAAAGAGGACAAACACCTGGTCCAACTAGTACTAGGGCGGTGACTCCTCCACCGACTGAGGAGGTAGTAAGAGAGGGTGAGGAAGGGGAAAATGAGCAAGTGCAGAATGAGGAATTACCACCCCAACCTACCCCAGAGATAATTAACCAGGTTCTTACCTATCTTAGCGGGTTATTTGATCAGGGCCAGACACCTCCAGTGTTTTCTGCACCAGCACCTCAGGTTCCGGGAGTACAACATGCAGCTGCTATGGCTCCCCGCATGGATGCCTCATTGGAAGTATGCACGTTTCCTTGGTTAACTACAGGGCCTATAATGACGAGTGATCAGCATGAACTTTTCACTAAATTCTTGAAGTTGAAACCTCCAGTCTTCAAGGGTGCTAAATCTGAGGATGCCAATGATTTTGTGGTTGATTTTCATGAGCTGCTACATAAGATGGACATAGTAGAACGATTTGGGGTTGAGTTTGTGACCTATCAGTTTCAGGGAAATGCCAAAATATGGTGGCGGTCGTGTGTTGAGTGTCAACTAGCACAGGCACCACCTATGACTTGGGCATCATTCTCTAGCTTATTTATGGAAAAATATATACCCCGGACGTTGAGGGATAGGAGGAGAGATGAGTTCCTGAGTCTAGAGCAAGGCAGGATGTCTGTTACTGCTTATGAGGCTAAATTTCGTGCACTATCCAGGTATGCCACCCAGCTTTGCTTCAATCCACAAGAGCGGATTCGCCGTTTTGTGAAAGGATTGAGGTCAGATTTGCAGATCCCAGCCTTACAGGTAGCTGCTGCAGCAAAATCCTTTCAGGAAGTGGTTGACTTTGTGATAGAGGTGGAGGGGGTGAAGCTAGATAACTTCACCATGGCGTCGACCTCTAAGAAGTTCCGCACGGGAGGTGAGTTTACTGGTTCTTACTCCAGAGGGCAGAGTTCAGGAGGTTACCCAGCCCGACCTATTCAATCTTTACTACAGGCTGTAGCTGGGGGTCCATCAAAGACTAGTCAACATTTCTCTGAGCTTGGAGGTTATCCCCAGACTTCGTCATTCTCACAGAGACCTATGCTAGACTCCAGAGATTGTTATGGATGTGGAGAGACTGGACATATTAGGAGGAATTGTCCAAAACAGAGTTACAGACCCCCAATAATTAGAGGTAGAGGTGGTCATGGGAGATGCCGCCATTCTGGAGGATGCATTGGTCAAGGTAATGGTGGTCACCAAATCAGCCGAGGTGGCGGACAAGTTAGAACTACTGCCGCCCAACATGGTAGGGGCAACGGACAGACAGGTGATAGGGCCCATTGTTATGCTTTCCCCGGGAGATCTGAAGCAGAGACATCTGATGCTGTTATCACAGGTAATCTTTTGGTTTGTATTGCATGGCTTCTGTATTATATGATCCTGGATCCACATTTTCATATGTATCTTCCTCATTTGCTACTGGTCTTGATTTATATTATGATTTGCTTGACATGCCTATTCGTGTCTCTACTCCTGTGGGTGAGTCTGTGACAGTTGAGAAGGTGTATAAGTCTTGTCTTCTGACGTTTGTGGGGAGCAATACTCATGTAGACTTGATTATTCTAGAAATGGTTGATTTCGATGTAATTCTGGGTATGACTTGGCTTTCTCCAAATTTTGCAATCTTAGATTGTAATGCTAAAACTGTGACATTGGCCAAGCCTGGGACAGATCCGCTAGTGTGGGAGGGTGACTATACTTCCACCCCAGTTCGTATTATCTGCTTTCTTCGTGCCAAGAGAATGGTTAGTAAGGGTTGTTTAGCTTTCTTGGCACATCTCAGGGATGATACTTTCCAAGTACCTTCGATTGAGTCTGTTTCGATAGTTCGCGAGTTTCTGGATGTGTTTCCTGCAGACCTTCCTAGTATGCCACCGGATAGGGACATTGATTTTTGTATCGATCTGGAGCCGGGTACTCTCCCCATTTCCATACCCCCTTATAGAATGGATCCAGTTGAGTTAAGGGAGTTAAAGGTCCAACTTCAGGAGTTGTTAGGTAAAGGCTTTATTAGTCCAAGTGCATCCCCTTGGGGTGCTCCGGTTTTATTTGTGAAGAAGAAAGATGGGAGTTTTCGGATGTGCATAGACTACAGGAAACTGAATAAGGTAACTGTTTAGAACAAGTATCCTGTTCCTCGCATTGATGATTTGTTCGATCACTTACAAGGTTCTTGTACCTTCTCAAAAATCGATTTGAGATCTGGTTATCATCAATTGAAAATACGTGCAGCAGATGTGCCAAAGACTGCTTTTTGAACCAGGTAGGGCATTATGAATTCTTAGTAATGTCCTTTGGGCTTACGAATGCCCCTGCTGCTTTCATGAGCCTGATGAACGGGATTTTTAAGCCATATCTGGATCTCTTTGTCATTGTATTCATTGATGATATACTGATATACTCAAAGAGCAGGAAAGAACACGAGGAGCATTTGATAATGGTATTGGAAGTGTTGAGGGAGAAAAAGCTTTATGCCAAATTCTCCAAGTGTGAGTTTTGGCTAGATTCAATGTCCTTCTTGGGGCACGTAGTCTCTAAGGATGGAGTGATGGTGGATCCTTCTAAGATTGAAGCAGTGAAGGGTTGGGTAAGACCTACTAATGTTACAGAGGTAAGGAGCTTTGTTGGTTTAGCTAGCTACTACCGTCAATTTGTCACGAGATTTTCTTCTGTTGCTTCCCAATTGACAAATTTGACTAAGCAGAATGTTCCATTTGTATGGTCGGACGAATGTGAAGAAAACATCCAGAACCTCAAGACCTTGTTGACTACTGCACCAATTCTTACCTTGCCAGTGGAAGGTCAGAATTTCATTATTTACTGTGATGCATCTTATTCTGGTTTGGGTGCAGTGCTAATGCAGGAGAGGAATGTAATTGCTTATGCTTCGAGGCAATTAAAGGTGCATGAACGTAACTATGCGACCCATGATTTGGATTTAGCTGCAGTTGTGTTTGCATTAAAGCAATGGAGACATTATCTATGGGTTTAAGTGTGAAGTGTATACAGATCATCACAGTTTACATAATGTCTTTACTCAGAAAGATTTGAATTTGAGACAGAGGAGGTGGATGGAACTACTCAAGGACTATGATATTACTATCTTGTATCACCCAAGAAAAGCTAATGTTGTGGCAGATGCTTTAAGTAGAAAAGCAGGGAGCATGGGAAGTCTAGCTCACCTACAGGTTTCTAGACGCCCACTGGCTAGAGAGGTTCAGACTCTGGCTAATGACTTTATGAGGTTGGAAGTACTGGAGAATGGAGGATTTTTGGCCTGTGTGGAGGCAAGATCTTCCTTTCTTGACAAGATTAAGGGAAAACAGTTCACTGATGAAAAACTGATCCCGATTCGAGATATGGTATTGCGAGGAGAGGCTAAAGAAGCAAAAATTGACGAAGAAGGCATTTTGAGAATTAAGGGAAGGGTATGTGTGCCCCGCGTAGATGATTTGATTCACACTATTCTTACAGAGGCTCATAGTTCAAGGTATTCTATACATCCTGGTGAAACCAAGATGTATCGTGACCTAAAGCAACATTTCTGGTGGAGTAGGATGAAGCGTGACATTGTTGATTTTGTGGCCCAATGCTCGAATTGTCAGCAAGTAAAATATGAACACCAGAGGCCCAGAGGAACACTTCAGAGAATGCCCATTCCTGAATAGAAGTAGGAGAGAATTGCAGAGGAATTTGTAGTTGGTCTTCCAAAGACATTGGGTAAGTATGACTCCATTTGGGTAATTATTGACAGATTAACTAAATCTGCTCACTTCATTACGGTTAAGGTGACTTACAATGCAGAGAAGTTAGCCAGACTCTATATCTCAGAAATTGTCCGATTGCATGGAGTTCCACTTTCCATCATATCAGATAGAGGTACGCAATTTATTTCTAAGTTCTAGAGAACATTGCATGCTGAATTAGGTATTAGGTTGGATCTTAGTACTGCATTTCACCCTCAGACCGATGGTCAGTCTAAGCGAACGATTCAGGTTTTGAAGGATATGCTTCGTGCATGTGTGATAGAGTTTGGTGGTCATTGGGATAACTTCTTACCCTTAGCGGAGTTTTCATACAATAATAGCTATCACTCAAGTATTGATATGGCCCCATTAGAGGCATTGTATGGGAGAATATGTAGGTCTCCCATTAGGTGGTTTGATGAATTTGAGGTTAGACCTTGGGGTACTGACCTTCTGAGGGAATCGTTAGATAAAGTGAAATACATTCAGGAAAAGCTTCTAGCCGCTCAGAATAGGCAGAAAGAATATGCAGACCGAAAGGTTAGAGACTTGGATTTTATGGAGGGTAAGCAAGTCTTGCTGAAGGTTTTGCCCATGAAAAGGGTGATGCGATTTGGTAAGCAAGGTAAGCTTAGTACGAGGTACATTTGTCCATTTGAAGTTCTGAAGCGCGTGGGGGAGGTGTCTTATGAATTGGCATTGCCTCCATGACCCGGTATTTCATGTGTCTATGCTGAAAAGATACCATGGAGATGGAAACTACATTATTCGTTGGGATTCAGGTCTTCTTGATGAGAATTTGTCTTATGAGGAGGAGCCTGTTGCCATTTTAGATAGAGAAGTCCGCAAGTTGAGATCAAGGTATATTGCATCCATCAAAGTTCAGTGGAAGAATCGGCCAGTTGAAGAGTCCACTAGGGAGAAGGAGGCCGATATGCAATAAAGATATCCACATCTTTTTACAAATCCAGGTACTCTTTCTCGCCCTTGTTTTTCTTCTTGTGATCGTTCGAGGACGAACGATGGGTAAATTGGTATCTATTGTAATAACCTGTTTAGTCATTTCGAGCAGTAGAATTATTTTTGATAAAAACTGACTGGGTCGACGGATCACACGACGGACCGTGATAGGCACAACGGTCCGTCGAGCTTCTTCGTTTCAAAACACTTCAACTTTGAAATATGGGTGCTGGGATCAACTCTCTGAACTTCGCGACGGAATTGCAGCACACACCGTCGTGGACACGACGGACCGTCACAAATATACTTACTGAATTTGACCCTCTAAAATTTGTGACGGATCTGAAGGACGGACCATCGCAGGCACGAGGACCGTCACGAGTTGCTTAACCCCGACTGGGTCGGATTTCTGCTAAAGGTTTTTAAGGGGTGTTTTGGACTACTCATGACAAACTGTATGAAATTAGTGGTGTAAGTTTAATAATTTATTTACGTGGGGGTTAAAGGAGATAACTTTAAAATAAATAATGGGTTACTTTTATCATAATGAATTATATGATAACTAGGGTAAAAGAAAAAGAATCTGGGAAGGAAAAATAAAAAGAACAGAGAGAGGGAGAAACGAGCGAGAAAAGGGAGAAGCGAAGAGGAAAACAAGGGCATTCAGAAGTAGCTTGCTTGATCACGATTCTTTGGTGGAGGTAGGTTATGCTTTATGCTATTTCATAGTAAACTCTAAATAGCGATTGATATGTATTGGGTAGTATTGTAAAGTCTTCTATGTGCTTGATATTGTGGTTGTATATTGTGATTTTGGAATTCTAAATCTTATCCCTCTCTATTAAGATGATGCATTGACATAAAAAAGGCTTGATGAACTAAAGCAATGAGATTAGTGGATTGGAGTGTCACGTTCCGACACGTAGTATTAAGGGATCGGGTGTCACGTTCCGACACGTAGTAATAGGGGATCAGGTGTCACGTTCTGACACGTAGTATTAAGGGATCGAGTGTCACATTCCGACACGTAGAATTAGGGGATCGGAGTGTCAGGTTCCGACACGATAATAATAAAGAGAAGTAAGCTTGAAATGTGTTAATATACTCAAATTCGAAGAACCTATTTTTACCAAATGAGTATGGTTTGGAGGCTTGAATCCTCATAGGTGTGCTTGGTGTTGTTGCCAATGGTTCTTGTACTTGTTGTTGTCACCTGTTAAGTATTGTGGTTGAATTTACATTATTATTCAGTATATATTGCTTTCTATTCTGAGTTGGCCGTTGATACCTACTCAGTACTTGTTCCTTGTACTGACCCCTACTTGTATTTTTCTCTTTGTTAATTGTGGAGTGCAGCAAACGTGCCATCGACTTCGACTCGTCCGCAACTCTAGCCAGTCTCAAGCATATCAGATTACAGGGTGAGCTACTGTTCCTAGCTCGGACTGGATTCTCTCATTTCGTCTTGATGTCCTTGAAGTTCGGACATGGACCATCTGTTTTACTTATTTTAGTTTCTTGAATACTCTTATATTTAGAAACTTGAGGATAGATGTTCTTGATGTGATGACTTCCAGATTTTGGGGGTAGTAATTGATAAATTTTAGAAGTTATTTAATTGATATCGTTAATGAGTTTTAAGTCTTCCGCATTATATTTTGTTTTTTATGGTTGAAATATTGGTAAGTGTTAGGGTTTAGATTTGTTGGTTCGCTCACATAGCAGGATAAGTGTGGGTGCCACTCGCAGCTCGTTTTGGATCGTGACAATTGCACGAACAATGATATAAGATTCAATAAATTGAATATATCACTAGGCATTTTTGCTATAGAGAAAGAATTTATTAACATGCCATCAATCTCCATTCATCTTACAATCTAACAAGTAAAACATTAATAACGAGAAAATGTATTGAGGGGACTTAAAGTTTATCCAGTCCCTCGCTTATGTACACATTATTCTTGGATTTTTAAAAATTTATTCTAGTGTAAGAAGAATAGGAATCAAATGTATGCTAATGAATTCATTCTCCACAGGGTAAAAGCATGTTGAAATAGTCGAGGTGTTTCAGTAATTTATCATTGCGTTTTCATTAAAACATCTTCCATAGTTTGAGAAATGGAAAAATAGAATATTCAGTATGATAATTAATGCAACTCAGGGACGATGAGGACATAATTAACGATGATGAAAATTGAAGTGTGTCTGATGAATATAAAGTGATCAAGAATGAAGAGCCCGAAAAAGAAAAATAGAGTGGCATAGAGAGAAACTATAACGTTACTTGTTCACCTACAAAGAAGAAATTCTTGATGAATAATGCTAAATTTTCCATGAAGAAATCTATTAAAGTTGCTCTTTTATAGGTACAAAACAGTTGCAATGCAATTAAAGAGAAAATGAAAAACATCACCATAAAGTTAAAGTAAATGTTCAAGATTGACTTTGTTCTGCATTTGAATGTTGTTGATAAACAAGGAACACTTAGAAAGAGGATATCAGTGAAAATGTTATGAACTCAAGGAAGCATCTGCTACTATGAATGATATTAACATTGACAAGTGGCGTCGGAGTACTAGAAGTGTAATTCAATCTTAAAGGTTGGACAATTACTTTTGGGCAGGAAGAAAGTCACATGTGCGAAGCGACAGTTATTCATGGAAGTTATATAAAACTGTGAAAACATGGGTAGGAAAGGCTAGCCAGTTAATTATGATTCTAAAAGTTCTCTCCCTGTTTTTGTATATTGTCTGTAATTGTAATTGTAGTTTTTTCATCATCATGAAAGTGTTTTTTTTATTGTAAAAGTTGAGACTATTACATTGGTGCTTTAATCAGAGGTCTCTAATGGAAGATGAACAAAAACTCAATTTCCTCGAAGACACCATACGGCTGCTTCAAGTTCCAGAGGGTTCCTACTTTGAGTCAAACCTGTTTCAGTTGAATTAGGACAATTCTATGGAGTGAAACCTCAATCATGGGTCTTCCAAGCAGAGTGCTACTTTGAATATTGTGGAATCACGAAGGATCATAAGTTAACACTAGCATCATTCTACGTGGATGGTGATGCATTGGAATGGTACCAACGGTTATTTCTCAATAAACAGTAAGTTAATTGGGAGAATTTCACTGAGAAACTGCTGGTCCTATTTCATAAATGGGATCAAGAGGCACCAGAGGGTCGACTTGCTAAGCTTTGGCAGACCAGAGTCGTTTCGAAGTGGTTTCTAATGAGACAATGCATTTTCCAGATAAGGTTTTAGCATAATTTCTTACTTCTTGATTGAGACCTGACATTAAAACAATTGTTTTAATATGTGAGCCTACAAAATTAAATGAAGATATACGTGTATCCCATCCATAAGAGTAAAAGATCTAACTTGAAGGGGTCTCCCTTATGCCTGCTTTCCATAAGGTTCCACCATTTCTGTTAGCTCCCGCTCATCCTTATATAGTCTCAAAGCCTTCTGTTGCCCAAACTGCATCAAATTGTCTGCCCATGAGACACCTTTCCCCTACAAAGTTACAAAGTCGATGGGAACATGGTCTTTGTTATTCTTGTGATGGAAAAATACCCTCATGCTCACAAATGTTAGGTACTTCCCAACTTTCACTGTTATTTAAAGAGTCTGAGGCTGAAGTAACCTTACTAGACCATTTTGTGTAGGATAATGTCTAAGCGAAGGAATTACAATGTTGAGAGGTTCAAGAATAGTCAGCTATTTCATATTATGCTTTATTTGGAGGAAATTCTTCTAGTACTCTCCGATTTACTATCCATGGTAATAGTTCACCGGTACAAGTGCTTGTGGATAATGCTAGTTCAAATCATTTTATTCAGGCGACGATGGCAAAATTTCTTCAGTTGGAGACTGAACCAATGCCAAGCTTAGCTTTTCGGTGGTGGTAGGAAGTGTGCAGCGACTACGATGTGAGAAACTAACTAAAATAATTCCAATAACTATACAAGACAGCAAAATAGTGGAAGAACTACACATTTTATCCCTTCATGGTGCTGATATAGTACTCGGGGTTTCGTGGCTTTAAACTTTGGGTCTTGTCCTTACTGATTTTGCAAAGAGAATATTTGAATTTACTTTGAATGGTTCTAAGATCTCGTGGAAAGGTGTCACGACCCAAATCGGGCCGCGACTGGCACCCACACTTACCCTCCTATGTGAGCGAACCAACCAATCCAAACCTTAACTTTTCAATATAATATCAACAGAAAGTAATGCGGAAGACTTAAACTCATTAATAAAAACCAATTCAATAACTTCTAAAACTCTAACAACTATTATTATCCCCAAAATCTGGAAGTCATCATCACAAGAACATCTACTTCAAATTACTAAAGCTAAGAGTATCTAAGAAGCTAAAATACATAAAAAGCTAGTCCATGCCGGAACTTCAAGGCATCAAGACATGAAGAGGAACATCCAGTCCAAGCTAGAAGCATTAGCTCACCCTGAAATCCGGAGTGATGAAGACTGGCTAGAGTTGCGGTTGAGTTGAAGACGATGGGACGTTTGCTGCACTCCACAAATAACAAAGAAGAAAACATAAAAGTAGGGGGTTAGTACAAACACAAGTACTGAGTAGGTATCATCGGCCAACTCAAAATAGAAAACAGTATATATCAGATAACATCATAAAATCAACTAATATACTTAGCATGCAGCATTTACAATTACCATAACCCTTGGTTACAACACCAAGCTCATCAATAAGGACTCACGCCTCCTCATCATACTCATTTGGGAATTAGGTTCATTAGATTGAATATATTAACATCTTTCAAGACTCATTATCTTTATTCCTCTCATGTCGGTACGTGACACTCCGCTTCTCAATATACTATCCTGGTGTCGGAACGTGACACTCCGATCTTCATTCTATCCTGGTGTTGGAACGTGACACCCGATCCATATTCTATCCTGGTACCGGAACGTGGCACCCAATCCATATACTATCCTGGTGTCGGAACGTGACACTCCGATCCTCATTATGTCCTGGTGTCGAAACGTGACACCCGATTCATATTCTATCCTGGTACCGGAATATGGCACCTGATCCATATTCTATCCTAGTGTCGGAACGTGACACTCCGATCCTCATATACTATCCTGGTACCGGAACGTGGCACCCGATCCCTTAATCTCACTGCTTTCGTTCATCAAGCCTTTTTTATACCAAGGCATCATCATTAACAAAGTAGATTAGGGTTTCTTTTTCAAGATTTAGGATTCAATAGCTTCATCATGCTTATTTTATCACAATTATATAATCACAACATGCAAACACACAATTAAGCATATAGAAGGGTTTACAAGACTACCCAATACATATCATTTGCTATTAAGAGTTTACTACGAATAGTGTAAAAACCATAAACTACCTCCACCGAAGATTAGTGATCAAGCAAGCAATTTTCCCAAGCTTTGTTCTTCGTTTTCTCTCTTCCTCGTTCGATCCTCTCTCTCTCTGTTCTTTCTACTTTTCTTATTCAAATCCTCTTTATTTTACCCTAATTAGCATATAATTAAGAATAAAAGATGGCAATAATAACCCACTAATTAACTTAAGGTTACCTCTTTTAACCCCCAAGTAATTAGACTTATTAGCATTAACCCACTAACTTTATAATTAAAGTAGGAATAGTCCAAAACGCCCCTTAAAATAATTACAGAAATCCAACCCCGTCTGGGATTACGCAGCCTGTGACAGGCCGTCGTGACTGCGATGGTCCGTCCTGCTGCTCCGTCATAGAGTTCAGAGACTCAATTCTCTGAAGAGTCTATGACGGTCCGTCACACCTGTGACGGTCCGTCCTGCCATTCTGTTACGATGTTCAGAGAGTCAATTTCAGTACCCATTTTTCAGAATTTCTAAGTGTTTTGAAACGAGACCCCTTAACGGTCCGTCGTGCCCATGACGGTCCATCGTGGGTTCCGTCATCTCAGCCTATTTTTCTAGAAATAAAATCTGCTGCTCAAAACAACTAAACAGGTCGTTACAATAGATACCAATTTATCCATCGTTCGTCCCTGAACGATCACAAGAAGGAAAACAAGGGCGGGAAGGATTGCCTGAATCTGTAAACAGGTGTGGGTATCTTTCTTGCATATCAGCCTCTTTCTCCCAAGTGGCTTCTTCGACGGGTCGATTCTTCCATTAAACTTTGATAGATGCAATCTCCCTTGACCTTTGCTTGCGAACTTCTCTATCCAAAATGGCAACAGGCTCCTCCTCATAAGACAAATTTTCATCAAGCAGAACTGAATCCCAACGAATGATGTAGTTCCCATCCCCATGGTATCTTTTCAACATAGACACATGAAATACCGGATGCACTCCGGACAACCCTGGAGGCAAGGCTAACTCATAAGCCACCTCCCCTATGCGCTTCAGAACCTCGAAGGGACCAATATACCTCGGACTAAGCTTACCTCGCTTACCAAACCACATCACCCCTTTCATGGGTGAAACCTTCAGCAAGACTTGCTCACCCTTCATAAACTCCAAGTCTCTAACCTTGCGATCCGCATATTCCTTTTGCCTACTTTGCGCCGCTAGAAGCTTTTCTTGAATAGATTTCACTTTATCTAACGATTCCCTCAGAAGGTCAATACCCCAAGGTCTAACTTCAAATGCATCAAACCAACCAATGGGAGACCTACATCTTCACCCATACAGTGCCTCAAATGGGGCCATATCAATACTGGAGTGATAGCTATTGTTGTACGAGAATTCCGCTAAGGGTAAGAATCTATCCCAATGGCCACCAAACTCTATCACGCATGCACGAAGCATATCCTCCAACACTTGAATCGTTCTCTCAGATTGACCATCGGTCTGAGGATGGAACGCAGTACTAAGGTCCAATCTAGTACCCAATTCCACATGCAATGTTTTCCAAAACTTAGAAGTAAACTGCGTACCTCTATCTGATATGATGGAGAGTGGAACCCCATGCAACCGAACAATTTCTGAGACATAGATTTTGGCTAACTTCTCTGCATTGTAAGTCACCTTGACCGGAATGAAATGAGCAGACTTAGTTAACCTATCAACAATCACCCAAATAGAGTCATACTTACCCAATGTCTTTGGAAGACCAACCACGAAGTCCATTGCAATTCTCTCCCACTTCCATTCGGGAATTGGCATTCTCTGAAGTGTTCCTCCGGGCCTCTGGTGTTCATACTTTACTTGCTGCCAGTTTGGACATTTGGCAATAAAATCAACAATATCACGCTTCATTCTACTCCACCAAAAGTGTTGCTTTAGGTCACGATACATCTTGGTTGCACCAGGATGTATAGAATATCTTGAACTATGAGCCTCTGTCAGAATAGTGTTGATCAAATCATCGACGCGGTGTACACATACCCTTCCCTTGATTCTCAAAACACCTTCCTCATCGATTTGTGCTTCCTTAGCCTCTCCTAGCAATACTTTATCTTGGATTCTGCTTAGTTTCTCATCCTCAAACTGTTTTCCCTTAATCTTGTCAAGAAAAGAAGATCTTGCCTCCACACAAGCCAACAATCATCCCTTCTCATTTACTTCTAACCTCATCAAGTCGTTAGCCAGAGTCTAAATCTCTCTAGCCAATGGATATCTAGAAACTTGCAAGTGAGCTAGACTTCCCATGCTCCCTGCCTTTCTACTTAGGGCGTCTGCCACAACATTAGCCTTTCCCGGATGATACAAGATAGTGATATTGTAGTCCTTCAGTAGTTCCATCCATCTCCTCTGTCTCAAATTCAAATCTTTTTGAGTAAAGACATACTGTAGGCTACGATGATCCGTGTATACTTCACACTTAACCCCATATAAATAATGTCTCCATTGCTTTAATGCAAACACTACCGCAGCCAGTTCCAAATCATGGGTCGGATAGTTACATTCATGCACCTTTAATTGCCTGGAAGCGTAAGCAATTACATTCTTTTCTTGCATTAGCACTGCACCCAAACCCGAATAGGATGCATCACAATAGACAATGAAATTCTTACCTTCCACGGGCAAGGTGAGAATTGGTGCAGTAGTCAACAAAGTCTTGAGCTTCTGAAAGCTTTCTTCACACTCGTCCGACCATACAAATGGAACATTCTTCTTAGTCAAGTTCGTCAATTGGGAAGCAATGGAAGAGAATCCCTTGACAAATCGACGGTAATAGCTAGCTACACCAACAAAGCTCCTTATTTCTGAGACATTAGTAGGTCTTGCCCAATTCTTCACTGTCTCAATCTTAGAAGGATCTACCATCACCCCATCCTTCGAAACCACATGCCCCAAGAAGGACACTGCATCTAGCCAAAACTCACACTTGGAGATTTTGACATAAAGCTTTTTCTCCCTCAACATTTCCAATACCATTCTCAAATGCTCTTCATGTTCCTTCTTGCTCTTTGAGTACACCAATATATCGTCAATGAATACGATCACAAAGAGATCCAGATATGGCTTAAAAATCCCGTTCATCAAGCTCATGAAAGCAGCAGGGGCATTCGTAAGACCAAAATACATTACTACAAATTCGTAATGCCCATACCTAGTTCGAAAAGCAGTCTTTGGCACATCCGTTGCCCGTATCTTCAATTGATGATAATCGGATCTCAAGTCAATCTTAGAGAAGACACAAGCACCTTGTAACTGATCGAACAAGTCATCAATGCGAGGAATGGGATACTTATTCTTAATAGTTACCTTGTTCAACTGCCTGTAGTCTATGCACATCCTAAAACTCCCATCCTTTTTCTTCACAAATAATACCGGAGCACCCCAAGGAGATGCACTTGGTCTAATAAAGCCTTTGCTTAGCAACTCTTGAAGTTGTGCCTTTAACTCTCTTAACTCCGCGGGAGCCATTCTATAAGGGGGTATAGAAATGGGGCGAGTACCCGGCTCAAGATCAATGCAGAAGTCAATATCCCTATCTGGTGGCATACCAGGAAGATCTGCAGGGAACACATCTAAGAACTCACGAACTATCGAAACTGACTCAATTGGAGGTACTTGGGTAGTATCATCCCTGAGATGTGCCAAGAACGCTAAACAACCCTTACTAACCATTTTCTTAGCACGAAGAAAGGAGATGATACGAACCAGATTGGAAGTTTAGTCACCCTCCCACACTAACGGATCTATCCTAGGCTTGGCTAATGTCACGGTTTTAGCATTACAATCCAAGATCACAAAATTCGGAGAAAGCCAAGTCATACCCATAATTACATCAAAATCAACCATTTCTAAGATAACCAAGTCTACATAAGTATTGTTCCCCACGAAATTCACTAAAAAAGACCTATATATCCTTTCAACTATTACAGACTCACCCACTGGAGTAGACACACGAATAGGTATGCCAAGCAATTCACAATGTAAATTAAGACCATTAGGAAATGAGGAAGATACAAATGAAAATGTGGAGCCAGGATCAAATAATACAGAAGCCATGCAATCACAAATCAAAAGATTACCTCTGATACCAAGTTTGTCACGACCCGAATTGGGCCGCGACTGGCACCCACACTTACCCTCCTATGTGAGCGAACCAACCAATCTAAACCTTAACATTTCAATATAATATCAACAGAAAGTAATGCGGAAGACTTAAACTCATTAATAAAAACCAATTCAATAACTTCTAAAACTCTAACAACTATTATTATCCCCAAAATCTGGAAGTCATCATCACAAGAACATCTACTTCAAATTACTAAAGCTAAGAGTATCTAAGAAGCTAAAATACATAAAAAGCTAGTCCATGCCGGAACTTCAAGGCATCAAGACATGAAGAGGAACATCCAGTCCAAGCTAGAAGCATTAGCTCACCCTGAAATCCGGAGTGATGAAGACTGGCTAGAGTTGCGGTTGAGTTGAAGACGATGGCACGTTTGCTGCACTCCACAAATAACAAAGAAGAAAACATAAAAGTAGGGGGTCAGTACAAACACAAGTACTGAGTAGGTATCATCGGCCAACTCAAAATAGAAAACAGTATATATCAGATAACATCATAAAATCAACTAATATACTTAGCATGCAGCATTTACAATTACACTAACCCTTGGTTACAACACCAAGCTCATCAATGAGGACTCACGCCTGCTCATCATACTTATTTGGGAATTAGGTTCATTAGATTGAATATATTAACATCTTTCAAGATTCATTATCTTTATTCCTCTCGTGTCGGTACGTGACACTCCGCTCCTCAATATACTATCCTGGTGTCGGAACGTCACACTCCGATCCTCATTCTATCATGGTGTCGGAAAGTGACACCTGATCTATATTCTATCCTGGTACCGGAACGTGGTACCTGATCCATATACTATCCTGGTGTCGGAACGTGACACTCCGATCCTCATTATGTCCTGGTGTCGGAATGTGACACCCGATCCATATTCTATCCTGGTACCAAAACGTGGCACCCGATCCATATTCTATCCTGGTGTCGAAACATGACACTCCTATCCTCATATACTATCCTGGTACCGGAACGTGGCACCCGATCCCTTAATCTCACTACTTTCGTTCATCAAGCCTTCTTTTATACCAAGGCATCATCATTAACAAAGTAGATTAGGGTTTCTTTTTCAAGATTTAGGATTCAATAGCTTCATCATGCTTATTTTATCACAATTATATAATCACAACATGCAAACACACAATTAAGCATATAGAAGGGTTTACAAGACTATCCAATACATATCATTCGCTATTAAGAGTTTACTACGAATAGTGTAAAAACCATAACCTACCTCCACCGAAGATTAGTGATCAAGCAAGAAATTTCCCCAAGCTTTGTTCTTCGTTTTCTCTCTTCCTCGTTCGATCCTCTCTCTTTGTTCTTTCTACTTTTCTTATTCAAACCCTCTTTCTTTTACCCTAATCAGCATATAATTAAGAATAAAAGATGGCAATAATAACCCACTAATTAACTTACGGTTACCTCTTTTAACCCCCAAGTAATTAGACTTATTAGCATTAACCTACTAACTTTATAATTAAAGCAGGAATAGTCCAAAACGCCCCTTAAAATAATTGCAGAAATCTGACCCCGTCTGGGATTACGCAGCCTGTGACGGGCCATCGTGACTGCGACGGTCCGTCCTGCTTCTCCGTCACAGAGTTCAGAGACTCAATTCTCTGATGAGTCTGTGACGGTCAGTCACACCTGTGACGGTCCGTCCTGCCATTCCGTTACGAAGTTCAGAGAGTCGATTTCAGTACCCATTTTTTAGAATTTCTAAGTGTTTTGAAACGAGACCCCTCGACGGTCCGTCGTGCCCATGAAGGTCCGTCGTGGGTTCCGTCATCTCAGCCTGTTTTTCCAGAAGTAAAATCTGCTGCTCAAAACGACTAAATAGGTCGTTGCAAAAGGGGATGCACCTACTAATATGCAACCAGTGCAGTTACATAATCTGAGTAAATGTGTCCTAAACAGACACAATTTTCTCATATTTTCATGTACAATTGGTATCTGATTCAAACCTTGATGTACTCTCCCCTTCTGAATTAGAAATGTTGCTCAATACATATGATGATGTCTTTCAAAAACCTCTAGGATTTCCTCCTTCACGAAGTCATGACTATGCAATCCGTCTACTTCCAGGTGCAGGACCGGTTAATGTTAAACCACATCGATATGCATACTTTCAAATGCAGGTTATGGATCAGTTAGTGTCTAGAATGCTAAAAGAAGGGAAAATCAGAACAAGCATAAGTCCTTTTTCCTCTCCAGTATCGTTAGTTCGAAAATAGATGGCACGTGGTGATTTTGTGTCGACCATGGTGCATTAAATGTAATCACAATTCGTGATAGATTTCCAATTTTTATCATTCTAGAAGTTTTTGATGAATTAAATGGTGCTCGCTATTTTCCTAGTTGGATTTATTTTCTTGATATTCTCAAATTATGGTCTGACTGGAGGATGTCCCTAAGATGAAATTTGGCACTCATGATGGACATTATGAATTTCTTGTCATTCCATTTGGCCTTACAAACACGCCCTCTACCATAGAAGCAACTCTGAATGAGATATTCAGGCCTTATATGCCTTTGTATTCTTTTGTGACATTTTGATATACTAGTTTCTGACAACGTGCGTTGCACGTTTATTTTTTACTATTGTTACATAATTTAAAATTGTGCTATCATATAGAACATGTTTAAATCAAAAATATTAATTTTACCAATTATATTTCATGTATCAACAAAAATAAATAAAAAGGGATTGCGCATTTGGCATCAAGCAAAAAGTATGTGAAATTAATTAATATAATATAGTCTCCTTTAACTTTGTATTAATCTTTTTTATGATATAAATATCAGTGATAACCTTTTATAGTCATAAATGGATATTAAAAGTGCATACAAGCTTATTAATGAGAAAAGATAGAGTGAAATATTTTTATTATTTAAGGTTCAAAAATTAAAAGACAGTACTGTCAAAATTATATAAGACTAAAAGCAATTACATTTAAAATATAAAACTAACAGATATATAATTTAAACACTGAACTTCATACATACATCTATTTCAAAAGCTCATAATAATAGCTAAAAGATTACAACACCACAATGAGTTTATTAGAAATGCAAAAGAAATTAGAAACAACAATAATCTTCGTGATGGAGAATATATATCGAAAGAGATACGAGGACTTAGGCATGTCTAAAAGGAAGTCTTCCAGTTCCTCTCCCCACCTCATGTATTCTACTTTTTCATGTCTTTTTTGCCTATCATAGATGGAATAGTTTTTTGATTATCAGTTAAAATGACAATATCTTTCATTTTTCAATGGTTATCATCTAGTTCTTAAATAGTAGTAAAAATGTCTGTTTAAATTCTATATTTTTCAGTTCTAAAATAGTCTTTAATATATAGATAGATGTAAAGATGAAAAATACAAATTATAGTTAGACTTAATAAGAGAATTAACATTACCACTAATAATTATTGATTTGAACTTGGAATCTAGTCTTGAATGAATAATTAAAAAGATGAAAAACACAAATCATTGTAATTAGTAATAAATTGAGGCAATTACAAGTCAGTAGAAGCTTCACAATACTAACAGAACACAGTATTTGAAGAACCTCACTACTATCATATATAGTCCTAGAAAACAAAATTCAGTCATTGATACACTCTTTCGTAATTCAGATGCTTGTCTTATGGCAATTTATGCCATGACCTTCATTCTAGAAAAAGAGTTCAAATCCTTGAATCAATCACATCCAAAACTATCGGCTATTCATTAAGCTGCCAAACGATGTGGAGACTCAAATGGATTTCCAATTCAAGGTTGTGTTGTTATTTTTTTAAATGCAGGCTTGTTATTCCATCAGAGGCCAACTACGACACAAGCTAATGTTTGAATTCCACACCATGAATATCGAAGGACATACTGGTGTGGAAAGAACATACCATTGATTGGCTTCAAATTGTGTTGGTGACAGATACGCAAGGATGTGAAATCGTTTCTTAAAACTTGTTAGATATGTCAACAGATGAAAGATACAAACTTGCATCTAGCAGGTTTATTACAACCTCTCCTTATACCAAATCAAGTTTTTGAAGATATTGCAATGGATTTTATCACTTGCCTTCCAAGTTCTGATAGGAAAACTACTATTCTTACCGTGATGGATTGTGTGACCAAATAGGGTCATTATATTTCCTTACCTTCCATATTCTCTACTCAACTGGTAGCTAAAACATTCGTCGTAGGTGTAATTCATATTCACGGACCTCCTGGAACTATTTCCAATGATCGTGACCCAAGATTCCTATATTTTTTTGGCATGAAACAAATCGTTTGCAGGGTTTGACATTGGCTATGAGTAAACTGGCGGATAATCCAAAGCTCTAAATAAGTATCTTAAACAATATCTTCATTGTTATGTTCCTGATGCTCCAACCTAGTGGGTAACCATGCTGCCTTGGGACGAATTATGGTACAATACTTTGTACCAAACATCATCAGGAATAACACCATTTAAAGCGTTGTATGGAAGAGAACCCTCAACTATCGCTCGATATATATTGGGGAGTTCTATCGTTGTTCAAAAATAATTTTCTCAAATTTCAAACAAAGATGAAGACGTTTCAAGATAAACATCATACTATTTACGGAGGGTGATTGGGTTTTCCTAAAATTGAAAATGTATCGAAAACTTCCTATGCGGCTATAGAAGGGACATAAGCTTTGACGAAGATACTTTGGTCATTTTAAGGTCATCAAACACATTGGAGAGATGGCATATATATTGGAGTTGCCTGTCGAGGACAAGATACATCATGTGTTTCATGTTTCACTATTCAAGTATTGCTTGGGGCAACTTATCCAACAGGTAACACCAGTGTATTTCCAAGATTGTCCTGACCAGACCGAGATAGATGACTTCAACCCCAAAGTATGTCGGAACGTGGCAATCCTATCAAATATTGTGCTGGAATGTAGCAACCCTATCCAAAGTTATGCCGAAACATCACAAACGATCCCAATTAGCTTGCCAAAACATGGAAATCCGATCCCATTCACACACCACAATTACTATAAAAAATATATCATTAAGATCATACATCTACATAATGGTTTCATGGCTACATCATTCACCTACTCAGCTACAACAAGTGTGATAAATATTGCAACATTCCTATGCATACAAGTATCATATTGAAGCAAGAACATGCATACAATACACAATCATGAAATCACAACCATCACCTACCTCGAAATAAACTTGAAACCTAAGAGAATCGATCCTTTCCTTCCGGATTCATTCCGCTTGTTAGTGGTCTACAACAATTGATAATACACGGTAATCAATAGAAAATCACTAATTATCCAAATTACTCATTATTCTATAAACCCTATATCAAACCCATGATTCGAGTTAGTCAATTTAGGGCTAAATTACACGATAGAAGCTATCAAGAAACCCTTGCACATCAATATTGACCTATTTTATTACGTTCTGCAGATCAAAAACTGAATTTGGAAAGTGAAAAGCTTACCTTTAGCTACAAGAATGGTGTAAAACGAGTTGGAATAGCCCAGGGGTCGTTCATTAGCTCTACAAGTCAAAAAGTGCCAATACAATTGTTTAGGGGTTTAATTAATGACTTAATTCGCGTCTCTTCTGATGCAGCGACACCCATCCTGCTGCAGCAACACCTTTTGGACAAGTTACCTCTTGTTAGAAAATCCCAAATTTTCTAACTCCCGTCATGTCCGCTATAGTGGCATGCAATTCGTTGCAGCGGCAGTGTTGCATGGCAACATGCCGCTTTAGCGGCAATTTTTGGGATAGAGAGTTCTTAGGGGGATTTAAATTCTCTCTTTTTTCTACACACACTCAGCCTACTACGCTCAGAAAATGCTATTAACGCTAATATCGATTTTCAGAGATCTACTTATCCAAATTCAATTTCGTAAAGTCATACAGATTCCTTAACGAGTTATTTAACCAATAAAGTAATCAAATTCATATTCACTGTACGTGATTTCTACCATATCTCCCTACACCTTGATGACACCAATTTCCTTCAAATCTCTACAAGGTTGAAAACATCCTAATTCTACAAAAAAAAATTTCCCGCCCTGGTTTTTCCCTCGTTGTCATTTCTATAACGATAGAACCCGATCGTTACAATGAGACTAGTAATATTGACATTGACAAGCGCCGTCGGAGTACTAGAAGTGTAATTCCACCTAAAAGATTAGTTATGAAAGATATAAAAAAAATGTGAAAATGTGGGCAAGAAAGGCTAGACAGTTAATTATGATTCTGAAAGTTCTCTCCCTCTTTTTTAATCTTCTCAATTCACTTTTAGGCTTCTAATTTCATATTTCAAGTGTATTTCCTTGTATCAATGTACTCACAGTTCCTGGGTTTGTGTCCTGTTGTATTGTAATTGTAGTCAATAAAACATATCACTTTATATATGTGTGTGTGTGTGACGAACGTGTAGAAGTTTTTCTTTCTCATGTAAACAACTTTATATTATGTTTTTTTTAAAAAAAGGGTGTGTAACAGTGACAAAGGTAATTTTTAGAAGATGGAGATTGGCTGGCAAATTCAACACATAAAACTTGATAATGACACAGAAAAAGAGAACAATATGGCAATCGCTACACAATGTCATAATCATAATACATGATCACCAACAAAAGAGTTCACATGTCACGACCCAAAGATAGATATAATGACATTTGTCTTATCAAGCCAAACAAGTAACCTAAAACCAAAATATAAGGATAATGTGGAAGTAAAATTACAAGTCTGAATGTCCTAATTTTAATAATAAAACAAGAACATACAAAGTGGAAGAGGAGTATATAGAGATGACAAACAACTACTTCACAACTCTTCAGAGTAAGCCTAAGACATAAAAGAAAAGAAGCAGTTATCACAAAGATCTAAGCTCGTAATCTACAAAAGGGTTGTAATAAGGGAATGAGTATCAACAACACAGTTAACTCAAAGTAAAGCAATATAGAATTCATCAATCCTAACACTCAATTGAACCTCCAAAACTACAACCTTCACAAAATATTTATAGATTTCAATATTGCGAGAAATTTTAGATGAAGACAAGAAGATTGAGGAACTAATAAATTTTCTGGTTACTTTATTGATTAGTACATATTTTAATAGAAGATTTTATCAATATATTGCACATGTATGAATGTAAGGTGTTTTGTTTCTTTTATTAATTAAACAATTAGTTTTAAAAAAATGTACTACAATTTTTGTGAAAGATTAATGTGAATTGTTATAAGATGACTTATTTATGAACACCAATATGACTGGTTATCGTCTTAACCTACAAAATAGAACTATCAAATTACGTCAAAAATTTAATGCCCGGATATAATATGATAGACATTCATGAAAACTCATTTGTCCTCTTATAATATTACTTGATACAACCATGAGTAAAATGTTGTTGGAGACAAGCTCCTCGCCAACAACTCTCTAGAAACAATAACAAGAAAGGAAATAAAGACGATGATATTGGGTTTTACACGTGACACATAGACTTATCAGATTCTTGAAAAAAATTGAATTAGGAGTTTTGTGTCATTAGCCATGAAACTATTTTTTTAGTTTTGATTTATCTTAATTTAGTTGGTTAGAATTCTGTTACAATAAGGAGTATGTTGGAATTCAACTACAATTAGGAGTCTAATACTTGTATACATAGAGTAACGATCTACATGGATACACACAGAGCAATATAGAAATTTTTTCATATCTTGTTCTTCTTTTAAGTTTCACATGGTATCAGAGCAACACTAGAAGCTCTGTTGTACAATTGTTTTCTCTTGCCTTCCATAAATTTGTTCTTATTACTCCACTTGATTCTCCATGGGTTACGAATCATTTCATTCTCCCACAATTATATCTAGGGCTGCTCCTGCTATTTTGGTAAATTAAAACCATACTTATTATCTTGATCCATCCGATAACCCTAGTATGAATTTGCTCAATGTCACCTTTGACGATACTGGATATGGAAAGTGGCGGAGAGGTGTTTTGATCTATCTATCAGCCAAGCATGAGTTAGGTTTTATCACTAGAGGTTGTAGATCTCCGGATTCTCTCTTGCTTGATCATTGGAAATATGCAATAATATGGTGATTGTGTGGATTCTTAATTCTCCTAGAAGAGACATCTTCAGATGTTGCAATAATATGGTGATTGTGGGATCAATAAAAACTGTTCAATGCCTTATGATGAAACTGTGAAAAATAAAGATAATTTTTTGGAGGTACAAAAACATCTTAGATAAATATTAGTACTTTGTAGAATTGGGTAGAATAAATATCTTTGATATTTATACTTCAAGAAAAATCTAGATAATTAGATACTTAGAGTAAAAGTATAGAATAATCTAGATTTTGTTAGATAGTTAGAAGATAAGGTTATCTAGATTTTCTTGTAGATCTTTCTAGAATAATTTTTAGAAGCATCCCTATATAATTATAAATAGGGGTGACCATAGTCATTTGTAATCAACCCAAATCCAATAGTCTTCTTCTATATCAAACTATTTTTATTCAAAATATTCCTTCTCCTTTCTAGCTTCCTCTTCCTTAGTTGAATTTTCCGATCTTAACTAACGATCTAGGGCTAGCAGAAGAATTCCCCAATTATACCCTTCTTCTGGTATTCTCTACATGGTATCAGATTCATAGTCGTGGATTGGCTTGTGGATGTTATTTCAAGATCGGGTTAGAGGTAGACTCAAATGGTTTGTCCATATGGATTTTAGCGGCCGTGTTAGTGTACTTGGGATGGATTTATTAAATCAGTCCAATTACAAGGTATGAAAGACATGTATGGAATCATGCCTTGCGGAAGAGCATTTGTGGGATGTTGTTAACGGGAATGACACAAGTCCTCCAGTTGACGAAGCGGAAAATAGCAGTGCATATAGGAAGTGGAAGCAGGTTTATGCGAAGGCGGAGTTCATTCTGAAGAGGACAATCTCCTCCAGTTTATTTGATCACATTATAAAATGTAAATCAGCTCAGGAGATATGGAGGACTCTGGATTACTTGTTCAACAAAAAGAATGAAGCTCCATTGTAGATATTGGAGAATGAATAGGCTAATAATACTCAAGGTAAGCTTTCTATATCCGAGTACTTTTTGAAGATCAAGAACATATGTTCCAAGATATCTTTGTTGAATCCGAAAGAGGCTATTTCTGAAGCACGATGAGAAGAATAGTCATTCGTGGGTTGAAGCCCGAATATATTCCATTTGCGATGTCGATTCAAGGATGGTCTTAACAAACATCCTTTGAGAAATTTGAAAATTTTTTGTTGTCACAGGAATTACTAGCCAAGCAGTTGGCTAGTGTGTTTGTCAAAGACGGAGAAGGAGATGCTCTGTAGCTAACAAGAGAAACTTCAAAGGAAAATCAAGAGATATGTCACACTCTCGACCCTCAGGTGATCCTGAAAAGAATGAAGAGTCTTCTAACTATAATGGTAAGAAGCCCCTTATATGTTATCAATGTGGAAAATGTTTAGCAATTGAGGCTCGAGCAATAGATGTCATGATCAATGTTGTCGGCATAAAGCAAGAAATTTTTGCAGATAATCCAAGTGGTGATATGGAAGCTTCTATAGAAGAAATGAAAGAAGAAGGTCCCAAACATGCAATATCTGAAGCTACATGTGCTAGTGGCGACCTTTATAGTGAAAGTGTTTATGGAGAAGTATTGGAAGCGGAAGTATTTGGTCAACCATCTTCACTATCAAGGCCAATGAATGACTCAAAGCAATTTGTGAAAGTAGATGGAGAAAGTAAAGATCAAATAGAGAATGAAATTGATATAGAAGTCTCAAGGACAAAGGATATGATTTTTGAAAGTTCTGAAGATGCAAATAAATCTATCAAGAAGATGATAGATGAATATGACAGTGGATCATATGTAGGTCTTGAGACTTCACAATAAATTGATAGTGTTTTTCTAGATAATATAATTATCGAGAAGTTAAGAAAAAGGGGGAGTCTGAGAACTCAACAAGGAGATACTTTCCATTGATCAATTACTAATTAAGAATTTTCATCAATTGAAGAAGCAAGAGGACTTCGGAAGAAATTGAGACATGGCGCAAAGATTCGTTTGAGTTCTTCTACAAGTGTGCAATAATTTCCCAAAAATCACTTTCAGAGGGAGTGAAAAATAAAGATAATTTTTGGAGGTACAAAAACATCTTATATAGATATTAGGACTTTGTAGAATTGGGTAGAATAAATATCTTTGATATTTATACTTAAAGAAAAATCTAGATAATTAGATACTTAGAGTAAATTATAGAATAATCAGATTTTGTTAGATAGTTAGAAGATAAGGTCATCTAGATTTTGTTGTAGATCTTTCTAGAATAATTTCTGGAAGCATCCTTACACTAGTATACATAGGGGTGGACATAGTCATTTGTAATCAATCCAAATCAAATAGTCTTCTTTTATATCAAAGTACTTTTATTCAAAATATTCCTTCTCCTTTCTAGCTTCCTCTTCCTTAGTTGAATCTTCCGATCTTAGTTAACGATCTTGGGCTAGCAAAAGGATTCCCCAATTATACTCTTCGTCTGCTATTCTCTACAGAAACTACTTCCTTCAATTGCACAGGACTACTCCATTGTTCTCCATGAAGAATCACAAAAGGAGGTACATGCTTAATATACTCTTGTACTGACTCTTTTGCTTTTTACAGTGCTAGAAGAAATTCAAATAGATAAAGACAGTCAAGGGAATACTTGAATATTGCTCAAAACAATAATATTGATGCTAGGAAATTCGAGAAAGTTTGTATTTATAGCAAAAGATAAGGTCATGTTAAAGAAGAATGCTATAAATTGGTGGACTACCCTGTTTATTTTAAGTTCAATAAAACTAGGAAGGGAGATTTTCTTAACCAATATGTCAATAGTGTTATTGAAGGATAAAAATAAAGGGCTTGGTGCTCGTACAATTTCTAATCTAGTCTTCGGGCAAGGGTTTTCTAAGGCACGGTGTGACCAATTGATTCAGATTTCCAAACTGTTCAAGAAGGAATTGGAGCATCAACTCCTAATGTCATTGCCAATGCAAATATGGCCGGTTGCAGTACGCTTATAATATTTTTACCTCTTTCTATTTTAAGTTAAATCACAATACATTGATAGTTGATTTTAGAGGCTCCCAACATATGGCCTATAATAAAATACTTTTGCATAATATTGTCCTTCTTTCTATCCCTGTGACAGTAAGTCTCCCAAATTCCTTCGAAGTCACAGTAAATTATATGGGAAGTTTATTTCTTACTTCAGATTTAGAAATACATTATGTCTCATTTGTTTCTATTTATAAACAAAATCTTTTGTTAGTTTGTCAACTTTGCACATAGTTTAATTGCAATGTAACTTTTTTTTATAAATTTAATTGTTCTATTCAGGTACCATTTTTGAAGAGGGACAAGGTTCTTGAGAAACTGCAGCGGGACTCTATGTGATGGGAAATAACACACCTTAGATAGATCTTATTTCCCAAAATCCTATGTTTCTTGTTTTTTAATTCTAGTTCTTCGTCTATGTCTAGTTTATCTAAATCTTCAAGGATTCATCCACAATGTTATGTCCAATAGTTGTATTAAGCAATCTTCTATTCCTATCAATGAAATTTTTTTTGCTTATTATGTTTCTACTCTTCTATGGCATAATAGATTAGGTCATCTGCCTTTGGCTGCTATGAAACATATTGATAGTATGCATTTAATTTCTAATTTTGAAGACTATGCATTATTCAATTTGTCCCATGGCTAGACAATCCAAGCCTCCCTTTTAAAAATTTTAATTAGTAGTAAAAATCGTTTTTATGTCATCCATATCAGTACTTGGGGACCTTATAAGACACCAAGCTACAAATGAGAGAAATATTACTTAACTATTTTAGCCGATTTCCAGATTTACTTGGACTTTTTACATTGTGTTAAAGAAAATGCATTCCCCACCTCAAAAGTGTTTCTCCTATGTGTTGAAAGAAAATTTTCTACCAAACTCAAGGTTATAAGGTCTGTCAATATTTTTGAATTGGGTTCTGGAAATCTAGCTAATGAAATTTTCTTTCTCAAGGAATTCTTAACCAAACTACTTATGTGGGTACACCACAATATATTGGTGTAGTACATCGAAAACATAGACATTTGATGGAAAATTGTAGAGCTCTAATGTTTCATTCCCATGTTCCTAAGCAGTACTGGGGATTGTCTTCTCACAACCACATATTTGATTAACCGGTTTCCTTGTAAAGCTCTACACCTTAAATCACCGTATCATGTTTTATTTAACGCTCTCCCAAATTATTCTTATCTGAAACCTTTTGTGTATGTTTCGTTTCAAATCTTTCTTGTAACAGAGATAAACTCTGACAAAGGTGTTACAAAATTCTTACTTTACACTCTAAGCTAATCTTAATTTTTTGGGTTGTCAAGTTTACCGAGTCCATTTTTCCATTTTCACTCTCAAGACCACACTATCTCAACTCTTCCCTACTTCATTTACTCTTCCCCATGATGATGAACTTGCACTATATCTTTTTGCCCCTCTAGATGCTGACCCTCATCCTCCATCTAATTCTACTCCTTCTCATACTTCCCCTTAGAGTTCTTTTGTTATCTAGTCTACCAAATCCACAGTTACGTAGACCACAAGGAAGCATCACATCCCTAATTATCTATCTTCTTATGTTATTGGTAATGCTTTCTCTATCATTTTTCCTAATATCCCTTGTTTTTCTTTGCGTGCACATTCTTTTCCACTATGAAAACTACTAATCAATCTTTACTAACCTCTATTTGTCAAATTGCTGAACCCACTTCTTATCACAAAGTTGTACTGCATCCCAACTAGAAGATCGCAATGACCTAGGAATTAGAGTTCTCAACTCCAACCTTACTTGAAACATCGTTCAATTGCTACCGCCCAAGAAGTCTCTGCCTGCAAATGGGTATATAAAGTTAAACTTAAGTCAGATAGGTTTCTTGAGCATGGCAAAGCTCTTTTGGTGATTTGGGTGATACACAACGGGAAGGGGTTGACTTTACAAAGATATTTTCTCCCATTGTCTAAAGGACAACTATCAAATGTCTCCTCTCTATTGATGTAAAGAGGGGCTGGAAACTTTACCAGCTTGATGTCAACAACACTTTTCTTCACGGGGATTTAAATGAAGAGGTCTATATGCAATTTCCTCCTAGTTTGGTTGCTCCTTCTCCTTCTCATGTTTGTTGTCTTTGTAAGTCCCTTTATGTCCTTAAACAAGAATATCATTAGTGGTATGCACGTTTGTCTTATGCTTTGAATACTAGAGGTTTCATGTACTCCTTGAACGACTATTCTTTGTCCTCTAAACACACTGGGAGTTAGTTACTTTTCTTGTTATCTATGTTGACAACATCTTGCTCACTGGTAATAACCTGTAAAAAATTAAAGAAATCAAGTTACTTTTACATTCCGAGTTTCACATTAAAGATCTGTAGAGAGGCTCATTTTTTTGGAATGGAATTGATTCTTGAGTATACTGGTATTCTTATTACTCACTGTAAATTTTCTATCGGGACTCTAATTGAATTTAATTGCCTTGAATCCAGATCTGTGTCTACCCCCCTAGATCCTACTATCAAATTCTCTTAGTGTTGTGGACCTCCTCTTCCAAATTCTCTTGTTTATTGACAACTTTTGTGAAAGCTAAATTTCTTGACCTTACAATTCAAACCCTCTGTAAATATATGCAAATTACATGCCAAGGAAACCTTTCCACTACTTATAATATGGTGACATATTTATGTCGAAATCCTGGTCTTGGTCTTTTCTTATCCCCAAACAAATCATTTCAACTCCATGCTTTTTGGGACTCTAATCGGGACTCTTGATCCAATACACGCCGTTCTGCCAGTGGTTTTTTTCTTAGCCTTGGTGGCTCTTCAATTTTGTGGAAATCTAAGAAACAGGTAGTCGTCTCTCATTCACAGAGGTGGACTACCGTTTGATGTGTCGCTTAGATCCAGAGATCACCTGGGTGTTTCTCTTGTTACATGATATTTTCCTCCCTCTCTCTTTGCCAATTTCTCTTCATTGTGACAACCAAGCAACCATCCATATTTCCAAAATCCCATATTTCACGAACGAGCCAAACATATCGAGCTTGATTGTCATTTCTTCTGTGAAAAACTTCTTAATAGCCTGATTTCTTTATCTTTTGTCTCTTATTCTTTCTCAACTTGTTGATTTGCTTACAAAGCCCTTTACGGTCACTTCATCATTCCCTTTCTTCTAAAGTTAGGCGTTCGTTCACCAACCTCCGACTTGCGGTAGTGTGTTGTCACAGACAAGCTCATCTCCAATAGCTTCTCAATAAATAATAACATATAAAAGAAAATTGTAACAACCTTAATAGTCGTAAATGGAAAAGGGAAAAAAATCCATAAAAGCATGGACACTATCCCGCTATAGTGGGAAAAATGCCGCTGGTATGGCAACACTGCAATAGTGTCTAACCCCGTTGAAGAGGGATTGGTCAGACATAATTCAAATTTAAGGAAATTTTAATTTTTTTCATCTTTCTAAAGAAACATACAAGTCGTAAATTACCCTAGAAACCCCAAAAAAGTTATTTCAAATTTGGAAAAGAAGGAGAATGATTTTTCTAGCGTGGGGATGGAAGATTCTTGGGAGATCTTGGCCATATTCACTGTAGCGAATCCCAAAAAGCTAGAAAATAAATCTAACTCCGTTCAAATGCTTGGCTTCCAAGTAGGTTAGGGTTATATGCATTGAGTAGTTGCAAATATGTTCTTATTGTGTAATATTTGACATTAAGAGTAGGAGATGTGTATGGACTTCCGTGCACCGAGTAAATCAATGTGGGTTAATGCTTGATATACTAAATTTATGATTGATTGAATGTTCATAATTATTTTCTTGAGTAGAACTCCTTCATTAATCAAGGGTATTCAGTAGAAGGGGATGAATTTCGATGTATGCTGGGTTTAACCTATCGAAGTAACTCGCTATTGAATGTTTAGTAATGTAGGTTTTAGAACCCTAATTATGATCCTTATTTGAAGATGCGGGGCTGAACTTGGGAGCTGGTGTGACAAGAATCAAGAGGGGAAGATAGTTGGTGAAGGTTGTGATTTTATGATTTGTGTGATGTATGCATCTTCTTGCTTCATTATGTACTTGTATATATATCAATGTCGCAATATTAATCACATTATTGTAACTGAAATGGATGAATATTATAGTCATGAAATAATGATGTAAATATATGATGTTGATGATATACTTGTGATTGTGATTGTGGGGGTGTGACTTGAGATAGGATTGCCACGTTCCAGCAAGCTAACTTAGATTTGATTACCACGTTCCAGCATATATATCGAATCGACTTCCCACGTTCCAACACAAGTATTGGATCGGTTTGACATGTTTCGACATAACTATGAGATCGGATTGCCATGTTCAGGCAAACTAACTTGAATCATATACCAAGCCAGTTCACTAACAGTATGAGTTTGGGTTCCGTGAGAGGACCAACTACTTGTGATAAGTTGTAGTGAAAAACATGTTATATTATGGTATGGTGATGTATTTACACTTGTGATGATAGAGTGTATATCTAATGATGATAGGGTATAGGTGGAACAATGTGTCACTATGTAAGTGTAGGGTGATATGTAGATATCTTATGAGGTGTACTTATTGGAAACTAGTGATTTATCGAGGTGTTTGTCTGGGTAAGTAACAAGGGAGAATTGAGATACAACTATAAAATGAGGCAAGAGAGACTTTATGGTTCGGGGTATATAAGGTGACGATACTTTAACTAACACGATTGATTGGTAGAAAAAAGATGATGATGTGGTTAGTATTATCTAATGTGGTTAGCATTGTTTAGACCATGATTTAATAGAACAAGAGGTGTTAGTGATTGGGAAGAAAATGGTTAGTAGTTAGAGAATTGGTATAAATTCAGGGTGTTGTATGAAAGGGGCAAGGGTAAAGAAATGAGTGGTATGTATGGAATTCTATTATTCTTTTCTTAAATTATAGGGTGGGTGTTGGATTGACCGATGATGTCTACCACTACATGTGGTTATAGTGATACTACTTTTGCTATTTTTTTGACATAGACTGGATGCAGGTTTGGTGTTATTTCATTTGGTTAACATGAAGAATTCCTCTGGGAGCTTCAACTCGTCTTCCTGCATGGTGTAAGCTGTGTTCTTTATTTAATTATTGCCCATCATTATTCGTAGTATTGCTTGTACTAGTTAGACAAGATCCATTGGGTTGTCAAATAATTTTACAAGTCTAACGAGGAGTATATTTAAAAAGTGTTATTTATTTAATCTCCTTAAATTTGTTGTCCGTAATATTTAATTTTCTGCATGTTTTCTGTATTTGTATATGAGGGTTCTCCTATTTAGGTATTAGAGTGGGTGCCTTGCACAACCTTGTGGGTTGGGCCGTGACAAATGCGTATCAGAGCATAGGTTATCGGTCTCCCGTATAGGAGCAAAATGTGAACTAGAATTTTTTTGATTGGTGTGTTGACGTCCACATTTAATCTACATAATGCCAGGATTCATTCTAGGAAGTCATTCCACTCCTTTATGCGAAGTGTCACTTGTGGTATGAGTTGAGTCCAATTGGTATCTCCCGTGTCCAATTGGTATCTTGACGATATCAACCGATATCGTTGATACACTCAAAGAACACCAACAAGTCAATTGGAACTGGAAGGTTCCAATTGGTGTCTAACCCTAGGGGATATAAAGAGCATGGATGGGTAGTAATGACCATCTATATGACGAACTAATTACAAAAAGTTAAACTTCATGTTCGTTATAGGTGAAAAATTGTGAAGGTGTGTTCCTTTGTATTTGAATAATAATTGGAAAAGTGTTCCTTATTGTTTGTATTTATCTATATCGTACATTATTGCTTTAAATGAATTAATTATATATGTGGAAGTATTATTGGATGACCTACATTAATGACTGAATAGTTAGAATGATATAAGTTGTGACGTTTAGGTGTATCCAAGAAATGTGATGATTATGGTGTCGAACTACTTTTCCGATTTAGAACTTGAGCCTCGCTTATTCTAGTTGAATATATTGGAAGCCTGATGAGATGGTGAAAAAGAGGTCGAAGAAATATTGGAAAGTTAAAGAGTACCTAGAAATTCTAGGTAAAGGTTTTAGTTCCGTCTTAGCCACTTTATCGGGATTTCTCACGCTTGCTTGATGCCTATACAGCGGGATTATCCCACTAAAGCATTACAGAGAGAAACATAACCTCGCCAAAAATTTCATGTTCTTTCTTGTTTTAAAATAACAACCCAAAATGGGTCCGAACCAATCCTTGCAACTCCTAAATAAGTGTTCAACAACGACAACAATAATGAAAAGTGATTAAAAATTAAGGCGAGCTTCTTCAAACAACCAAAAAAAGCATCTGTGTGCTACAAAAACTTTAGTAGTGTTAAAAGGAAAAACATAAAAACTAATTGTGTTAATTTACAAGCACAAAAGGGGCGAAATGAAATCAAATCAAGGACTTTTAGGGTGGGTGGTGTTCACATCAGAGTCCATGTCCTCGGGGATCTGCAAGTCGACCTAGGCCTCAATCAGCTTCAGAAAATACGAGAAGTCCACAGGGTTGAGCTGGGAAATATCCTTTCCTGGGGAAACACAAGTGAAGATGGACTTAATAGTATTACACATTCGGTCCATTAGGTGATTCCTCTCCACGCCCGTCCTTGTCTTCTGGCGGAGCTGGCGGCGAAATAACTCTACCTTAAGGGTAGTGTTGGGAGGGACTGGAGTGAAGTCAGCATACACACTCCCCATCTTCTTCCATACGGTCTCCAAGTCTATCTCAACCAATTCACCTGAGAGGGGGTCCTCACTGTCTGAACCAGCGGCTGACCTGCTACTGCTAGCCCTGCTCGTCCTCCTCCTTCTTTTAAACACAAAACCTGCTTGTTCTATTAGAGGGTGAATAAGGGGATCCATAGGTAGTATCTGATCAGCATCGAACAAGGTCAACCTTGCCGGCTTTCACGGGAAAGTAATAAGACAGGGAAGAAACAATGCCTTATTGTTTTCTTGATAGATCATCTTTCACTCAGAGATAATCTATGCCCCCATATTCAGTTCAATGCCCGTGTAGTGCACATCACCAAAGAGCGCTAGTATATGTAACGTCATGTGGTTTCTCTATGGGTGAATCCTCCTAGATATTAGGTTTAGCCACCTCTTAGCATCTGGTTATAGATCAACACTAGTGAGACCCTCGGTTATAGCCAAGTAAACCTGATCCCATTTCACAGGATCCACAATAGTGTCCCACAACAACCCAGGTCTATCTTCTTAAGCTTAGACTCATACTTTAGATTTGGGACCTCTGGCACCTCCAACACCTCATTAATAGTTGTGGGATTCAGGGGAACTTCAACACCCCCAAAGGCGAATGACAAAGTAAGGATCGTACAACTATACAGTGGGTAGGATGGCATAGAATTCTTCACCTAGGTAAAGCGATCATCTTGGGGAGCCACATTCAGCGGAAGCCATCCAAACTCAACCAAAAAAACATAGAAAGTAACAGATTTATCCTCCACCTTGTGCAACACCAGCGCCCTCTTACATAAGAATCCTGTAGTATAATAATCGAGAAGTCTCTCCCAACTAGCAGCATCTAGAAACCGGATGAAAGGGCATGATTGTCATTTGGGAATGCCATTTTAAATTGTTAGTGATAAAACATGCTAAGTTAGGATAGTATAAACCAGGGAGGGAATCCTAAACAGAAAGAGAAAACAAATTGGAAAAAAAGCCCAGCTACTGGCCTGGGCCATCCCGCTGGACCGGCCATCATCCTGTTGTGCAACGGCCTATATTTTGGACAATTATAGACGCAAAAGGGGCGTCTTTCATCCCAAAATCCCTTTTTATTAGTTTTCAGTAGATCAGAGTATATTAACTATCCTAGAATATGATCTAGCAAGTATTTCAACCAAATAACCCTAAATTGTGTCTAATCCAAATTCATCGTGATTTGACTCTACAAATTCCCCCACCCATTCCTATCAATTTACCCATGTTTTTGCAGAATCCTTACGCCTAGGATGTTTTTTAAACATTGGGATGTAACCATGCTACATTTTTTAACCCATTTAGCAACCTAGTTTAAATTTGAATGATCACCCCAACAACCATTTCAATTTGATTAATTAATTAGCATGCTATCATTGTAATCAAGCAAGGAAGTAATGAGAATGAAAAATAATGAGAAATTAAATTAATTTAAATAATTCAGAGGAGAGTGGTCGAGTGTGTTTGAGAGAAATTTTGAATAAGAGAGAAAAGGGAAAATGAGCGAAACAATTTCCTTTCGGGGGATCCCCCGCTTTAGAGGCGCTGCTAAAGTCGGGAGGGCATGGAAAATTTTAGACTTAGTTGTATTCGACCTTCGCGTAATTCTTGATAACTAACTTAGTGTGGAATACTAGTACTCCACTTGTGTGGTGTATTTTAACCCTCAGTTTTAGCGTGCATCAACATTTTGGGGCTTTCAAATCATTAGGGGTTGTGAAATTTCTTTGTCCCATTAAGAGTCATTTCATTAACAAGGAGCATCTTGAAGTGACAGTGTTTCATGATGGAGTTGTAGTCTTTCATGGACAAATGAGTAGTAAATTGGTATCCTTCGTAACGACTCAAACCGTCATTAATGGTGAAGGGCGAAAGAAAATCTACACAAAATATGGACATTGTCCCACTATAGAGGGACATATACCGCTGGCGCGACAGTGGGATTGATGAGGTAGAATCCGTATTTCAAGTAATACTTATTATTCCTTCTTACAAAAAATAACATATAGGTCCTAAGTTACCCTAGAAACCCAAGAAAAGTGTTTCAAGTATGATAAAGGAGAAGTAGCTTTCTAGCATGGGGATGGAAGAATCTTTCGAGATTCTCGCTGAATTCACCATAGTGAATCCGAAAAATCTAGAAAATAAATTAAAATCCGCACAAATTGATTGGCACCCAAGTAAGTTAGGTTTTTATGGATTGAGTAATTGTAAAATCTGTTCTTATCGTTTCATACTTGAAATTAATAGTAGGAAATATGCGTGGATTTTCATGGACCGAGTAAATTCCATGGAAAAGTTATATACTTGTGATGCATTTTTGGATAGTCCTTGATGTAGAGAATTGATGATTGATCGAGTGTACTTAGTTATTTTCTTGAGTAAAATTCCTTCATTAATCAAGGGTGTTCGGTATAAAGGGATGGGTTTTTTCTTAGCTAGATTTAGCCTATCGAAGTAACTCTTGTTGAATGTTTAGTAATGTAGGTAATTAAACCCTAATGATGATCCCTAATGGAAGAAATATGGTTGAACTTGGCCTTTGGTGTGATGAGATTCAAGGGGAAAGATAGTACGTGATAGTTGTGATTTCCTGATTTGTGTGATGTATGCATATTCTTTCTTCATTATGATATTTGTTGTACATGAATATCGCAATATTGATTACGTTGTTGTAACTGAAATAGATGAATATTATAGACATGAAATCATGATGTATATGCATGATCTTGATAATGTACTTGTGATTGTGACTTTAGTGTGTGATTAGGGATCGGATTGCCAAGTTATAGCAAGCCAACTTGGATCAGATTGCCATGTTTTGGCATAAATATTGAGTTTCCACATTCCGGCACAAATTTTGAATCATGTTTCCACATTATGGTACAACTATTGGATCAGGTTTCCACATTTTTACATAACTATGGAATTGAATTGCCATGTTCTTGAAAGGTAATTGGATCGATACCACACAGGTGCAATAATAGTTTGAGTTTGAGTTTTGTAAGAGGGCCAACTAATTGTGATATGTTATAGTAAAAAACATGTTATTTTATGATATTGTGATGCATTTACACTTGTGATGATGGCGTGCCTATCAAATGATGCTAGAGTTTAGGTGGAACTATGCGCCGCTGTATGAGTGTTGGGTGATATGTAGATATCTTATGAGGTGTACTTATCAGAAATGAGTTATCTATCGATGTTTTTTATTAGTAAGTAACCAAGGTTAATTGTGATAGTGCATGGAGAGACTTTATGGTTTGGGGTAGATAAGGTTGTGATAATTCAACAATGTAACAAGATTGATTGGTATAAAGAGGATTATAATGGTGGTTGGGATTATCTAATATTGTTAGCAATATTTAGTCCATGATTTAATAAAACTAGAGGTGTTAGCGGTTGGGATAGAAATGGTTAGTAGTTAGACAATTGGTATAAGTTGAGGGTGTTGTAACAAAGGGGAAAGGATGGAGAAACAAGTGGTACATGCAGGATCCTATTATTCTTTTCTTAAATTATTATGTGGGCTTTGGATTAACCAATTATTCCTACCAGTACGTGTGGTTATAGTGATACTGCTCTTGTTATGTCTTTTGATATAGTCTGGATGAAGGATTGGTATTGTTTCATTAGGTGAAGACGAAGAATTCATCCTGCAGCTTCAACTCCTCTTCACGCATGGTGGGAGCTGTGTTCTTTATTTAATTTATTGTCCATCATTATTTGTGGTATATCTTGTACCTTCTAGATAGATCCATGTGTTGTTAAATTACTTTTTAAGTTTAAGAAATGGTGTATTTAGAAAGTGTTTTTTAGTAACTCTCCTTAACTTTATTGTCCGTCTTCTTTAATTTCCACATGTTTTTATCGATCTGTATATGAGGGTTCTCCTACTTAAATGTTAGAATGGGTACCCGCACAGTCTGGTGGGTTAGGTCGTGACAAATTGGTATCACATCATAGGTTACAGATCTCCCCGTACAAGAGAAAAATGTGAACTAAACTTTTGTGGATTGGTTTATTTACATCCAAATTTAATCTACAAGAGGCAAGGGAGCATTCAATAAATTTATTCCACTCCTTTACTCGTTTCGTACGAAGCATAGTTTGTGGTATGAGTTGAGTCAAAATTGTATCTCCTGAGTCCAATTGATATCTTGACGATGTAGACCGACATCTTAAATACGACTAAAGAACACCCACAAGTTAATTGGAACTACAGGTTCCAATTGGTATTATAAAGAGCATGGATGACTAGTAATGACAACTTATGGGACGAATTAAAACTTTGTGTTTGTTATAGGTAGAAAATTGTGAAGGTATTTTCCTTGCTACCTAAAAAATAATTGGAAATGTGTGCCTTGTTGTTTGAATTTAACTATATTGTGCATTGTTGCTTGAAATTATCAATATTGTATATTTCTCGCCAAATGAATTAATAGTGTATGTGAAAGTATTATTGGATGGCCTAAATGAATGATTGACTCGTTAGAGTTGTACAACTTTTGACGTTTGAGTTTATCTTAGGGATATGATGATTGTGGTTTCGAGCTACTGTTCCACTTTAGAACCTAATCCTCGCTTATCCTAGTTGAATAAATAGAGAAGCTCGATGGCATGGAGAAAAAGGAGGTTGGAAAAATATTGGAATGTGAAAAACTACCCAAAAATTATAAGTCAAGGTTCTGATTCCGTCTTAGCCGCCACAAGGGGATTTTTCATGCTGGCGCGATGCCTCTACAGCGGGACAGAATCTCGCCTAAAATTTCTAGTTCTTCCATGATTTAAAATATCAACTAGAAATTGATTCGAGCAAATCCTTGCAACTCCTAAGCCACTAATCAACAACAGTAGTAACTAAAAGTAGTTTAAAATTAAGAGGGGTTGCTTTAGACAGTAAAAAATAAGTAGTTGTGTGCTATAAACACTTAGTAATGTTAGAAGAAAAAATGTAAAAACTAAGATTTTAAAATTTAGAATCCCAAGAGAGGCGAAAGGAAATCAAAACAGGGACTCTCATGGTGGGTGGTGTCCACGTCATTGGAAACATTGAGAAGTCCCTAGGTCGAGCAAGGGAATCTCCTTGACCTGGGCGACGCAAGTGAAAGATGGCATTAATAGTCTTCCACGTCCGGGCCACAAGTAGATCCCTCTCCACGGTCTTCCTTCTATTTTGGCGAAGCTGGCGGTGGAGAAACTCTACATCAAGGGCACTGTTGTGAGGGATCAAAGTGAAGTCAGCATCCTTACACCCCATCTTCTTCAGTACCGTCTCTAAGTCTATCTCAACACGTTCACCTAAGAGGGGGTTTTCACTGTTGAACCCACAACTGCCCTACTACTGCTATCCCTGCTCATCCTTCTCCTCTTGCTCTTAGACACAAAACATGCTTGAACTACCAGGAGGTGAATAGGGGAATCCATAGGTAGTACCTTATCAACATCGAACAAGGTCACCCCTGCCCGCTCGCATAGGGTAGTAATAACAATGGGAAGGAAGAATGACATCTTGCTCGCCTGATAGAACATCTTTCACTCGGAGATAATCTGCACCTCCACATTAACATGAATTCCATGTATAGCACACGCCACCACCATATCCCTGGGATAAGTGATGTTGGTGCAGTTTCTCGACGAACGAATCCTCCTAAATACCAAGTGTAGCCCCCTCTTAGCATCCGGTGACCAATCAACACTAGTGAGGCCCTCTGCTGTATCCCACTAAACTTGATCCACTTTCCTAAGTTTAGTGATGTACGGTGGTTTCACGGTAGTTTCAATGCTTTTTCCATAAGTTTAGTATGTGTCTAAGGCCTTTTTGTATTAGTTTTAATGTATTTTTCTCTTTGTTTGTAGGAAATCTGTCCAGGATGAAAACGTGGAAAGAATTATGCTGAAATTGTAGAAATGACGACCTATGGAGCTCTCGACGGTCTATAGGTGGCCACCGTCGTATGAAGGAGATGTTGCTGAAGGAAGATCAGGGAATTCTAACTAAGTGTGGGGTTCACTAGTCAATATTCTATTGAATATTATAGAGCATAAGGATTAATATAGCGATCTAAAATTTTGATTTATCACAATTCTAATACTAATATTATTAGGCTCTTGATGGACCATCACTCCACGACGGACCGTCCTTCACCTCCATCATCGTTAACAGAATGTAGCTCTAGTACGCGACTTGAAATGATTCAAAGTATGGATAAATGGAAGCCATCGACGGATCGTCGTTCTCTCAACGGAACGCCATCCTTGTCCGTCGGTGGTAACAGTGAGTTGAAGAACAAAGCATCTGAAAAAAAAAGCAAAGTGTAGAACGACGGGGGGCCTCAACGGTTTGTCGTGGCCTCGATGGTCCGTCGGTCCATTCGTTCACTCAGACACATTTTTCCGGAAGATTTTCCTCAAATAGATTTTCTTTTTATGTTAGGACTTCTTTATTATAAAAATTCGTATCATTTTTGGGGTTAGACTATTAGGTATTTTTCAGATTTCATTGTTTGAGTTGTGAACTTGTGATTTTAGGAAATTATTCTATTTTTCAGAAATCGTTTATTGCAAGGGTATTGATTAATTCAAGTAATTTTCTTCAATCTCATCAAAGTAAGTGCATGAATTCTCATCAAAGTAATATGAATTGTGTGATTATTAACATGGGTAACTAAATCCATAGCTAGGATTGTGGGAACCATATGTAATTAACGAGTGCACGCGTTAGAACTCGCCTTGTTGCTACTTGCCGGACCAAGGAGGTAGATAATAAGAAAAGAATTATCAACGTAGATTTAGTATATACTATCTAATAGGCTAGTGTCGATTGGTGCGAAATAACAACTAAGCCATACATCGATTATAATGTTTAATATGAGGTAAAGATAAGTTTTAGTAAAGCATACACACGTAGCCAGACTAAGGTGCGGAATGAAATTCCCTAGTTGTCGGACCAAGGAATTAGGGATACATAACTTACCATTTTGCATGCAAGATAGTAGGAAATAATTGTTATAGCTAGAATTACCGCGTTATGAACCTATGGGGAACACTTAATTTCTAGTTACTTTCATTACTTTATAAAAATCAAATCTCTGAACTTGTCACTTGTTTACTTAGACATAGCTTATTACATTTGTTACTTAAAAGCCCCTTTTTGTTACTTGTTTTTGAAAAGAACTTAACTAAATAGAAGTAACAGTAGGTTTAAAGTTAAGTCTAAATCATTGTCCTCGTAGGATCAACCCGAACCTCGTAGTTGGGTTCTTTACTTGATAAAATCGCTTATACTTCTTTTCAAGAAGTAAATTTGAGCATATCGAATTTTGGCACCGCTGCCACGGAAAGTGGTGATAGATTGACTTTAAGCTTATTACCCAAGTTTAGTCAACATTTTACTAATTTTACTTTTTCTCTTAGTTTTTGTCTCTTGCAGATTTAACTTTTGTGTATGCCAAGTATACGGAGTAGAGGAGAACCCATACTCTCACCTGACTCCGAACTAGGGCGTCCACTGTGTAGAATGAATCGAAATTTGGGTATTCTTGATGATGATCACAACACTAAACTTCCACCTTGATTGATGCTCATGATTAATTGTTACCTGAAAATTGTGGGAAACGTGAAATACGGAGGCAATCTACCGCTCTATGCCCTAAAGAGTATTATAAGGGATATGATAATATTACTGACTCGGATGTAACACTTGTCTTTTCTACCCTGCCATACATCCATACAGTCATGGTAACTAGTAGTCTGATGCAAATGCTCACAGTTAGAGGTTTGTTTTCGGGGCCACCTTATGAGGATCGACATTCTCACATCGCCAAGGTGAGGTCGGTGTGTAAGAGTTGTGTAGGGAGGCCTGATTTGAATATGGATGTAATTGGGTTGAGAGTGTTTTCTCTTTCACTGATGGGAGAGACCTCTATATGGTTTATGGAGATCCCCTATAACTCAATCTATACTTGGAATCAATTGAGGGATGTGTTCTTAGCACGTTACTACCCCGTGTCTAATAAGCTAAACCACAAAGATAGGGTGAAAAACTTTGTGGCACTATTGGGAGAATCAGTCAGTCGTTCTTGGGACAAGTTCACTTTGTTCTTGAGAAGTGTCCCCAATCACCACATCGATGATGATTCACTGAAAAGGTACTTCTATCAGGGACAAGATGATAATAATAAAGCAGTACTGGATACGATAGCAGGTGGTTCTTATGGGGAGTGTCCTTATGCTAAGATTGATGTGAAGTTGGAGAAAATCTCATGAAATAATAAAGTTTGGAGCACTAGGAAGTAAGATACTGGGAGAAACACTTTTGGAGTGCATTCCACACACAACCCAGCCACATATGAGATTCGTGAAGAAATGGCTCAAATGATAACTAAGCTTGGGTTGGTGTTGAAACACGTCAGTGGGGGTGCATAAAAGGTAAATGGGTTGAACAACTTCTCTAAACCACCACCGCCGATTGATGAGTATTACTATGAGGAGGACTCTTATGTGGTAAATGAGCATACAGGGGGTTTTCAACCAAACGACCATGGCTCCAATCAGGAGAATTGGCACCTAGGTCAAGTAAATCAAGGTCGAAACTATGGTAATTACAAACGAGAGGGTCATTATGTCCGAGATGGAAATTAGAACCGCGACAACAACTTCATTTAGGGTAACTATTTTAGCAGGAATGATAGAGTGGGCCATATGTTCCACCTCAAAATCGTGAAGTTGCTCCTAGGGATGGTGGAGGTAGTATGACTCGAGTTGAGGATATGTTGCAGAAAATGATGAGGAGATTTGATGCTAGTGATGAGCACACTAAAGAATTGTGGAGTGACTTAGCGAGTATTGGGAAAAAAGTTGGTGCGCATGCAATCTCGATCAAGCATCTTGAGTTGCAAATGACCCATTTGTCTTCAACTGTGAATCCACTCCAACCAAGCACTCATCTTAGCAGTACTGTCCAAAATCCGAAAAATGATGCACATTGTATGACAGTCACAAATCGAGGTGATAAGAAAACCATTGACCCACTGATGTGTCTGGTGTGTAGAAAATGTGATAAGAGGCGATGATGAGGTAGTAGAGGTTAGTGGTGAGTTAGAAGACAAAATGGGGAAAGAAGCTAAGGTACCCCAAAAGGTGACCCCCATCCCTAGACCACCACCTCCATTCCCACAAAGGTTAGTGAAAAAGACCGAGGATGATAACTATTGGCGTTTTTTTACTATGCTCAAATAGTTTTCCATCAATGTCCCTTTGATAGAAGATCTTGAATAAATGCCCGGTTATGCCAAGTTCATGAAATATATGGTCACTAAGAAAGATTGGTTAGTTTTGAGGATGATGATAGAATGCTACATTGTATACCTATTACTACAAGGTCTCTAGTGCAAAAGAAAGAGATTTCGGGTGCCTTCACTATTACTTGTACACTCAGATTATTAAACCTTGCGAAAGCATTATGTGATCTTGGGGAAAGCATAAATTTCATTCCTCTCTCTATTTATAAGAAATTTGGTGTGGGTAACCCAAAGCCCACTGCGATGCGGCTACTGATGGCCGATTGAACGGTGAAAAGGCCCATTGGGATACTCCATGATGTGTTAGTAAAGGTAGAGTCATTCATATTTCTGGATGATTTTATGATTATAGATTGTGAGGTTGATTTTAAGGTGTCTATTATTCTTGGGAGGCAATTCTTTGCTACGGGTAGAGCCTTGGTTGATATGGAGAAAGGCCAAATAAAATTTCAGTTGAACAATGAAGAAGTGACAGTCAACATTTGTATGTCCATGAGGCAAAATAGTGAGATCAATCGGTATCTACCCTATCTTACAAGGTTGAAAAGTCATATGAGGTACGAATAGAAGAGTGTCTGGGTCTAGACGCACTAGCGGCAGTGATCATGAATTTTGATAGTGATTGCATTGAAGAGTATGGTTCATTGGTCGCGGCACTTGATCGAGGTGATGTTCGGTTTAAACCAAAGAATTTGGAGTTAGATATGAAGCTTCGCGAGTCACCACCAACGAAACCATCTATAGAGCAGGTTCCAAAAGTAGAACTTAAGGCTCTACCACCTTATCTGAGGTATGTATTCTTGGGAAATGGTGACATTTTATCGATAATTATTGCATAATATTTGAATGTGCATCAGGTTGAGAGTTTAGTGGAGGTGTTAAAAAGGTTCAAAAGAGATATTGGGTGGACTATTGCGGAAATTATTGGGATCACTCCCAAGATTTGTTCACAGAAAATCCAACTCATGCTAAGCACAAGCCAAGTATTGAGCACCAAAGACGTTTAAATCCACCTATGCAGGAGGTGGTGAAAAAGAAATCATTAAGTGGTTAGATGCTGGAGTTATATATCCAATCGCCGATAATAGTTGGGTATGCCATGTTCAGTGTGTACCAAAGAAAGAGGGAATGATTGTGGTCCCCAATGAAAAAAATGAGCTTGTTCCGATGAGGCCAGTGACTGAAGGGAGGGTATATATGGATTACTTGAAATTAAATGCATGGCCCTAGAAAGACCATTTTCCTATGCCTTTTAGGGATAAGATGTTGGATAGACTTGTAGGAAAGGGGTGGTACTATTTTCTTGATGGCTATTCGGGTTATAATCAGAATTCTATTGACCCGGAAGATCAAAAGAAAACCACCTTTACTTGTCCTTATGGGACCTTCACGTTCAAGAGAATGTCGTTTGGGTTATGTAAAGCACCAGCCACATTTTAGAGATGTGTGATGTCAATATTCTCCAATATGGTCAAGGTCACTATTGAGGTGTTTATGGATGATTTTTTAGTGGTTGGTGACTCCATTGAGCGGTGTTTGAGTCATTTTTCCGAGGTCTTAAGAGGTGTGAAGATTGCAACCTTGTGCTAAATTGAGAATAATGTAACTTCATGGTTAAAGAAGGTATAGTATTGGGTCATCGCATTTCAGAGAAGGCCATAGAGGTTGATCGAGCAAAATTTAAGGTGATAGAGAGACTTCCTCCACCTATTTCTGTAAAAGGTGTGAGAAGTTTTCTTCGGCATGCAGGCTTTTACAAAGATTGCACATCCTTTGTGGAAGTTTCTTGAGAAAGAGTGTGTGTTTTATTTTGATGAATCCTGTCTTAAGGCATTTGGTGAGTTGAAGGAAAAGTTGGTGTCTGCACCTATCATCATTTCTCAAGATCAGAGCAAGACATTATAGGTGATGTGTGATGCGAGTGGGGTTGGTCTTGGTGTGGTATTGGAACAAAGAAGGGACCAATTCCTTCATGTCATTTTTTATGCTAGTAAAGACCTTAATGAAGCCCAAAAGAACTACACCGTGACTGAACAAGAGCTCCTTGCAGTAGTCTTTGCTTTTGAGAAATTTTTCTCCTATTTACTTGGCACGAGGGTTATAGTTCATACTGATCATTCTTCTTTGAGATATTTGATTGTAAAGAAGGATTCTAAACCGAGGTTGATTCGTTGGGTATTACTATTGCAAGTATTTGACTTTGTAAAAGATATAAAAGAGATCGAAAATCAAGTTGTTGATCACTTGCCCCTATTAGAAGATGAAGCAATGAGGGAATTAAGTGAAAAGGCAGAAATTGATGATACTTTCCCTGATGAGCATGTATTGCCTATCTCCAAAAGATTTGATTCCATGGTTCTTAGATTTTGCAAATTATCTGGCTACTGATATCATCTCACAAGACTTGTCCTTTCATCAAAGGAAAAATTTCATGCATGATGTGAATTTTTTTTTTGGGATGATCCATACTTATATAAGAGTTGTGCCGATGGGCTTATTCGGCGTTGTGTGACAGAAGTTGAGATGTTGAGTGTTTTGGAGGCATGCCATTCTTCACCTGTAGGTGGCCATCATAGTGGTATCCGGACTACTCACAAGATCTTTCAATGTGGCTACTATTGGCCAACCATCCACCAAGATGATCATGAGTTCGCCAAGGCATGTGATAGATGCCAAAGAGATGGTGACATTTCGAGAAAGCTTGAACTCCCTTTAAATCCCATTCTTGTGATTGAATTGTTTGATGTGTGGGGTATTGACTTTATGGGCCCTTTTTTGAGTTCTCATGGGATGAAGTACATCCTTGTGGAAGTCGATTATGTGTCAAAATAGGTAAAAGCTATCGCACTTGCGAATAATTAAGGGAAGAGTATCACCGCGTTCTTGAGAAAGAACATATTTTCTAGATTTGGCACCCCAAGGACTATTATCAGTGATGATGGATCCCACTATTGCGACAAGTTGTTTAAGGGATTATTGGAAAAATATGGGGTCCTCCATAATGTGGCCACTCCTTACCATCCTCAACTAGTGGGCAAGTTGAGGTGTCAAACAGGAAGATTAAGCAGATTTTGGCAAAAATGGTAAATGCTGGTAGAACGGATTGGTCAAGGAGACTTGATGATGCTCTTTGGTCCTAAGGGACACCATACAATACTCCCATAGGTATGTTCCCATACCAACTTGTATATGGGAAGGCTTGTCACTTACTGGTTGAATTAGACCATAAGGAAATGTGGGCAATGAAGAAGTTGAAAATGGATTGGAATGAGGCTGCGAAACACAGGTTAAACGGGTTGAATGAGCTTGATGAATTTCTCTTGAAGGCATATGAAAGTTCATCCCTCTACAAAAAAAAAGATGAAGAAGTACCATGACCAAAAGATTGAGAAGCGCAATTTTTTTATTGGGGATTTGGTGCTTTTGTTCAATTTTAGGTTGCGTTTGTTTCTTCTCAAACTCAAGTCCAAATGGAATGGTCCCTATTTGATCACCAACCTATTCCCTCATGGTGCGGCTGAGTTGGAGAACAAGGAGGGTGTGAGGTTCAAGGTGAATGGACAGCGAATCAAAATCTATCTAGGGAATGTTGAAACGGTGAAGGAAGTGATCGAGGCATACCATCTTGATGAAGTCTGAGTAATCAAGAGTCCTCCGTCGTGCCGCGATGTTAAATCAACTGCTGATTGGGAGGCCACCTGATATGTATCCTCTAGCAAACAATAGGTTTTTCATGATTTTCTAGGCATAGTTACATAAGTTTTGCTTTTATCACTTATGTCACGTCTGAATGTTCGTTTATTTTTCTTTAGACGTGTTGGCTAGAGCGTAGAGTAGGGTCCTTATCCAATAAGTGTCCAGAAAACACAAAAAGATTAGCGTAATGGGTGTTAAATGTGCAGGGACCAAATCACCAGAAATCTGCCGAAAATTAGTCTGGTGCACCCATCGACAGACCGTAGGTAGGATCCGTCGTGCCTAGGTATGTTCTTTCAACTTTTCTATGTTAGGGCACTGTCGACGGAGGGTTCAACGGACCGTTGACCTGCTTAGGTTCTGTTGACGGGGAATCATTAATCCCTCACCCACCAACCCGACCCGACCCGTCTTTCTACATAATAAAAGTTTTTAAACTATTAAATTACCCACCTCTTCACATAACCTCCATAAAAATTTCCATCCCTGTTTCCTCTCATTTTATCCCAGTTCCTGACCCATTCACTCCCATTCTATCATAAAATTCCCACACTTCCCCAACTTCCACATAATCCATTCTCCCCCAAAATCTCCCATTTTCTTCAGTTCCTCTGTCAGTCGGTGTTCGTGGTTGTTGTTGTTGTTGTTCAACTACTGGTGTTCATACTCTTTCTCCTCTACTATAATTGTCAGGTATGTCTTTTGAGATGCAAGATTACTTTTGTTAATATTCCTGATTACCGTGATGTCTAACTATTTGGGTACTTAATTTTGGACCATTTTTCATGCTAAAACAAACACACAAAAGTCCTAAGTCCTTTAGAATACTGAAATTGAAAGGGATGGGCGTGTATTGTTATAAAAATAGTATTTGTTTGGATGATTGTATTCCTGACCTAGGGTTTGATAGGACATCAAAATGCATGTTAAAACTAGGAAAATTCATGCCCTACGAATGACGGGATGTTGGGTGAATGTTTAGTAAACTTTGGCCTAAGAATACTTCAATTTAGTATGATAGGGTACCAAGTTGGCTGCAAAATTGTGTTCTCTCAAGGTCAGAACGAGACCCCGTCGATGGACCTTCAATCCCAATATGGACCGTCGATCTCGTGACGGACCGTCGTTAGGGTCCGTCAACCCCAATTTGCCGAGTTTACTCTAATTATCCGTAGACGGACCCTTTTGAAGGACCGTCGTCCCTTCGATGGTTCATCTTGCACAACCTTCGACAATGTAAAAACCTTTGCTTCTGATTAATTATAAATTTAATCTAAGTTTCTGTCGACATACCCTTATAACGGTCTATCCTACACAAGTGTCAATAGAACCCTTTGACGGTCCATCCTGCACAACCGTCGATGGTGTTAGACCTTTGTTTCTGACGTTTTTATAATTTCTTCTAAGTGTCCCACGATAGACCCTTATGAAGGACCATTGTCCCTTCAACGGTTCATCCTACACAACCGTCGACGGTGTCAGAACCTTTATTTCTTACGTTTTTATAATTTCTTCTAAGTGTCTCACGACGGACCCTCATGACGGACCGTCCTACCTTCGACAGTCCATCCTATAAAACCGTTGACACTTTTAGAACCTTTATTTCTGATGTTTAAAAAAAATCTAAATGTGTCTCGACGGACCCCAATAAAGGACCGTCGATGGGTCTGTCCTACACTCTGTACTTCTATACTGTCATTCCTTTTCTATGTTTTGCTTTTTTCACTGGTACTGAATACTTCTCCCTACAGGGATAAATGGCATCTAAACACGATCGTGTCTACTCACGAGGGAGTTCCAAGTCAGTCGCCCCGTCGAGCTGGCTTATCATAAGCTCAGATGATGAGTGTGGCCCAGACTACATGCCACCAGGCACCCCTACTACCCATGTTGCCCCCCCCCCCATCCAAATAGAGCCAAGCCCACGAGCTGGCGCCTGGCGTAGTCACTGCCTCCCAGTTGGACTAGGAGCGCATTCTAACCGACACACCTTCTAGGTCAGCTTAACAGTCTGAGGGAGCGTTTGGTTCTGTGGAGGTATCCTGTTCTGAGGAAGATTTCGGCTTTTTAGAGGCTTCCAGATTGTAGGAGGCTTCTGCTTCTGCCTCATCTGATGAGGCTGCAAGTGCTTACTCTACTCCAGCACACCAGACTGGCATTCCCGCTCCGGTTGCATATCATGCCAACCGGTGGTGTGTCGAGGAGCAGTACCAAATCTACGATGATGCCAAGATGCCCAATGAAAAGGGGGTCATGACCCGAACCCTCACACTTAAGTGGCGGGTTCTCACGGGGAGTCTTCCCATGATATCGGTCATTTATGAGTTATTCACCCGACATCGGCTGGAGTGGATGGATCGACATGTAGAATACTATAGCTCGGAGATGCTCTGAGAGTTCTACTCCTCTTATGGGGCGACTATCCGATCTCAGCTGCGCAGGCGGGCAGCCCCGCCAATCCTGCACCGTTGGAGTACGTTCGACTCCGCGGCAAACAGGTTTACATTTCATTGCAGGCCATCCGCAGATTTCTCTATGGCACGGATGTTGATGCCATCCAGACTCCTCTCACCGCAGAGTTTAACTATCAGTGGAAATTGATCAAAGATGGTCGATTCCAGTGTGAGCCAGAGGTGAGAGAGACCACCAAGCGGTGGATTTCATAGTACCTCTTTGTAGATGGTGAGGCTTCCGATTGGGTGCGGGAGCCCAAGGGGAGTATCAAGAAGGCGAACCTCACCTTCACAACTAACTTCCTATGGTTATTTATCGAACACTTCTTTTCCCTCACTGCTGCTGATATTATTGTCACCTAGGATCATGTAGTGTCGATGGCTGCCATGATTGCGGGGTTCGTGGTAAACTTCGTATGGTTACTACAAGCGGTGATGCACGAGAGGGCCTTTAAGGACACTACTACTTACCCATTCTCGTGCATGGTTTTTTCATGAACCAGGTCTGCAGGAGTGTTTGTGTGGCACATTGATGTATAGTGTATTTAAAAAGTGTTACTTATTAAATCTCCTTAACTTTGTTATCCGCCTTATTTAATTTTTGCATGTTTTTCTCTATTTGGATATGAGGGTTCTCCTACTTATGTATTAGAGTCGGTGTACGTACGGTCTGATGGGTTGTGTCGTGGCAGAAATAAGGACGATGATGTTGGATTTTCCAGGTGGCACGTAGACCTATCAGATTCTCGAAAAAAATTGAATAAGGAGTTTTGAGTTATTAGCCACGAAACAATTTTTTCAAAAGATTTATCTTTATTTAGTTGGTTAGAATTTTGTTACAATTAGGAGTATGTTATAATTCAGTAACAATTCGAACTCTAATACTTGTATATATAGAGTAACAATGTACATGGATACACACAGAGGATAAAGTAACTCTGAGTTTCAAGAAATTAAAGTATGAAACTTTAAAATTTAAGTAAAGCTCTAATAAAGGTGTAAGAGGGAATAAAACCCCTTTGGATGCAAGAGGAACCACAAAATCCACACATATAATATGAGAAGTATTGAAAACAAAACATTGGATAGATTCTTAGAAACTATTTTAATATTTCTATTTCAAAATAAAAGATGATTCATACCTACAAAAAGTGTATACTAAATTAAAAAAATTAAATTTGAAACAGATTGAATCATAAGAATATCAAGACCTCTCTGTGGACACGTGATTTTTAACCCTTTCTGAGCTTCATTCTATTGTTTAGCTTTAAAAATCTATTTTTATGTATTTTCTTTGTATTACTTTTTATTTCATTTTAAGTGAATTTTACTTAAGAAAATTGAAAACCTGAAAAACAGTTTTTTTTATTACTATAATTTTTTTTAATTTGCAAGAAAACTCAAATATCAAGAGAAGTTTAATTTAATATACTTAATTTATCGATCAAGTTAATTTTATAAATTTAAATAATATACCTTATAATTATATAAATTTATTTTATGGATCAAAAAGCTTATCAATATCAAATTGAATATATAAATCTCCTTGAATTGATCATCAATATTTCTTTAATTGATAATGTACTTCATATCTGAACCATTAGTATATAAGACTTGATTTGTTAAACTACTCGAGGAGTATATAATTAATCAACCTATTTCATACTCTGATGATGTATCCTTTACATGTCATTATAATTGGGAGGTAATCACTACACTTGACATTCATTCAAGATCGAACGTATATAATAATACTATCTCACATTTCATGTTTGAATGGATTATATGTTAGCTCTTTATTTTCAGATAATGACATCACATATTAAGTTCATGATTAGACGACGGACTCATAGATTTTGTACATTACTCTAGATATATAAGTATAATTATCTCCTAATTTAGATTAACGTTGTTTCAGACTCTAAATATGTATTATAGATAATTTTATATTTATTCAACAAATTCTAATTTTTTATTCATAAAAGCATACAAAATTGTTATGCTTTTTGAACAAATAATTGTAGGTGTAAAATGAAATTTTAGTATCATGCATAATAGCAAAATTATGATTAAGAGAAATATTTCAAACAAACCGATCTCCCTATGTCACTTTTAGTAAAAGTAATGAGATTTAATAAAATATACTGACCTCATGAGGTCGGTATCCCATTAAATTTTAAGATAAACAAAAATTAATCATGTTAATTAAATAATATTGACATCGGGAGATAGGCATTTTATATTTCTTTTTAACTTATAAAAAACTGTCATTTGGAAAATGATTTTTTTAAAGTTAATTGAAAATACTAATTTATTGCATACTATTTAATTTTACCGACTTCCGGAAGTCGATATTATAAATTTTTTGTTTTGCACAAAATCGTCCAGGAAGACGATTTAAATCAAAAAGTTTCTCAATTTTGTTTTTTATATTAAATTGAGAAAAAAATACCGACATCAAGAGGTCAACTTTTTATTGTAATTCATTTAGACCAAGGGCATACCCTTGGTGATTTTTGTTGATTATTCAAGCAAACTTTTGGATTTTATTCTTTCTCATTGAAGTAAGTGCATGAATTCTTATATCATATATTGGAATATTGTGATTATGACTATGGGTAACTAAACTCCGTAACTAGGGTTGTGGGAACTATAGTCGAATAATGAGGTAAAATCTAACTAAAATAACAATTTTAGAATAGTGTCTTGCATGTATTGATAATTCTTTCGCTTATAATTCTTTTTAATGATGGCCAACGTTAGAGCTCGCCTTAATGCTACTTGTCGGACCAAAGAGGTAGATAACAGGAAAAGAATTATCAACATATATTTAGTGTATACTATCTAATAGGCTAGTATTGATTGATACGAGGTAATAACTTAGTCAAATATCGAATACGATGCTTAATATGAGGTAAAGATAAGGGTTAGTATAGCAACATACGTAGACGGACCAAGGTGCGGAGTGAAATTTTCTAGATGCTGGATCAAGGATTTAGAAATACATAACTTATCACTTTGCATGCAAGATTGTAGGAAAGAATTGTTATAGTTAGAAATATCAAGTTATGAACCTGTGGGGAACACGTAAACCCTAGTTACTTTTATTAATTGATTAAACTCCAACATTTGAATCTGGGAGTTGTCTCCTTCAATTTCGCTAGTTATTTTCATTAATTTATAAATAGAAAACCCCCCTTTTTATCAATTTTGCTTTCCAAGGAAGTAATTGACTGAGCAATAGTAATAATAGATTGAAGTTAAGTCTAAACTATTTTGCTCGTGGGAACAATCCCAACCTCATTTGTTGGGTTATTTACTTGACATGACCGCTTTACTTCTTATTTGAGAAGTAAGTTTGAGCGTATCAGCAACCCAGGGGGTTCAATCCAAATTATTTTTTTTCTATCTTCTCTCTCTGAAAAAAAATAAAAAAAAATAAAATAATAATGATAATTATAATAATAAACAATAAAAAATTAATAAGTAAATAAAATAAATAATAAAAATAAAATAATAAAAAACTAAGGAAGAGAAGAATGCCTAGGTAAGCCGGGATGAAAAATAAAGTCCTCCATATTAGAAGTATGTGTGGATGCAATGTGCATAATTTCTTAACACTAACCGGTTTGTTACTCCATTCAGAGAGATAAACAGAGAAAGAGAGAGAAATAAAGAGAGACATACTAGCATAAAGTTAGTTGGTTTGTGGTTAAACTAACATCACATCCTTACAATACAAGATCTAAAGGGAAACACAAAATGGCCCCCAAAGACGGAAATGAGTTGGACAATGATGAGATCCAAAACCAGATGACTTCACAAGAAATAGGGACAACAGAAGAGATAAAGGCATTAAACAACAAATGGCAGATATGTACGAGGCTTGGATGAGTGGACAACCTCCAGCGTCTTCAATTCGGGACTGTTTTAATACAAATATGTCTCTCCCTATCCTGGTTTCGACAAGTGATCCGATATATCCCTTGGATTTGGCCCCTATGCTAACACATCCAATGTCGTTGGAACTTCTATGGTGCACCTTCGAATATACCTATGATAAGTGATTCACTCTTTGTGTCAACTGCCCCGACTAATAGCATCCCGCAACCAACGATGGTGCCCAAATCCAACAGCGATCCTCTGCCCAAAGTTCGGCGTGATCACAGTTACACTCTTCAAGATGCCATTAAAATTCCAAACTCTCATCCCCACATTCATCAATATAGTTGCCTGTCGAAATTGAGAAGATGGTCAAGAATGAGGAACATGAAGAAATGGCTAAGAAAATGAAGAGTTTGAAACAGAGTATAAGAGATATGCAAGGACTAGGAGGCCACAAAGGCATCTCGTTCAGTGACTTGTGTATGTTTCCTCATGTCCATTTGCCTGCTAGTTTTAAAGATCCAAAGTTTGAGAAATACGATGGTCACAGAGATCCCATAGCTCATCTAAAGAAATATTGCAACCAATTGAGGGGTGCAGAGGGAAAAGAAGAGTTACTTATGGCCTATTTTGGGAAAATCTTAGTAGGGATTGCATATGAATGGTTCATAGATCAGGATATTACTAACTAGCACATATGGAATGATTTGGCTCGATGTTTTGTACAGCAATTCCAACATAATATTAACATTGTGCCAGGTCGCTCCTCGTTAGCCAACACGAGGAAAAAGACCACGGAAAAATTTCGTGAATATGCTATCAGATGGAGGGAACAAGCTGCTAGGGTTGAACCACCGATGAAGGAGTAAGAGATGATTGATGTTTTTCTGTAGGCGCAAGAACCTCATTACTTTCACTATCTGCTTTCTGCCGTCGGGAAGACATTCTCTGAAGTTAATAAGGTAGGGCAAATGGTGGAAAATGGCATCAAGTCTGGAAAGATTTTAAGTCAAGCTGCCTTAAAAGCCACAACGCAAGTGCTTCAAAATGGTTTTGGAAATATTGGAGGGAAAAAGAGAAGAGATGATGTGGCCACTATTGTATCAGCGTCCAGGACTCATGTCCAAGACAATTCCCCACAACACTATTTTCCTTGCCAAGCTCCACAATATTCTGTCCCATACACTCCCCCAACCACTTTTAGATAGCTTTAAAGAAGAGGTTGGAGGTTAGCTCCTTAACTTCAAATGGTATTTATCCAACGTCGTGAAAGTGTCATGTTTTCAATGCACAACCAATTGCACCCCCTTCTTATCCACAATGGTGTGCACCAACTCCACAAAATCATCCACCACCCCCACATGTTCATCAAAATACTGCTAGAATTCCTTTTCGTCCTAGACCACAATACAAGAAGGGAAATGGCGTTAAAGATGAGTTCACTCCACTATTGAGGAGTCGTATGCTAGCTTGTTCCAAAAATTAAGGACGTTGAATGTTTTGAGTCCTATTGAGAGAAAGATGTTGAATCCTCTCCCGAGAAATTTAGATTATTCTCAACATTGCGCATATTTTTCTAATGCCCCAGGGCACAACATAGAGAGATATTGGTATTTGAAAAGAGCCATTCAAGATTTTATCGATTCTAATCGAATTATAGTTGAAAGTCCGAGTGGACCAAAAATCAATCAAAATCCATTGCCGAGGCATACTGAAACAAACATGCTAGAAATGATTAAGGGTCATGAAGAGTTTGCATCTCTGTATAAGTCAATCCTTAAGGTTGAAACTAGCATTGAGAAGTTGGAAAATGCTTTTGATTTAACAAAAATGATGCCTTTAGGGGCGGAAAGTATGTTAGAAAAGTTGAGCCCATCAAACACACCCATCTTCACTGTGAAAAGAGCCCTTGAAGTTGTTTAGGCAAGTCTGAGTAAGACAAGATCGTTTGTCCCAACAAGGACAAACAAGCCTATCTTGATCGTGCAAGCGTCCCATATTCCTCCTGTGACTATCAGGCCTGTATCCCAGCTCCCAATGACTAACCCAAAAGTCGATCCTTGGAATTATAAGCCTACTATCGTCACATACAAGGGAAAAGAAGTGGATGAAGAAATATATGAAGTAGGAGGAATAACCTGTTCAGGATGATGTTTTGTCCCGATGGAATTAAAGAAAACTAAAAATGACCAAATAAAAATAAAGAGTCCGGTCACTGAAGGAGAGGAAGAGGGATTCCTAAGGAAGATGAAACTATTAGACTACTCCGTGGTGGAACAAATAAGAAAAACTCCAGCCCAAATCTCTTTTTTGTCTTTTCTAATACATTCTGATGAACATCGTAAGGCTGTAATGAAAATTTTGAATAAAACACATGTTCCTAGTAAAGTTACAGTGAGTCAGTTAAAGAAGATTGTTGGGAGAATATTTGAGGTAAACCTTTTCACATGATGAACAACTCAAAGAAGGTACAGGACATAACCAAGGCCTACATATCACTGTAAAGTGTGAGCTTTCATATGTCACTCGAGTTCTAATTGATGAAGGATCTGGAGCAAATATTTTTCCTTTATCAACTCTACAAAAATTGAATGCTAGTGCTGAAAGGGTCCGACCCGACAATGTATGTGTTAGCGCTTTTGATGGGTCAAAAACAGATGTCATTGGTGAGATAGAGCTCGTACTAACCATAGGGCCTGTGGATTTCGCTGTGAATTTTAAAGTGTTGGATATCAACACGTCCTACAATCTATTGTTGGGGAGGCCATGGGTGCATAGGGCTGGAGCAGTCCCCTCAACGTTGCATCAAATGATTAAGTTTGAATACGACCGACAAGAGGTGATTGTTCATGGTGAGGGGTATTTGTCAATCTTTAAAGACGCTTCCTCCCCTTTTATCAAGGCGAATAATGAGAATGAGGCACTGGTTTATCAAGATTTTAAGTTAGAGGTTGTTGAGCATGTCCCTGAGGGGAGTGTCATTTCAAAACCAAAGATACCCATTGCGTCTGTAAAGGTGGTGAATGAATTGTTGAAACATGGGTTTGAGCCGGGTAAAGGCTTAGGAATCTTCTTGCAAGGGAGAGCTTATCCAGTGAGTCTACGAAAGAGCATCGGTGCTTTTGTCTTAGGCTACCAACTTAGAGTCGAGGAAAAAATTAAGGCAAAGAAGTAGAAGAGACATGTATGGTCACTTTCCAAGCCTATACAAACAATCTACTGATCTTTCATCAAAGCCTGCGTAACAGAATCTTATTGATCATTTTTTTAGAGCTTGTGATGAAAGTAAGCGAAGAAATTATCAACTACTTTCAAGATTTATTTCTCGAGGTTGATATGGTGGAACTCGGAGAAGGAACTAGAGACAGAGATGTGCAATTCATTGGTCCTGATGTCAAGCTAAACAATTGGGAGGCCACATCTCTCCCCGTTAAAGACGAGTCTTAGTAGTCTGTCTTGTTTTATCTTTTGTCGTCTGATTCATTCAAGAATTGTAATTCGGATTTTATCTTGTCATTTTATTTAGAACTCTCTATTTCCCTTTTCAATAGGATGTAATTTAATCTTTATTTCAGTCTAATATATTTGTTCGTTTTCTTTTATACAGTTCTTTCTATGCCAATTCTAGTGATATGAGATGCATGCAGAATTTTTTGCCAGATCTTAATATCCAATCTAATCTTCGAACTAATATTGAAATAATAAGTCAAGAATCGAATATGATGAAGGCGGAGTATTTGAAGAAGTAAGGAGGGATTTCAATCATTTTGAAAATAAGTCAAATCAAAACATGAGTTAAACTGAGACGATAAATTTGGGGGATTAGGAAATTACTAAGGATACTAAGATAAGTGTACATGTTCGACATCAAAAGAACAATATAATCCAAGCCTTGATTTATTACAAAGATGTTTTTGCATCATGTTATGATGATATGCCTGTATTAAGCACTGACATGGTTGTTCACAAGTTGCCAATTGATCCTAATTTTCCTCCGATAAAGCAGAAGTTGGGTAAACCTAAAACCGACATGAGTGTAATAATTAAAAGGAGATCACAAAACAACTTGAGGCCAAAGTCATTCAAGTCGCTCAATATCCTTCTTGGTTAGCCAATATCATACCCGTCCCTAAGAAAGACGGCAAAGTTCGAATGTGTGTTGATTATCATGATTTGAACAAAGCAAGTCCAAAAGATAATTTTCCTTTGCCTAACATCCATATTTTATTGGATAATTGTGCTAAACATAAGGTTGCATCTTTTGTGGATTGTTCTGCGGGTTACCATCAGATTATTATGGATGATGAAGATGTAGAAAAAACACCTTTTATCACTCCATGGGGTACATATTGTTATCAGGTTATGCCTTTTGGATTAAAAAAATGCAGGGGTAACTTATATGAGAGCGATGACAACAATGTTTCACGAAATGATGCATAGAGAAATCAAAGTTTATGTGGATGATGTTATCATTAAATCTAAAAAACAGTCAAATCATGTGAAAGACTTAAGGAGATTCTTTGAAAGTCTCCGCAGGTATAGTATCAAGCTTAATCCTGCAAAATGTGTATTTGGAGTACCATCGGGGAAGTTTTTGGGGTTTATAGTCAGTCGAAGAGGTATCGGGTTGGATCCTTCGAAATAAAAGCAATTCAAGAATTTCCACTTCCAAAGAACAAAACTAAGGTTATGAGCCTTCTAGGAAGGTAAACTACATCAACAGATTCATTGCTCAACTCACAACAACTTGTGAGCCTATCTTTAAGTAGTTGAAAAAGAATGCCACAGTCGAGTGGACCGAAGAATGTCGAGAAGCTTTTGAAAGAATTTAGAATTACCTATCGAATCCCCCTATGTTGGTTCCTCCCGATCTGGGAATACGTTTGATATTGTATGTGTCAGTACTAGATAATTCTTTTGGTTGTGCACTAGGTCAGCATGATGACACATGGAAGAAAGTGCGGGCCATTTATTACCTCAGCAAGAAGTTTATTGTCTATGAAGCGAAGTACACCCTTCTTGAAAGAAGGTGTTGTGCCCTAACTTGGGAAGCATAGAAGTTGAAACATTATCTTTCATCTTACACTACTTATCTCATCTCGCATATGGATCCGTTGAAATATATTTTTCAAAAGCCCATGCCCACAGGCGGGCTTGCGAAATGGCAAAAATTGCTCATAGAGATAGACATTATCTATGTATTGTGGACTGCAATAAAAGCTCAAGCATTGGCAGATCATCACGCAGAGTACCCTATTGATGAAGAATTTGAACCAATTAAAACCTATTTTCCAGACGAAGAGATATCTTGTATCGATGAAGTTATTCACGATAACAATCAAGGTTAAGTTATTCTTTGATGGTGCCTCTACCAAGAAAAGAGTTGGAAGAGGAGTTGTTCTTATGTCTGAATCAGTGGAATATTACCCTATACAGCCCAACTTAGATTCTATTGTACTAATTATATGTCTGAGTATGAAGCGTGCATTTTGGGTTTGAGGTTAGCTGTTGACATGGGCATCCAAGAATTGTTAGTGTTAGGAGACTCAGACTTACTAGTTCATCAAATTCAAGGAGAATGGGAAACTCGAGACCCAAAGCTCATACCATATCAACATTGTTTACAAGGTATTTGTTAAGGATTCGTGTCGATAAAGTTTAGACAGATTCCCAGAGTGCACCATGAGATTGTATATGCATTGGCCACTTTATCTTCGATGCTCCAACATCCTGATGACGCTCATATCGACCCTTTATTCATACAAATTCGTGATAAACATGCTTATTTCAACATGATTGAGGAGGAATTTGATGGTAAGCCTTGGTTTCATGATATCAAAACATATCTTCATTCTGGAGAATATCCGTCAGATGTAACTAGTAATAAAAAAAGGACTATTCGACGACTAGGAATGGGTTTTTTATTAAGTGGAGGCATACTGTACAAGAAGAAATCCGATTTAGGTCTTCTAAGGTGTGTAAATGCTCAAGAGGCTTCCATAATCATGATTGAAGTACACTCATGAGTTTGTGGACCTCAGATGAATGGATATGTTCCAGTTAAGAAGATACTTCGAGCAGGATATTATTGGCTCACCATGGAGCGGATTCCATATGATTTGTTTGTAAATGTCATGAATGTCAAATACATGGTGATTTGATACATTCTCCCCCTTCTGAGTTGCATGCAATGTCTGCTCCATGGCCTTTTGTGGCATGGGGAATGGATGTGATTGGACCGATAGAACCAAAGGCATCGAATGGTCACAGGTTTATCTTGGTGTCCATTGATTATTTTACAAAGTGTGTGGAAGTAGTAACTTTCAAGTCAGTGACCAAGAAGGTCGTGGTGAATTTCAACATCATCTGTCAGTTGGTATTCCAAAGGTGATAATAACTGATAACGCTGCAAATCTCAACATCCACTTATTGAAAGAGATATGCTACCAATTTAAGATTGAGCATCGAAATTTGACTCCGTATCTCCCAAAGGCAAAAGGGGATGTAGAAGCTGCTAACAAAAATATAAAAAAGACACTTCATAAGATGGTGCAAAGTTCTTGACATTGGCATGAAAATTTGCCTTTTGCTTTGTTGGGTTATCGCACTACGGTCCGTAAGTCAGTGGGCGCTACCCCATATTCACTGGTATACGGGACTGAGGCAGTTATACCTGCAATGATTGAGACCCTATCTTTTTGAATAGTTGTGGAGGCTGAAATTGATGATGATGAGTGGATCAAAACTTGGTTAGAGCAATTAAGTTTGATTGATGAGAATTGTCTAACATCAGTATGTCATGGACAATTATATCAGAAAAGAATGGCACGAGCATACAACAAAAAGGTCAGTCCCAAACATTTTCAAGAGGGTCAATTAGTGTTTAGACACTTTTTACCACATCATGCCGAAACCAAAGGAAATCTTTCTCCAAATTGGAAAGGACCATTCATTGTTAAAAGGGTATTAACCAATGGTGCTCTTTACTTAGCAGATATAAAAGGCAAAGTGACAAAAATTGTCGTCAATGCTGATGCTGTGAAAAGATATTACATATGATCTGATTTTTGACATTAGAAACCCTTATGTTTGGGCTCGACATTTCAAGGGTTGATTCAATGGAATCTCTTGGTTATGATGTTTCCTTGACTTTTAAAAAAACAAATTGCCTGAACTACGTTCGACCTGATTCTTGTTTCGGTAATATACTTAGGCAGCCCTAATGTTGGGTTCAGTTCAACCAAATACAAATCCAAAAATTCATATTATAGTAAACTGGGGCAAAAGTCATTTTTTTATTCATTTGGTCTCTCATCTCAAAGCTCAAAATCAACCCGATCATCTAAAGTCAATCAAAGAAATGTCTTTGCATCAACCCTTGATATGTCGAGAGTAAGTTGGTTAAGGGTAGGTAAAAATCCTGAATGGGCAACATAAGACAAATGTGAGTAGAAAGAAATAAAATGAGAGTCTTATTGGTGAAAATTCTGACATGCACCATAAGCCAAACATGAGCTGGAGTAATTAACATAATAGAGTTTTAGTGGTAAAGACCTTCGTGAATATCATAAAGTGAATAAGGGTTCAAAATTATTTATGGTTTCATAAAGTTTCGGGATTCCACATCAAGATTGAATGGTAAATAATGTTTGATGAATATATTGGATAGCCATGTCTGAAAATCAATTCAAATTTCATGGCATGTTCAGTAGACTCGGCTCCCATACTCATATAAGTTTTTCTTTCTTCTTCTTACTTAAAAAAAAAGTCTTCATCGAATCTTTTCTTTTATTCTCATATAGTTCGTAGTTTTCTTATACTTTTCCTCAATTTTTTTGTATGTATTTGAGTCGATTCTTTGTCAAGAAACTAGGAAGGAATTTCAGGACTCGCTACCAAGTCTCTAAATGGTACTAGGCGAAGCATCAGGCTGATGAGTTATAATCTGTCTTCAAGTGTTGAATTCAAAAATTCTCTGATTCTATGAAGGCTAAATAATGAGTGTTGTGAGATAAATACATTGGATTTAGGTCCCAAAATAAGTAAATTTGGATGAAATTACATTCAATCAATAGAAAGTATTGACCGTTGGAAACAACCAAAGAGTCACAAGTTTTTGAGCCAGCCTTGTCGAAAGATGGAACCACAAACCAACCACCACCTTTTCAAACTCACGAATTTTTTTGTTGAAGCAGGGACACAAGTTGTTTCAAGATTGAAGATTCGAGGAACCTAGCTGTTCAACCTAGTCTACAACGAGCGAAATGGAAACCCTACAATAAAGACTTGTGGAATATTATATCAAAATTGGCTAATATATATCAAAATAACAATTACCTGAGAGTTGGAATATTTATTTTATTTTTTGTTATTATTATTATTGTTATTATTATTATTATTATTTTCTTTGAAGGAACTGCCAAGTAAAGAAGATAACATTCACAATGTTTTGTTGGTATTAGTAGTCTATTGAAAATTTTATTAGCAGGACCCTCCTAGATAATGGGACTAGCAGGACCCTCCTGGATAATGGGATTAGCAGGATGCTCCTGGATAATGGGATTAGCAGGACCCTCCTGGATAATGGGACTAGCAGGACCCTCATGGATAATGGAATTAGTAGGACCTTCCTGGATAATAGGACTAGCAGGATCCTCCTAGGTAATATGATTAGTAGGACCCTCCTGGATAATAGGATTAGTAGGACCATCCTGGATAATGGGACTTATAGGACCCTCCTGGATAATGCGATTAGCAGGTACCTCCTGGATAATGAGACTAGTAGGACCCTCCTGGATAATGGGACTAGCAGGACACTCCTGAATAATGAGATTAGATTACTTTCTCATAGGATAAACACTTCCTAGTCTTGATTTTTAGTTTTATTTTCTCCTAAAATAGACACTTCCTACTCGGAATTTATGTTTTATATTTATATTTTCTAATAACCCACTTCCTGTTGATCGAGGGGAAGGTGTTTGGCACCGCTCGATTCTCATAGTTCTAGCACGGTCGTTTTATTGACATTAGTATGACTTGACTTAATTTTCAAATATTATATTATTTAACTTAATAATAACATTATTATTTACCTTTAGATTTATTTTAAATTTATTTGAAATTGGTTTATTTATTTTATTTTTTTGTGCGTCCATTAATTTTAAACTTGAAATATTCATATATTATTTATATTATTTTTTTTACTTATATTTGTATTTTTTTTAAATGTTATTATAGGTAGCTAATATATAGGAATTAGAGTTTATCTAGAAAAGGAATTTTAGTGTTTGAGCGACTTTAAAATTGTTTTTTTAAAAATATATTTGAAATATGAGATACATTTTATAGGATTTTTGATTATTTTTTAGAAACAAAAATTAATATTTTGTATGACATTTTCTTTTGTATGTTCCATTTGGGTTCCTTTTTTTATGTAAATTTTATTTTTAATATTATTTTTTCTGACGTTCTATTAACTTTTTATTTGTTATTATTTTATTTTTTTTCTTTTACATATATTTTGTATACTATTTTATTTATTTATTTTGCTTTTTAATTTTTTGTTTTGGTTTTTTGTGTTTCTGTTATGCCCTTTTTTGGCTATTATTTTTTATTATTATTTGTATGTTCACGTTGTTAGCTTTTTCAATGCATGTAGCAGCCTGACTTCCTCACATCTTTTACTAGTCAACTTTTTATCAAGAAAACACGCAGCTATTTAATAGCATTTTTTAAATTGTCATTTTGAAGAATGTCAAAAGTTCCGCCTAAGTGGCTAGTTCAGCCTCCATTTCAATTCTAGGTTAAGATATTCACCCAAAAATCAAGGTTGATATCTTAAAGTCAAAATTCAAGAAAAAACTGCATGGATACAAGTTTTTACATTTGTTTTTCTTTTTACTATTAGCTTTCAATTTTATATTTTTTAAGAGTCTCGATCTAGAGCCTCGTTGGAACGTTTGTTAACTCTAACTCATCTCCTTGAACTACACTTGACCTGATTCCCCTATAACCTGGGACATGTAGGCTGTCCAAAATAAGGACTCAGTCGCATAGATTTTGGTCTTTTGGATAAGAGTTCGGTCAAAATTTGTCACTTTGTCTACTTCATTGTTTGAAAACTCTTCGTGTTTCCAGTCAAAGAGGGGCAAACTGTAGACACATAATTTTGACCAAATTTAAGTTTTATACCCTTTTTAGAGCTTAAATTTTTTTTTTTCAATATAAAGTAGATATTTTATTTAGTAAGTTTATTTTAAAGAATTTGAAAACAATAAAAATAGAGTTACCCTTTAAGTTACATTTCTTTGATTGATTCAAAATTTAGCAAATAAAATTATTGATTTTAATATTTTCTTAATTATATTTCTTGATTTAGCTATTTCATATTTTTATAATTAATGCCAAAATAACTAGTTGTTGTTGTTGTTGTTATTATTATTAATATTATTTTTATTATTATTATTATTATTATTATTATTATTTATTAACAATAAAAATTAATAATAATAACCTACCCATTACCCCCACTTAACCACTATCCCCTACCACATTCCCACATACCATTACACTACCCCCACCTGCCATGAAAAAACCATCAAAAACTAACTCACAACCCCCCTATTATACTATAAAAATTACACAACAAAAAAAAAGAGGAGAGGAGAAACGAAAAGAAAAATCAGCGAGGAGGAAGAAAAAAAAATCAGAAAACGAGAAGAGGAGAAAAAAAGGGAAAGAAGGGACAAAGAGGAATCAGCAAACAAAGAGGAAAAAAAAAGAAATAAAAAGAAAGGAGGAAAAAAAATAAGAAGAAACAACAAAGAAAATTTTTCATTTTTTTTCTTGAAAAACACACGCAGAAAAAATAGTGGAGTTCGAGGTTTCAAGTTCGTGGTTCCTAAATTCTTTCTTTTCGTGAAATAATTTCCACAAGAGTTAATACTTAATTTTATTTTGTATTAGTTTTATGTCATGATAATACAAGAATGGATTGCAATATATTGAAGTTGTTAAATTTGTTATGTGATTAAACCATTAATATTTATTGATGTTATTATATTAAGTATGTTCAAATATTTCATACCAACTTTATGTTTAGATCCTTTGTATAGTTATATTTAGTGTGAAATTGTTTTAACAAACCGTGATTTATTTCATATTTAAATAACCCATAGTTTATTTTATATTTTAGTAAAATTATTGTCCCAGTCATTTTAATTTTTCATAATTAGTTTTATAATAATAATATATGTAGCTATTTTATAAATATATTAATTTTAGTTAGTAGGATGTTCGTTTAATGTTAATGACGTAAGAAAATGAATAAAAATCGAAGAAAAACAAAAACAAACAAATAAATAATAATACTAATAATAATAAAAGAAAAAGAAAAAGTTAAAAATAAAATGTGAGAAAGAATATAATAAAAGGGGGAAAAGAGAAAACAGAAGGAAAAAATAAAAGAAAAAGAAGTATGAAAAATAATATTAAAAAAATGCTATGGAAGAAGAAAGAAAAAAATCTTTTGAAAGTTTCTTTATCCAAACAGAAAAAAAGTAAGTTAAATTAATAAAAGAAACGAATAAAACCTTGAAAGAAAAAAAAAGTAAAATAACAATAATAGTAAAACATGAGAAGGTGAAAAGAAAAAAAAAAGAAACATAACAAAAAAAATAACAAAAGAAAAAATAAAATAAAAAATATCTTATTTGATTCTGCTTTGTTTGATTTAATTTATAATATATATATATTTTTAATTAAAGGGCATAGATTAATAAAATAAGGTAGTTTTTAATATATTTAAATAAATCATAGAATGAGGGTAAATGACATTTTTACTATTAACCTAAATAATATATCATCCAAAATTAAGTCAAGTCATATAAAAGTCAATAAAGTGACCATGCTAGAACCATAGGACTCGAGGGCTGCCTAATACCTTTCTTTCGGTCAACAAAATTCCTTACTGAATTTCTGGTTTGCAAACCAAACAAAGAGTCATTTCCTTTTGATTAGGGATTAAACAAAAAAGGTGACTTGGAACACTGTAACTCAATTTCAAGTGGCGACTCTAAAAGAAAAATTAAAATAATCCCTTAATAAATAACGTCACTTAAATTGGAAAAACCCTTACGCCGCCGCGCGGAAAAGGGGTGTGACACTGTGAATTCATCCAGCAAAAACTAATCTCAAAGAACCCACAACAACAAAATGAAAAAGAAGAATTTTACCATGGGAATGAAAAGAGATGTTTTCTAGCTTGACAACAGTGAGGCTCGTGCAAGCTTGCTACTGTTATATCTTTTGAAGGGAAGTACTAGTGAAATTGGTCAAGTTATTTCTGTGAGTTCAATTCGTGAAAATAGTTTCTAGCAGAAATGCAAGGTCATGTTACATAAAATGGACCCTTGTAGTTCAGCCTTTCTTTGGACCCTGTGGATAGCGAATAATTAGTGCACCGAGCTTTTATTTTTTAAGTTGTTACTGTGGTGAACGTTAAAGAGTTCTTGTATCCTTGAATTTCTAAAACTTGGAAAATAGGACCATTAACAAGGTAGGGAAACTAGACATTTCAATTTTCAATTTAAGCAGATAAGACAATTATTGCAGCAATTTTCCTATATAACAGAAATATACTAAAAACCTCTTTACAACAAAACTTGCCATAAAAATAAACTTACATCAATTTAAACAAGTTTGAATCGATTATATGATCCTCAATTCGAAATCTTATCCCTAAGCAAATATACCTCATGTTTATTTCTTGTCACCACCCCACATGTCAATGCTAAACAATACAAGTAACAAGCATTCATTAGCATTCTTTTTTTATTCAGCCCATTAATCAACAAGTTAAATGAAACTTTATTGGGAAACTTTCCATCTTCCATCATAAGAACAAAACTAATAATGCCTTCTAAACTTTTCCATTCAAAAAAAGTACATGAATTTGATTAGAGAACGTGAATGCCTTCGAAATGCCAAATTTTAAAAATCTCATACAAATCAAAGCAAATGGATGCCTATATTTGAACAAATTTTAACCACTTAGACAAAAATAAGAATGAACACAGAAGAAATCATACTAACAAGAAAAGACGCCATTTTTTGCATCGAATAAGCTATTACATAAATAAACCTAAACAAACAAACACCACAACAATTTAAATACTGCCTACTTGACCGAATCATGATTAATTTAGTGATACAAACAAACTAAGGTATCACACATGCTTATCATTGACATAAAATCCAAAAAATACGAAGTTATGTTAGAAGGCAACAAGGAGAAAACTAGATAACCTTTTTGGAATAAGATTAGATCATTTCAAAGCTATGTCAATCCAAAACAACATTTCATCAATTTACATACCACAGTCCAAAGGTGAGTAGAATCGAAGCTTGAGACAAGAACATTCACCTGAGCTTGAGAAGGAGACAAGAGCTTTCACCTAAGGCAGAAGCTTGAGAAGGAGACGGAGCTTTCACCTAAACCAGATACCAAGTATGTCCAAAAGCCATTGTTAGGTAGTTAGCTGCCTCTAAAATGCTCATCCAATAAGAAGTAATGACAGAAGCTTTCACCTAAGCAAGGAGATGGAGCATTCACCTAAGCCATGAGTCAGAATCACCTCACTGATTTCGCCGGAGGAGGTGGGAGCTTTCACTTGAGAATTTTCACCTTTCACCTTTCACTAAGAGTAAACCCTATTATTTAGGGACTATGTGTTTTTCTTTTCTTTTTTTTTGTTTTATATGGATTGAAAACTTAGTTAAAACAATTGAAACAAACTTAGCAACGGATTATGACATCAGTCACTACTAAATAAAAATGTATTTACTCAAATTAAATTCTAGTGATGGGTTATTTTGTCATTATATAATTTAAATTTCATAAAAATATATTTATAATTCTAGCAACCATTTTCCATTTCTAATTCCGTCACGGAATATTAATAAAATTTTCAACCCTACTTTGCTGCAAAATCTATAGCAAAAATTAGGGCACCAAATTTTCCCGCTATTTTTTTTGCGACTAAAAAAATATTTCGTCGCAAATCCGTTGCTATATCACAACTCAAAAAATTATTTGTAATTATTGTAAGAAAATGCCTATTTTCATTGCAAATCTGTTGTTATATAGCGACATAATGCAATTTGTCGCTAATATCCGTCGAAAAAAAACTATTTTTTAGTAGTGCTTATGGACCTCCAAAGCCGAATATTTGATCTGTCCACAACTTCATGAGCAACAGGATTATCAATAACAATATCATTGTTATTATCAACATCAAAATATTGATTTTATACATGATTCAGGGTGTTACCATGATTATCAAACCCAACAACATCACGCACACTTCTGTGAGGAACTTTATCATGATGAACTATACCATCAAAACTTGAAGATTCTAGCTTCTGCGCTTTCTCAATATCTTTAATTGTTTGATTCTCCATGAAGATAATATCACAGCTTCTCAAAAGTTTCTTTTCAATCGGATCATATAGCCTATAACCGAATTCATCAAGGTCATATCCAATGAAGATGCACTGTCTTTTCTTGACATCTAACTTTGACCTCTCATCTTTTGACACATGTACAAAATCTTGCAACCAAATACTCTCAAATGGTCATAGAAAACATCCTTTCCATACCAAACATTATTAGGTACATCACTTTTCAAAGAAACAACATGAGATAGATTAATAACATGTGCAGCAGTCAATAAAGCCTCACCCTAAAATGAGTTCACCAACTTTTCTTCAGAAAGCAAACATCTAACTCTTTCCATCAAGGTCCTGTTCATCCTCCTAGCCAAACCATTAAATTGAGGAGTCTTGGGAGGAGTCTTCTGGTGTCTAATACCTTGATGCTTGCAGATTCGTCAAATGGTCCAAAATATTCACCACCATTATCAGTACGAATACATTTTAGTTTCTTTCAAGTTTCTCTGTCAACTGAAGCCTAAAACTGCTTGAGGACACCTAACACTTGGTCTTTAGTCTTCAAGACATAGTCCCAATGTTTTCTCGAGCAATCATCAATGAAAGTGAAAAAGTAGAGTGCACCACCCAATGTCTTTGTCTTCATTGGACCACATAAATCAGACTGCACCAACTCAAGCAAATCTGTCTTTCTCGAATAGGGTAGGACTTAAAGGAAACTCTATTTTATTTACCAGTCAAGCTGTGCTGACATTTTTCTAATTTAGCACTTTTGAAATTTGACAATAATTTCTTCATGACTAGAACATTTAGTGCTTTCTCGCTAATGTGGCTAATTCTTTTGTGTCATAACGTTGAAGAGTTATCTCTCTCAACCGCATTCACCATATCAACATAAGAAGATTTTGTAGTCCAGTATAGACCACAATGTTTGTTACCACGAGCAACAACCAAGGAATACTTAATGAGCTTCTATTTTCCATCCCCGTTGGTACTAACATATCCTTCATCATCCAAAACACCAACAGAAATCAGGTGCAGACGAACATCAGGAGCTTATTTCACATTGTTCAAAACTAGTTTAGTTCCAACACTAGTTTCCAAACAAATTGTACCAATACCAATCACCCTAGAAACACTCTCATTACTCATATTCAAGTTTCCAAAATCACAATGTGTATAGAAAGAGAAAAAATCCTTCCTTGATGTCACATGAAATGCCACACACCAATGTCCACAACCCAGCTTGACTTATGGCAAACGATATTTATCATGTCTGCATCATGACCAGTAACAAGATCATTGGTGGTGACACTGTCTAGACAATTTTCATTGCCATCTTCTTTGGTTTCCTCTTTATTTTTGTTCTCCCTCTTCAACTTACTGCAGAACTTTTACTTTTATTTCACAATGATAGCACTCAATATTCTTAAGTCTACCTGTAGATTTTCTCTTATTTTGTTCTCCATACTAAGAACCACGAGTTTTCTTTTTCATTTTTGAGACTAGTTATCAGGACATCCGATGAAGAAGAACCTTGAGTTTTTCTTCTCATCTCTTTGTTCAAGACAAAAACTCTTAGTGGAATTCATAGAGATCACACCATCCGAAGCAGAAATTGACAATGAAGTTCTAAATGTTTCCCAAGAGTCTTGTAGGGAACCAAGTATAAGTAAGCCTTGAATTTCTTGATCAAATTTAATGACTATAGAAGATAACTGGTTCATGATCCCCTGAAAATTATTCAGATGGTCTGTCATCGGAAAACCATCAAGATACTTTAACTTCAACATCTACTTTATTAAGAACATTTTGTTATTGTCAGTCATCCGAGCATACAAACATTCAAGATGCTCCCATAGAGTTCGAGCATGTGTCTCCCTAAAAATATTGTTCAACATATTATCGTCGACTCATTGTCTAATGAATCCACAAACCTGTCTGTGCAACAGATTTCACTCTTCATCTGTTTTATTATTAGGCTTTAAAGTGGTAAATACTGATTTGTAAAAATTCCTGACATAAAGCACATCTTCCATTTTCCCCTTTCAAACGTCATAATTAACACCATTCAAGGTAATCATTCTACTTGTGTTGGCTTTCATTGTTTTTCCCAAAAAATATTGTTATCACAAATCAAAGTATATTTTTTCTGATGTGAAAGTTTTGTGCTTCAACCATAGAGCATACTCAGATAAAACCTTGGCTCTGATACCTGTTTGTTGGGAAAAATGCAGATAAGCACAAAAATATATATGGAAAAAATAATAAAAATTACATGGGAAAATAATTACACCAAGAATTTTATGTGAAAATCCTTCAAAATTAAGGAAAAATCACAGGCCAAGAGGAGCAATTAATATCACTTTATTTAGAAACTTTTACACTATGTAGTCACAAATACAATACTCAAAGTGACTACCACACACTCAAAAAGAACAACACTCTTTCGGTTTCCACCTTACTAAAATATCGCTCATACTCTATTTTTCTTCACAGACTATTTTTCTTGTATAGTTTATGGAATACCTCACTTTGCTCTCAAAATGGTTTTTTTATCTAACTTGGTGTGTTCTACAAATTAGCAAGAATGTTCTATTTATAGAAGGATAAAATCATGTCTATGTCACTAATCATCATTTATTTTCAACTCTAATTACTATTCCTTTTTAACAATCACTTGTAGCAATTGAATAAAAAAAGTTGACCAAAAATATGGGATGGATTCCACAATATACAGGTTCAAAACACAAACCTTTGCTAAAAGGAGATTATTTCATTCAACAAGTAGTGCCTTAAAGTATATTCGATAACACAAAAACTAATCAAATTTTTGAAGTAGCAACAGATAGAAGTGGAACATAGAAGTTACTCAACTTTATCACACACACAAAAATAATTCTTTAAACACTTAATTAAATAATTTCTTCACCATAGTCAACACTTCTTAGTTCACCATCAAACAGTTAACCCTAATCTGACTTTGATTTCCAGTTAATGGCTTGATATTACCCATCTTAATCATAGAATTAGCAAAATCTTTAGAAAGAATCCAAGGGTTTCTGCTATAAGTGTTAAGAAGATTATCCGTTTGACCACCACTAAACAATTCTTGATCAGAGTGAAAAAGCCCTTTCTTTGTTACCAAATTATTGAAATACTTTGTATCGAAAAATGATGGATTTTGATAAAGTGGTGCAAGATTTGAATCACCTCTGTTCTTGGACAACTAGATTGTCTTTGTTTTGCAAAATTTGAATCAATGCTTTTAGTCTCATTGTAAATGTGATTCCTTAAAGTGATACACTGAGCAAACCCTGATGTGTGTCCACCGAAGAGTGCAACAAGATCTTTCTCATTCAATCCTTGATTCTTGAAGTTGTTGATTAGTGAAGTTCAGTCCATAATGGAGATGGAATGTCATTGTTGGCTTGTGTTCTGCTGGCTGTGGTTGAATCCCTTCTTCCTAGTGGCACTTGCCATGATGGTCCTCTTAACTATATACAACGCGAATGGTGAAAAATAATTTTTTTTCTATCCTGTCACTAGTCATAATTAATGAATTAGTAAGTTACTTGTAAATAAGGTATGTGATGTGCTATATTGTCAATGTATGTAAGTTAAAATTGTGTGTATTGATTCACATATTGTGCAATAAGTTATAAATTGTGACTCAACAAGTATTATGGAGGATATATGTTATAGTTTCATTTGAGAACACTAGAGACTCCTTGCACTAATTTCAATACTTATTAGACCACAAAGTATTGTAGTTAAATATAAAACAAAAATTTGCTAATATCACAAACAATATTTCATTAGTTTAATAATATATAAACTTCGAAAGTTAATATATGGATGGAAATGGAGCTATAATAAACGCACGGCAACTACGGAGTTAAAAGCTGCAACAATTAAGATATCTACACAAGATACAATTGAACGTCCACAAACTTTATCAACCTCCGATTTGATCCTATCAATTACTTCAAATCCTCTGGCTGAATTGTTATTAGCAAAAGCAGTTTTCTCGCTATCAACTGTAGTCGTTTAGTCTAGAAGGATAGAAGCATCACAACCCTAAAACTACGGAGACTTTAGTAACATATACCACACACAACAATATAATAGCAAAAATGAGTACGTACATGAAAATAAGTAAACTTACATTGACAAAACAATCATGAAAATGCAAATGCAATATAGATTCTCCCATTCACCTTTTTTGTCGAACTACATCTTGAACAAACCTTTTAATAGTTGGCAAAGCTTTGGGACATACTTTGTAGTAGAAATAAGGTGAAAGAGAGTGTAACGACCCTTTTGGTCGTTTTGAGTAATAGAGATTTTTTTATACTTGATAAAATACTTCCGATAGATTTAAATGGGTGTTTTGGACTATTCATAATTATAATTATGAAATTAGTGGAGTAATTTTAATTTATTTAGTTGGTGGTTAAAGAAGTTATCATTAAAATTTATAGTGGGTCACTTTATCATTTATTATAATTAGTCCTAATAATAATAATAATTAGGAATTCCTATCCAGAGTTAGAAACCTAAGAGAAATGGCGACACAATCACTAAAGAGGCGAACGAGTGCTTCAGGTATGTTTAGTATGCATATATGAATTTGATGAATTATGTAGATATGAAAACTATTATTATTAAAATTATATTTTGATTTGGAGAAATCGGAATTGAATATAATTGTAGTGAATATAGAATTATTTATTTATGTTAGTGAGCAAAAATATAACAGAATTGGAAAAATATAAAGATGTAGGCATGACGATTGGTGAGATTATAAGTGGAACAATTAATACTTAAAAATTAATGTTGCAGGGAAGGTTATTATATATTATATTTTTGTGCAATTGAACAGTAATGGTTATTTATGGAATAGGGTGTTAATGTTATGGGTAAATAACAATTTGAATGATTCAATTTGTTATTTTTGTTTATGTCTGGGTTTTCAATTATTTTTTTATACAAATTGAAATAGTCAAGCATTAGTTAATATTTTCAATTATTAGGTGATAGTCATAGAGGCTTACATTCAGTATATAGTTGCTACTAGATTCCGTAACCAGTGGCTTAATTTTGAAGTTTACTACTTACCATCATCTTATAAATAGAGTTTAGTATATTAAGATAGATAATTAAATATTAGGTGTATCGAATTATTTTAAATTCATTAAAATTATTTTAATTAGGAAAATTAAGACCTACCCTTAGGTTTGAATTTTAGGAAATTATTTATATAATAAAGTGGATTTTTGGTCGAGACTAAAGATAGAATAATCCGAGTGTTATGGGATTGTCAACTTACACCTTATGTATATATATATATATACTTGATATATTGGGAGGATTCAAAGGCAATGAGAAAAGGAAAAGTGTTGGAGAAGTAGTTTCTTGACTTCGGCTCTCCAGTGGAGGTAGGTTATGGTTTATTTCTATTTGATAGATAAACTCTAAATAGTGATTGATATGTATTGAGTGATATTGTAAAGTCTACTATGTATTTGATTGTGTGGTTGTATGTTTTGATTGTGTGGTTGTGGTTGGCCTAAAATTATGAGAGTGTTGAATTTCAAAACTTCAACCCTCTCTATTAAAATGACGCCTTGAATAAAAAAGGCATGCTGAAATAAAATAATAAGATAATTGGATCGGAGTGTCACATTCCGACACGATACTATGGGATCGGAGTGTCACGTTTTGATACGGTATATGGAATCAGTGTGTCACATTCGACACGATAACATTAAAGGAAAGGAATCTTGAATTAACTTAATATACTCAAACTCAAAGAATCTATTTCCCAAATGAGTATGGTGTGGAGGCATGAGTCCTCATAGGTGTGCTTGATGTTGTGATTGATGGTGTACCTATTATGGTGTTGTTGTCAATGGTTCATGTGTTTGTTGTTGCCACCTGATAAGTATTGTAGTTTATTTTATATTATTATTCTATGTATATTGGTTTCTATTTTGACTTGGTCGATGCTACCTACTCAGTACGTGTTCCTTGTACTGACCCATACTTGTATTTTTTTTTTGTTCTTTTGTGGAGTGCAGCAAGTGTACCATCGGCTTCAACTCGCCCTCCGCTCTAGTTAGTCTCCAGCACATCAGAGTTCAGGGTGAGCTATTATTTCTAGCTCGTGCTGGATTCTCTCATTCACGTCTTGATGTCTTTGAATTTCGGACATGGACCATCTTTTTACTTATTTTGGTTTCTTAAATACTCTTAGACTTTGAAATTTGAGGATAGATGTTCTTGATGTAATGATTCCAGATTTTGGGGATAATAAGTGTTAAACTTTAGAAGCTTATTTAATTGGTTACACTTAATGTTTTGGATCTTCCGCATTATTTTTGGTTATTCATAGTTGAACTATAGGTAAATGTTGGGGTTTAAATTTGTTGGTTCGCTCACCTAGTAGGTTAAGTGTGGGTGGTACTCACGACTCGTTTTGGGTCGTGACAAACTTGGTATCAGAGTGTTAGGTTTGTTAGTTTCATCACACTAGGATGAGTCTTGTAGAGTCTTAAGGAACGGTATGAGGACGCCTTTACTTTTCTTCGAGAGGCTATAGGACTGTAGGAAAACTCCATTCTTTCTTCTTTCGTGCTATTACTTGGATCCAATTGGTATCTAGGTGATACAAATTGATATCTGACATCCTCACTCAATTTCACAGATGGTTGGAACTAGAGCAACAACTGTGCCAACAGCTACACTGTCAAGACAGGGTGCGTCTGAGCCAACCATTGGGGCTGTAACTCGAGGAGGAGCAGTGGCAAGAGGTCGTGGTAGAGGTCGCAAGAGGACGCCCACTAGAGGTAGAGGACAAACACCTGGTCCAGATAGCAATAGAGCAGTGACTTCTCCACCGACTGATGAGGTAGTGAGAGAGGGTGAGGAAGGGGAAAATTAGCAGGTTCAGGATAAGGAATTACCACCCCAGCCTAACCCAGAGATTGTTAATCAGGTTCTTACTTATCTTAGCGGGTTATCTGATCAGGGCCAGACACCTCCTGTGTTTTCTGCACCAACACCTCAGGTTTAGGGAGTACAACATGCAGCTGTTGTGGCTCCCCGCATGGATGCATCATTGGAAGTAGGTACGTTTCCTCGATTGACTACAGGGTCTGTAATGACAGGTGATCAACATGAACTTTTCATTAAGTTCTTAAATTTGAAACCTCCAGTCTTCAAGGGTGCTGAATCTGTAGATGCCTATTATTTTTTGGTTGATTGTCATGAGCTGCTACATAAGATGGACATAGTAGAACGATTCGGTGTTGAATTTGTGACCTACCAATTTCAAGGGGATGCCAAAATGTGGTGGCGGTCGTATGTTGAGTGTCAACCAGCAAGGGCACCACCTATGACTTGGGCATCATTTTCTAGGTTATTTATGGAGAAGTATATACCCCGAACTTTAAGAGATAGGAGGAGAGATGAGTTCCTGAGCCTAGATCAAGGAAGGATGTATGTTGCTGCTTATGAGGCCAAATTTCGTGCACCATCCAGGTATGCCACTCAGTTTTGCTTCAGTCCACAAGAGCGGATTCGCCGCTTTGTGAAAGGATTGAGGTCAGATTTGCAGATTCCAGCCTTACAAGTAGCTGCTACAGCAAAATCCTTTCAGGAAGTGGTTGATTTTGTGATAGAGGTAGAGGGGGTGAAGCCAGACGACTTCACCACAGCATTGACATTTAAGAAGTTTCGTAAGGGAGGTGAGTTTAGTGGTTGTTACTCCAGAGGGCAAACTTCAGGAGGTTATCCAGCCCGTCGTATTCAGTCTTCATTGCAGGCTTCAGCTGGGGGTCCATCGCAGACCATTCAGCCTTTTTCTGAGTTTGGAGGTTCTCCAGACTTCGTCATTTTCACAAAGACTTCTACTTGACTCCAGGAATTGTTATGGATGTGGAGAGGTTGGACATATTACGAAATTTGTCCAAAACAGAGTTATAGAACCCTAGTGGTTAAAGGAAGAGGTGGTCATGGTAGAGGCCGCCATTCTGGAGGACGCGGTGACCAAGGTAATGGTGGTCACCAATTCTGTCAGGGTGGTGGGCAAGTTGGAACTACTGCAGCGCAGCTTGGTAGGGGCAATAGACAGACAGGTGATACGGCTCATTGTTATGCTTTCCCAGAGAGGTATGGAGCAGAGACATCTGATTCTGTTATCACAGGTACTCTTTTGGTCTGTGATTGCATGGCTTCTGTATTGTTTGATCCTGAATCAACATTTTCATATGTATCTTCCTCATTTGCTACTAGTCTTGATTTATATTGTGATTTGTTTGACATGCCTATTCGTGTCTCTAATCATGTGGGTGAGTGTGATAGTTGAGAAAGTTTATAGGTCTTTCCTTGTGACTTTTGTGGGGAGCAATACTTACGTAGATTTAATTATTCTAGAGATGGTTGATTTGATGTAATTCTGGGTATGACTTGTCTTTCTCTAAATTTTGCAATCTTAGATTGTAATGCTAAAACTGTGACATTGGCCAAGCCTGGGACAGATCCGCTAGCGTGGGAGGGTGAATATATTTCCACTCCAGTCCGTATTATCTCTCGTCTTCGTGCTAAGAGGATGGTGAGTAAGGGTTATTTAGCGTTCTTGGCACATCTCAAAGATGATACTTCCAAAGTACCTTCGATTGAGTCTGTTTCGATAGTCCGTGAGTTTTTGGATGTCTTTCCTGTAGACCTTCCTGGTATGCCACCGGATAGGGATATTGATTTTTGTATTGATCTGGAGTCGGATACTCGCCCTATTTCCATTCCCCCTTATAGAATGGCTTCAGCTGAGTTAAGGGAGTTAAAAGCCCAACTTCAGGAGTTGTTAAGTAAAGGTTTTATTAGACCGAGTGTATCCCCTTTGGGTGCTCCTGTTTTATTTGTGAAGAAGAAAGATGGAAGTTTTCGGATGTGCATAGACTAGAGGCAGCTTAATAAGGTAAATATTAAGAACAAATATCCCATTCCTCGAATTGATGATTTGTTCGATCAGTTACTAGATGTTTGTGACTTCTCTAAAATTGATTTGAGATCCGGTTATCATCAATTGAAAATACGGGCAACAGATGTGCCAAAGACTGCTTTTCGAACTAGGTATGGGCATTATGAATTCCTAGTAATGTCTTTTGGGCTTACGAATGCCCCTGCTGCTTTTATGAGCCTGATGAGTGGGACTTTTAAGCCATATCTGGACCTCTTTGTTATTGTATTTATTGATGATATACTGATATACTCAAAGAGCAGGAAAGAACATGAGGAGCATTTGAGAATTGTATTGGAGTTGTTAAGGGAGAAGAGGCTTTATGCCAAATTCTCCAAGTGTGAGTTTTGGCTCGATTCAGTGTCCTTCTTGGGGCACCTGGTTTCTAAGGATGGAGTGATGCTGGATCCTTCTAAGATTGAAGTAGTGAAGAGTTGGTTAAGACCTACAATGTTACAGAGGTAAGGAGCTTTGTTGGTTTAGCTAGCTACTACCGTCGATTCGTCAAGGGATTTTCTTCTATTGCTTCACAGCTGACAAATTTGACTAAGATAATTGTTCCATTTTTATGGTCGGATGAATGTGAACAAAGTTTCCAGAAACTCTAGACCTTGTTGACTACTGCACCAATTCTTACTTTGCCAGTGGAAGGTAAGAATTTTATTGTTTATTGTGATGCATCTTATTCTGGTGTGGGTGCAGTTCTAATGAAGGAGAAGAATGTAATTGCTTATGCTTCGAGGCAATTGAAAGTGCATGAACGTAACTATCCGACCCATGATTTGGAGTTGGCTGCAGCTGTGTTTGCATTAAAGCAATGGATACATTATCTATATGGGGTCAAGTGTGAAGTTTATACAGACATCGTAGTTTACAATATGTCATTACTTAGAAATATTGGAATTTGAGGCAGAGGAGGTGGATGGAACTATTGAAAGACTATGATATTACTATTTTGTATCACCTAGGAAAAGCTAATGTTGTGGAAGATGCTTTAAGTAGAAAAGCAGGGAGCATGGGTAGTTTAGCCCACTTACAGGTTTCTAGGCGTCCATTGGCTAGAGAGGTTCAGACTCTGGATAATGACTTTATGAGGCTGGAAGTACTGGAGAAAGGAGGATTTTTAGCCTATGTGGAGGCAAGATCTTCTTTTCTTGACCAGATTAAGGGAAATTAGTTTGCTGATGAGAAGCTGAGCCGAACTCGAGATATGGTATTGTGAGGAGAGGATAAAGAGGCAGTAATTGATGAAGAAGGCATCTTGAGGATTAAAGGAAGGGTATGTGTGTCCCGTGTGGATGATTTGATTCACACTATTCTTACAGAGGCTCATAGTTCAAGATATTCTATACATCCTGGTGCAACCAAGATGTAGCGTGATCTAAAGCAACATTTTTGGTGGAGTAGAATGAAGCGTGACATTGTTGATTTTGTTGCCCAATCCCCGAATTGTCAGTAGATAAAGTATGAACACCAGAGGCCTGGAGGGCCACATCAGAGTATGCCTATTCCTGAATGAAAATGGGAAAGATATTGCAATGGATTTCGTAGTTGGTCTTCCAAAGACATTGGGTAAGTTTGATTCTATTTGGGTAATTGTTGACAGGTTAACTAAGTCTGCTCAATTCATTCCGGTCAAGATTACTTACAATGCAGAGAAGTTATCCAAACTTTATATCTCGAAAATTGTTCGATTACATGGAGTTCCACTTTCCATCATATCAGATAGAGGTACGCAATTTACTTCTAAGTTTTGGAAGACCCTACATGTAGAATTAGGTACTAGATTGGATTTTAGTACTACATTTCACCCTCAGACCGATGGGCAGTCTGAGCGAACAATTCAAGTGTTGGAGGATATGTTTCATGCGTGTATGATAGATTTTGGTGGTCATTGGGATAAATTCCTACCCTTAGCAGAGTTTTCGTACAAACATAGCTATCACTTCAGTATTGATATGGCCCCATTTGAGGCATTGTATGGGAGGAGATGTAGGTCTCCCATTGGCTGGTTTGATGCATTTGAGGTTAGACCGTGGGGTACTGATATTATGAGGGAATCATTAGATAAGGTAAAATTTATTCAAGAAAAGTTTTTAGCAGCTCAGAGTAGGCAGAAGGAATATACAGATCGAAAGGTTAGGGACTTGGATTTTATGGAGGGTGAACAAGTTTTGCTGAAGGTTTCACCCATGAAAGGTGTGATGCGATTTGGTAAGCGAGGTAAGCTTAGTCCAAGGTATATTGGACCATTTGAAGTTCTTAAGTGCATGGGGGAGGTGGCCTATGAATTAGCCTTGCCTCCAGGACTGTCAGGAGTGCACCCGGTGTTTCATGTGTCTATGCTGAAAAAATACCATGGTGACGGAAACTACATTATTCGGTTGGATTCAGTTCTTCTTGATGAGAATTTGTCTTATGAGTAGGAGTCTGTTGCTATTCTAGATAGGGAGGTCCGCAAGTTGAGACCAAAGGAGATTGCATCTATCAAGGTTCAGTGGAAGAATCGGTCAGTTGAAGAGTCCACTTGGGAGAGTGAGGTTGATATGTAAGAAAGATATCCACATTTTTTTACAGATGCAAGTACCCCTTCTCGCCCTCGCCTTTTTTTGATCGTTCGAGGACGAACGATGGGTAAATTGGTATAACGACCCTTTTGGTCGTTTTGAGTAATAGAGATTTTTTTTTACTTGATAAAATTCTTCCGGTAGATTTAAATGGGTGTTTTGGACTATTCATAATTATAGTTATGAAATTAGTGGGGTAATTTTAATTTATTAGTTGGTGGTTAAAGAAGTTATCATTAAAATTTATAGTGGGTCACTTTATCATTTATTATAATTAGTCCTAATAATAATAATAATAATTAGGAATTCCTATCCGGAGTTAGAAACCTAAGAGGAACGGCGACACAATCACTAAGGAGGCGAACGAGTGCTTCAGGTAAGTTTAGTATGCATATATGAATTTGATGAATTATGTAAATGTGAAAACTATTATTATTATAAATACATTTTGATTTGGAGAAATTGGATTTGCATATAATTGTAGTGAATATAGAATTATTTCTTTATGTTAGTGTGCAAAAAAATAACAGAATCAGAAAAATACAAAGTTGTAGGCATGATGATTGGTGAGATTATAAGTGAAACAATTAATGCTTAAAAGTTAATGTTGCAGGGAAGGTTATTATATATTATATTTTTGTGCAATTGAACAGTAATTGTTATTTATGGAATAGGGTGTTAATGTTATGGGTAAATAACAATTTTAATGATTCAATTAGTTATTTTTGTTTATGTCTGGGTTTTCAATTATTTTTTTTATACAAATTGAAATAGTCAAGCATTAGTTAATATTTTCAATTATTAGGTGATAGTCATAGAGGTTTATATTCAGTATATAGTTGCTACTGGTTCCGTAACCAGTGGCTTAAATTTGAAGTTTACTACTTACCATCATCTTATAAATTGAGTTTAGTACATTAAGATAGATAATTAAATATTAGGTGTATCAAATTATTTTAAATTCATTAAAATTATTTTAATTAGGGAAATTAAGACCTACCCTTAGGTTTGAACTTTAGAAAATTAATTATATAATTAAGTGGATTTTTGGGTCTAGGCTATACATAGAATAATCTGAGTGTTATGCGATTGTCAACTTGAACCTTATTTGTATATATATATACACTTGATAGATTGGAAGGATTCAGAGGCAATAAGGAAAGGAAAAGCGTTGGAGAAGTAGTTGCTTGACTTCTGTTCTCCGATGGAGGTAGGTTATGGTTTAGTTCTATTTGATAGATAAACTCTAAATAGCGATTGATATGTATTGACTGATATTGTAAAGTCTCCTATGTACTTTATTGTGTGGTTGTATGTTTTGAATGTGTGGTTTGTGGTTGGCCTAAAATTATGAGAGTATTGAACTTCTAATCTTGAACCCTCTCTATTAAAATGACGTCTTGAATAAAGAAGGCTTGCTGAAATAAATGAGATAATTGGATCGGAATTTCACGTTCCGACACGATATTATGGGATCGGAGTGTCACGTTCTGTCACGGTATATGGGATCGGAGTGTCACGTTCCGACACGATAACATTAAAGGAAAGGAATCTTGAATTAACTTAATATACTCAAACTCAAAGAACCTATTTCCCAAATGAGTATGGTGTGGAGGCATCAGTCCTCATAGGTGTGCTTGATGTTGTGATTGATGGTGTACCTATTATGGTGTTGTTACCAATGGTTCATGTGTTTGTTTTTGTCACCTGTAAAGTATTGTAGTTGATTTTATATTATTATTCAATGTATATTGGTTTCTATTTTGAGTTGGCCGATGATACCTACTCAGTACGTGTTCCTTGTACTGGCCCCTACATGTATTTTCTTATTTGTTCTTCTGTGGAGTGCAACAAGTGTACCATCGACTTCGACTCGCCCTCAGCTCTAGTCAGTCTCCAGCACATCAGAGTTCATGTGAGTTATTATTTCTAGCTCGTGCTGGATTCTCTCAATCACGTCTTGATGTCTTTGAATTTCGGACATGGACCATCTTTTTACTTATTTTGGTTTCTTAAATACTCTTAGACTTGGAAATTTTATGATAGATGTTCTTGATGTGATGACTTCCAGATTATGGGGATAATAAGTGTTAAACTTTAGAAGCTTATTTAATTGGTTACATTAATAAGTTTTGGATCTTCCGCATTATTTTTGGTTATTCATAGTTGAACTATTGGTAAATGTTGGGGTTTAAATTTGTTGGTTCGCTCACCTAATAGGTTAAGTGTGGGTGCTACTCACGACTCGTTTTGGGTCGAGACAGAGAGGCTGAAAATGCATGGGTAGTAAGTGAAAATATGAGTATAGAAGAAAGAAGCAAGAAGGTTAGAGATGAGGCCATTGCTTTTATATGTATTGGTTTTGATATTTGTGTTTTGAAAATAATATAAGGTGGATGTGTTTATAGTAAAAGATATCTTTTGACTTTTGCTATATGACAAATGTTCTAGGTGTAGCAACTCTCACAAGAATTAATGTGATTCATGCATGAATATTTTAGACTTAGTAGTTCTCAAGTTTGGATGGATCGTAATTGTAATTACTTCGTTCATGAATATTTGAATCAAATCTACTAATTTGTCGAATAAAACTCCTACTCTATTAGTTGTGACTTCTAATTTACAGCTTATATTGTAAATTATATGAAGAAAAAAAAACACTTTTGGTTAGTCTTGTTCCAATTTGGTAGTAATTCAGATTCCCGCCAGAAAATTTCACTTGAAAGTAAAGTGTAGTTTATTAAACGTGATTTCAATCTTAAATCTCTGGTTAAGTACGACAATAAAATTAATCGAAGTAAAACTGATGAAGCACGGGCTTTAGCCTCCTACAATTCTTTTTTGAGGCGCCACTATTTACTAATAATAGGTTCATGTATTAATTTTTTTTAAAAAAAATTTTGAGTGTTTTATTAAAAAAAAGTACATATTTGCCAAGAATGTTATATTTGAAAATTTCAACGCGTATGAAGGTAGTTTTAATTTCTAATTGAGAAAAGACATAAAGAGACCATCGAAGTTGTCCCATATTTGCATAAAGATACCTAAACTTTTAAAGTATCCCATCACCCCACTAAACAACTATATATCGTTGTAAATTGACCATTTTTACCCATTAACTCATCTGGGTTGTTTACACGCACGTTAGGCGCGTCATGTGTCATTTTTCCTTTTTATTTACCAGTTTAAAACAGCCACATGTCATTTTCTTTCTTTAATATTAATTGTTTAATCAATTTTTGTATCTTCCCCAATTTAAACTCAAAAATAGCCTTTGGTAGCCCTAAAATTTTGATTTCCATGACAAGAAAAATATTGGTTCTCTCTTTTTGACGACTTCATCATCTTCCTCAAGAAAATAAGGTAGGAATTCGTCTTTTCTCTTTTAATTTCCAGTATAAACGTTAATTTGAAGTTTTTTTATGGTTGAATTTCTTCTCAATTTTGTGGTCAGTTTTTGATTGAAAATGTCAAATGCAATGTTGAATCGTATTTGTAACAATGGCAACTGTAGGAGGTCGATTCTAACACTTCTACACTATAATAATCCATAAAATCAGAATAATCGAAAATAGTGAAGATTTTAGAACCCTAACATGTTAGACCTTCAATCTCCAAGAATCTTCACAAATACACATCAACAACGATCAACAATGATCAACAACGAGATTGTCAACAACAACACTATCATCAACAACAACACTGTGTTTTTGGTTTGATTTTTTAGGGAAAAGTTGAGAAATGAAATGAAAAGGAGTTCACGAATTTTCTTTAAAAAAAAAAGGTCGGGTCGGGTTACCTAGAGAGTGAGCAACACGCGCATTACATAGACGACGGAATAAGTAAAAATGGTCAATTTACAATGATATATAGTTGTTTAGTGGTGTGATAGGACACTTTAAAAGTTTAGGTGTCTTTATGCAAATATGGGACAACTTTGATGGTGTCTTTATGTCTTTTCTCTTTCTAATTTAGTTGTAAAAGAAATTGTGATCATTAGAGGATTAGAATGTGGGAAAAAGAATATTGTATTTAAGGTTAAAAGTTTCTTAAAACATGGTAATACTCACTTTTTATATTGATGATTTATTAAGAAAATAAGTACTATGCAAATAGAAGATAGGATGCTCTCTTATGCGTAACTCATTCTCTCTACTATTGGGATGGAAGCCATATGTCAGATATAAGAGTTTGTGAGATATTTGGCAATTTTTTAAAAGCACAGAATTTATTTATTTTTTTGTTATTTCAATCAAAATTAAGATCTTGTTTTAGATACTTAAATTATAATTTTTAATTCTTAATTGACGACATGTGGCTTCCCTCCAAAGTAGAAAGTTTGAGGAAATTGATAGAATGGATAATGGGATTGAGCCTTGTCCTAGAATATAATACTCTGATAATTTAGTTTTTGTTTATGAAGGAATATTACAATCTTTGACGGTTAAATTAAGAAAACACTTGTTATTATTTTATTTTTTTTCAATTCATATGATTCACTTTTGATCGATGAGAATATACTTATTTATTATTTGTTTTATCTCATTTTATATGACTTACTTTCTGCTTTAGTTAGTCCAATGAAATGACACATTTTTAATATAAAGTAATAATTTAACTTTAAAATATTATTTCACTCTAAGTAAAATAATTCATAGTCACACAAACATCTATCACTTATTTCATATTATAAATTTTAAAAATCCTTTTTTCTTAAATTACTTGTCAAACTAAACAAACTCATACAAAAATAGAATAACTTTCACATATAGCAAACACAAAATTCTTATTTGTATGATATAGCAAAGTTTGCATAATTGCGTTCCATAGCAAACATAAATATGTATATTTCGCTATACATATACATAAACATTGATATATAATTTGCTATACATATACAAAGAAACTAATAGTATAATTCGCTATACATATACAAAAGAAAACAGTTGTATACAAATCAATTGTATAATTTGTGTACGTATAAAATGAGAAAGAGAGCAAGACAAAAAAAAATGGGCAGGAGAATATTTGTATTGTATAATTATAAGTGTATAGGACGAAGATATATGTATTTGCATATGTGTATACAATTTTCTCTCGCTTTATACAAACAGAACACAATTTATACATTTTGTTTCTGTTTGTATAAGAGATAGAAGCGAGGTTGGCGAGCGAGATCTGGAAAAGTGACGAGCGAGATCTGGAAGAGGGGAGAGAGGCGAACGAATATATATATATATATATATATATATATATATATATATATATATACATACATACAAACATATATATATATATATATATATATATATATATATATATATATATTATTACAAATACGAATAAATTTTAGACATTTATATTTGTACAAAAATGAAAAAGTATGAGTACTAATTAATTATAACATTTAATTTAGTTTATTAATTTGTCATTATATACTTTTTTTTAAAAATAAAATAAGGAAGGACTGAGTACTAATTAGTTAATAGAGTAATTTTCGTGTGGATATGGTCAAGAGGTTTACTTTTTCCTATTTACATGAAGGTGCCTTCAATTAAGCAGAAAAAGTCTTTCACGTATTATTATTCGTAATAAATGATATAATATAATAATAGTGCTAAACGAAAATAATAGCCTAAGTCAACGTATTCTGGAGAAAGTTATTTTCCAAAGCTTATATTATTTTAAACTGTAAAAACTTGTTGCGATAAAGAGCAAATATCAAAGAATTTTGGAGAAAGTTTTTTTCAGATGAAAGTTTCTTCCCAGTATAAAGGACACAAAGGTAAAGGTACTGCAGCAAATGTTCATGGAGATCTGCTAGAGAAGGGTGAATCTAGTACTCAGAGTGGTCCTGCAAGTGTTTTGTCTCAAGAACAATATCATCATTTGGTCAGTATGTTGCAGCAATTCAAAGGAGGAAACATGGGAGATGGATCTGCATCTAATAATCCAGTATCTGATAATGCATCTGCCAACTTTGCAGGTATAATTGCTTGCAATTCCTCTGTAGATTATGATAAACTTTCATGTGGATGTTTCAAAACAAAAACTGACTCTTGGATCTTAAACTCAGGGGCTACTCATCATATAACCTTTTATAAGACCAATCTAACCAAAATCATTACAATACCTTATCCAATACTTGTTAGACTACCTAATAGATATAGAGTCAAGGTGACACAAGTTGGAGAAGTGAGGTTAACTTCTGAGATCACATTGTCAAATGTTCTTTTGATACCTACCTTCAAAATAATTTGATATCCATAAGTTCTTTGAATAAAAATCTTCAATGTAACACTATCTTCACTAATTCATTTTGTATACTGCAGGCCCCTTCACTGAAGAGGCCTCTGGAAATTGGTAAGACACATGATGGGCTGTACTTTCTCTGTTCAAAGTGCCTACAGAAGAACAATCCTATTCCTCAGCACAATCACAATTTTCCTTGTCTTTCATCTCATGTACTCAATACAAATAAACAACAATATTCATCTAGTTCCTATTTCTGTTTCCCTAGTGCAAATACAAAGACCTGTTTTGTTGATTCTACTCCTGTTGTAAAGAATACAATTGTTACCAATAAAAGTGATAATTCTTGTTTCACTTCTTTTACATCTCATGCAAATGCTGTAGACCTGTTATGGCATTATAGACTTGGTCATGTCCCCTTTGTGAAGATGAGAGGATTAACCTCAATACCAGTGAAGTTCTCAACCAAACAACCTTTTTTTTTTCCAATCTGTCCTATGGCTAGGCAAACCAGGTTACCATTTCCCATTAAAACCACTCAGTCCACTAAATGTTTTGATTTGTTACACATTGATCTATGGGGGCCTTACCACACCAAAACACACAACAACTTCAGCTATTTCATCACCTTAGTAGATGATTGCAGTAGGGCTACATGGACCTATCTCTTAAGCAATAAAAGTAATGCATTACATGTGGTGAAGTCGTTTGTATTGATGGTTGAAAATCAGTTTCAAACCTCAATAAAGAAAATAAGATCAGATAATGGATTAGAATTCTCAAGCACTGAAGCCAATTTGTTTTTCCAATCAAAAGGTATCCTCCATCAGAAGACTTGCCCACACACACCACAACAAAATGGTGTAGTGGAAAGAAAACACAAGTATCTACTTGAAACAGCTAGAGCACTCCTTTTCCAATCTAACCTACCAATAAAATACTGGGGGGAATGCATTCTAACAGCCACTCATATTATCAACACACTACCATCACATGCCTTGGAAAATAAGTGTCCTGTTGAAGTATTACACCAAAGAAAACCATCATATTCACACATGAGAAGTTTTGGTTGCCTTTGTTATCCCACCATACCAAAACCACAAAGAACCAAATTTGATCCTAAAACCAGTCCTCATGTCTTCATAGGATATCCTCCTAACACAAAGGGGTACAAAGTACTAAGTCTAGCTACTAAAAAGATACATGTTTCCAGGGATGTGGTGTTTCATGAGACAATATTTCCTTTTTCTTTGACAAAAAATACTACTGTTTTTCCTACATCTCCACTTTTCCATTCTGACATTCCTTCTTTCTCTTCATTATATCCTAATAATGACTCACCTCTTCCTAATCCTACACAAAATCCTCCTATATCATCTCACACTAACCTTGAACAATGTGATCAAAGAACTCATCAACCAACATCACCTATAACATCTAGTTCTGCTGAAACCACTAGTTTAACACAACCTTTTTCTGAACATCCTAAAACTCCACCTGTTCTTAGAAAATCAACCAGAGTTCAAACAACACCATCTTACCTAAAAGATTACATTCACCTAAAACCCAAAACCACTTCACTCTCACTTCGCACTTCTTTTACACACAATAGTCATATTGCCCCTGAGGATTTGACACCTTCTAGTAAGTCTTTTGTGATGAATATTTCTCATGAATGTGAACCATCATCTTATGAAGAAGCAGGTATGAATCCTGCATGGCAAACTGCCATGACACAACAATTCAGTGCACTGCATGAAAACCATACATGGGATCTAGTTCCCTTGCCATCTGGGAAGAAACCTATTGGATGCAAATGGGTATACAAGATTAAACATAAAGCAGATGGTTCAATAGAAAGACTGAAAGCCAGGTTAGTTGTGAAGGGTTATACTCAACATGCTGGGGTCGACTACACTGAAACACTTTCCCCAGTTGTGAAAATGACAACTGTTAGAGATTTGCTTGCTACTGCAGCCAAGAAACATTGGAATATATTCCAGTTAGATGTCAATAATGCTTTTCTTCATGGGGATTTATTGGAGGAAGATTACATGGACATACCACAAGGATTAGACACTGGCAATCCTAATCTTGTTTGCAAGTTGAATAAATCTTTATATGGCCTGAAACAGGCAAGCAGACAATGGTACGCAAAGTTAACAGATGCTCTCAACTCAAGAGGATACACTCATTCCATGAATGACTATTTTTTATTTCATAAAAAATCAAGTTCATCAATGGTGTTTGTAGCTGTATATGTGGATGATGTAATAATCACTGGTACTGATCTATTGGAGATACAAGATCTGAAGACTTTTCTGCATGAGACTTTCAAGATAAAAGACCTGGGAAGGTTACACTACTTCCTTGGTTTAGAAGTCTTGTATAAGGAAGATGGCATTCTCATTTCTCAAAGGAAGTTCACCTTGGATCTGCTCAAGGAATATAATTGCAGTCATTTCACACCTTTCTCATCACCCCTTGATCCATTAATCAAGTTGAGAGCTGAAGAAGGTTCTTTACTCTCAGATCCTGCTTACTACAGAAAGCTCATAGGTAAACTCAATTTTCTCACAAATACTAGACTGGACATTGCCTATGGAGTACAACACTTAAGTCAATTTATGCATGCACCTAGAGAGCCTCATCTACAAGAAGCCTTTCACATGTTAAGATATCTGAAACAAGATCCAACATTAGGTATTTTCATGTCCAATACAGATGATTACACAGTGAGAGCTTTTTGTGATTCAGACTGGGCATCTTTCCCTGATTCTAGAAAATCCGTTACTGGGTATGTAGTTTTGCTTGGTAATAGTCCTGTGAGCTGGAAGTCCAGAAACAAGAAACTATTTCCTTGTCTTCAGCTGAGGCAGAATACAGATCACTTAGAAAGGTCGTTGGTGAATTAGTATGGTTGCAAAGACTATTTGAAGAACTGACTGTTCCTGGCACTGAACCATTTCATGTGTTTTGTGATAGTCAATCTGTCTTGCATATTGCACGAAATCCTATTTTTCATGAGCGAACCAAGCACATTGAGATAGATTGTCACTTTGTCCGGACTAAACTTCAAGAGGGCCTCATTACTTTACATCATATTGGCACTGCTCAACAATTAGCTGATATATTCACCAAAGCATTGACTGGAATCAAACACTCAAATATATTGTCCAAGTTGACAGCGATTGCATCACCTTCAACTTGAGGGGGTATTGAGAACTCCTTTTTCCTAGAATTTGTTATTAGTTACTCATTTCAGAAAGTTAGTTACTTACTTTCTGTTTTTATGATTGAGTGATAGTTAAAGAGGTTGTTACAAAAAAGGCCTAACTGAATTATTCTAGAATCATCTGTTTGTATATATAAATAGCAATGTAGTTCAGTTACAACATATTTTTCTCAATACAGAACAGATAAGTTTCTCTCCTTCTTCTTCCTTCTCTAATGGCAGTCATCAATGGTGATTTTTGCTCAAGCTTTGTGAGCTAAGTTTGTCAAACCGGCTGCAAATTATTTTTATTGTCATGATCCACGGTGGCTAGATAATGTTGAGCTAATATTATGATAATATAATAAACTAAATTTTGCCCAACTCAGCCTTTTGACATTTTAAAGTCAAATTTGCTTGTACAATAATATCCTAACTCTGAGGTGTAGTCAATACCAAGACAAAAATTTTAAAAACGGTTTCTTTATTTTTTTTCTTTAAAAAAATGAAATTTCGAAGAAGAAAAGAAAGAAAGATATATTTTAAATAATTGGTAGGACATTATTTATGGATTATAAGATTATAATATGAAAAATTGAACTCTAAAATTAGAGTTTAAAAATCCAACCAACCAACTAACTGCACTATTAAATTATTTTGTTAAAATAATAATTATACAGTAAATAACTGATTTTTTAAAAAGAAAATATGAAGACATAGGTAAAAGAAAATACACTTGATCAGCAGCTTTATTATTCACGAGGGTTAATTTGTTTACTTAATAAATATGTGATTGCCATTAAGTGTAAAGAATGGTGTCTTGATTAGAAAGTCCCAATTCTGTCAAAGTTGATTTCTCGATTAATAGTTATTAGGTAAACTATTTTATTCACTTCGATTTCTCGATTAATAGTTATTAGGTAAATTATTTTATTAGGCATAAATCAATGCTATATAGATTAATTTTATTATATATATATATATATATATATATATATATATATATATATATATATATATATTATTACTTTTAATATCTTATATCATATATCATTAAAGATACAATCAAATATTTGTCTCTTTTAAAATTAGGATTAGTGAATTATTTTTATATTTAAACTTGAAAATAACATTTTAATTAAAAATAAATATCTCTCTCAGGAAATATGAGTTCGGGTATAAATCTAACTCTTCCTCTTTCTCCTCCCTTGATCAGTAGTCAGTGAGAAAAAACAATCTATTAAAATGGATGTTCTACGGGTTGTCAACACATACATCAATTTTTTTGTTGTTAATTTTCTCACTCTCAAACCAATCCCACGAACCCATCATTTTTTTCTCTCAAGGGGAGATTGCTCTCACGCGCAGAGATAATGGGTGCCGTTCTAGGTAGAGATTTCATGCTAATAGATTTTTCAAATTCAACGTTGATGATGGTGTTGGCTACATACTAAACTTCGCGTCACTTCTTCCGTCAGATTAAGCGCTATTAGTATATCTTATTAAGTGTTACGTACCTAATAGATATATTAGAGATTTACACATATATTTGAAACAATTTATTTTATCATGTATCCATGTTTTGTCATATGTATCTGTCTATCTGTCTTTTGTCATGTATTTTAATATATATATATATATATATGTATATATATATATATATGTATATATATGTATATATGTATATATATGTATATATGTATATATATGTATATATATATATATGTATATATATATATATATATGTATATATATGTATATATGTATATATACATATATATATATATATATACATGTATATATATATATATGTATATATATATATATATATATATATATAGATATAGATAGATAGATAGATAGATAGATAGATACATGAAATCAATACTAGATATAAATAATAAATACATAAAATGAATACTTGATACTTCTATGATACATATGAATGTACTTGTATGATACTCACGTATATAAGTGTTTAGTTTATTGGAAACATTTTATATTGATAATAAATCCATCAAATTAATAAATTTATTATATTAAGAGTACTAAGTGAAATTCATCTAATTACATGATCAAGATATACATGTTTGTCTTTAATTTGTAATATTAACGAATTATTATTTTGAAGAATAATAAATAAAATTAATTAAACATAGATACACTCGTTGATTTTCGCCTCACGTTAAGGGATTTAGTTGATTTAGATTTTTAGAATTAATTATGTATATGTTTTGAAAATCCTCAATTACTCCTGTAGTAAATGAAATCAGTTACAACCAATTAATTTCAATAAATAAAATATATATCTCATTTTAAAAATTTGACAAATACATGCATCTCGTGAACTCAGACTCATTATACTTAGCACAGATTATGGTAGAGGAAGTAATATGAAAGCATTGGAAATCTTAGTAATTAGTTGGATTTATGTAGTTTTCAATTTTTATCTTATAAAATTATTTTCTTTGTTGAAAAAAATTAAAATAAGATAAAATTAATCTTCTGAAATAATAATTATTAATTGAAATCTTTTACCAACGTAAGTCATTACTAAAATCAATTCATCAAAATAATACGTTTTGTTTTTGAAAATTTACAAAACTATTATAAACGGTTATTCAAAAAAATTCAATAGAAAAAAGACAAAACTGATAGAGTTAACAAACATAAAACGTTATTATAAGCAACATTTTATAATTCATTACTGTGAAGCACGTTTTACAACTAAAATGTAACTCACATAAACGTTTCTCTGAAATGGCTGAAAATTAAAATTCAGTCTTGTACATGACTCATTCATTATCCAAATTTCTACTATTAAAATAGATATGATTTTATACATACCTTCACTTGAAATATATATGATTTTCTCTTTTCTTTATCTTTTCTACATGGACAACATTTTTTAAAACCAAAAAAAAGTGAAGAAGACTCTGCACAAATTAAAACTTGTCTTCTATCATTTCTATTTCAAAATTTATGAATAAATTATCTGAGAGATCTTCTTCTAGCATAAGATATCATCCTTTCAATTATTAATTCATTCAATTTCTTATGGTTATTAATTATTAAACTATTAATAAAGAAACTATTGAATTAAATTGATGTAATAAGTAAGCTACATCCAAAATTATAGTGTATCTACAGAATATTTTTTGTACAAGGATGACATTTTCTTTCTTATTAACTGCTGGTATGACATTTTAATATAAATAAAAATATATATTTTATTTCACATTATATAGCATGTAATGTCTATTGATAGACATTATATTTGTGCCTCTTTACTCTCATCAATTGTGGGAAAAAATGGTCATTAGTTTTTAGTAACTTATGTAACCATCAACTCTTCATTTCATCCATTATTCTATATTTATGTTTTGTAGCTTATGTAACATTGAGTCATTCATTTGGCAAATTTACTATCCACTATTCTCCTATTCATTGCAATGAAGAATTCATCACCTATAAATAGTGTAGTCTTCATTTGTGTTGAGATAGGAGAAGAAACAAGAGAAGTACAAAAAAAATATAGAGTGAAAAAGATGAGTTTTTATATTGAGGTTAGTGTAGTGATAGAGAGAGTTGAGACATAGAAAATATTCTAAGTCTTCAACTATATTCACTATACAAAAGAGAGTATTATATGTTGAAGGAAGGTGTTCTTTTGTGGAGCTTTGGACTCTTCAACTAATCCGGAGTTGCTTGAGTTATACACTGTTGTTGGGCTGTTGTATCCTAGAGGAGACAAGTCAAGAGTATTACTGCTGAATCAGTATAGATTATGCCGCAGTGAGCTTGAATCTCCCTAAAGAGAGCGAGATATCCACGCATCAGCCTAAAGATTTATTTCTTCATTTTATTTTCAATTGTAATCTTGTAATTTTAGTATATTGTAAGTTTTTTCACAAACAATTTTAAGGAGATTCATGTTTTGTTACAGTTTGAAAAAATTTGGATATCAAGATAGGGATCTCAACATCATTCCTCTCAAAGGTCGCTCTCTTCAAGAGATGGAAGAGAAGAGATGTATGGTAAATTATTTTTCTTCTTGCTCAAAAGTGGAGAAAAGGTAAAATTTTTACCTAGTATTTTCATGAATATAGTGAATTTACTTTTCATGAAAAAAATGTTTGAATTCTTGAAATAGTGGGGGTATATGAAATGAGAAAAAAAATCATTGTGAAATAGTGATTTTTGCATCTTTGAAAAATGCTCTAAAAGAGTGTTACAAGAGTATATATATTAATTGTGAAATAAATCACATGTCATTATTTGGCTATAATGTGATGATTTTCAGCTATAACATGAGAGTTTTAAATAAATTTTGAAAACCACTTTGAGTAGTCATTTAGCATGAAATTTATGGTGAGATAAAATTTCATTCTTGAAATGAAAAAAAATTACCAAAAAACATGTGATGAAGTTTTCCTTGTCAAGTCACATAATATAGAAAAAATCGGTAAATGCAATTTTGTTGTTTGTGTGAGTCTTGCAACTCCTTTTGATTCAATTGTGTAAGAACGCAGTGACAAATAAAAACAAATGGAGTTTGCTAGTCTTATAAAAATATGAGCTATGTGACTAACAATTTGACTTGATGTTGTGTTTGCAGTACAAGTACTTTGAAGGTATAAGCAAACTAGATGAGAAAAAAAATTGGTCTTATTTGGTGGATGAGAAAAGCAAATTATTTTTTCCTATCTCTATTATGAAGGTTGAAGTAAAAACAATAAATAAGTTAAACTTCAACTAGTGAAAAAGTGAATTGGAACACTTTATTTTGAGAAAATAATTTTTCTAATTTTTATTAAATGTGAAAGCACCAATATAGTGATTAAATATAAAATTGTTATTATAACGGTAAATTTAGACTCTTGAGGATAAAAAAAAACAATATTCTGAGATCATATTGATTGTAGGTATACCATCAATGTTGATTGTGTTAAAATTTGTGATAATCTTGCAAATTCATGAACTAAGGTCTTAGCAAGATAAAGGGTCTGAAACACATCGAGGGGGATGAAAATTGAAGCTCATAAATTCTGAGTTATATATGAGGAAACCCAACCTGGGGACTAGTGATCCTATAAATAGGCTCAATGGGAAGAACGAATCATATGATGACTTGTTGTGAAATGCACTACTGTTAATACTATTCAATCCTTATGGTGTGAGTGCATTTATCATATAATTATTTGTGGAGGTTGAGTCTTTTAACTCTTAATGAAAGTTTGTATCTCGTATGAGTGGGGTGTCAAATTATAGGAGCAACCTTGACAGATTTCACCTATGTGAGTGTAAAAGTAGGTCGCTTTCTATAAGAATAAGCTTGTTCTAAAAAACACTCATGAAACCGGGATAGCACAAGGCCGTAACGTGCTGGCAATTAAAGCTTATGTCAACACATTGATTATTGTGTGTATGCAATAATTCGTTATTTCCCTTAAACAGTCATAGTTCAAGTCTGAGACCACTACTGACTCTGGAGTAAAGGCTATTGTTTTACTAAGTGAAGGTTCAACGCAGGGCACACTTTCATTATGCATAATAGTCTACCTTCAACTAAGTTGTGAAAAACTCATTTATCTTAATATTAAGATGAGTGGGGGATTGTTAGGTTACAAGCATTTTAATATTAATATTTAACATATTAAATATCTATTTGTGTTTTAAACTATCAATTTAATCATGTTATTCATCTTTGACTTGATAGCCATGTAATGCCATTACTTTTGACTTTATTGGCTAAATTCATTGTGAGATAAAAATATTCCAATAAACATTGGAATAGATAACTTCTACATCATCCATTAGCATTGGTTATCCATCACTTTATTTCATTCTTAATTCCTCCATTACTTTTTGTAACCTATGTAACTCCGATTGTAACCTATGAAACTCCAAAGTACATTATCTTCACTATTTAATACCTCCATTATCTTCCTATTCATTTCTTGGAAGACTTCTTGTAGTATAAATAGTGGTGGTCTTCATTTGGTTTAGTACACACAAAACACAAGAGAAAATAAAGAGTGAAAGAGTTAGTCTAAAAGAGAGTTCTTATTAGTTGAATGGAGGTGTTCTTTTTTGTGGAGATTTGGACTCAACTCTTGTCTAGAGTTGTTGAGTTATACTTTGTGAAGGATGTTGTATCATGGAGTGGACAAGTCAAAGAGGACTACTGCTGGACCGGTGAAAACATTTGCTGCAGTGGGCTTGAATCTCCTTAAAGAGAGCGATATCCGCGCCTCACCCTAAAGAGATTAATTTCTTCATTTTATTTTCAATTGTAATCTTGCAATTTTATTATAGTATAAGTTTTTTCACTAACAATTTTAAGTCGATTCAAGATGGCTACAATTGAAAAAACCGTAGATGTCAAGATGAGAGATCTTAACAAGCCATTTCGGTTCAATGGTAACCACTTCAAGAGGTGGAAGGGTAAAATACTTTTCTACTTAAGTCTTCTTAATGTTTCTTATGTATTAAACGAGAAGAATCCAAATAAAGATTATATCACCACTACGAATGATGAAGAAACTATTTTTCATCTAGAGAAAGTTGAAAAGTACGATGGTGATTCCTATAAGTGTCGGTATTATCTTTTTAATTATCTATATTATTATTTTTATGATTATTATGGTAGAAATTACTCTAATGCAAAGAAAATTTGGAATACATTGCAGAGTAAGTATGATACCAAAGATGCTGGGGCGAAAAATATGCAGCTAGTATATTTTTTCGTTTCCAAATAGTGGACAATGAATCAGTGATAGAACAAGCTCAAGACTTCATCATGATTGTTGGAGATCTTAAGTCCGAAGAGGCTAAAATTGGAGATAACCTTATTGTTTGTGTCATAGTGGATAAACTTCCACCTTCTTGAAAGGAATTTCAAAAACTATGTGTCACAAACAAAAGGAAACCTCTCTTGAAACATTAATAATGAAAAATGTCATGGAAGAAGAAGCAAGGGGCCAAGATGCACTTTTACAAATACAAGAGAACAACATCACATCGAAGGAAAATTTAATTACTTCGAATAATGCTACTCCTGAAACTCACAAAAATACTTCTTTAAAGCCTAAGAAGAAAAAATTCAAGAAAATAATGGTAGAGCTCCCAAAAAAAGTAATGGTGAAAATCACCAAGCAAAAAATCAACAAGTTCAAGAAAGGGATCATGCTTTGTTTGTGGCAAGAGTGGGCATATTGCTCGATTTTGCAGATTTTGAAAACGTGGTCCTAACCCTCAGGAAAACGTTATCGAAGAACCTTTTGTGGTGGTGATTACCGACATAAACATGGTTGAGAATGTTGATGGATGGTGGGCTAATTCTGGTGCAAACCGTCATGTCTGTTATGACAAAGACTGGTTTAAAAAATAAGTGGTCATGATGTTTGCTTTGGCCCCGGAGTTTACCATGGCCCGAGCTGGTTGTCCATTAAGGGAGATTTCTACATACTGCTTTCTGAAGTCTCCTGACTTCTCAGTCTGCTTGGCAATCGCACCACATAGTCCTACCATGCCCAAATGTGTTGTGTCTGTATCCTACCCTTGCTCTTGTGCATCCTTCTCCTTTTGTTCGCGTAGGATGGCACCAAGGTTCTTCATCTCGGGACACCTTGCATAGTCGTGCGGTCCACCACATATGTAGCAATCATCTTCTTTGTTGGTCTATGCCTATTTTTTGTGTAGTTTTGGTGCACGAACCACTTGTTATTTGGCTTGTGGGGGTCGTGTTGCTTGGGGTGAGCATGATGCTCCTTGCTTCGGACACGATCTACCCCACCTTTTGCATGAATACTCCTTGTATCCCTGCCTTTTGCTTTGTCATGATGTTCATGCTTAAAGTCCGTCAAGGACTCAAGTTGTGTGATAGCTTTGTCTATGGTCTTGACCTGTCCCCGCTCCAACTCCGTCTTGGACAGATTCTGCAGCCCATCCATGAAGTTGAACAAGATGTCCTCATCTATGAGGTTGGGAATCTGAAGTGTTAGAGTTGTGAGCTCCTTTATGTTCGCCTTAATGCTTTCTGTTTGCTTCAATTCCCAGAATTTGTGGTTATCCTCGTAAATAACAATGTTAGGGAAGAAGGCTTTCTTGAATTCCTCGCAGAATTTCTCCCACGTGTTGATGGTGCATGTTCCCTTCCCAATCTCGGTTTCTTTGCGCCTCCACCATAGAATGGTCATCTCTTCCAGATACAACACGGCAATGTTGATCTTATTTTCGTCACTCTTTACCTGACTATACTTGAATTTATTCTCCAAGTGCCACAATAAGATTTACACCTCTTGAGTGTCACGGACGCTTTTGAATATGGATGGTTTGGGAGCCTCAACCATGTCCTCCTTATCATGGTCGGGTGACGTAGACCCTCCAGTCTTCGCACCTTCCTTGTTTGGTTTTACTTCGGCCTTTAGATTTTTTATCATACTTAGTGCCTCTATGAGACGACACTCCAAGGAAGTTATGACTTCCTTCATTTTGAACTCGGCCCGCTAGCGACCCTCTAACTCCTTACGGATGTTTTTGGTCTCCTCAAGGGTGAAGTCCTCAAGGGACTTGAACTTGTCGTCAGCTACATTCATGGGCCAGCCTAATATCTCCATGGTTTGCCTCGCAGTTCTACCCTTGCAACCCATTCTTCTTAAGTGGTGAAGTCGATGGCGTCTTCGCCAAGTTTAGCGTCACTTGCATCGCTGGTCGAGTGTGGATGGATGATAGCGCCTCACTTGGTGTCGGATCAGTCAACACTTTCTCATTACCATTTTGATGTTTATTTCCCTTACAGTTCTTATTTCCACCATCCGAACAGACATTGGTGGTGCTAGATCCATTTACTTATCCTTCAGTAGCCATTCCCTTAGTACAAACCTGACTTTAATATCATGTGTACGGACTTAGAGTATTTTTTAAAGCTCCGTGTGGCCCTCAACAACTTAATCACTATTCTTTCATGATCCTATAAGCTCAAGGAAGCCTTTAAGAGTTTGGAATCGCTAAGAGAATGTCTAGAAAAGACTTAGACTATACAAAAGAGGAAACTTTGAAAAAGGCTTGTATGTGCTTTGGAGAATGCTTTACCAGTTGAGTGATGCCTTACAAATGAATGGCACCTCTATTTATACTATCACCTACGGAATAAAGTGCAATTAATATTTATCTTGTAAGTACCTAAAATATTTACACATTGGTCCTCTTTTGAAAGAATTCTACGTACTTTAGGACATTCTAAGGCATTTTTGAAATGTCTAAGGTGTCCAAGAATTCTCAGTAAGTCTTCTTAATTCTGGAGTCTTCTATGCCTCTGCAGATGCAAAATTTGATTGGAATAGTGGCGGGACATGACATTATGCGATGATTATTAATGTTGAGAGTCAAAGTATGCATGCTGCGAGTAATAGTTCTTCTTCTACAGAAGTTTTGCCAGAAACAACACTCATGAGTAGCATACTGTCTCTTGGATCTCAGTCTGCAAATAGTGGATACTACAATAATAGTGGTACCTCCTCAGGGTCAGGAGGAGGTTCATTTAATGGTGGACATAGGAATAGAAACTATGGAGATGGAAGGGCTATTTACTCTACAGGAAGATCTCATCTCTCCCGTGAATTTTGTCATTTTTAAAGAACACACTAAAGAAACTTGTTACAAACTTCATGGCTACCCTAAAAAAAACAGACTTCTTTCTCATGTAAACAATGTTTCTACAAGCAATGACTCTGGAGTGTTTAATTCATCTATAGGTCCAAACTCAAGAGCATGTGATTCTTCTACCAATCCTACTTCAACAGGCACACAAGGTATGTCAATGTTCACTCATGAACAATACAATAAGATTTTACAGATGCTCATAAAAGGGAAGGGTAAAGAGATCGACACAGTGGCTAATGTGGCTACTACAGGCACATTAGGAACATCATGTAACTTTACAACTCTCATGAGTGATATGTCTTATGATAATTGGATCATAGATACTCGTGTCTCCAATCATATGATTCACAATTTTTGTTTAGTGAGTCATTCCACATCTTGAAGTTCAGGGTAATATGAAAGTAAACTTGCCTACTGGTGATCTAGTTTTTATTAGTCGTATTGGTAAGCATTTGGTTTTTAAAGACAAACTAGTAAAAGATGTATTGTTTATTCTAGAGTTCAAGTATAATCTCCTATCTGTATCACAATAAACCAAAGAGTTAAAGTGTGTTGTGGTATAATTTTCTGATTTCTACATCTTTCATGGTCTCTTTAATGAGAGGGTCCTGGGGATTGGTAAATAGAATCAAAGCCTATATATCCTCAATAATGATGTCACAACAAAGTTTTCCTATGGTCAAGAGTCTTCTTAAGGAAGTACGAATGAAGTTGCATGTACAAGGACTAGGCCCATTATTTTACCATTGTTGTCAGTTTTGTAGCGAGCTTATGACACAAGAGACTCAGGCATGCTCCTTTAAAATTACTCAATAGAATGAAAAACTTGAACATTGTACCTTTGCATGATCATAATTGTCTTGTATGTCCAATTACCAAATAGTCAAGATTATTTTTTCCTGCTAGTATGCCTTGTTGTACTCTAGCCTTTGATATTATACATGGTGATATATGGGTCCTTACAGAGTTCCTAATTAAGATGGAAAGAGATATTTTTTAACGCTAGTGGATGAAATGTCTAGGTATACTTGGGTTTTTTTATTGCATACCAAGCAATACACTAAAGTGGTAAAAAAAGAGTTTGTGTGTATGGTGAAGAATCATTTTGGTCTAAAGATAAAGTGTGTAAGAACTGACAATGGGACAAAATATTTTAACCCTCATATAATTGATTTGTTCAATAAATATGGAATTATACATCAGAGTTCTTGTGTTTATACTTCTCAACAGAATGAAGTGGCTGAGAGAAAGCATAGGTTTATTCTTGACATGGAAGCATAGGTTTATTCTTGACATGGATAGAACACTACGATTTAAAGTTGGGGTGCCTCTAAGGCTTTGGGGATGTTGTGTTACTAATTCTGTGTATATACTGAATAGATTACCTATTGTAGTTTTACAAGGTCAGATTTCATTTGAAAAAATATTTGGGCAAGCACCTGGTATTCAACATCTAAGAATGTTTGGGAGTCTGTGTTATGCTACAGATCCTAAGGTCCTAGACAAGTTTGTACCTAGAGCTGTTCCAGCTATTCACATGGGGTATTCTTTAAATCAGAAAGGTTATGTTCTGTGTAACTTAGCCTGTAAATCATTTTTTGTAAGTAGGGATACTATGTTTAAGAGGAGGTATTCCCTTTCAAAGATCTCCAGTCTTCTCTAGATCATTTGTTTCTCATTCTTGATCTTTCTGATAACTCACTCACTTAGTGAGAGTTCACCTACTGATACGTGTCAGAATGTTATGTGTCTATCCCTGATCTTATAGCTTCTACACAGTCTGAGACTTTCTCTGATGTTGAAGCAATTGTGGTTAACCTCAGAACTTCTGCTACACACTCTAAGCCACAAGTGTGGGTAGATTCATATGTAACTATTTGTGCAAAAAATTCATGCCTATATCCTATATCTCAATATGTTTCCTATTCCAATTTAACTCCTACTTACAGAGCCTCTCTTGCTGCATATTGTACAATCTCTAAGCATTATGCATATGTGGAAGCCTGTCAAGATCCTAATGGGGTGAATGTTATGAAGGTTGACATTACTGCATTAGAAGATAATAATACATCGTTTGTTGTTCCTCTTCATTCCATAAAGGTTCCTATTGGGTGTAAGTGGGTATTCAAAGTCAAACGCAAAGCTTCTGGGGAGGCTGAGAGGTATAAGGCTATGTTAGTGGCTAACGGCTACATCAGCAAGAAGGTGTTGATTATACTGAAACTTTGTCACCATTAGAAAAAATGGTTACTGCGGGTCAATAGTGGCTTTAAAAGCTCTTTGTTATTGGTTTATATCTCAAATGGATGTACACGATAAATTTATTCAGGGAGATCTACCTGAAAAAATCTATATGCAAATACCTAAGGGGTTTACAAACCAGGGGGAGAAATACATGGTTTGCAAGCTTCATAAGTACTTATATGGATTAAATCACGCACCAAGGCAATGGAACTTAAGGCCTACAGAGACATTAATTGATATGGGGTTCCTGCAGTAACATAATGATTATTCACTCTTTACAAAGAATGTAGGAAAAGAAGTACTAGTTATTCTAGTATATGTTGATGATCTCCTTATTACTAAAAGTAGTCTCCACGGCCAAAAAATAATAAAAGAGGAGTTACAACATAAGTTCAAAATGAAAGACCTTGGTGAGCTTAAATCCTTTATTTGAATTGAATTCTCCATGTCTATAGAAGGTATCCTGATGAATCAAATGAAGTATACACTAGGACTAGTGTCTGAGTTGGGGTTAGCAGGATGCAAACCCTCTTCCAGTCCCTTGGAGTTCAATCTCAAGTTAACTTCTACTATGTTTGATGAACACAAGAAAGAATGCTAAAAAAGGAGACATACCTCTTGATGATTATGGGAAATATCAAAGTTTAATAGAAAGGTTATTATACTTGACTATGACTAGGCCTGATATAGCCTTTGTGGTGCAAGTTCTTAGTGAATACACGCACTGACTAAAACTATCTCACATGGAAGCAGCACTTAAAGTGGTGAGATATATTAAAGGAAGTGCAAGTCTTGGATTAATTATGCCAAGCAACAAAGAGAATGATCTGGTAGCTTATTGTGATTTAGACCGGGGTGTGTCTGTAGAAACAAGAAGGCCAATAACTGGCTATATAACAAAGCATTTTGACATACACTGTCATTTTGTGAGAGAAAAGATACTTAGGGTTTAGGGTTGTGCAAACCACAACATGAAGTATTGATTGACAAGTTAGAAATGAAAAATATCTTTTCCAATTCTTAGCTTGAGGGGAAAGTTAAAAGGATAGAATTAGTTCGTTGATATTAGTTAGAAAAAAGAATCAAAAAAGTTAGAACAAACAACTGGCATTTATGGCTTACTGCATTGTATATATAGGATAGTTTATAGATTAAAAGCATTAATGAATATTCTTTCTCTTCTTTTTCTTAAACTCTCTCTCTCTCTCTCTCAATCTATCTTAAACACCCATTCATGGAGTTTCTTCATAAAACCTATTCAATCCTGTGTAGTTGTTGGGTTTTATTTGCCCTGATTTCTTACCATAAATAGGTTTTCCTCTTAGGAAAAGGTTTTGAATTGACTAATCCTTTTTTGGTAGGAAAAGGTTTAGGACTCTATAAATAGAGGCATGTTCCTTCTAACTTAATCAGCATTCACAATGTAGTCTTAAGGGCTTTGAGAGTTTTGGTTAGGGGGAGAATTTATGGGTCACAAGCTTGATACGGTATCGCTTGTGTGAACCTCCCATGTATTCTGAGTGAATTGGTTGAGGTTGTTTCCCTCTGTATTTTGTACTCTCATATTTATAGTGGATTGCTCATCTCCTTTGTGGACATAGGTCGATTGACCGAACCATGTTAAATCTTTGTGTCTTTTGGTATATTTCTCGTTGTCTTCTTACTCGTGGTCTTTCGATGTTTGCATTGCTAGCTTCCGCATTTACACCTGCTTATTTTCGATCCTAACAAGTGGTATCAGAGCTAAGGAGATTCAACACGATCACTGAAGATGGATAGTTCAAATCTTGGAATCGAGAAGTTTGATGGATCCGATTTCAGTTTCTGGAAGATACAGATCGAAGATTATCTATACCAGAAAGATCTTCACGAACCGTTGACCGGGGTGAAGCCGGAATCCATGACGGAGGAGAAGTGGAAACTCAAGGATCGCCAGGCTCTAGGGTTGTTGTCAAGAAACGTGGCGTTCAACATCGTGAAGGAGAAGACTACGTCCGGTCTGTTGAAGGCACTATCAAATATGTATGAAAAACCATCGGCTATGAATAAGGTATATTTGATGCGTAGATTGTTCAATTTACAGATGTCTGAAACTGGATCCATTTCTGATCATATAAACGAGTTCAATTTGATTGTAAGTCAACTCAATTATGTGGATATTAATTTTGAAGATGAAATTAAGGCGTTGATTTTGATGTCATCTCTGCCCGAGTCTTGGGATACTGTTGTTGCTGCGATTAGCAGTTCCCATGGAACTGAGAAACTGAAGTTTGATGAAATCCGTGATGTTGTTCTTAGCGAAAGTATTTCCGATTGAGAAGTGGGAGATTCATCGGTCAGTACTCTCAGCGTTGATCGAAGGAAGAGAAGTAAGATGAAAGGCCAAAATCAACATGGTCGATCAAAATCAAAGAATCGAGGAAAATCACTGAACAGACCAAACGTGATTTGTTGGAACTGTGGAGAAAAAGGGCACTTTCGGACGAACTGTACAAAGCCTAAGAAAAAACAAATTCAAAAATTTTGAGATGACAATGATTCTGTAAATTCAGCAGAGGACATTGGGGATGCTCTAATCCTTAGTGGGAACAGCCCGGTTGAATCATGGATTTTGGATTCTGGTGCATCTTTCCATTCGTCTCCAAGCAAGGAGTTGTTCCAAAACTTCAAATCTGGAAATTTTGGAAAAGTATATCTTGCTGACAATAAAGACTTAGAGATTGAAGGAAAGGGGGATGTTTGCATAAAGACCACCTCGGGAAACCAGTGGACATTGGAGGATGTCAGATATATTCCTGGGATCAAGAAAAATCTGATCTCTGTTGGTCAGTTGGATAGCACGGGATATGCAGCAGAGTTTGGGAAAGGTTCGTGGAAGATCGTGAAAGGTGCTATGGTAGTAGCTCGTGGCACCAAATCTAGAACCTTGTACACCACTGCAGGGTGTATAAACATGGCCGCTGTTGCTGAAGGTGCATCCGATTCATGTCTGTGGCACAACAGACTTGGACACATGAGCACTAAAGGAATGAAGATGCTGGTTGCAAAAGGAGCATTAGAGGGTCTGAAGTCTGTTGATATGGGTCTTTGCGAGAGCTGTGTTATGGGCAAATAGAAAAGAGTAAGCTTCACAAAGACTCCTAGAGAGCCAAAGAAAGTGCGGTTGGAAATGGTCCATACAGATGTTTGGGGACCATCTCCAGTATCATCACTTGGAGGATCCAGATTCTATGTTACCTTCATTGATGATTTCAGCAGGAAGGTATGGGTTTATTTCTTGAAGCATAAGTCAGATGTGTTTGAAACTTTCAAGAAGTGGAAAGCTGAAGTTAAGAATCAGACCGGTTTGAAAGTCAAATGCCTAAGGTCTGACAATGGAGGAGAGTATGACAAATCAGAGTTCAAGGCATTCTGTGCAGCTGAGGGAATCAGATTGATGAGAACAGTTCCCGGTAAGGCAATGCAGAATGGAATTGCTGAGAGGATGAACAGAACATTGAATGAGCGTGCAAAGAGTATAAGGATACACTGTGGGCTGCCCAAAACACTTTGGGCAGATGCTGTGAGCACAGCTGCATACTTGATCAACAGGGGACCATAATTTCCTTTAGGGTTCAAGATTCCAGAGGAGGTGTGGACAGGAAAAGAACTCAAGTACCCACACTTGAGGACTTTTGGTTGCACTGCTTATGTTAATGTTGATCCAGAAAAGAGAGACAAGCTTGATGCCAAGGCTGTGAAGTGTTACTTCAAAGGATATGGTTCTGATTTGTTTGGTTACAGGTTTTGGGATGACAAGAACAGAAAGATCCTGAGACATTGTGACGTGACATTTGATGAGTCTGTCCTGTACAAGGATAGAGAGCAGAAGGTTCTAGAGATTAGAAGGCAAGTGGGAGTTGAGGTTGAGTTGGAGAAGAGTAACCCCAGAGATGTCGAAGCATATACTCAACCAACTCCTACTGAAGAATCTGAAGTGGAGCAAGTTACACCTGAGCAGGTGTTAAGGAGATCATCCAGATCCATCAGGGCACAAGATAGGTATTCACCTTCATTACACTATCTATTGCTGACTGATGAGGGGGAACCAGAGTCTTTTGATGAGGCTCTACAGGTGGAGGATTCGATCAAGTGGTATCAGAGCCAGATTCAATGACGGAGTCAGGTTCAGTGGTTCGATAATCGATGATTGAACCAGGTTAGAAAGATGTGTTCATCTGGGTGGTGTAGTTCTAACAGTAACCTTTTTTGACAGTAATGAAGATTCTGTTGGAGAAATTGTTTCAGAGGAGAAGCAAGTTGTTGAATATTAAGTCAAGAAGGTGGACAAATTTATTTTGTCAGAAATTCAGGCCAAGGGGGAGATTTGTTGGGTTTTATTTGCCCTGATTTCTTACCATAAATAGGTTTTCCTCTTAGGAAAAGGTTTTGAATTGACTAATCCTTTTTTGGTAGGAAAAGGTTTAGGGCTCTATAAATAGAGGCATGTTCCTTCTAACTTAATCAGCATTCACAATGTAGTCTTAAGGGCTTTGAGAGTTTTGGTTAGGGGGAGAATTTATGGGTCACAAGCTTGATACGGTATCGCTTGTGTGAACCTCCCATGTATTCTGAGTGAATTGGTTGAGGTTGTTTCCCTCTGTATTTTGTACTCTCATATTTATAGTGGATTGCTCATCTCCTTTGTGGACGTAGGTCGATTGACCGAACCACGTTAAATCATTGTGTCTTTTGGTATATTTCTTGTTGTCTTCTTACTCGTGGTCTTTCGATGTTTGCATTGCTAGCTTTCGCATTTACACCTGCTTATTTTCGGTCCTAACAGTTGGTGATTTGTTTTGATTTAGAGATATTAAGTTTTCTTTGAAACATCTTCAACAATTTCATTATAAATTTTGGAGATGTTTAGAAATGATTTAGGAAGGGTTTAATTAATTTATTTTTTAATTTAAAATTGAACATTGAAGAAGACTATATATCTTTCTTATATATCAATGAATTTTCTCTTGTATGTATGTTGGATATTCTTCATGTATACCCATATATCTCTTATAATATACCTTTGATTGGCTTCAATAAGTTTTTGTTATGATTGATTTGGGCATACTACTTAGATATACACACTAACTTGTCCTCAACAATTTTTGGCTATGATTAATTTAGGCATACTACTTACATATAAATTTTAACTTGGCCTCGCTGATAAGTAAATATTCCAACTATAAAAATGCATATCTAGCACATCAGCTCGTCCTTGCTAATTATATCTTGTGGACATTCGATGCTAATACGGAACATAAATTATTTGGAGGTGTTTATATGATCATTTTACAAGTTATGTTACTCAATTAATACCATGGAAATGAGTTAGAGTGTGTAGATGTGTATCCCAAATTTAGAGTATTTGATTGTCAATTGAGACCAAATTAAGATTTCCATTTATATTCCAAAGTCATTGACTTATATGTTAATATCCTTTTTAGTGTTCTATGCATAATAAACGTTTGTTTTTTAATATAGTAACAAGATATATAATTAAACAGTCTTTTTTATTTCACTACTTGGAACGTTTTACATATTGATATTTGGAGGGGAGCGTTACTTACCACCTTTACCTCCAAAAAAGTTGCAAAACATTAAAGTTTGCTATAAATAGAAAAAGGGACTAAACATTGCAACCCTTAATAACTTAAATCAAATATTTGGTACTCATTTTTTTCTTTTCATAAACCTTAATTTGTTTTCCTGCAATTTTTACGGATTTGTCCATTGGTGCCGGTAAGAGGGCTAAGATTTCCCATTTTCACCATAGCATTTGCAAAATCAGTGGAGAAAGTCGCGGAATTGGAGCTTTAAGTGTTAACTATTGAGTCTGTAGATCCTCCATTAAATAATACTTGATCAGAATGAAAAAGACCCTTTTGAATTTGCATGTTCTTGTAGTAAGCATTGTCAAATGAAGTTGGGCTTGTGATGTCTAGTGGGCTAAGATTGTTGTCACCACCACTTTGTGGACAATTTGCTTTTACTGTTGTTGCAGATGAGGCATTTATATTGGCTTCACTGTATAAACGCGTTCTGAAAGAAGTACATCGAGTTTGGCCTATTGTGTGACTTCCTGAAATATTCCAAGAAATTAAACATGTATGTGACAAAGTAGAACCATAGACTCTCCGTTTCAAAATATTTATCGTATTTTTTATTTACATAGAGTATTTGATAATTATAGTCTTATTTATGTCGTAAATGACAATAATACTGTAACATGAAGGGAGTACCAAATAATTGGTAAAGTTGAGGACAGGTATGAAGATTAATAATCAACTTGCTAGGAATATTTAATGGGCATATATTGACAATAAGTAACAAACAAATGACTATATATAATTGATGCTCTTTTAAGTAATTATTATTATTGCTTTACTTTTACTTACTATTATAGAAGAGTGAGTTTGATTTCGTTGTATCAATATGTGTGCTTGATATTATTTTTTTTCCGTAATATTTTATCATTTTATAATTGGTAATTAGTATTTTTGTGCTTGGTATTATTTTTTAATTTTAGGTGATATTTTTTCATTTCCTGATTAGTATTTAAGTATTATCTTTTGTTATTCCACATGCATTATATTAGGATACCTACAAAATTACTTATGCACAATACATTATACGTGATTCTATTCTTTCATATTATTTGTTATAATATTTTTACATTTTTTAAACGTACATAAATAAAAATAAAATTTTTACTAATTTACTTTCAATTTTTTTTAATACTTTCTACCTTTATTTTACTTGTCATACATGAATTTAACACATTTATTAAAAAAATAATAATTGATATGACTATTTAATTACTACACTATTTCTAATAATTGGTGTTTATTATTAAGTCTTGAAAATTTGAGGAATAAGTAATTTATGTTGAATATGGAACATGAAAAAGACTATCTTTTCTTCATATAAATTATCGAAATCTGAACCCTCCATGAAAAATTTAGCACTCATCAAGTCGTTGGCTTGAACTAAAAATTATAAAACTAGAACAAATTCTATTATAATCAATTGAATTATAATTTAACGAATATTATTTAAATTAATTAAATTATTACTCAATAAAATTTATTTAAATTAATATAATTATAATTATTTTTATTACTAAATCATTTTCCATAAGACCCGTGCTTGCGCGGGCTTGCCATCCTCTAAGATAAATCTAAATGAACAATGAAAATGACGTTTACTCTAATAATGTAATATTATTTACTAGTGCAAGTTATTTACTCTATTAAAAATTTAGGGTTAATTAATTACCTTATGCAAGCTGCAACATGCAAGTGAAGCATAATATCATTTTTAACATGTGCTAGCTTGTTTAGTTACCAAGTAACCAATTACTTTATTAAAGAGATTTAATCGTAAATATAAGTGACTTGAATGTATAAAACAAACCTGAAAGAGCAACCATTTCCCTAGTCGTTAACCCTTTGTTAGAGAAGGAAGAAATGAGTGCACTGAGGTTTGAAGTTGGTCCAAGAAGATTGTTGTTGGCTGCACTCAGATTTGCAGTAGTTGAGTCTCTTCTACCTAGTAAAACAGTCCAACTAGGGCCACCAAGCTAAAGAAATCCACAATTATTCATTTTTCATTTTGAAAATAATTTATTTTTTTTTAAATTTCAAAATATGGTCAAATCCACTTACTTTGACAACTGAATCTCGTGCTGCAACAGCTAAAATATCTGCACAAGATACAATGCCCGCACAGGAAGACTCCACTTGAGTTTTGATGGTGTCTATCACATCAAATCCTCTAATCGATCCACTATTTAGTGCAGCAGTTTTCTCTCCCGTAAAGTTTGATGTATCATCTAGTAGCACGGATGCATCACAACCCTAACGAATTAGGTAAAAATGTCACATGACATGTTTAATTTATTTCACATCGAATAAAAGTTGTTATAAATATAAATTAATCGGTCACATATTAATTTAATTAGTGTATGTCACATTAGTGGTTGCTTGTAATCTCAAAGGTTTCTTAATCTCATCATCATCAATAGTAGCTTCAATAGTTAACATGGAGAAGAAGACAAGAATTATTAAATTAATTAAGATGTTATTTTCAAGATTGAAGAACTTATATTTGAAAGTCAATGGCGTGTTAGTCAAAACACACACACTTAATTATTGGTCAATATCAATGTCTTATACCATACCTACCTAGTGATACTATAATCTTGAATAACTCTACTATTTAAGTTTCATATATACCACTCAATTAACTGTGCTTCAATCTCAAATTAGACGGACGTATCCGACACATAACCTATAGGTTCAAGCGGAGCCCATTGATTTTGACATAGGCTATGTACATATGTGCTCAAAAATCCACTTAATATGTACAAAAGGGTCATATTATTAACTAGAGTGTTTTAGTCATCTATCTATATGACAAAAATGAAAAAGAAAATTATTTGCACCAATATATGCATGCATGGACACTAATTATGAAGCAAGAATGTTATATATTTGCTAGAGAAGGAAATAAGGTTAAAAATTAACTTGCATTAACAAAACAATCATGGAAATGAAGACGAAGCAATGAAGCCCCCATTCGAGCCTAACTAGAAACAGCAGAATTCACCGCAGTTTTAATAATCGATAGGACATTTGGGCATGATGAAGAGTAGAAATTGGTGGACAAAGATTGAGCAGAGCTCAATATAAGAAGAAAAGGAAATATTATTAGAAAAACCAATGATATGTTAGCCATAGCTACTAAAAAGAAAGAGTAGTAACTACTAAGTAGAAAGAAAAAATGCTTTTGCTTCTGTCGCGACCCAAAACAAGCCGCGAGTGGCACCCACACTTATCCTCCTATGTGAGCGAACCAACAAATCTAAACCCCAACATTTACCAATATCTCAACCATAGCGAACAAAATATAATGCGGAAGACTCAAAACACATTAACGAAAATCAATTAAACAAACTTCTAAAGTTAATACTTATTATTCCCAAAATCTAGAAGTCATCACATCAAGAACATTTATCCTCAAATTTCTAAATCTAAGAGTATTTAAGAAGCTAAAATAAGTAAAAGAATGGTCCATGTCCGAACTTCAAGACATCAAGACGTGAAGGAGAGAATCCAGCACGAGCTAGGAACAATAGCTCACACTGAATTCTGATATGCTAGAGACTGGCTAGAGTTGAGGGCGAGTCGAAGTCGATGGCGCACTTGTTGCACTCCACAAAATAACAAAGAAGAAAATACAAGTAGGGGTCAGTACAAGGAACAAGTACTGAGTAGGTATCATCGGCCAACTCAGAATAGAAAGCAATATATACTGAATAATAATGTAAATTCAACCACAATACTTAACAGGTGACAACAACAAGTACAAGAACCATTGGCAACAACACCAAGCACACCCATGAGGACTCAAGCCTCCACGCCATACTCATTTGGGAAAATAGTTTCTTTGAATTGAGTATATTAACATAATTCAATATTACTTCTCTTTATTATTATCGTGTAGGAACGTGACACTCCGATCCCCTAATACTACGTGTCGGAATGTGACACTCTGATCCCCTAATACTACGTGTTGGAACGTGACATTCCGATCCCCTAATACTACGTGTCGGAACGTGACACCCGATCCCTTAATTCTACGTGTCGGAACGTGACACTCCGATCCCCTAATTCTACGTGTCGGAACGTGACACGCGATCCATTTATCTCATTGTTTTAGTTCATCAAGCCTTCTTTATGTGGCATCATCTTAATAGAGAGGATTTAATATTCAACAGTCTCATCGTTCTAATCCATCACAATTACATAATCACAACATACCAACACACAATCCAGCATATAGAAGACTTTACAATACTACCCAACACATATCAATTGCTATTTAGAGTTTATCTATCAAATAGAAACAAACCATAACCCACCTCCACCGAAGAATTGTGATCAAGCAAGCTACTTCTCAATGTCTTTGCTTTCCTCTTCGCTTCTTTCTTTTCTCGCTCGTTCTTCCTCTCTCTGTTCTTTTTATTTTTCCTTCGCCAGATTCTTTTTCTTTTACTCTAATTATCATATAATCAAGTATAAAAGATGGTAAAAGTAACCCACTATTTATTTCCTTATTAACTTCTTTAACCCCCAAGTAAATAAATTATTAAACATACCCCTCTAATTTCATACTTATAATCATGAATAGTCCAAAAAACCCCTCAAAAACTTTTAGCAGAATTCCGACCTAGTTGGGGTTACGCAACTTGTGACGGCCCGTCGTATCTGTGACGGTCCGTCCTGCGGGTCCGTCACAAAGTTTAGAGAGTCAAATTCAGTGAAGAGGTTTGTGACGGTTCGTCGTACCTACGACGGTCCATTCTGCAGTTTCGTCGTGAAGTTCAGAGAGTTGGCCCCAGTACCCAGATTTCAGAGTTGAAGTGTTTTGAAACGAAGAAGCTTGACGGACTGTAGTGCCTATGACGGTCCGTCGCGTGATCCGTCAACCCGGTCAGTTTTTATCACAAATGATTCTACTTCTCGAAATGACTAAACATGTCGTTACAATAGATACCAATTTACCCATCGTTAGTCCCCGAAAGATTACAAGAAGAAAAACAAGGGTGAGAAAGAGTACCTGGATCTGTAAAAAGATGTGGATATCTTTCTTGCATATCAGCCTTCTTCTCCTAAGTGGACTCCTCAACTGGCCGATTCTTCCACTGAACTTTGATGGATGCAATCTCCCTTGATCTCAACTTGCGGACTTCTCTATCTAAAATAGCAACAGACTCCTCCTCATAAGATAAATTCTCATCAAGAAGAACTGAATCCCAATGAATAATGTAGTTTCCATCCCCATGGTATATTTTCAGCATAGACACATGAAATACCGGGTGCACTCCTGAGAGTCCTGGAGGCAATGCCAATTCATAAGCCACCTCCCCACGCGCTTCAGAACTTCAAATGGACCAATATACCGTGGACTAAGCTTACCTCGCTTACCAAACCGCATCACTCCTTTCATGGGCGAAACCTTCAGCAAGACTTGCTCACCCTCCATAAAATCCAAGTCTCTAACCTTTCGATCTGCATACTCCTTCTGCCTACTCTGAGCTACTAAAAGTTTTTCTTGAATAAATTTCACTTTCTCTAATGATTCCCTCTGAAGGTCAGTACCCCAAGGTCTAACCTCAAATGCATCAAACCACCCAATGGGAGACCTACATCTTCTCCCATACAATGCCTCGTATGGGGCCATATCAATACTTGAGTGATAGCTATTATTGTATGAAAACTACGCTAAGGTTAAGAAGTTATGCCAATGACCACCAAATTCTATCACACATGCACGAAGCATATCTTCCAACACTTGAATCGTTCGCTCAGATTGACCATCGGTATGAGGGTGAAATGCAATACTAATATCCAACCTAGTACCTAATTCTGCATGCAATGTTCTCCAAAACTTAGAAGTAAATTGCGTACCTCTATCTGATATGATGGATAGTGGAACTCCATGCAATCGAACAATTTCTGAGATATAAAGTTTGGCTAACTTCTCTGCATTGTAAGTCACTTTGACCGGAATGAAGTGAGCAGACTTAGTTAATCTGTTGACAATTACCCAAATAGAATCAAACTTACCCAATGTCTTTGGAAGACCAACCACAAAATCCATTGCAATTCTTTCTCATTTCCATTCAGGAATGGGCATTTTTTGAAGTGTTCCTCCGGGCCTCTGGTGTTCATATTTTACCTGCTGATAATTCGGGCATTGGACCACAAAATCAACAATGTCACGCTTTATCCCACTCCACCAAAAATGTTGCTTTAGGTTACGATACATCTTGGTTGCACCAGGATGTATAGAATACCTTGAACTATGAGCCTCTGTATGAATAGTGTGAATCAAATCATCAACACGGGGCACACATACCCTTCCCTTAATTCTCAAAACGCCTTCAATATCAATTATTGCCTCTTTAGCCTCTCCTCGTAACACCATATCCCGAATTCGACTCAACTTCTCATCAGCAAATTGCCTTCCCTTAATCTTGTCAATAAAAGAAGATCTTGCCTCCACACAGGCAAAAAGTCCTCCTTTCTCAAGTACTTCCAGCCTCATGAGGTCATTAGCCAAAGTCTGAACCTCTCTAGCCAATGGGTGTCTAGAAATCTGTAGGTAGTCTAGACTTCCCATGCTCCTTGCTTTTCTACTTAAAGCATCTGCCACAACATTAGCTTTTCCTGGGTGATACAAGATAGTAATATCATAGTCCTTTAGTAGTTCCATCCACCTTCTCTGCCTCAAATTCAAATCTTTCTGAGTAAAGACATACTGTAAACTACAATGATCTGTATAGACTTCACACTTGACCCCGTATAGATAATGTCTCCATTGCTTTAATGCAAACACAACTGCAGCCAACTCCAAATCATGGGTCAGATAGTTACGTTCATGCACCTTTAATTGCCTCGAAGCATAAGCAATTACATTCCTCTCCTGCATTAGCACTGCACCCAAACCAGAATAAGATGCATCACAGTAAACAATGAAATTCTGACCTTCCACTAGCAAGGTAAGAATTGGTGCAGTAGTCAACAAGGTCTTGAGGTTCTGGAAGCTTTCTTCACATTCGTGAGACCATACAAATGGAACATTCTGCTTATTCAAATTTGTCAGTTGGGATGCAACAGAAGAAAAGCCCTTGACAAATCGACGATAGTATCTAGCTAAACCCACAAAGCTCCTTACCTCTGTAACATTAGTAGGTCTTACCCAACTCTTCACTGCTTCAATCTTAGAAGGATCCACCATCACTCCATCCTTAGAAACCACGTGCCCCAAGAAGGACACTGAATCTAGCCAAAACTCACACTTGGAGAATTTGGCATAAAGCCTTTTCTCCCTTAACAATTCTAATAAAATTTTCAAATGCTCCTCATTTTCTTTCCTGCTCTTTGAGTATACCAGTATATCATCAATAAATACAATAACAAAGAGGTCTAGATATGGCTTAAAAATCCCATTCATCAGGCTCATGAAAGCAGCAGGGGCATTCGTAAGCCCAAAAGACATTACTAAGAATTCATAATGCACATACCTGGTTCGAAAAGCAGTCTTTGGCACATCTGCTACCCGTATTTTCAATTGATGATAACCAGATCTCAAATCGATTTTTGAGAAGGTACAAGCACCTTGTAACTGATCGAACAAATCATCAATGCGAGGAAGAGGATACTTGTTCTTAATAGTTACCTTATTTAGTTGCCTGTAGTCTATGCACATCCGAAAACTCCCATCCTTCTTCTTCACTAATAAGACAGGAGCACCCCAAGGGGATGCACTTGGTCTAATAAAACCTTTACCCAACAACTCCTGAAGTTGGGCCTTTAACTCCCTTAACTCAGCTGGAGCCATTCTATAAGGGGTATGGAAATGGGGCGAGTACCCGGCTCCAGATCGATACAAAAATTAATATCCCTATCCGGTGGCATACCAGGAAGGTCTGCAGGAAACACATCCAGAAACTCACGGACTATCGAGACAGACTCAATCGAAGGTACTTGAAAAGTCTCATCCCTGAGATGTGCCAAGAAAGCTAAGCAACCCTTACTAACCATTCTCTTAGCACGAAGAAAGGAGATGATATGAACTGGAGTGGAAATGTAGTCACCCTCTCACACTAGCGGATATGTCCCAGGCTTGGCTAATGTCACAGTTTTAGCATTACAATCTAAGATTGCAAAATTTGGAGAAAGCCAAGTCATACCCAGAATTACATCGAAATCAATCATCTCTAAAATAATCAAATCTACATGAGTATTGCTCCCCACAAAAGTCACAAGACGAGACCTATACACCTTCTCAACTATCACAGACTCATCCACAGGAGTAGAGACACGAATAGGCATGCCAAGCAAATCACAACATAAATCAAGACCAGTAGCAAATGAGGAAGATACATACGAAAATGTGGATCCAGGATCAAATAATACAGAAGCCATACAATCACAGACCAAAAGATTACCTGTGATAACAACATCAAATGTCTCTGCTTCAGATCTCCCGGGGAAAGCATAACAATGGGCCCTATCACCTATCTGCCCGTTGCCCCTACCCTGTTGCACTGCAGTAGCTCCAGCTTGCCCGCCACCCCGGTTGATTGGGTGACCACCATTACCTTGGCCACCACGTCCTCCAGAATGGCGACCTCTCCCATGAGCACCTCTACCTCTAACTATTGGGGGTCTGTAACACTGTTTTGGACAATACCTCCTAATATGTCCAGTCTCCTCACATCCATAACAATCTCTGGAGTCAAGGATAGGTCTCTGTGAGAATGACGAAATCTGGGGATAACCTCCAAAACTTAGAGAAATGTTGACCTGTCTGCGATGGACCCCTAACTATAGCCTGTAGTGAAGACTGAATAAGTTGGGCTGGGTAACCTCCTGAACTTTGCCCTCTGGAGTAAGAACCACTAAACTCACCTCCCGTACGGAACTTCTTACGACGCCATGGTAAAGTTGTCTTGCTTCACCCCCTCCACCTCTATCACAAAGTCAACCACTTCCTGAAAGGAATTTGCTGCAGCAGCTACCTGTAAGGCTGGGATCTGCAAATCTGACCTCAATCCTTTCACAAAGCGGCGAATCCGCTCTTGTGGAATGAAGCAAAGCTGGGTGGCATACCTGGATAGTGCACGAAATTTAGCCTCATAAGCAGTAATAGACATCCTGCCTTGCGCTAGACTCAGGAACTCATCTCTCCTCTTGTCCCTCAAAGTCCGAGGTATATACTTCTCCATAAATAAGCTAGAGAATGATGCCCAAGTCATAGGTGGTGTCTGTGCTAGTTAACACTCCACATACGACCGCCACCACATTTTGGCATTTCCCTAAAACTGATAGGTCACAAACTCAACACCGAGTTGTTCTACTATGTCCATCTTATGTAGCAGCTCATGACAATCAACCAGAAAATCATAGGCATCCTCAGATTCAGCACCCTTGAAGACTGGAGGTTTCAATTTCAAGAATTTAGTGAAAAGTTCATGCTGATCACTCGTCATTATAGGCCTTGTAGTCAATCGAGGAAACGTGCTTACTTCCAATGAGGCATCCATGTAGGGAGCCACAGTAGCGGCATGTTATACTCCCGGAACCTGAGGTGCTGGTACAGGAAGCACTGGAGGTGTCAGGCCCGATTAGATAACCCGCTAAGGTAAGTAAGAACCTGGTTGATCATCTCTGGGATAGGTTGGGGTAGTAATTCCTCATCTTGTACCTGTTCATTTTCCCCTTCCTCACCCTCTCTTACTACCTCATCAGTTGGTGGAGGAGTCACCGCCCTATTACTAGCTGGACCAGGTGTTTGTCCTCTACCTCTAGAGATCGTCCTCCTGCGACCTCTACCACGGCCTCTTGCCACTGCTCCTCCTCGAGCTATAGCCCCAATGGTTGGCTTAAGACGAAACCTGTCTTGCCGGTGCTGGTGTTGGCACAGTTGTTGCTCTAGTTCTAACCATCTGCGAAATAGAGTGAGGATGTCAGATACCAATTTGTATCACCTAGATACCAATTTGATCCAAGTAATAGCACGAAAGAAGGAAAGAATGAAATCTTCCTAAGTTCCTATAGCCTCTCAAAAAAAAGTAAGGGCGTCCCCCTACCGTTTCTTAAGACTCTACTAGACTCGTTCTTGTGTAATGAGACCAACGAACCTAACTCTCTGATACCAAGATTGTCACGACCCAAAACGATCCGCGAGTGGCACCCACACTTATCCTCCTATGTGAGCGAACCAATAAATCTAAACCCCAACATTTAGCAATATGTCAACCATAGTGAACAAAATATAATGCGCAAGACTCAAAACTCATTAACGAAAATCAGTTATATAAAATTTCTAAAGTTAATACTTATTATTCCAAAAACTAGAAGTCATCACATCAAGAACATCTATCCTCAAATTTCTAAATCTAAGAGTATTTAAGAAGCTAAAATAAGTAAAAGAATGGTCCATGTCCGAACTTCAAGATATCAAGACGTGAAGGAGAGAATCCAGCACGAGCTAGGAACAATAGCTCACCCTGAATTCTGATATGCTGGAGACTGGCTAGAGTTGAGGGCGAGTCCAAATCGATGAAGCACTTGCTGCACTCCACAAAATAACAAAGAAGAAAATACAAGTAGGGGTCAGTACAAGGAACAAGTACGGAGTAGGTATCATCGGCCAACTCAGAATAGAAAGCAATATATACTGAATAATAATGTAAATTCAACCACAATACTTAACAGGTGACAAAAACAAGTACAAGAACCATTGGCAACAACACCAAGCACACCTATGAGGACTGAAGCCTCCACACCATACTCATTTGGGAAAATAGTTTCTTTGAATTGAGTATAATAACATAATTCAAGATTACTTCTCTTTATTATTATCGTGTCGGAACGTGACACTCCGATCCCCTAATACTACGTGTTGGAACGTGACACTCTGATCCCCTAATACTACGTGTCGGAACGTGACACCCGATCCCTTAATTCTACCTGTCGGAACGTGACACTCCGATCCCCTGATTCTACATGTCGGAACGTGACACCCGATCCATTTATCTCATTATTTTAGTTCATCAAGCCTTGTTTATGCCAAGGCATCATCTTAATAGAGAGGAATTAAGATTCAACAGTCTCATCGTTCTAATCCATCACAATTACATAATCACAACATACCAACACACAATCAAACATATAGAAGACTTTACAATACTACCCAACACATATCGATCGCTATTTAGAGTTTATCTATCATATAGAAACAAACCATAACCCACCTCCACCGAAGAATTGTGATCAAGCAAGCTACTACTCAATGCCTTTCGTTTCCTCTTCGCTTCTTTCTTTTCTCGCTCGTTCTCCCTCTCTCTGTTCTTTTTATTTTTCCTTCTCCAGATTCTTTTTCTTTTACCCTAATTATCATATAATCAAGTATAAAAGATGATAAAAGTAACCCACTATTTATTTCCTTATTAACTTCTTTAACCCCCAAGTAAATAAATTATTAAATTTACCCCACTAATTTCATACTTATAATCATGAATAGTCCAAAACACCCCTTAAAAACTTTTAGCAGAATTCCGAACTAGTTGGGGTTACGCAACTTGTGACGGCCCGTCGTATCTGCGACGGTCCGTCCTGCAGGTCCGTCACAAAGTTCAGAGAGTCAAATTCAGTGAAGAGGTTTGTGACGGTCCGTCGTACCTACGACGGTCCGTGCTGCAGTTCCGTCGTGAAGTTCAGAGAGTTGGCCCCAGTACCCAGATTTCAGAGTTGAAGTGTTTTGAAACGAAGAAGCTTGACGGACCGTTGTGCCTATGACGGTCCGTCGCGTGATCCGTCGACCCAGTCAGTTTTTATCACAAATGATTCTACTGCTCGAAATGACTAAACAGGTCGTTAAAGCTTCTTAGTAGTGTGTGTAAGTTGCAATATGCTCCTTCACATATTTATAGTAGTTTGAGTCCACCTAATTGTCCAATTTATAATGTGTAAATTTTGGTTTTTTAATACTTTGTTTGTCATTTTTGTAATTTTTTTAAAAATAATAAAGTGCATATCAATTATTGCAAACTTCCTTGATTGGATTTTGTATACCAAGATATTTTCTTTAAAGCTTTCAAGTGTGTTTGGCACAAAGTAAAACACTTCTAAAATATTCATGCTTGATAGGTTACATTTTTTAAAAATATTTTTCTCTAGAAAACAAATTCCTTAAAAAGTTTTAAGAAGTAAATTTTTCAATAAGAGTAAAAAATAAAGTTTCATAAATAATGTTCCACAATTATTATACGCGTATATCCCCATTCGGATTTCTATCCTCCTTATTCCCACTGCAATAATATTTTGTTCTTACTCCTTGATGATCGAACATCAAAAAATATATAAGGAATTTCATTTTATGATGACAATTTCATGGCTAATTAATTTTTTTAGTGTGTGTAATTCATGTTTTTTTTAAAAAAAATGTAGCTGAAATAGTCTCAAGCCAACTCGTTTATTCATATTTTCACATATAGAATTGTTGTTTTGCTCTCATATTTTCAACACTTATATTTGTCACAACTCAAACCTTAATTTCAAACATTATTTGGAGTGGAAGATAGGAGTACTAATTAAGGAAACTTCACTTTTCAATTTACTTGAGTTACTTTGTATTCCATCTATTAGTTTTTCTTCAATTTATTCACATTAGTATATTAAAAAAATAATATATCCTTTTACTAATTTTTATTCTTATTAGTAAGTAACTATTTCTTAAAATTAATTAGAGAACTAATATATTTTATTTCAAAAATTCTAATATACCTAAAATATTATTTCAGTATGCACTCCTGGACAGGGAAGGAAAAGTTCGAGCCCAGCTCGTAAAAAGACCTTTGCTAAAAGGAGAATTGAAGTATTTAACTCATTGATCATACAAATCATTTGGGATGTCCAATTCAATTCGTAACATTTTACGTATCAATAATAAATAGAAGCTTAGTTTGTTTAAAATAAAAATAAAATATTGTAAGTACACTCTCTTTGCACAAATTTAATTTCACTTGACCAAGTCAATCACTGTTTTTTATCTTTAAAAAAATTCCCAACTGTGGTTACCTTTATTTAGTCAACATGTTGCTCAAGCAGTGGTATTTTATTTTTGTTATAAATAATTTGTATTATAGTGAATATCTAATTATGAGGAGTCCTTGTAGGTTATGGTTAGGAATTCTACTTGGGAACCAAGTAAAGTTTTCCCTATAAATAAAGGGTTTTCTTTCATTGTAAAGAAGATTTGTGAAAGATCAATGACCTGAATATACTTCAAAATGAATTAGAAATCTTTCTCTTCTCCCTACTTTATTCGTCTTCGAATTTCATATAATTTCATAACACGTTATCAGTATGATTGTTCTATTCTTAAAAAATTATGAAGAAGACGGAAAAACTGCAAAAGAGATGTTGCATAAGTTATGCAATAAGGTTCTTGTATTTTCAAGGTATGATTTATCTTTATGTTATAATTATTTATATAACAGATCTCGAGGTACTATCTAAAGTAAATATTTGAAGAGACTTGTCGACTTTCTATACGTTTAATTTTAACCGATTAGGAAGAGAATTCCTGAATTTATTTTAATAATTCAATAAGCACAATTTAGTGAAAAATATATTTTCAATCTCTACATGAGGTACGTGATCTATTAAACTATATCCATTAACTGCTAGTGTTGATTATAAGAAATCATTAGTCTCAGTTTTGTGTTTAATTATAATATATAATCATATAAATGATCATCAAAAGTGATAAAATTGCAATTATTTTCAAAGGCTTGAGGTTGAGCCTCATTGTGGGTAAGACAATGAATTTAAGTTATACCTCACCAAAAGAATAAGACGATGTGTTTACGTCCAATAGCACCTAGAGGGTAAGACATCAGAAGTCTTAATGCTTTGTGATGAAAGATGTTGTATTCATGTCCCTCATTGATTTATGGAATAAGACGTTGGGTTTGAGTCTCAATGCACCATATTGATGATATTATGATGACTAAGGGAAATAATGAGTTTTTGATAAAATTAGTCATCAAATATATCTCGTTGAAGCATATTCATTTCCCAAAGTGAATGTAGCAGTGCATAAATGTCTAAAAGAAGACAATTGATTAAATGATGAAAATAAATATGGAATGAGGTACTAAGTTATCAAAATTTGATGTACTTAGATGATTCTGTTCCATTCATGAAGAATGAGAACCTTTGATAAATGGTAAAAGTTCAGATCCGTTCTTTAGAGTGAATGAGGTGCTAAGCCAGCATGCTAGACGTGAATTTTTTTGTACTGCTTGTTAACAAGGTAAGTTAATTGTGAGACCACCATAACAAAAGTTGAGCTTGAATTCTCTGAGTTCTAGGAACATATACAGATATATGTGAATCTAGTCATCCACTTAGTGGATTGTTTAGATATTTAATGGTCCTAATAAATGTTTCTTCTATATGGTCTCATGTGTGCCTATTGTTATCTCGCAACTTGATGTTTGCAAAAATATTGGCACAAATAATATGTTACATGCACAATTTTCTTCAGATTAGTTCGTTCAATGATGGGATCACGACTCACCTATAGGGTAATGTAATTGAGAAGAAATAAATCTGAAATTACTGTTGGATTAATAAAATTGAAATTTACTCATATAATAATAAATTAGAAATTTTTTAAAGCAGAAGGCACATGGCGTAGTAAACATGGAGTATACAAGTACTAATAATTTTATTAGTTGGCATGAATAATTTGATCATTCCAAAGATATGCATACTGAGTAATGGACATACATTGAAAAACTAGAAGATTCTTCAAGAATTCTTTTGTTGTTGTTCTGACAAGTTGATTGGATCAACTAATGTTGAGATTAAATCTCTGAATTCTAAAAAGTATGAAAGGTGAATATTTGTCCGTTCACCTATCATGTGACATGAAAAAAAGATGCATCTATAAGATAATCACATGTTTGTTTGTTGTCAACCAGTAGATTGACATTCACAAAATTATTTGTGCAAAAATAATTGAGTCAAGAGCACAATTTTAGAATATGTAATCAAAGACATTTTATCTTGATAATATTGATAAATACTCAAGTTGTCGTGACATTAAATGTCAGAGATAGTGAAATCATTGTTTGTAAAAATAAAGCTCCATGTGTTGATTTGAAATATTATACCACATACAAAAGTAATTGTACGCATCGAACCAATAAATTATGATCAGATTCTCTTTCAATTGATTTATGGTCAACGACCAAATATTTTTCATCTGGTTATTTTGGTATGTAGCATATAATCAATGAATATACAATGATGCACAAAGATAGATTCTTCAAATAATTGAGATATATGTTAGTTTGTCTAACATAAGGGGGAGACTAGAAGCAACTGAAGAGTTGTAAATACTCTTATTGAATGTCCCTTAAGGATAGAGTCTACGACATGCATGAGCATGATAGACTAATTAATTCTAAATAAAATAATCCTTGAAAAAGGGGTAGGATCAAAGACTCAAAATGATCATAATAAGAAGATAATGTGCTCTTGGGGAACCTACGACATAACACTTTATGAAACCTCATGAGAGGGATAGCTACCTAAAAATAATGAAGTGATGAGATCTCAATAAGTTATCGCGTATTGTGAATCAATGCAAAATGATATATCGTTGACGGTATCTTTAACCCTGAAAAGAAGATTCCTAAAAGGAGATAGAAGAAAGCATATTTCGTCAAGGTTTTTCTACATCATGGGCTCCAAAGAATGGTGATATCAACATTCAAGAGGTCTATTCAAGTAATATTATTGTTGATTTATTCACCAACTCTCTACCAACTACAACTTTCAAGAAGATGGTGCACAAGCTTGGAAAATAAAGATTCTAGTCTCTGAATTGATGTTGTCATTAGGGGGAGTTAATACGCGATGTACTCTTTTTTCCTAACAAGGTTTTGTCCCACTGGGTTTTATCTAGTAAGGTTTTCACGAAGCACATAATCTACCGACATTCAAGGGGAGAGTGTTATAAACAATTTGTATTATAGTGAATGTCTAATTATGTAAAGTCCTTGTAGGATATGGTTAGAAATCTTACTTGGGGACTAAGTAAAGTTTTCCCTATAAATAAAGGGTTTTCTTTCATTGTAAAGAAGATTTGTGAAAGATCAATGAATTCTGAATATACTTCAAGATGAATAAGAAATCTTCCTTATCTCCCTACTTTATTCGTCTTCTAATTTCATATAGTTTCATAACAATTTTGGTTTTTTAGTTAAAATTGTTGTAAAGTTCATTTCACTACTTCCACGTGATCTTATCCGACTTTTATCCCCTTCAAGTAATAGTTAACATTAAAGGTTACAAGAGTGTTTACGATAATTATTGGTTTTTTTTTAGTGGGTTCGTAAAAAGGATGAGTTGAAATATTTTTAATGGATTGAAATGATTTTCAATAGTTTTTAATCAAGTATTTCATTTTAAATAGTCGATATAATAATTATTATTTTTTTTGCATAATTCAAAATTTAAAATAACGTAAAATAATCTAAATAGTTAAACAATTTAAAATATAAAATTTAAATTCATTTAATTTAAAAAACCTTATTTTGCTAATAAGTACTGCAATAACTAAAAAGAAGCTGCAACACTCCTCCTTTGTTTTTGTTAATGCAATTGAAAAAATGTCCATTCTAAATTTCTGCTTTGATTGAATATTGGATTTATTCATTATTTTTTGAACTTGCAAATTTTTTTTTATTATTTTTATAATTTTGTGCGTAGAAAATAATGTCTTGTAGAGTTTTTTTTTATTAAAAAATGTTTTTATTTGGATAATTATATGTATAGCAAATTGTTGTTATAAGTGTTTTCTTTTTCCATCACAATAGCACATATGTCATAGATTATAAAATATGATTTCATTTTCAAGAAAAAAAGTTGAAAGAGAGAGAAAGGGGGGCGGGGCGGGGCGGAGAGAAGTGAGTGTAGAGAGTAAACGATCAACTTTTTGGTTTATATTTAATTTACTATGAAATCCAAAATCATATCAATCATATGGGTTAATATATTAAGTAATTTTCAATTATTCTAACATAGAACGGTCTAAAATGTCATTAGTACATGACATTTGGTACATTATACCTTCATTCATTTTATGAGTGTGGATCGTTAAACATAAAGATATTGTTTAGCCAAAAAATTGACATCAAGGATATTTGAGAATCAAAAAATGAATAGAAAATAGTTTTATATCAATTGAAATAATTAAAGTGATTTTAAATCATTTTCCGCTTTTAATATTAAGAAAAGAAATCACATGCCCAATCAAATTAAATTGGATTGAATAATCATTGTAGTAATACATACTGATCAAGTAGTAATACATACTGATCAAGCAAGTCAATCTCAATGTCAAGTAGATCAATAACACGTATTATTTTTCAAGTAGATCAATAACAAGTCAATCTCAAATGTAAGCATCAAAATGTATCAAATCACAATAATCAATTTCTTGCTGAAATCATTTTCCTACGGCACAATATCACTTGACGAAACTATTTTTCATTAGTTCTATATCAAATCACTAGACATAACCATTTTCCATCGACTTTATACCATTTCATGACTAGCTGAAACAATTTTTCATCGAATTTATATAATTTTACTAGCTGGAACCATTTCTCATCGGGTTTATATCATTTCACTAATCAGAACCATTTTTCATCGGCTTTATATCACTATTCAAAACTACTTTTCATTGGCTTTATATCACATGTCTCATCGCTCTGGACTACAATCAATGCACACAACCAAGTTCAAACCATAAGGAGCGGACAACAATTCAAGTGATTTAAGTCCACAATCATGCTACCCAAGAATTTCCATCAATCAATCAATAAAGATAACAACAAGACAATTATGATAGTCTTTTCATTACAATAACTTTTTATTCATTAAAATTTATCAAGTGGAACATTTAACTCTCCACCGCATTCTCATTATTACAACACACACAATGAAGTGAGTACACAAATTATACTAGAATAAAAAGTTTGGGAGATCACTTGTCTTAATTCAACCAATTACATACTCCAAGACTCGAGTCTTTCCCTTTCAATCCGTACCGACCAAAATAACACAGTCTACATCAATCAAGTATTTACAATAAACTTTTGAAAAACTCATGTACTTGAAAAATGGGTCAATCAACAAAAAATAATATCAAAAATGAGGTTTAAATTAGAAATCAGTACTTAAAATGTTGCTCTAGGCCATAAGGCTTTATTGGTGAAAATCATTTCGAAATAAGACTTAAAATCAGTTCACAAGTCCATTTTAGTTAAAAACTTGAGTTTTGGAATAATCTTGTCATTTTTGCAAATTGAAACCCCAAATTTTGATGTTAAACTCATAAATAATCAAAGGAAAATGAAGTTTTAGGGTCACAAAAGTTCACCCAAATGATTTAGCGCAAGAAATCTCTTCAATATCACCTCAAAGAATTTACCAAGCACAAAAATAAAAAAATAGGGTTGAAACTCCAAAATTGCAGGAAAAAACCCTCTTTTATGTTCCTTTTAGGACCATGGGTTGACTTAAGTGAACCACACAAAAAGTTGGGGTATCGCTTTTGCGAATTAGCCTCCACTTAAGCAACTATCGCTAAAAGGACCCTAATCGCTTAAGCGATGCCTTTTCAAAAGGTTTGTCACGATTGAGGAGCACCCCTAAGGCGTAACTGGTGTCGTCGTCCTTGGAGAGGACTAAGAGCAGCCTCTTAGCATTCATCATTACATTTCATAGGTTAAAAATGAGAAAAAATTAAAAAATTTCATACATATTTATATAGGTTTACATAGACCTCTCGCATAATACATAGGGAGTTTACCGAACTCCTCGTATATAAAGCATACATAGGTTTCTCATTTAAACAACTAAGATACTTAGAATTAGTATAATAATTCATCTCATACTGAACCATCTAAATGAGTACAAATGTTGGACATAGCCAATACAAAGTCAATATGCCATTAGCTTACATCAATATTCAAATGATAAAGGAATAAACAATGTCTTTAAGACAATACAACTTAAAAGATAGAGCATAGAAAAGGTAACATCCTCGAATATGAGGACCTACCAACACTTGGAGAAAAGAGTCCAAGTCTTCTTCAATCGACCTCCTAAGAACTCAATGGCCGGAACCTATATATTTGTAAAAAACATAGAAATATGGGTTAGTACACCATTTGTATTAAGTATGGATATATGCACATAAAACCATTTGAAGACATTATGAAATGAACCATTTCATTAAAAACATGCAAATTCATTTTGAAAACCTTTATTCACATACAAGAGAGCATATACAAGACAAGGATCACAACAACATAAGACATGTTCATAAACAAGAACAATATCATCATAATGTCACATTAACGTTTCATGTTCAATAAGTCATGTCATCAATATACAAGACCCTTAAAAACAACCACATCCCAAGCCTACAAGTGCAATGCTCATGTGGAGTCTCATAACCCCACACAATCGAGTAAACAAGATAGGCCTCATAACATATATCATCATAGGTAGTCATCACCACATATAGCAATTTAGACCAACACCATGTTCATCAATGTAACCAACATCATATAAAGTCAACATTATACATTTCATGATATCATGATACATAATAACATAAGAACAACTACCTAGGACTTCCCTCAAGGCCATCTTGTGCAATGTATAAATAGAGTCCCATACCCCTACCTACACTAAGTCAAACCCCTTAAGTCACCCTACTTAGTGTTCACTTTATTACTTTATTTTACTTTCAGGAAAAATTACCATAAACCATAGACCACATGATCTAAATGTGGAATCCGGTGTCATGAAACCCTACACCGGAAGAAGGTGGTGTACTTGCCAAGGTAGAACCAAATATGAACATAGCACTATAGGTGGATCCACTAGCTAGTGTTCCTATGAGAGAAACATAGTTCAAGAACTAGGATACATGATTGAGGCCCTCTGTATGCACCGTTGCATTGTAATCTCTATTTCATGAGAATCATTGTGAACCTACCGTCCCACATTGGGAAGGGACATCTCTCATATCAAGTTCATTCGGCGCTAAGCTAAAGTTCCTTTTTGAAATGTATTTAAGCCTTTATTAATTGATTATATCTTAATGTAGGTCATAGGATACTAACCCCCTTTGTATAGCATATCATTTAGCTCATTAGGTATTGCATGAGAATGTCCTTTCATTGCAACCCTTCATTTGTAAGATTAACATACCTTCATCATCACATCATAGTAAGGAACATAAGTGATTCACAATCAACCTTATATCATCATACCTTAATCATAATCTCACAACCCATATAATCAATACATTTCAATTACATTCATTATACCGTGACCTATATAATATAATCAAATGTAATACTTCAATTAAATATCATCAAGTATAAGTCATCATAATTTATGTAAAAGATTCAAGATCATAAGGTCTTACCAATTCACCTTCATGAGTCTCCTTCAATGGTCTTATCATCAACCAACCATATTCACCGATCGATAGACTTAATAACATCATACAGTAGTAATTTATGCAAAAACAAAGTCAATTGTATCATCACTAACCAATTCAACATCAATCCATGACCTAGGGTTAGGGGAATAGGGTTCATCATGAATTCTTCAAAAGTTAGATTCAATCCCTAAAATATATGACCCTAGGCAGTCCGTAGATGAATTAGAATAGTTAAAACAAGTCTAAAAATCAATACATTTATCAATTCCCATCAATTCATAAGCAAGATCCTAGATTTGGCAAAATTGAGGAAAAGGAAATGATTTGCACGAATTACCATTAATCAAAATCAATAACTCAACAATCTACACTTAATTAGCCATGGGTAATCACAACTAGTCATAATCAATGATCAATTTCAAGTTTAGAAGAAAACCCATTTGTAGAAGAAAACTCTTTGAATTGAGTGATTTAGAAATAAAATTTGAAGGGACCTCTTAGGGAAAGCAAAACCAAGAATTAAGAATCCTTACCTTATAGAGAAATAATACACGAAATTCTAGTGAAATGCTAAAAAATTTGGTCTTCTTCTTCAAGCTTCTTTCTTCCTTCAATGAAGGATGAATAAAGAGAAATAGTGGAGAGAGGTAAGAACTTTTGGATTTTGATTTGGGTATTTGATTTGAGTGAGTGAATTTGAGGTAAAACTGATTGAAAATCAATATATAACCCTCCCATGAAATTCACAAAAGACCCCTCATTTAAGTTGACCCTTTAATGAAGTCAAACTTGAATTTCAAGTTTCAAAATTTTTGTCGGGGAACAAGTTCGCGACGCGGAGCTGTTCCCACTAGATTTTATATATAAATTTTTGAACCAAAAGAGTCCTCTACGTTACCACGACGCAGACTGAGATTTTTGTTCCCTGTGGGACCAAGTCCGCGACGCAGAGGCACTTCACTATAGTGCATTTCCGCGCTGCCTTGGGCATCTTATTTGGCCAAGTTTGGGGTTCCTTAGTGGACGACTAGGGCAATCCTCGGGGGGTCGGACCTGGACGTTTTCACTCTATATACATTATTTTACATATTTAAAGTGATTTTACAAATTTTAGACTTCATACAACACCTCCAAACCTTCACGAAACCTAAGAACGTTTTACTAGTTCAATTTTACTAACTTCTGAACGTCTTGGACGTTTCTTTACGTTTTGACTCTAACACTTCCTAACTAGCTTAAGTACATTAAATTAGGCTTAGAAACAATGCTTTAAGTCTTAGTTAATCATATGAGGCTCTATACCAATTCATGAACTTTCGAAGTGTTACAAGGTTAGTCTCACTTTTTGCGAGCTGACTTTTGGTAAAAAGAAGGCCCTAATTAAATGCGAGGACTACAACACCAGAACATCAGCTAAATTGCACAAAATAATCAAAGGATACTCAAATTTTTCCAAAACCTCTCACATAAAAATTACATAAGCAAATCGATTATACTCGATGTTTTAAACTCAATGGGACCATTGAGATATGAAACTGAGGTCTACTTGGCCCGACATCTGTGAAAGCCACAAAAAACTAACACATCACGTAAAATGGCTAAAACAAGCTTGGTACCTCTCAAAAAATAGCCAAGACCTCACCTAGGCCTAAAAATTCTCGAATCTAATGGAACTCTTGGAGTTTCGATTCAAGCATTCAAACCCTGAATATTGATCTAAGTAAACCCAGAGACTAAATTTCCATAATTTTCCAACTTAAGATCTCAAATCCTCAAAAAGAGTCTGAATCTAAATGCCAAAACTCTCATAGATTAGATTCCATATTTTTGGGCTGATAAAATTGACATAATTCCATTTTGACACTCGAAACTCCAATAGACACCAAGAATCACTTTCTTAACAATATTAGCCTTTCAAACTCAAAGCGTAAAAGATAACTTTAAATTTAAAGTTCTGAATCAGCCTTTCAAAACTCATAAAGAAACAAATTGGGGTCAGTATCGAGGGGGACAAAATGTACGCTCATAAAACATTTCAAAAATGACCAACCGGGTCATTATAATAGTTTTCTTAGAAAGTCTTTCAACTTTATTTTGTAACCCAAAAATCACTGACCTATTGTTATTTCACCTAGAAAATTACTATATCAACTTAAGCCAAATCTTTTAGAAACAAAAAAGTACCAATTATTTCTATAAAATTATTCTCTCTCTCTCTCTCTCTCTCTCTCTCTCTCTCTCTCTCTATATATATATATATATATATATATATATATATATATATCCGATAAGTCCATCAAGGTGCTCACTAGTAGATCTAATTTTTTCTATTTGATTTTTTAAAAATAGAAACTTGTCATATATTATCTAAATACATATTTCATCTATCTTGTTGATTTTTTATCCTCTTCGTTTTCCCATCATTTTTTTCATTTTATTGTTGTTTCTAATATAGTTATTGCTCCTAGAAATGGATACCTTTTAAGGGTAAATACATTAAAAATAACAATAAAATTGAAGTGGAATTGACTTCTAGTTATTGGAACGACCCTTTTAGTCGTTTTATGAATTTTACCTTTTTTTCTGATTTAAATCATTTTAATAGTTTATATATAATTTATGATTTGTGAGAATAAGTATAGTTTTCAAATTTAATAAATGATTATATAATAATAATTAAATAAATAAAAATAAAAGAAGGGCAAAGTCCTATATGGTTGAAATTCAGAAACTGACAAAGGAACAAAAGAAAAGTACGCAGAAGGAAAAAAAAATAAAGAGAGGCATAAAATTTACATGTAGAAGAGAGGAGACGAAGAGATTTCTTTGAATTGGAAGTTCAACGAAAAGGGAAGACTCAAGTTCCTGAGTAAATTTATATTTGATTTAGGCAAGTGGATTTCTAAACCCCTGTTAAGTGTATGAAATTTGTGTATTTCCTTGTGGTATGTGTGTGGGAGTAATGAGACTTGGTGAAAGGTAAACTTTTCCATGTTGATTAATTCTAATAACGAAAAGAGATAAAAAGAAAAAGTCAATATGACTATTTGTTTGTGTGTGATGGGTGGAGAATGGTATGAGTACCGGTGTCATAAAGGCAAAGTTTATTATTATAGAATATGTCACTCCCCGAGCCTACACCATGGGCGGGACCGACACTCGGTGACCATTGCTGGCCTCGAGCAAACCCTTGACATGGCTTACTTAACTCAACGGAAGATAACAATCACACTTATAATGATAAAAGAACTTAATTAAACTGATTGGTAATACTATCTGGAATGTTTTAAAGGTTTAAATATTCAACTTGGCCAAAATGAAAAAACAAGTCTTAACATAAGATGAAAATGTAAAGACTATTGAACTACTAACTGTATAAAAAGCCTCTAAAATGATTAAGATGAATGTTGGGACAAGCTAGAATGCAATAAAAGATGTCTTACGGAATGAAAAAAGGCTCACCAACTGACTCTAGATGCTCAATTGGATAAAAAAATGTGCTAGATATAGATCCTCATTACATATGTCTGCATCACAATACAATGCAGGCCAACTGACATCACTATATTGAATGTACGAGTATGGAATATTAAACGACACTTAAGCTTGAAAAAGAGTAAAAAAGAACACTTACCTTGGCTTTGTTCAGCTCATGACTTACTAACTTTTATTCAATATATGCAATTTAAAGGTAAATGCAATATAAAGAAAAACTAACTAAAACGTGTTGTAAACTCTGAATGTATACAAGTATACAAATAATATCTGAGATATATGTAAAAATACAAATAATTGATGTGTATGAAAATACAATACATCTGTGGGAGCTTCTCTAAGCGACAACCATCTCTTAAGAGCTATAGTGATGATACATCGTTATTCGATCCACGCTGCCCGGCTATTCTAATCTTGCCAGAGTATAGGACCTGAACTGCCTAATGGATCCACTACTATACTGTGTAAAGGGTTCATCTAAAAAGTATGAACATTTTGTACTCATGATGGCTACATGGTATTCATAGATATTTGAGTTAATATGAACTCGCATATGCACATCGGTGCTCAATACTACTCCCAAAAGTATATTGGCTCTTATTTTTATAAAACATACCGCTCCTGTGGTTTGAGATTAGTGCTCAAAACTTAGCATTAAAAACACTCTTGGAAATCATAGTTTCCCTTCTTGCTTCATTTCATAAAGCTATTACTTCCTTGTGAAAATTAGCTCGGAGGCTCTTTACTTGTTTAAATGTGAAAATATTCTTACTTCTCTTTGGGATACTTAGTCCCCTTATACTCTTGAAGAAAGAAATTTCAACTTAACTATTTACTCTTTGCTCAACTTATAACTTGATCCTTAAAACAAAGTTAAAATGTTGTTTAAGACTCTAAAAATCTTTAAAAACCTACTTTGACTTGCTTTTTAACTTTTAGACTTGACTCTTAACTTCTTTGAGTTTGATCTTAACTTTTATTGAATTGAATTATGGATTAAAAGATAATGATCTCATTTTTATATATGGTTCATCATGTTTAGATGTACTTAGAGTATTGGAATCAACTCGGAATGATAAGTACATCATTTAGGAACTAGTACAAAAATATAGGGGAGATATGGGAAATCCAGGTGACCCTGGCGCTTTGAGAGGCATGAGGCACCAGTCTGACAGACAAACACTGTCCTCAGGCGCTCAGGTAGGCGCGGTGTGCCAGAGCCTGACCGACAGAGTCTTTTTTGAGGGGCTCTAGTAGGTGCAGCGCCCCAAGGTGTGTCAGACGGGTTTTACAAATTTTCTTCTTCGATTTTCAACTCTTAACCTCTCAAACTTCTATGGATGTTCCCCCAAACACTTAGGACCACTAATATCCTCATACACAATAGTTTAGACTCGTAAAAAAGCCCGGAAACACGAATCACAACCCACTAAAGGTAGACTACAATTCTACTAACAAGATTTCAACAATTGTGCATCAAGAACTTCAAGATTCTTCATTAAATCAATACAAAACATGTTGAATTAACCATATTGGTGTGTGGATGAACGAACCCACACAGAAAGATCTCACATACCTCGATAGGAATCACCCCCGACGAATTCCATTAGAATCTCTTAGCGTTCTTGGTGAAATCTTGTTCTTTTCTCCTTCTTCTCTTCTATTTTCTCCCAAAGAATAAGCGTAAAAAGTATTTTTTTCTTATCTGAAATAAAACTTTGTTTTACCCCAATTAAACCTTTTTAAAAAATTAGGAAATAATAGGGTAAAAAGACTACTTTAGCCTTACTAAAATCCGGATTGGACTTTCCTCAGTCCAACATCTCAACTTATGAAAAACATTATCTCCCTCATACGACATCGAAAATAAGAAAACTTGGCGCCGTTGGAAAGATATTACCAAGGGATTTTAGTACATATAAATAATTTATCCTAAATTCTTCTGATCTAGAAGTTATGGCCATGTGAAAATAACCAAAACTCACTTTCTAAACTTAGGAAATTTTTCAGATTTTTTCCTATACTTTCGAAAAATAACTATTGTTACTTTCTTTGTTTAATCCTAGATATTTAGGATTACGAGATGTTACAAAATCTCCCCCTTTGAAACATTCGTCCTCGAATGAGAACTCTTTCACTAAGCTAAGGATAATAGCATCATTTTAGCACTCAACTAACAAAAGTGAGTAATAACATGCTTACACATAGTTTCATAAAATGCTAAAAAGAGAATTTAGTACCTTAATATGTATTCTCTCCATATCTTCCTCGACTTACCAAGTTCAACAAATTATTTCCTCCAATGGACTTTGGCTAACGCAACTTTCTTAGTTCTCAACTTGCGAGCTTGACGATCTAAAATTTGGATTGAAACTTTTTCATAGGATAAGTTATCCTTAATCCCAACATTCTTAGTTGGTACAATCAATGAAGGATCACCAATAACTTCTTCAACATAGAAATATAGAATACTCGGTGAACCTCCACTAATTCTTGGGGTAGCTCAAACTCATAAGCTACATTGCCCACTCTCTTAGAGATTTTGTATAGACCAATATACCGGGTACTAAGTTTCTCCTTCTTACCAAACCTCATAATACCCTTCATGGGTGAAACTTTTGAATACGCCCAATCATCCACATCAAACTCGAACGACCTTCTCCTAACATCTGTGTAGGACTTTTGGTTACTCTATGTCGTTTTCATTTTCTCTTGAATCATTTTCTCCTTATCCATAGCTTGGTGAACTATACATAGTCCTATGAACCCTGCTTCACCAACTTCGAACCACCCAATAGAAGATCTACATCGTCTCTCATAAAGAACTTCATATGGAGCCATTTGGATGCTTGAATGGTAACTGTTGTTGTAAGCAAACTCAATGAGCGGTATGTGGTCATCCCAACTCCCTTAGAAATTGATCAAACAAGCTCTCAACATATCCTCCAAATTCTGGATAGTACGTTCTGCTTGTCCATCAATCTAATGATGAAAAGTAGTCCTTCAGTTCACCTTTGAACCTAAGCCTTTTTGGAAAGATTTTCAGAATTGTGAAGTAAATTGTGCACCTCTATCTGAAACAAGGGATATTGGAACTCCATAAATTCTCACCACCTCTTGAAGGTACAACTTAGAATAATCCTCGGCCGAATAGGTAGTCTTTACCAGCAAGAAATGGGTTGACTTTGTCATTCAATCGATAATCAACCAAGTAGAATCATATTGTCTGCCGGATCTTGGAAACCCTGCGATAAAGTCCATATTAATCATATTCCACTTTCACTCTGAAAGTTATATAGTCTGAGCCAAACCTCCAGGCTTTTGGTGATTTACTTTCACTTGTTGGCAACTTGGGCGCTTGGGAACCAACTCAACAATATATTTCTTCATGACTTCTCACCAATATACCTCCCTCAAATCGCGGTACATCTTGGTGGAACGCGGATGAATGGAATATCTAAAGTTATCAGCCTCCTCTAGGATCCTCTCTTGGAGTCCATTCACCTTAGGTACATATAATGTACCGTGGTACTTCAACACACCATCTCCCCCTTGTTCAAAAGTCAATACTCTTTTGTTATGGACAGCCGCCTTCAAATCAAGCAAAATGAGGTCTTGGTCTTGCTTCTATTTCACCTCTGACACTAGTGATGATTCAACCACATTAGTCACCTATATCCCTCCTTCTATGAAATCCATAAATTTGACTCCCAGACGTTCAAGTCTGTGCATATTTTTTGCTAATTCCCTCTTTTCTTCTTCAACATGGGTGATAATCCCCATGGATAACCTGCTTAAGGCATCAGCAACCACATTAGCCTTATCTGGGTGGTAAGAATACTCATGTCATAATTCTTGAGTAATTCTAACCATCTCCTGTGTTTGAGATTTATCTCCTTCTGAGTGAACACATATTGGAGGATCTTGTGATTAGTGAATATGTCAACATGAACACTATTTAGTGACTCCATATCTTCAAAGCAAACACTACTGCAGCCGATTCCAAGTCATGAGTTGGATAATTCTTCTCATGAACCTTAAATTGTTTAGAGGCATGAGCTATAATCTTGTCGTTCTCCCTTAACACACTACCCAAACCAAATCTCTATGAATCACATTACACCATGAAATCTTAAGTACCTTCTGGTAAGTTAAAAATCGGAGCGGTAGTCAATCTCTTTTTCAATTCCTGAAAACTTTTCTCACAAGCTTCAAATCATTGAAACTTGATTGTATTCTAAGTTATTTTGATCAAAGGAGACGAGATAGATAAAAACCCTTCAACAAATCTCCAATAATAACCAGTCAAACCCAAGAAATTCCTTATATCAGTTGGAGATGTGGGTCTTGGACAACTCTCAACTACTATAATCTTCTGGCTGTCAATTCTAATCCCATAACCAGAAACGATGTGGCCGAAGAATGCCATATACTTAAGCTAAAACTCACACTTGGAGAACTGGCATATAACTCCTTAGCTCTCAAAGTCTGAAGAACAATCCTGAGGTGACTAGCATGATCTTCTTGATTCCTTGAATCAACCAGTATGTCATCAATGAAAACTATAATAAACAGATCTAAATAAGGTTTGAATACTCTGTTCATAAGATCCATAAATGTTACATGTTTATTTGTCAAACAAAAGAACATAACCAGAAACTCATAGTGCCTGTATCTGGTTCTAAATGTTGTTTTTGGAATATCACATTCCCTATATTTCAGCTGATAATAGCCTGATTTAAGATTGATTTTCGAGAAGCAAGAAGCACCCTGAAGGTGATCGGAAAGATCATCTATCCTTGGGAGAGGATACATATTCTTGATGATCACCTTATTCAATTGGCGGTACTCTATACACATCCTGAGGGAACCATCTTTTTTCCTTACAAACAAGACGGGAGCGGCCCAAGGTGAGACATTTGGTCGAATAAAGCCTTTATCTAACAAATCTTCCAATTGTTTTTTAGCTCTTTCAACTATGCTAGTGCCATTCTGTATGGAGGAATAGAGATAGGGAGAGTATCTTGGTGGATTCATCCTCAAGAATTCCTGAATCCTCGAAGTGTCAACCTCTTTTTGTCGAGCTCCATTTTGTTGCCCCACTTGGTTGGTCAAACTTGACTCAACATCCGGATAGCTTCACTGAAGTAATCATTAGTAACCTCCCCTTGAAGTTGCACTTCAATAGCGTTGGGTAACTCCTATTCCCGAGATCTTACATTTCTCCTAGTTGGACGGCCTCTTGCTGCTCTTCGGGGAGACATTGTTATCTGAGACACTTGCAAGCTCAAATTAGAGAGATACTTTTAGATGTAAACTCTAACGAACAAAAAGAAATATGAAAGAGGTGAGATATTCCTCAATGTTGTAGCCTCCTAATCATAGATGTGCGCACTTCACAATGATGACTAAGACTCTACAGACACGGATTCATAGACTCCCTAGGACTCTTGAACCTTGTGCTCTAATAACAAGTTTTTCATGGCCCGAGCCTACACCCTGGGCAGGACTGACACTTGGTGACCATTGCTGGCCTCGAGCGAACCCTTGGCATGACTTACTTAACTTAGCAAAAGACAACAATCACACTTATAAGGATAAAATAACTTAATTGAATTGATTATTAATACTATGTAGAATGTTGTAAAATTCTAAACATTCAACTTGGCCAAAATGGCAACACAAGTCTTTAACATTAGAATGAAAATGTAAAGACAACTCAACTACTAATTGTCTATTAAGCCTCTAAACTAGATGAGATGAATGTTGATAAAAACCCCACAACATTCTACTAAACTAAGTAGAAATCAATAAAAGATGTCCTGCAAAATGAAAGGAGGCTCACCAACCGACTCTGGGATGCTCAATTGGATCAATAATGTGCTGGATGTCGATCCTCGTTACCTGTGTCTGCATCATAATATGATACACACCAACTGACATCAGTACATTGAAAGTACAAGTATGCGAGTTGGAATACTAAATGACACTTGTGCTTGAAAAGGAGTAAGAAAAAACACTTACCTTGGCTCTGTTCAACTTATGATTTACGAACTCTTATTCAATATATCTAGTTTAAAGGTGAATGCAATATAAAGAAAAACTGACTAAAATATGTTTTAAGCTCTGAACGTAACAAGTATACAAATAATATCTGAGATGTATGTAAAAATACAAATAACTGATGTATATGGAAATACAATACTTCTGTAAAAGCTTCTCTAATCGATAACCATCACTGAAGAGTTATAGTGATGATACATTTTTACTCGGCCAACGCTGCCCGGCCGTCCTAACCTTGCCAGAGTATAAGACATGAATTGTCTAATGGATCTACTAGTATTCTATGAAAAGGATTCATCTAAAAAATAATGACCCTTTTCTACCCATGAAGGCTACATGGTTTTCATGGAGACTTAAGTTAATATGAAATCACATCTCCACATCGGTTCTCAATACTACTCCCAAGTATATATTGACTCTTATGTTTATAAATATACTGCTCTTGTGGATTGAGATTATTGCTCAAAACGTAGCTTTCAAAATTCTCTTGGAAATCAAAGTTTCCCTGCTTTCTTCATGTTATTAAGCTATTACTTCTGTCTGAAAACTATTTCAAAGGCTCTTTACTTTTTCAAATGTGAAAACATTCTTACTTCGCCATGGGGATACTTAGTCCCCGTATACTCTTGAAGAAAGGAATATCAACTTAACGCTTTACTCGTTGCTCAACTTATAGCTTGAGCCTTAAAACAAAGTTAAAGTGTTGTTTAAGACTCTACAAATATTTAAAAACTTACTTTGACTTGCTTCTTAACTTTTGGACTTGACTCTTAACTTCATTGACTTTGATCATAACTTTTCTTGAATTGAATTATGGATTCAAGGATCATGATCTCATTTTTATGGATGAATTCATGATGCTTAGATGTACTTAAAGTGTTGGAATCAACTCGGAATGATAAGTACATCACTTAGGAACTAGTACGAAAAGATGGAGGAGAAATGGGAACTCCAAGTGACCTTGGCGCTCTGAGAGGCTCGGCGCGCCACATCCTGTCCTCAAGAGCTCTGGTAGGCGCAGCGCCCCAGGGCCTGTCAGACGGTTTTTTTGACTTTTCATTTCCGATTTTCAACTCTAAACCTCTCAAACTTCGATGGATCTTCCCCTAAACACTTAGGATCACTAATATCCTCAATAATGAATAGTTTAAGATAGCTAGAAAACACGAATCACAACCTACTAAAGATGCACTACAATTCTACAAATAATATTTCAATTATTGTTCATCAAGAACTTTAAAATTCATCATTCAATAAATTCAAAACTTGCTGAATTAAACATATATGTGTGTGGATGAATGAACCCACAAAGAATGATCTCACATACCTTAATAGGGATCATCCCCGACGAGTTCTACTAGATTATCTAGGCGTTTTTGGTTAAATCTTGCCCTTTTCTCCGTTGTCCTTCTTCTCTTCTCTTTTCTCCTAAACCCTAAGTGTAAAAGGTATTTTTTCTAATCTGAACTAAAACTTGGTTTTACCCCAATTAAATTCTTAAATCAAATTAGGAAATAATAATAGGGTAAAACGACTACATTACCCTTGTTAAAATTTGGATTGGACTTTCCTTATTCCGACAATCCAACTTTTGAAAGGCATATCCTCCTCATACGACATCAAAAATTAGAAAACTCGGTGCTGCTTGAAAGATATTACCAAGGGATTTACATCCATATAAATGACTGATCCTAAATTTTTATGAGCCAGAAATTATGGTCATTTGAAAATGTCTAAACTCACTTTCCAAAATTAGAAATTATTTTAGATATTTACTGTTCTTTCAAAAAAATAACTATTCTCACTTTCTATGTTTAATCATAGCTATTTAGGATTATCAGTTGTTACAGAATGTGGGTTGTATTTCCAAAATACTAAAACTTATGGGCATTAGTTGATATATTATTGATTTGATTTATTATGTGTGATTTTGTTCTTTACTCAACCTGTATAATTGTGATAATTGAGGTGATTATATGTCAGCGATATTTTATTTATTGAGATGTTGCATGATCCCCTTTATTTGGTATCATATTATGCATATGCATTGACATGCGATTAGATATGAGTAAAGGTCTAACATGTGGAGATTGTCCGTTTTGCGATTGAGTTATGATTATTTGGGCACGTGGAGATCGTCCGCGCGATGGAAAAGTTGTGATTATAATTTAGGCACGTGGAGACCGTTCACGCGGAAATATTTTTGATGTATGATAGTGCATGAGATCACCCGCACAGACATATGGAGATCGTCTGCGTCGGTATATGGACCTCGCAAGTCCCCCTTGGGTCATGAACTCTCAATGTATTTTCGAGGAATTTCATGTATATACGGTTGACAGAGTACTTGATATTTTGAGGCATATCATTTCATGGTGTCATACTGCATTGTAGCCCATGACATCTTTAATTCTTGATAAATGTATTTTATTGGTGGTTGAAAAGTACTTTATATTTGATTACCTCTATTTGATGAACTTGATCTTATGTCTTCCTGATATTGTAAGTGCCTTTTGTGGAGGTTGTAATTAATGAAGATTGAGCTTGTTTTCTAGAATATGTGAGTGTTAGAATGTTGTTGTTGAGATATGTACTTGTAGATGGTGAACTATTAGGTTTGACTTGTTTTATGCAGGTTGTAGTTGTGGAGGTTCGGTTGGGGTATAAGGAGTACCCGTAATTTATCCCCTTAACTTGTGTTTAGAGGTTTACTTGCTGAGTATCGTATGGTTTGGTACTTACCCCTTGCTTCTACAAATTTTTATAGGTTATTAGCCTGGACCTTTGTGATATTTTCTCTTCTCCTTGTCTGAGGATAATTATAGAGATTTGTGAGGTAGTTTCTTTTCATTTCAGCAGACCTTACTCCTATTTATGATGTTGTTCTACTCTAGAAACAATGTCATATGAGACTGATATTTTCTTTGATTCAGTTGTAATACTTTAGAGGCTTGTACACATGACAACCATGTTTTGGGGGTTTAATTATGGTGACCTTGTTTTCCGTGGTATTTCATAGTCTTAGAAATTTATACACGTTTTGCTTCCGCATTCACTACATTAACTGAGTTTTAGGCTGACTTGTCTTGATGGTATATGACGAGAGTCATCACGTCCATTTTTGGGTCGTGACAAAATGGTATCAAAGTTCTAGGTTCAAAGACCTCATGTGTATACAAGTTGAGTATAAGTAGAGTCTCGAGGATCGATACAGAGACGTCTGTACTTATCTTGATTTTTAGAATAAGTCTTCACTTCTTAGATCTCTATCGTTCGTACTTTGTCCGACTTTGATTCTTATCGCTGCACTCTATTCACTTTCACTTATAGTGATAACTCGTGCATGGTTTCTCCTGTAAGTAGTTGATGTAGTGTATGGTTTGAATGTTAGATCTCATATCAAGGTGAAAGTAATTAACTTTTTGAAAAGATACCTGGTTAGATTTAGAATGTTCAAAATTTTGAAGGGGTTGTGTAATGTTAGTTAGCGTAGTAAAATATTATTACTTATCTGGTATATACGATAATTAGAGTTGTTTAACAATTGGAAGTAAAATAATTAAAGGAATGGTTATATAATGGACATGTAATTTTGGAAACTGCAATTATTAAAGTAATCATAACATGAATGGGCTGCTCAAAAAATGATGAGAACAATGCTGCTTCAATGGAGGATAGAATTTCTACTCTGGCTTTATCAATTGTGCGTATATCAAAGAAGGTCATGATACGAATTATACAATAGTATTGATGTTTACTTGGTTAAAGTTATGGAGTGTGTTACTTTTGTTATCGGCCTAATCAACAAAAGAAGGCATATCACTTTGGGTTAGAGACCAAACAAATTAGATAATATTTTGCAACTACTTAATGGATTAAAATGGGTGGGCTATCTGGGTACGATCTTTTCACTAGGTATGAGGTGTTCTAGTGGTGTATCTAATGGGTTTTCACGGCATGTTACTAGTTGTATATGAAAATAGATATGTCAATTGTCAAGTGAGAATACTAACTACTTATGAGTTACCAGTTGTATCACACGACACATTCACATTTGAGAAACCAGCTAGGTTGTTACCACTGATGTTTGGGATTAAGCAACGCGTATAAGAAAGATCTTAGTAGTGAATTGTTAATACGATATTACTGTATTGAGTTAAGAAGTGTATTCGAGGGTTCTAAATAAGGACCGGTGATTTCATATTAAGGTCCAAGGGAATGAATGAATATCATAGTGACAAATTTATGGGCAAAGTAAGTCCCAAAGAGTATACTTGTGTGAAGATAACTGAAAATTTTAGTAAAAAATTCATTTAAAAGGGGGAAAAGGCTCAAATATGCCATCGAACTTTCAGAAAAGTCTCATATATGTTATCCGTTAAAAATTTGGTTCATCTATGTCATTATCGTTCAAGAAAAGGCTCATTTATGCCATTATTTTTTAACAGTGATTTTGCAAAACCATTTTTGACACGTGGCAAATTGTAATTCGACCACGTCATCAATTTTTTAAATAAAAAAATCATAATTTTAAAAATTATCCTTAGTAGATTGCTTGTTGGGTACTGTGTTGGTATTCACACCTTGCTTGTACACTTGTGTAGAATCCGAGCCCGGTATCATGTAATTGCTCTTTCTCTCCCATCTCTGAGGTTTGTCAAAGAACTGTTGAAAGATAGTTACTTGTCATCTCGGCAGACCCTCTAGTTATTCTTTTATATTTTGTTCTATTACAGAAACAAAGATTTGAGACTTGTACTTATTTATTGACTTTGCTCTTATGTATAATTAGTGGCTTTGACATGACAATTAGATTTTGAAGTGTTAATAAAATGAATATGTTTTTCCGCTTTTATCATATTCTTGTTTTATCTTCAGTATATCTTTCGTTTGGTTAGATTCAGACTGGCTTGTTTTGATAGAAATAGAATAGTGTCATCACTTCTATTTTCAAATCATAACAAATATATATAGTAACGTAACTTTCTAAGAAAATTATTTATAGTTGAGTGATCATATGATATATTATCTCAAAAATATAATGAAAAACCAATAATAAAATTCTCTTTATTTTTTCAAATAAACAACTAAATTAAAATATTTATTTATAATATAAATTTATTGGGAAAAAATAAGTTATACACGTGGTTACATGTAGAGTTGACTTGTGGCACTAGAAAGAAGTCATATGATAACGTGGTGATGAGGATCGAGCAGAAGTATTCATAAAGGTTTCATTGGTCGAAGCGTCCAAAACGATATACTCCAATATCATTTGTTTCTATTAAGATTAATATGTTTGAAATTTTGAATATAAATAGACATTTAAATATTAAAGTATATATTAAGATTTAAATGTATAAATTTAAATACATATTTAATTATTAAAATATTGTTCATAAATCTAAAAATTAAATAATTAAGACTATTTGTTTTCAATATTTAAATATGTATATGAAATTAAACGTTATACTAATAAAATACTATAAAAACCTCATTTTAGAAAATTATTTTTATTATATAAATAATATTTTGAGTATTTTCATTAATATATCTATTCTTTACACTTAAAAACTTTAAGAATCTAATATAATGTAATTTAAAATAGTTTATATAGTGTAGTAATACTTTATTTATGAAAATATTTTATTTTATAATAGATATTTGTTATTGTTATCGATCAAATAATTAATACATTCTTTTTTAGAACTGTGCTAAATAATATTTCATGAGAATGCTTATCGATTCAAATATATGTATTAATTTATGAAAGTAAAAGGTGTTTATTAAACTAATAAGAATAAAAGAAATGACAACGATAACCATGTAATTAACATTAATTAAATAAAAAAACAATGTGACTTTTATGACTTGTTGTGATAAAGTTGAATTAATATAGAACTCTTATTTTTGAATTTGAATAGTGTTAAGATTGTATTACAGAGCTGATCCATTCAGATCTATTCAGATCCATTAAGACTTATAAGGAAATAAAACAAACTAACTGAAAGAGTTGAATCTAAATAATGAAAATTCAGTCCTTAAAACAAATACATTTAATGAGGCGAATCTGAATAATTAAGATTCAGAGTCTCATTAAGTACAAACAATGAGACCTCATTATGTCGTATTTTATGTGGATTTGTTTGACTCGAAAAGGAAAATTTAAAAAAAAAATGAAGACTTTTAAAACTTGTGGTGAAAATAAATAATAAAAATTTGTATGACTATAAATCATTTTATTAGAGATAATATAGACATTTAAAGTTAAATTGTTATGTAATATTGAATGAGTCATATAAATTAGAAGTTAAAACAGAAAAGTATAATTTTTGAATTCCAAATTCAAATCTCACATACTATATTTTGTTTTCAAATATTTTCAAACGAATTTAATCAAACTCCTAAATCCTCCTCTATTGGCTAAGAAACATGAATGAACTTATACCAACTTCGTGTTTTATCAAATATTCTTTTGGCCATAGGACGAAGCCAATTGGTAAATCATACGATAAGTGACATTAAAGTCAAACAAAAGTTTCTAGCATTGCGCATTTGGTACTTCATCTTCCGCTGCGTGACAATTTTTCAAATTTTGAAATTCAAATTAATATTAATACTTTTATATGTTATTTTAAATATTTTAAATTGTCATTTCTTTTAATTTATATTATTTTTCATGTGATTTATAAATATATAAATTTTAAATTAAAAATTTAAAAATTTAATATGTAAATTTTAATCGAACTTGTATTATTTAATTCTTAAAAAATAAAAGTGTCACATAAATTTTGATTGATTAAATATGATTATGACGTAGAAAAAGAACTCGTTATGAGAAAGTAGGTCAGATTGATGATTTGATTTCTCATCTAATTGTGGTTGAAAAGTACACTCCTATCCACTTTTACTCTAATTTTACTTGTAAATCATACTAAAATTATTAAAGTATTGTCCATTTTTATTTTTTCAAATTTCATAATCAAGACAAAAACATAATTATCATAATAATTTTTTTATTTTTCATAAAAGGTTTGATATTTATAGTAGAGTCTGACTAAATTTAAACTCGTGTCGGGAAGTCTCACATTAATGGTAAAACACTCGATAGCAAATGTGATTTCGTACCAAGAAGACTCAAACCTAATAATTTAGTTGGTTAAAGTTAAAATAGTACTTAGTACTCCATCACAATCCTTATTGACTACTATAATATTTTTCAATGCGTGTTTAAAGCATTGAATTATTAGAAGAGAATAATTCTACATAATGTACAATGTAGTCGGCCAATTATAAATCAAAAATTAAAAGTTATAAGTAGAGGATATCCTACTTCTGACCAGAGGCGGACCCACATGGTGTCCGCCGGGTGCTCGAGCACCCATTAACTTCATTACGGAGCATCCAATTAATAAATGATTTAGTTGGCCCAATGGCTCCTAGATGGGTACTTAAGGCTTTTTTAGTATTGTTGTACCAAGGTTCGAATCTCATTGTTAACACATATTTTTTATATTTTCACTTTAGAGCACCCACAGCTTTAAATTCCTAGATCCGCCACTGCTTCTGACTTACGCCACATTTGTTTTCATTAAGATTAATAGGTCTACATCGGAATATTAAGATTTGCATAAAAATGTGAGTGTTTTTATCTGAATATTAAGATGTGATCTCTAAATCTAAACACTAAATATTTAATATTGTTTGTTTTCAATATTTTTTATATTTTCACTTTAGAGTACCCACAACCTTAAATTCCTAGATCCGCCACTGCTTCTGACTTAGGCCACATTTGTTTTCATTAAGATTAATAGGTCTACATTTGAATATTAAGATTTGCATAAAAATATGAGTGTTTTGATCTGAATATACATCTGAATATTAAGATGTGATCTCTAAATCTAAACACTAAATAATTAATATTGTTTGTTTTCAATATCTGAATGTGAAAGTGAAATTGAACATTGTATTAATAAATATTATAAAATTTTCATTTCAACAAAATATATCACTTTTGATTAAAAAAAGGTTTTAAAAGTTTTAATAATCATGATTTGGAGTACTATTTTTCATTCAAAACCTTGATAAACAACAATACATCAAAAATATTATTGCAACCAATGTTCTTGATACACGTCAATAAAAGAAAATTATTAATAAAAAAATACTTGAAAGAATTTATGAAAACTTACCTATTGGGAAAGAATGGTGTTTGATTGAGAAAAGAAAGAAATAATTTTTTTAGTTATGAGATAAAAAGGCACGCTAAGAAAGAGAAGCTATGATTTATTAATTGATAAATTATGAAATGAGTCTGAATGTTGTTAAGAGTATCCTACAGATATGATTCATTCAGTATTAGTTGTAATTTGAGGAATTAAGACAATTTTTAATTGAAAAGATCAAGAGGGAGAGGGAATGGAAGAAGAACCAAAGTGAGTTATAGGAAGTTTAGAACCGTTATCAACAGCAAGCAAGTCATTTCTAGAATAGTTTGAGGCAATAGAAAGATTACCAACATCAGCAGTGACATGATTTGTGACACCTAAGTCAAGACACCAAGAGGGGTCCATGAACGTCGAGGATGAGGTAGCAACATTGGCTTGAGGTCGAGGTGTATTAGTTGGCGGGTATTGGTCATTGTATCGATTATAACAGTTTTTTGCCACATGGCCAAGTTTTTCACATATTTGGCAAACCGGACGATTAGATGGTTGTTTATTGTCAGTGCGCTTGGAACTGCGTTGTTGGAATTGATTTGTTATTGGGTTGGAGTTATAAGAAAGTCGAGACTGAAAACTTTGGCGATTGGCAATATTAGCTGAAAGAGTGATATGGGCAGATTCATCAGCAAACTTTTATTCTTCCTATAAGAGAAGACCAAAAAGTTCCTCGCAAGTGACAGGAGGAGTTCGAAGGTTGATGATCAAGTCCATACATGATATAAATCACAAATTCATAATTGGTGACAGAATGAGGGGTTATAGCAAGATAATATGAAATTGTACGTTTGCGTTGGATGTAATCCATGATGGAGAGACTGCTTGTCACGACCCAAAACGAGTCGTGAGTGGCACCCACACTTACCCTACTATGTGAGCGAACCAACCAATCTAAAACCCCAATATTTCAACCATAATAAACAGAATATAATGCGGAAGACTTAAGACTCATTAACGAAATCAATTAATAACTTCTAAAATTTATCAATTACTATCCCCAAAATCTGGAAGTCATCATCACAAGAACATCTATCCTCAAATTACTAAATCTAAGAGTATCTAAGAAGCTAAAATAAGTAAACAGATGGTCCATGTCCGAACTTCAAGGACATCAAGACATGAATGAGAGAGAATCCAGTCCGAGCTAGGAGCAATAGCTCACCCTAAAATCTGATATGCTGAAGACTGACTAGAGTTGAAGACGAGTCAAAGTTGTTGGCACGTTTGCTGCACTCCACAAATAATAAAGAAAGAAACATACAAGTTGGGGTCAGTACAAGGCACAAGTACTGAGTAGGTATCATCGGCCAACTCAAAATAGAAAGCAATATATATCAGATAATAACATAAAATCGACTACCATACTCAACAGATAACAACAACAAGTACCATAACCATTGGCCACAACCCAAGCACATCTATGAGGACTCACGCCTCCACACCATACTCGTTTGGGAAATAGGTTCTTTAAATTTAAGTATATTAACATAATTCAAGATTCATTCTTTTTGCTATCCTGGTGTCGGAACGTGACACTCCGATCCTCTACTACTACCCTGGTGTCGGCACGTGACACCCGATCCACTACTACTATCCTGGTGTCGGAACGTGACACCCGATCCACTACTACTATCCTGGTGTCGAAACGTGACACCCGATCCACTACTACTATCCTGGTGTCGGAAAGTGACACCCGATCCACTACTACTATCCTGGTGTCGGAACGTGACACCCGATCCATTAACCTCATTCTTTTAGTTCATCAAGCCTTCTTTTATACCAAGGCATCATCATTAACAGAGAGGGTTTTAGGTTTAAGCTTCACATCCTCATCTTTCCAACCCATTACAATTACATAATCACATCATGCAAGCATACAATTAAGCATATAGAAGACTTTACAATACTACCCAATACATATCATTCGCTATTAAGAGTTTACTATGAAATAGCATAAATCATAACCTACCTCCACCGAAGAATCGTGATCAAGCAATCTACTTCTCCAACGCTTTGCTTTCCTCTTCGTTCTTCTCTCCCTCTCTCTCGTTCTCCCTTCTTTTTCTTTTTAAATTTTCTCCTCTTTCAAAATCCCTTTGTTTTACCCCAATTACCATATAATTAAGTATAAAAGATGCTAAAAGTAACCCATTACTTATTTCAAGGTTATCTCCTTTAACCCCCAAGTAATTGAATTATTAACATTAAACCACTAACTTTATAATCGTAAGCAGGAATAGTCCAAAACACCCCTTAAAAACTTTTAACAGAAATCCGACCGAGTCAGGGTTACGCAGTCTGTGACGGTCCGTCGTGCCTACGACGGTCCGTCCTGCTGCTTCCGTCACAAAGTTCAGAGACTCAAATTCATTAAAGAGTCTGTGACGGTCCGTCGTGCCTACGACGGTCCGTCCTGGTCTTCCGTCGCGAAGTTCAGAGAGTTGTTCTCAGTACCCAAATTTCCAGAATCTAAGTGTTTTGGAACGAGACACCCTCGACGGTCCGTCGTGCCCATGACGGTCCGTCGTGGGATCCGTCGACCCAGACAGTTATTACCAGAAATAAACTCTACTGCTCAAAACGACTAACAGGTCGTTACAACAAATACCAATTTACCCTTGGTAATTTTTTGTAGTTGACGCAAAATCATCACTCAAGCAAGGGATTGAGTTTAAAATATGATGAAGGCTAGTCCATGCCTCAGCTGCGTTCGAGACCAAATAATATGTCCAAGGATGGACGGATCAATAGTTGTTTTGATCCAAAGGAGGACAACCCTGTCATGGGATTTCAAAGTTTCATATTCTGGATTGGAGACATGAGTTTGATTTGTGGAGCTATTGGTTGACAGATACACAAACTTGCGTGTGGGCATTTGGGTAGAGTCGAGATATTTCTCCCAGTTAAATACCTCAAGAGAAGATCTGATTGTGGTTTCTCATAGAAGATAATTATCTTGGGTACGTGTGAAATTGAGAGGAGGTAAGAAAACTTTGTTGTTGGATCCTCCCGATAGTGCCACAAGGAGATTGTTGGCCGAAGATGATGAAGCCATAGGGACGGGGGAAAAAAGGAAGCAGGAATCGTACACTGCTCGGATACCAAGTTAAAGAAGGAGAATTTAGATTCAGACCTAAAAATCAAACGTACTTAATGGGCTAAATCTGAATGATTAAGATTCAGACGTTCATTATGTGCAAACAAATGAGGCCTTAGTATAACATATTGGAACTTACTCCCGTGGAGTGTTTACACCAAACTAATGCAATTTCCATTATTATGTGATTTAATGAAGCTAAGTAAGAAACATGTTAGTTAATTAAGGTTAAGTATAATGAACAATAAATATAAACCATGAGATGCATACATTAAATTGGTATAAACACCTAATAGAGATAAATTTTACACTATTGGAAATGTTAAATTGTGTAAAGTATGTCAAAAATGTTAGACCATGGATAAACTTAATTTGGACTAGGACATCACAGTGAAATAAAAATAAACATATTATGACTAATAATAAATTAGTTGGACTTTATGAATTGGCATAATAAGAGAAAGATATTTGATTGGAAATTAAAGAAACAAAAACAACTACTATAAAACAAATTAACCAGTCACTATTGTTGACATAATAAGCATGTTGATATATTTTTTTTGTACCATATAATAGAGAATAGTTCTACAGTCAAAGGTTGGTAGACATTATTAGCTTCTTTTGTAGACATTTATCATTGCATTCCCACAAAAACAAAATGACAAATTTCTTATACCTAATTTATAATCATATTTAATTTCCAAATCTACAAAATTCTATATATTAAACATTTTCCATGTTCAAATATTACTTGATCAAAGAAAATTTCTAAGTTAGCAATCGATTTTTATATCAATTCTTTTAAAATTTGAGTGAAGTACTATGGAAAACAGTGTCTTTCAAATTTCTAGTCCAAAATGGGAGTAAATTTTTAAGAACAGTGATATTCTTTTCGATTTGAATGGAAAAAAGAAAAATGATGCTGGTAATTAGTATAATAATGTCACGTCAATATGGGATATTTATGAGTCATAATCAAGTTGGGTAATTCTAATAATTACATAAATTAGTTTTTCCTTTGAGATTAGTCACATCGAGATAAGTGGAAAAAAATTTGGAAAAGTTATATCACTCTCAATTTATGAGATATGTAATGTTGAGAATCAAACAAAATTTTGCATAAACACAATATATTCATGTGCTATTTAAATATTTTAAATTATTATTTATCATAAGTTAGACTACTTTTTTAAGTAACTTTTTTTTAAAAAAAAACAACTATATATTCAAATTTACCATGAAAATTTGAATTTTTACCCTCAAAATTTAATCTATGCTGCACGAAACCAGTAAAAATAATTATTACTCCGTAGACTTTACAAAGCCTAAAATGACAAGGCAGAGAGTATATTGTTACGTGTTTTGCATGGTCACGATTTTGGTTCCAATTTTGTAATGACTGACAATCATTTTCTGCATGAAATAGCTACTTTTTGCATTGTTAATTAAGCTTAGTTTATGTTAAAATTGTTTAAATGAAAGTACGGTCAAAAAATAGGGGCGGCTCAATGTAATTAGGGGTTTAAAGTAAAATTTAATTTGCGGTCTAAAACAAAAATATACTTTATATCTGTATTTATTAAAAAAAAATTACAGTATTAAGATGAAAATTATTAGTACTTACTTATTTTTCAGTTACTAGTTTTAGATAAGATTTTATCAACTTAACATTGAAAAACATCTTTAAATGAGATAATTATTATATGTATTGATAATATAATGATACAAGTGATAAGTTATAAATCTATCTATCTATCTATATATATATATATATAAATCTGGATATGAAAGTGCTGATGTGGCACCCCTCATAGGCCAGCATTAGAATTTATATATTTTATCTTTTTTTAAAGCTTTTTTTTCTCTTAATTTTATCTTGATATATTAGTTAAATTAAATAAATATCCTCTATTCATTATTTCTCTTTAAATTCCTCCATTAATACATTTATTATTTTAGGTATATATAAGTTACAATTTATCCCTTTAAATATTTAAACCTTTCCCTATTCCTTCTTAAAAGTATTACTAAATTATAATTAAATATTTAAGCCTTTCCCTATTACAATTTATCCCTTTAAATATTTAAACCTTTCCCTATTTCTTCTTAAAAGTATTACTAAATTATAATTAAGACACTAATGACCAATATAAGTTACAATTGTAGGTATTGATTACTCCATTACTCTTTTAATTTATTTATTCAATAGTTATGGATTACTATAAATACTAAAACCATGTCATCTTCACCAATGCAAGAATTTTTTATTTTATTTTTCCTTTCTTTATCATATTTATACTAAAGTACATCACTTTGGTTATTTCTAATTTTATAATATATAGTTTATTTGTTACTAACTTTTACAATGTGGAAGATAAGATGAGCATTTGACAATTTTGGAAATTCAAATTCAATGAGAACAATATCTAATTTGAGTTACCAAGGTACATCACTTTAATTATGTCTAATTTTATATATATATATATATATATATATATATATATATATATATATAGATAGATAGATAGATAGATAGATAGATAGATAGATATGAAAGTGCTGATGTGGCACATCTCATAGGCCAGCATTAGAAATTATATATTTTATCTTTTTTTAAAGCTTTTTTTTTCTCTTAATTTTATCTTGATATATTAGTTAAATTAAATAAATATCCTCTATTCATTATTTCTCTTTAAATTCCTCCATTAATACCTTTATTATTTTAGGTATATATAAGTTACAATTTATCCCTTTAAATATTTAAACCTTTCCCTATTCCTTCTTAAAAGTATTACTAAATTATAATTAAGACAATAATGACCAATATAAGTTACAATTGTAGGTATTGATTACTCCATTACTCTTTTATAGTAATCCATAACTATTGAATAAATAAATTAAAAGAGTAATGGAGTAATCAATACCTACAATTGTAACTTATATTGGTCATTAGTGTCTTAATTATAATTTAGTAATACTTGTAAGAAGGAATAGGGAAAGTTTTAATTATTTAACGGGATAAATTGTAACTTATATATACCTAAAATAATAAAGGTATTAATGGAGGAATTTAAAGAGAAAAAATGAATAGAGGATATTTATTTAATTTAACTAATATATCAAGATAAAATTAAGAGAAAAAAAAGCTTTAAAAAAGATAAATATATAAATTCTAATGCTGGCCTATGAGGTGTGCCACATCAGCACTTTTATATCCAGATTTATATATATATAGATTTGGGCTTAATTTGTTTGAATATTTTATGTTATTTACGTAATTGAGACTATTTATCTTTCAATCTATTCATTTTTATATAAATAATAGGCAGTATATTATAATCGTAGTAAAATTAGTCAAGATAGAAATGATTTACAAACATTTCATAATCTAAGATTTAGTGAAAGATGAAAAAAAAATTCATTACTAAAGGAAAGTATAATACTTTTGAAGGAAAAGAATAAATATTAGAAAAAAACTATATTTACATTAAACTTATTATATTACTAAATTAAATTTAAATTTCATAAAGAGTTCAACTTATTACATTAAATTTACTTTCTTATTAAAATAAAGAGAATAAATTTAGGATTTTTTTTTTATAATTTCAAAAATTCTTAAGCGATTTCAAATTACAAAAGATATAAAATTTAAGAACTAATAATAAACTTAATTAAGACTTAAAATTTGATACATTTAGATTAAAGACTATAAAGAATCTTTAGAAATATATTTAATAATCAACTATTCAAAAAATTAATTATTTAGCAGATTTAACGAATAATTTTTTATCGCGCAAAGCACGGCTAAGTTCACTAGTATTAAATAAGATAAGAGTTAGAAAACCATAGAATTGGACTCAAAAAGTTGGTGACTTGGTATAACCATATTTTAATATGCTTAGAGTTATGCTTGAAACTAAAATTTAAAAAGAAATAAAAAAGAATTTATAATTCATTTTGTAACACTTTTCTTTGTTAATTTTCATTTTTCACAAAGTACTCCACAAAAGATATCAAAGTGGATAAAATAAATTTTTTTCAAAAAATTATACTTTTTACTATAAATAATTAATTTTTTTTATAAAAATTTTAACACATAATTTATTTTCAATAAAAACTTGCCCCCCCCCCCCCCCGAAATATGGGTACCTAAGGCATATGCCTTATTTTCTTATGCATAGAGCCGCCCATGGTAAAAAATAAAATTGTTGAAAAAAGAAAAAAAAGTCATTTTTATTTAAATGAATATGTAACGATCTGTTTAGTCATTTTGAGCAGAAGATTTTATTTCTGGAAAAACAGGCTGAGATGATGGAACCCACGACGGACCGTCATGGGGACGACGGACCGTCGAGGGGTCTCGTTTTAAAACACTTAGAAATTCTGAAAATTGGGTACTGAAATCGACTCTCTGAACTTCGTAACGGAATGGCAGGACGGACCGTCACAGACTCTTCAGAGAAATTGAGTCTCTGAAGTCTGTGACGGAGCAGCAGGACGGACCATCGCAGGCGCGACGTGCCGTCACAGGCTGCGTAATCCCAGGCTGGGTCGGATTTCTGTAATTATTTTAAGGGGCGTTTTGGACTATTCCTGCTTTAATTATAAAGTTAGTGGGTTAATTTTAATAAGTCTAATTACTTGGGGGTTAAAAGAGGTAACCTTAAGTTAATTAGTGAGTTATTATTGCCATCTTTTGTTCTTAATTATATGCTAATTAGGGTAAAAGAAAGAGGGTTTGAATAAGAAAAAGAGAAAAGAACAGAGAGAGGGAGAAACGTACGATCAAGAGAGAGAGGATCGAACGAGAAGAGGAAAACACAAAGCTTTGGGGAATTTGCTTGCTTGATCACTAATCTTCGGTGGAGGTAAGTTACGGTTTTTACACTATTCGTAGTAAACTCTTAATAGCGAATGATATGTGTTGGGTAGTGTTGAAAACCCTTCTATATGCTTAATTGTGTGTTTGCATGTTGTGGTTATATAATTGTGATGAAATAAGCATGATGAAGCTATTGAATCTTAAATCTTGAAAAAGAAACCCTAATCTACTTTGTTAATGATGATGCCTTAGTGTAAAAGAAGGTTTGATGAACGAAAGTAGTGAGATTAGGGGATCGGGTGCACGTTCCAGTACCAGGATAGTATATGAGGATCGGAGTGTCACGTTCCGACACCAGGATAGTATATGGATCGGGTGCCACGTTCCGGTACCAGGATAGTATATGAGGATCGGAGTGTCACGATCTGACACCAAGATAGTATATGGATCGGGTGCCACGTTCCGGTACCAGGATAGAATATGGATCGGGTGTCACGTTCCGACACCAGGATAGAATGAGGATCGAAGTGTCACGTTCCGACACCAGGATAGTATATGAGGAGCGGAGTGTCACGTACCGACACGAGGGGAATAAAGATAATGAATCTTGAAAGATGATAATATATTCAATCTAATGAACCTAATTCCCAAATGAGTATGATGAGGAGGCGTGAGTCCTCATTGATGTGCTTGGTGTTGTAACCAAGGGTTATGGTAACTGTAAATGCTGCATGCTAAGGATATTAGTTGATTTTATGATGTTATCTGATATATACTGTTTTCTATTTTGGACTAGCTTTTATTTATTTTAGCTTCTTAGAATACTCCTAGTTTAGTAATTTAATCATAGATGTTCTTGTGATGATGACTTCCAGATTTTGGGAATAATAATAGTTGTTGAGTTTTTAGAAGTTATTGAATTGGTTTTCATTAAAGAGTTTAAGTCTTCTGCATTACTTTCTGTTTATATTATATTGAAATGTTAAGGCTTAGATTGGTTGGTTCGCTCACATAGAAGGGTAAGTGTGGGTGCCAGCCGCGGCCCGATTTGGGTCGTGACAAACTTGGTATCAGAGCATTAGGTTCGTTGGTCTCATCACACAAGAACGAGTCTAGTAGAGTCTTAAGGAACAGTAGGGGGACACCTTTACTTTTCTTTAAGAGGCTATAAGACTTTAGGAAAATTCAATTCTTTCTTTCTTTCTTTCGTGCTATTACTTGGGTCCAATTGGTATCTAGGTGATACAAATTGGTATCTGACCATCTTCACTCTATTTCGCAGATGGTTAGAACTAGAACAACGACTGCGCCAACACCAACACCGGCAAGACAAGAAGCGTCCGAGCCAGCCACTGGGGCTGTAGCTCGAGGAAGAGTAGCGGCAAGAGGCCGTGGTAGAGGTCGTGGGAGGACGTCCTCTAGGTGAAGAGGACAAGCGCCCGTCCCATCTAGTACTAGGGTGGTGACTCCTCCACCGACTGAAGAAGTAGTAAGAGAGGGTGAGGAAGGGGAAACTGAGCAACTGCAGAATGAGGAACTACCACCCCAACCTACCCCAGAGATGATAAATCAGGTCCTTGCTTATCTTAGTGGATTATCTAATCAAGGTCAAACACCTCCAGTGTTTTCTGCACCAGCACCTCAGGTTTCGGAAGTACAATAGGCAACTATTGCGGCTCCCCGCATGGATGTTCCATTGGAAATAGGCACGTTTCCTCGTCTGACTACAGGTCCTGTATTGACAAATGATCAGCATGAACTTTTCAGTAAGTTCTTGAAATTGAAACCTCCAGTCTTCAAGGGTGCTGAATCGGAGGATGCTTATGATTTTCTGGTTGACTGTCATGAGCTACTACACAAGATGGGTATAGTAGAACGATTTGGTGTTGAGTTTGTGACTTATCAGTTTCAAGGGAACGCCAAAATGTGGTGGCGGTCACATGTTGAGTGTCAACCAACAGAGGCACCACCTATGACTTGGGCATCATTCTCTAGCTTGTTTATGGAGAAGTATAACCCCCGGACTTTGAGGGATAGGAAAAGAGATGAATTTTTGAGCCTAGAGCAAGGTAGGATGTCGGTTACTGCATATGAGGCTAAGTTTCGTGCATTATCCCGGTATGCCACCCTACTATGTTTCAGTCCACAAGAGCGGATTCGCCGTTTTGTGAAGGGGTTGAGATCAGAGTTGCGGATTTCAGCCTTACAGGTAGCGGCTACAGCGAAATCTTTTCAAGAAGTGGTAGACTTCGTGATAGAGGTAGAGGGAGTGAAGCCAGATGACTTCACCATGGCAACTACATCAAAAAGGTTTCGAAAGGGAGGTGAGTTTAATGGTTCTTACTCTAGAGGACAGGGTTCAGGAGGTTACTCAGTCCGACCAATTCAGTCTTCACTACAGACTGTAGTTGGGGGTCCACCTCAGACCGGTCAACACTTCTCTGAGAGACCTATGCTTGAATCCAGAGAGTGTTATGGATGTGGGGAGACTGGACACATCAAGAGGTATTGTCCAAAACAGAGTTACAGACCTCCAAATGTTAGAGGTAGAGGTGGTTATGGAAGAGGCCGTCATTCTGGAGGACGCGGTGGTCGAGGTAATGGTGGTCACCAAAACGGCCGGGGTGATAGGCAAACTAGAGCCACTACATCACAACATGGTAGGGGCAACGGACAGACTGGTGAGAGGGCCCATTGTTATGCTTTCCCTGGGAGATCTAAAGCGGAGACATCTGATGTTGTCATCACAGGTAATCTTTCGGTTTGTGATTGCATGGATTTTGTATTATTTGACCCTGGATCCACATTTTCATATGTATCTTCCTCATTTGCTACTGGTCTTATATTAAATTGTGAATTGCTTGACATGCCTATTCGTGTTTCTACTCCGGTGGGTGAGTCTGTGATAGTTGAGAAGGTGTATAGGTCTTGTCCTGTGACTTTTATGGAGAGCAATACTTATGTAGACTTGGTTATCTTAGAAATGGTCGACTTTGATGTAATTCAGGGTATGACTTGGCTTTCTCCGAATTTTGCAATCTTGGATTGTAATGCTAAAACTGTGACGTTAGCCAAGCCTGGGACAGATCCGTTAGTGTGGGAGGGTGACTACACTTCTAATCCGGTTCGTATCATCTCCTTCCTTTGTGCTAAGAAAATGGTTAGTAAGGGTTGTTTAGCATTCTTGGCACATCTCAGGGATGATACTACCCAAGTACCTCTGATTGAGTCGGTCTCGATAGTTCGTGAGTTTTTAGATGTGTTTCCCGCAGACCTTCCGGGTATGCCACCGGATAGAGATATTGACTTCTGCATTGATCTTGAACCGGGTACTCGCCCCATTTTTATACCCCCTTATAGAATTGCCCCCACGGAGTTACGAGAGTTAAAGGCCCAACTTCAAGAGTTGTTGAGCAAAGGCTTCATTAGACCAAGTGCATCTCCTTGGGGTGCTCCGGTGTTATTTGTGAAGAAGAAGGATGGGAGTTTTCGGATGTGCATAGACTATAGACAACTAAATAAGGTAATGGTTAAGAATAAGTATCCCATTCCTCGCAGAGATGACTTGTTCGATCAGTTACAAGGTGCTTGTGTCTTCTCTAAGATTGACTTGAGATCCGATTATCATCAATTGAAAATACGGGCAACGGATGTGCCAAAGACTGCTTTTCGGACCAGGTATGGGCATTACGAATTTGTAGTAATGTCTTTTGGTCTTACGAATGCCCCTGATGCTTTCATGAGCTTGGTGAATGGGATTTTAAGCCATATCTGGATCTCTTTGTGATCGTATTTATTGATGATATATTGGTATACTCAAAGAGCAAGAAGGAACATGAGGAGCACTTGAGAATGGTATTGGAAATGTTGAGGGAGAAAAAGCTTCATGCCAAATTCTCCAAGTGTGAGTTTTGGCTAGATGCAGTGTCCTTCTTAGGGCATGTGGTTTCTAAGGATGGGGTGATGGTAGATCCTTCTAAGATTGAGACAGTAAAGAATTGGGTAAGACCTACTAATGTGTCAGAAATAAGGAGCTTTTTTGGTTTAGCTAGCTATTACCGTCGATTTGTCAAGGGATTCTCTTCCATTGCTTCCCAATTAACGAACTTGACTAAGCAGAATGTTCCATTTGTATGGTCGGACGAGTGTGAAGAAAGCATTCAGAAGCTCAAGACTTTGTTGACTACTGCACCAATTCTCACCTTGCCCGTGAAAGGTAAGGATTTCATTGTCTATTGTGATGCATCCTATTCGGGTTTGGGTGCAGTACTAATGCAAGAGAAGAATGTAATTGCTTATGCTTCGAGGCAATTAAAGGTGCATGAACGTAACTATCCGACCCATGATTTGGAGTTAGCTGCGGTAGTGTTTGCATTAAAGCAATGGAGACACTATCTATATGGGGTTAAGTGTGAAGTATACACGGATCATCGTAGCCTACAGTATGTCTTTACTCAAAAATATTTGAATTTGAGACAAAGGAGATGGATGGAACTACTGAAGGACTACGATATCACTATCTTGTATCATCCGGGAAAGGCTAATGTTGTGGCAGACGCCTTAAGTAGAAAGGTAGGGAGCATGGGAAGTCTAACTCACTTGCAAGTATCTAGACGTCCATTGGCTAGAGAGGTTCAGACTCTGGCTAACGACTTGATGAGGTTAGAAGTAAATGAGAAGGGAGGATTGTTGGCTTGTGTGGAGGCAAGATCTTCTTTTCTTGACAAGATCAAGAGAAAACAGTTTGACGATGAGAAACTAAGCAGAATCCAAGATAAAGTATTGCGAGGAGACGCTAAGGAAGCACAAATCGATGAGGAAGGTGTTTTGAGAATCAAGGGAAGGGTATGTGCCCCGTGTTGATGATTTGATCCACACTATTCTTACAGAGGCTCATAGCTCCGGATATTCTATACATCCTGGTGCAACCAAGATGTATCGTGACCTAAAGCAACACTTTTGGTGGAGTAGGATGAAGCGCGACATTGTGGATTTTGTTGCCAAATGTCCAAATTGTCAGCAAGTAAAGTACGAACATCAGAGGCCCGGAGGAACACTTCAGAGAATGCCCATTCCTGAATGGAAGTGGGAGAGAATTGCAATGGACTTCATGGTTGGTCTTCCAAAGACATTTGGGAAGTTTGACTCTATTTGGGTAATTGTTGATAGGTGAACTAAGTCTGCTCACTTCATTCCAGTCAAGGTGACCTACAATACAGAGAAGTTAGCCAAAATCTATATCTCAGAAATCATTCGATTGCATGGAGTTCCACTCTCCATCATATCAGATAGAGGTACACAGTTTACTTCTAAGTTTTGGAAAACGTTGCATGCGGAATTGGGTACTAGGTTGGACCTTAGTACTGCGTTCCATCCTCAGACCGATGGTCAGTCTGAGCGAACGATTCAAGTGTTGGAGGATATGTTTCGTGCATGTGTGATAGAATTTGGTGGTCATTGGGATAGCTTCTTAACCTTAACAAAGTTCTCCTACAACAATAGCTATCACTCAAGCATTGATATGGCCCCATTTGAGGCACTATATGGGAGAAGATGTAGGTCTCCCATTGGGTGGTTTGATGCATTCGAGGTTAGACCTTGGGGTACTGACCTTCTGAGAGAATCGTTAGATAAAGTGAAATCTATTCAAGAAAAGCTGTTAGCGGCGCAAAGTAGGCAAAAGGAATATGCAGATCTAAAGGTTAGAGACTTGGAGTTCATAGAGGGTGAACAAGTCTTACTGAAGGTTTCGCCCATGAAAGGGGTGATGCGTTTCGGTAAAAGGGGTAAATTAAGCCCAAGGTATATTGGTCCCTTTGAAGTACTTAAGCGAGTAGGGGAGGTGGCTTATGAGTTAGCCTTGCCTCCAGGGCTGTCCGGAGTACATCCGGTGTTTCATGTGTCTATGTTGAAAAAATACCATGGGTATGGAAACTACATCATTCGTTGGGATTCAGTTCTGCTTGATGAAAATTTGTCTTATGAGGAGGAGCTTGTTGCCATTTGGATATAGAAGTTCGCAAGCTGAGGTCAATGGAGATGCATCCATCAAAGTTCAATGGAAGAATCGACCCGTCGAAGAAGCCACTTGGGAGAAAGAGGCGGACATGCAAGAAAGATACCCACATCTGTTTACAGATTCAGGTACTCCTTCTCGCCCTTTTTTTCCTTCTTGTGATCGTTCGGGGACGAACGATGGGTAAATTAATATCTATTGTAATGACCTGTTTAGTCGTTTTGAGCAGCAGATTTTATTTCTGGAAAAACAGGCTGAGATGACGGAACCCACGACGGACCGTCATGGGCACGACGGACTGTCGTGGGGTCTCATTTTAAAACACTTAGAAATTCTGAAATTTGGGTACTGAAATCGACTCTCTGAACTTCATAACGGAATGGCAGGACGGACCGTCACAAGTGTGGCGGACCGTCATAGACTCTTCAGAGAAATTGAGTCTCTGAAGTCTGTGACGGAGCAACAGGACGGACCGTCGCAGGCGCGACGTGCTGTCACAGGCTGCGTAATCCCAGGCTGGGTCGGATTTTTGTAATTATTTTAAGGGGAGTTTTGGACTATTCCTGCTTTAATTATAAAGTTAGTGGGTTAATTTTAATAAGTCTAATTACTTGGGGGTTAAAAGAGGTAACCTTAAGTTAATTAGTGGGTTATTATTGCCATCTTTTGTTCTTAATTATATGCTAATTAGGGTAAAAGAAAGAGGGTTTGAATAAGAAAAAGAGAAAAGAACAGAGAGAGGGAGAAACGTACGATCAAGAGAGAGAGGATCGAACGAGAAGAGGAAAACACAAAGCTTTGGGGAATTTGCTTGCTTGATCACTAATCTTCGGTGGAGGTAGGTTATGGTTTTTACACTATTCGTAGTAAACTCTTAATAGCGAATGATATGTATTGGGTAGTGTTGTAAACCCTTCTATATGCTTAATTGTGTGTTTGCATGTTGTGGTTATAGAATTGTGATGAAATAAGCATGATAAGCTATTGAATCTTAAATCTTGAAAAAGAAACCCTAATCTACTTTGTTAATGATGATGCCTTAGTGTAAAAGAAGGCTTGATGAACGAAAGTAGTGAGATTAGGGGATCGGGTGCCACGTTCCGGTACCAGGATAGTATATGAGGATCGGAGTGTCACGTTCCGACACCAGGATAGTATATGGATCGGGTGCCGCGTTCCGGTACCAGGATAGAATATGGATCGGGTGCCACGTTCGGGTACCAGGATAGTATATGAGGATCGGAGTGTCACGTTCCGACACCAGGATAGTATATGGATCGGGTGCCACGTTCCGGTACCAGGATAGAATATGGATCGGGTGTCACGTTCCGACACCAGGATAGAATGAGGATCGGAGTGTCACATTCCGACACCAGGATAGTATATGAGGAGCGGAGTGTCACGTACCGACATGAGGGGAATAAAGATAATGAATCTTGAAAGATGATAATATATTCAATCTAATGAACCTAATTCCCAAATGAGTATGATGAGGAGGCGTGAGTCCTCATTGATGTGCTTGGTGTTGTAACCAAGGGTTATGGTAACTGTAAATGCTGCATGCTAAGGATATTAGTTGATTTTATGATGTTATCTGATATATACTGTTTTCTATTTTGAGTTGGCCGATGATACCTACTCAGTACTTGTGTTTGTACTGACCCCCTACTTTTATGTTTTCTTCGTTGTTATTTGTGGAGTGAAGCAAACGTGCCATCGTCTTCAACTAAACCGCAAGTTTAGCCAGTCTTCATTACTCCGGATATCAGGGTGAGCTAATGCTTCTAGCTTGGACTGGATCTTCCTCTTCATGTCTTGATGCCTTGAACTTCCAGCATGGACTAGCTTTTACTTATTTTAGCTTCTTAGAATACTCCTAGTTTAGTAATTTAATCATAGATGTTCTTGTGATGATGACTTCCGGATTTTGGGAATAATAATAGTTGTTGAGTTTTTAGAAGTTATTGAATTGGTTTTCATTAAAGAGTTTAAGTCTTCTGCATTACTTTTTGTTGATATTATATTGAAATGTTAAGGCTTAGATTGGTTGGTTCGCTAACATAGGAGGGTAAGTGTGGGTGCCAGTCGCGGCCCGATTTGGGTCGTGACAGAATAAAAAAGAAAAGAGATCAAATAAATAATTAAACAGTAAAAGTTAGCTAGGTTACATAATTTTTCCTAAATTAAAATAAAGGAAGTATGTTTCTATGTTCTTGTTTGCTCATGTACTCTTCCCTAAATTAAACGATGAACATAATATATTCAAATGATTTTAAATTAATTTATAAATACATTACTATCCGATTTTAATAACACATATTTATCAAGTTATTTTGAACTGTAATATACAATAAGTTTTTATCAACTTTTGATAAATTAAAACGAAAAAGATTAAGAGAGATAATTTATATAACTAATAAAGTTGGAGAATGAAAGATATGTCAATATTTTTTTGAAGAAAAAAATATGGAGCATAATTCTTTTTCGAAAATAAAAGTGTCTTTAAAAGAGTTTGAATAAGAATAAGACTGTCACAAATTTGATTCAGTCAAATCCGTCAAGAGACTTTTCAATAAAATTATAAAGTATAACTTACATAAATATCATAATGTAAGAAGTAAATTATATCATATCCCTACTCTTTTTTTAATTACAATAATCCATAAAGTTTTCACAATCTGGATGCATAACTCATTATCCACATACAACAATGCTCATACATTATTTATCAAGATGTTACGCTTAAAAAAATAATAGAAAATTCAATTAAAATTTCATAAATTTCGTCTACACGTTTTTGTTAGGATTGAAATAATAAGGTGTCATGCGAAAGCTAGCAAAACAATCCTTGAAAGACCAAGAGTAAGAAGATAAACGAGAAATATACCAAAAGACACAAAGATTTAACGTGGTTCGGTCAATCGACCAACATCCACAAAGGAGATGAGCAATCCACTGTAAATATGAGAGTACAAAATATATAGCGAAATAACTTCTACTAATTCATTTGGAATACATGGGAGAGACACAAGTGATAATGTATCATGCTTGTGACCCACATATTCTCCCCTAACAAAAACTCTCAAAACCCTAAAGATTACATTGTGAATGTTGATTAATTAATAAAGAACAAGCCTTTTTTCATAGAGTCCTAAATCTTTTACTACCAGAAAAGGACTAGTCAATCATAAACCTTTTCCTGAAAGGAAAACCTATTTATGGTAAGGAACTCATGGCAAATAATGCCGAACAAATCTCCCCCTTGGTCTAATTTCTGATAAAATAAATTTATCCACATTCTTCACATAATCTTCAATAGTTTGTATCTCCTCTAAATAATCTCTTTTACAAAACCTTTGTCTCAACACAGAGAACCTCTCTAAAATAATTTCTCCAACAAAATCTTCACTATAGTCAAATAGGTTGCGATTAGAAATACATCTACAAAGATGAACACTCAATTTTTAACTTGGCTCCATTAATGAACCATTGGATCTAGCTCTTATACCACTTGTTAGGATCGAAATAAGCATGTGTCATGTGGAAGCTAGCAAAACAATCCTTGAAAGACCATGAATAAGAAGACATACGAGAAATATGCCAAAAGACACAAAGATTTAACGTGGTTCGGTCAATCGACCTACATTCACAAAAGAGATGAGTAATTCACTATAAATATAAGAGTACATTATATATAGAGAAATAACCTCAAACAAATCAACTTGGAATACATGAGAGGTTTACACAAGTGATAACGTATCAAACTTGTGACCAACATATAAATCCCCCCCCCCCCCCCCAAATCAAAACTCTCAAAGTCTTTAAGACTACATTGTGAATGCTGATTAAGTTAGAAAGAACAAGCTTTTTTTTTATAGAGTCCTATATTTTTTTCTACCAGAAAAGGACTATCCAATCCTAATCTTTTTCCTAAAAAGAAAATTTATTTATGGTAAAAAATTCAGGGCAAATAATACCAAACACTTTCTTGTTACTGTCAATTAGTCAGACGCAAATTCTAAAAGAACCAACATATTTATGAAGAAATTAACTGCCAAGAAAATGAAGAGAAAGTTGTGGAGTGAAATCGGGAAGTGATAAACTTTAATTTTTGGAGTTGTGAGTTATGTATATGACAGTTTAGATTTAAAATGAAATAAAGAATTTTGGAAATCTTTAGAAATGAGAGGAAATAATGAAAATTCAAAAAAAAAGTATGTATATGTAATTTTCCTTTTTAAAAAAGGAAAAATAAAATAAATACCCCATAAAAGTAAAATAATTAAAAACTTATGGCCCTTTATATTCATACACACTAAAAATTACACTATAAATCTCTCAATTAATTTCACTTCACTGATCATATATTGTATTGATATAAAGGCTGATAATATCGCTTGACCGACATTAGATCAATATCATATATTTTATTGGTATCATTACAATTAATAATTTCACTTAATTGATACTAAATTATCATATAAGTAAAATTATCCGCCTTAATGATATCAATACAGTATATGATAATGATCTGATATTAATTAAGCAAAAACTATCAGTCTTAATGATACCACACTACACGAAAAAAAGACCTTTAGCGACATTTAATTTTTCTTTTAGCATCACCAATTATTATCACAAAACATTTTTGGGCATTTGATTAAATGTCATTGGATTCATGACGCTAAAATCTTTAGTGAAATTTGTGTCGGATGCCAGTAAAGACCCTTATTATTGCAACTAAAAGTAATGACTTTTAGCGAATTTTATTTAGCAACATTTACTATTGCCATTAAAGATACTTTAGAAACAAGCACATTTATGGCATTTGCGGTTGTTGACAAAGATAATAATTGTTACTTAAGCAATTATTGTAATGACTTAATATTGATCATAAATTCACCCTGATTCACATATTTAACCTTCTTTTATAACATCAAAATAAAATTCACAAGAGAAATAAGTTCAAAGGTAGTAAAGAATTACCAAACAAAAACAATGTCATTCACTTAAAATGAAAACAAACAATCTTTATACATTAAACTTCTTATCTTGTAGCAATAAAAAAATAATGAATTATCAAAATAGAAAAAATGTGTTTAACAATAAAGAAAATAAAGCAATTAAGCCGGTGTTTGTTCCCAAATACAAAATGTGTCAGCTTTTTGGATCAATGTGTCATTCCTTGAACAAGCTCACCATTTAAAGAAAAGTTTATCTATTAGGTTAAGGATGAAATAAAAATTAGGGTTAAAAGTATAATTTTTCAGATGGGGTAAAGGAATATTTTTTGAGCCACCTAACATCAAAATCCCATCTCCACTAACTGCTGGAATAGAAACAAAACAATCCCTCAATATTCTCCTCCTTCTCCGACAAAGCTCACTACCTCTACACCCCTTTTTTTTCGGCAAACAACGAGTAGCCAAACCCCCAAACACTTTCTCTATCACTACACCACTAGATTCCCTCTTTACATTCACGATTTTTCTTCCATTTCGTAGGTTGTCGGCAACTTCCAACTCAATGAAACCCAAATCCAACTAGATAGCTCGAAGCTTCTATTAGGATCGAATTCACGCACACACACTAGATGAATGAAGAACACAAGAACTTTCAAGAGAAAGAGATGAGAGATCTAGAGAGAGAAAGAGAAAACCCAATATTTCGTGGTAAAACCCTGTAAGTAAACTTCCACTCCGGTGAGGTATATTTATATTAATAAATCAGAGTATTTTTGGTTAAAGAGAATAAATAGGAAAACCTAAAATAGAGAATAAATAGGAAAGCCTAAAATAGAGAATAAATAGGAAAACCTAAAATTAATCAGGCTCCACTACCTAACAATTCTCCCACTTGGAGACTGACTCAGTCATCCAAAAAATACATTTTCAAAAAAATCTCTTCATCATCAACATCTTTACCGCACCGCAACATCTGTAGCAACAACTACAGAAGACCAACCGAGGTTTTACATAACCTCAGTTTCCCAACATCAACACATTTCGTCAACATGTCTGCCGGGTTCTTTGCACCCTCTATCTTCTCCAAGCACATATCACCATCCTCCACTGCCCTGCGAGTGAAATGGTATCGCCTTCTGATGTGCTTTGTCTTCGAATGACAGACTGGATTTTTCACCAACTGTATGGCACTCTGGCTATCTGAATAAAGAATCTTCTCGCTTTGCTTCTTGCCCAATTCCTCAAGATAATCTGCCAGCCATATCATCTCTTTCCCAACTTCAGCTATTGCCACATACTCAGCTTCAGTAGATGAAAAAGAAACACACTTTTGAAGCCTGGACATCCAACTCACTGCTGTTCCACCTATGGTGTAAATGTACCCGGATGTACTCTTGCTCGAGTCAACATCCCCACCAAGATCAGCATCCACAAAACCTTGTAGAGTCACCTTGCCTTTGCCAAAACAAAGTGAAGTACTGAATGTACCTCTCAGATATCTCAGAAGCCACTTCACAGATTCCCAATGCTCTTTCCCAGGGTTAGCCATGTACCTGCTAACTACTCCCACTGCATGTGCTATATCAGGTCTAGTGCAGACAATAGCATACATCAAACTACCAACTGCTGAAGCATATGGAACAAGTGCCATGTGATCACGCTCCTCGGCAGTCTTGGGTGACTGCTTCTTCGACAATTTAAAGTGATTTGCCAATGGAGTAGTCCTGGGTTTAACATCATTAACCCTGAATCTGCTCAGCAAGTTCTCAATGTACAACTCCTGAGATAGATTTAAAGTGCCAGTAGGTCTATCCCGAGAAATCTTCATCCCCAAAATCTGCTTTGCTGGACCCAAATCTTTCATCTCAAACGCTGCAGACAACCTTGTCTTCAGATTGTTAATCTCTCTCATACTAGATCCTGCAATCAACATATCATCCACATACAAGAGTAGAAAGACATATGAATCAGTGTATTTCTTGAAGTAACAACAAGGATCCTTTTCAGCTTTGCAGAATCCACTCTTGGTCATGAAGGAGTCAAACTTCTTGTACCACTGCTTTGGTGCTTGCTTTAGTCCATACAAGCTCCTTGTGAGCTTGCACACCATGTGTTCCTTGCCTGGAACCACAAATCCTTCCGGTTGCTGCATATAGATCTCTTTGTCCAGATCTCCATGTAAAAACGTTGTTTTTACATCCATTTGCTCTAGATGCAAATTTTCTGATGTAACAATACTCAACAGAATTCGAATAGAGGTTAACTTCACAACAGGAGAGAATATTTCAGCATAATCAATACCTTTCCTTTGTGAATATCCTTTAACCACTAAACGAGCCTTGAACCTTCTTTTGCCATCTGGTTCAGTCTTGAATCTGAACACCTACTTGTTCAGCAAAGCTCTCTTCCCTGCACGTAACTCAGTCAACACCCATGTGTCATTCTTCTCAAGTGACCTCATCTCATCATCCATGGCTTGCTCCCACTTGATCGAATCCTCCACCTGTAGGGCCTCATCAAAAGACTCTGGTTCCCCCTCATCAGTCAGCAATAGATAGTGTAATGAAGGTGAATACCTATCTGGTGCCCTGATGGATCTGGATGATCTCCTTAACACCTGCTCAGGTGTAACTTGCTCCACTTCAGATTCTTCAGTAGGAGTTGGTTGAGTATCTGCTTCGACATCTCTGGAGTTACTCTTCTCCAACTCAACCTCAACTCCCACTTGCTTTGTAATCTCTAGAACCTTCTGCTCTCTGTCCTTGTACAGGACAGACTCATCAAATGTCACGTCACAATGTCTCAGGATCTTTCTGTTCTTGTCATCCCAAAACCTGTAACCAAGCAAATCAGAACCATATCCTATGAAGTAACACTTCACAGCCTTGGCATCAAGCTTGTCTCTCTTTTCTGGATCAACATGAACATAAGTAGTGCAACCAAAAGTCCTCAAGTGTGAGTACTTGAGTTCTTTTCCTGTCCACACCTCCTCTTGAATCTTGAACCCTAAAGGAACTGATGGTCCCCTGTTGATCAAGTATGCAGCTGTGCTCACAGCATCTGCTCAAAGTGTTTTAGGAAGCCCACAGTGTATCCTCATACTCCTTGCACGCTCATTCAATATTCTGTTCATCCTCTCAACAATTCCATTCTGCCTTGCCTTACCGGGAACTGTTCTCATCAATCTGATTCCCTCAGCTGCACAAAATGCCTTGAACTCTGATTTGTCATACTCTCCTCCATTGTCAGACCTTAGGCATTTGACTTTCAAACCGGTCTGATTCTCAACTTCAGCTTTCCACTTCTTGAAAGTTTCAAACACATCTGACTTATGCTTCAAGAAGTAAACCCATACCTTCCTGCTGAAATCATCAATGAAGGTAACATAGAATCTGGATCCTCCAAGTGATGATACTGGAGATAGTCCCCAAACATCTGTATGGACCATTGCCAACCGCACTTTCTTTGGATCTCTAGGAGTCTTTGTGAAGCTTACTCTTTTCTGTTTGCCCATAACACAGCTCTCGCAAAGACCCATATCAACAGACTTCAGACCCTCTAATGCTCCTTTTGCAACCAACATCTTCATTCCTTTAGTACTCATGTGTCCAAGTCTGTTGTGCCACAGACATGAACCGGATACACCTTCAGCAACAACGACCATGTTTATACACCCTGCAGTGGTGTACAAGGTTCCAGATTTGGTGCCACGAGCTACTACCATAGCACCTTTCACGATCTTCCACGAACCTTTCCCAAACTCTGCTGCATATCCCGTGCTATCCAACTGACCAACAGAGATCAGATTTTTCTTGATCCCAGGAATATATCTGACATCCTCCAATGTCCACTGATTTCCCGAGGTGGTCTTTATGCAAACATGCCCCCTTTCCTTCAATCTCTAAGCCTTTATTGTCAGCAAGATATACTTTCCCAAAATTTCCAAATTTGAAGTTTTGGAACAACTCCTTGCTTAGAGACGAATGGAAAGATGCACCAGAATCCAAAATCCATGATTCAACCGGGCTGTTCACACTAAGGATTAGAGCATCCCCGATGTCCTCTGTTGAATTTACAGAATCATTGTAATCTCCAAATTTCTGATTCTATTTTTTCTTTGGCTTTGTACAGTTCGTCCGAAAGTGCCCTTTTTCTCCATAGTTCCAACAAGTCATGTTTGATCTGTTCAGTGATTTTCCTCGATTCTTTGATTTTGATCGACCATGTTGATTTTGGCCTCGTCTTACTTCTCCCCCTTCGATCAACGCTGAGAGCACTGCCCGATGAATCTCCCACTTCTCGTTTGCGAATACTTTCGCTAAGAACAACATCACGGATTTCATCAAACTTCAGTTTCTCAGATCCACGAGAACTGCTAATCGCAGCAACAACAGTATCACAAGACTCGGGCAGAGATGACATCAAAATCAACGCCTTAATTTCATCTTCGAAATTAATATCCACAAAATTGAGTTGACTCACAATCATATTGAACTCATTTATATGATCAGAAATGGATCCAGTTTCATACATATGTAAATTGAACAATCTACGCATCAAATATACCTTATTCATAGCCGATGGTTTTTCATACATATTTGATAGTGCCTTCAACAGACCGGACGTAGTCTTTTCCTTCACGATGTTGAACGCCACGTTTCTTGACAAAGTCAACCGGATCAACCCTAGAGCCTGGCGATCCTTGAGTTTCCACTTCTCCTCCGTCATGGATTCCGGCTTCACCCCGGTCAACGGTTCGTGAAGATCTTTCTGGTACAGATAATCTTCGATCTACATCTTCCAGAAACTGAAATCGGATCCATCAAACTTCTCGATTCCAAGCTTTGAACTATCCATCTTTAGTGATCATTTTGAATCTCCTTAGCTCTGATACCAGTTGTTAGGATCGAATTCACGCACACACACTAGATGAATGAAGAACACAAGAACTTTCAAGAGAAAGAGATGAGAGATCTAGAGAGAAAGAGAAAACCCAATATTTCGTGGTAAAACCCCGTAAGTAAAATTCCACGGCGGTGAGGTATATTTATATTAATAAATCAGAGTATTTTTGGTTACAGAGAATAAATAGGAAAACCTAAAATAGAGAATAAATAGGAAAACCTAAAATTAATCAGGCTCCACTACCTAACAGATTCGACCAAAACAACAAGAAAATTACCACGAATTGGAAAGCTCCAAATTTCGGCGACCACCGGAACCAAAAGACATAAATGGGAATACCTCTACCTCTGGCTACGGTGTTACTTTACTCGACTGCTAATTCAATTTCTTTAAGTGTTGATACATATATTATAGTTTTAGTAGATTTTTGGTCTTTTGGCTTAAGCTATTTATTTATTTATTTTTGGCAATTTTATTCACTCCTTCTTATCTTATTTTTATGGCATAATACATATATTGAACCCTAAACTTGGCTTCAAATTTTAACTTTGACCTTCAACTTTCATAATGCACAAATAAGCACTTTAACTATCCTACCTTTTAATAAATAAACACGCGAGTCCAACCTAGCAAAAATCGTGAAATGCACGTATTAAACGCGCGTGAGGAGTAATTTTCATGGCCCACAACGAAAAAATGGTGAAATGACAATTCTACTCCCTGAATTCCTGCCAATCTCTGGCAACCAAAAATCCCCATTCATTTTACCCAACCATTCTCCTTCTTCCTCCACACCGGAGAATAAACCATGAAGCGAACAAGCTTTCAGCTCACAAAAACCACCAAATACCCGACCCCAAACCCAGCAGATCCGCTGTCTCCGGCGAGAACCATTACGAAATAACACTGCTGCAACCTGCAGCTCAAACCGGACATAAAAACAGCAACCAAATGACCCCCAAAACCCTATTAAAACAGACCCAACAACCACAAAAAACCTAAATCAAGATGCCAACCGTCAACAAACCTCTAAGCTCCGTCAAACAATGAGCTCCAAGCTCTAAAAACCAGTAACCGTAATTAGTTTTGATTCTTGTATGTAAATTAAAATTAAAATTATTTTTGATTCTTCAATATAAATTAAAATTAATTTTGATTTTTTTAGATCTAAAATCGACGTGTAAAGTATTTAACTAGTTGGCAGTCATTCAGTGGCTCATTTATACACATTGAAGCGATTGTCTTTCACGCTCTTTGAATATAAAAATTGCGTGTTTATTTATTGAAAGGTAGAATAGTTAAAGTGTCTATTTGTGCACTATGAAAGTTGGAAGTCAAAGTTAAAATTTGAAGCCAAGTTTAGGGTCCAATATATGTATTATGCCTATTTTTATTGTGTTTGACTTATATTTTTTAATTATATAATGTAGTATTCTTCTATTGGAGTGTTTATTATGAAAATTATTTTTATTTGTTTTTTCTTGATAAATTACGCTGATGTTTTGATAATTTTGTTATTATTTTTGTCACGCTTCTTTTATTTTTCTCAATATTTTTTATTTTTATTTATTATTTTGAAACAAAAAAGTTTTTCCAATTAAAGTGACGTTTTGAAAATGAATTATTTTATTATTCAGATCGCCATTTGGAATTGAGTTTTGGGGTTCCAAGTCACCTTATTTAAATCCATAATCAAAAGAAAATTGACTCTATTTTTATTGGTATGCGAACTAGAAATTCGGGTAAGGAATTCTGTCGATCGAGGGGAAGGTGTTAGGCACCCCTCAATTCCCGTAGTTCTAGCACGGTCCCTTTATTGACTTTAATATGACTTGACTTAATTTTTGAATATTATATTATTTAACTTAATAATAACATTAATATTTACCTTTAGATTTATTTTAAATTTATTTGAAATTCGTTTATTTTTTTTATTTTTTTTGTGTGTCCATTAATTTTAAACTTGAAATATTCATATATTATTTTATATTTTTTTTTTTTTACTTATATTTGTTTTTTTTAAATGTTATTATAGGTAGCTAATATATAGGAATTAGAGTTTATCTAGAAAAGGAATTTTAGTGTTTGAGTGACTTTAAAATTGTTTTTTTTTAAAAATATATTTAAAATATGAGATACATTTTATAAGATTTTTGATTATTTTTTAGAAACAAAAATTAATAATTTTGTATGACATTTTCTTTTGTACGTTCCATTAGGGTTCTTTTTTTAATGTAAATTTTATTTTTAAATTATTTTTTCTGACGTTCTGTTAACTTTTTTTTTTGTTATTATTTTATTTTTTTTCTTTTACGTATATTTTGTATACTATTTTATTTATTTATTGTTCTTTTTACTTTTTTTTTGTTTTGTTTTTTGTGTTTCTGTTACGCCTTTTTTTGGGTATTATTTTTTATTATTATTTGTATATTCATGTTGTTCTTTTTTTTTTTTTTAATTATTATTATTATTTCTATCTTTTTTTAATGCTTTATATTTTGTCTTCTTATCTTTATTTATTATTTCTTTTTGTATGTTTTTTTTTTGTTTTAATATTCTGTTTTTTTATTACCTTTTTTGTTGTTACACTTTATTTTTAATTTTGTTATAATCATTCTTTTTTCTTTTGTTTTTCTTATTCTTTTTCAACACAAGGTTTCTGTTTTTTTTTTTACTATTATATTTTTTTTAATTACTCTTTCTGATTGTTTTTAATTTTAGTTATGACTCTGAATAATATTTATATATTCTCTCAATGATAAACTTTAATAATTCGAATTAGATAACTATCTTATACTTATTCTAAAGATAATTTTTAATTCAAATAATGTGTTAAAAATTGAAACGTCTTACACATAAGTTTTTTAAATTCCTAATCAATTAAAATTTTTAGTTTAAATCCTAATCTAACAAGTCTATAAATTTATTTTTTTAGTGAAAAATTAGGCTCCAGAAAAACATTAACTATTCAATTACAAAATCAATTTTAATATGCATCTAAAAGTGTAGACAATAATAATAATAATACAAAAATGTATGATACATATTTTATTTCATATTATTTTTTAGCAAGAAACATTTTTTATTCCGTTTTCCTGAATATTCATAAATTCTAAAAAGATTAAAAAAAATCACAACATGTATCACATATTGATACTATTCAAGAAAAAAAAACTTCATATTATTATTATAAGCATCAAATTTTCATACAACATTCCATTTAAATAATTCGAGAATTTAGAATTACCTCGATGCGAAAATGGATACCACAAAAACAACTGCTACGACCTACTGATTTCCAAAGTTAATAATTGTTAATTAACTTTAAAGAGTTGCAAGACCGAAACCGCGAGAAAAACCTCAGATTATAACTCAATTTTTAAGATAAAACCCACTTTTTCACTCTTTTCTCTTTGGTATCGTACTTTCTTTTTTTGTAATATTCTTTGTGTTTTTTAATTTCAGTCTCTTTGTTCTCTATATCTCTCTGTATATTTTTTTCAATTGAACGTGTCTTTTATTAAATTTTGGCTGAGATGTGGTGCTAACTAAAAGGAACGTAATAGAGTGAGATTAGGATTTATTTTAAAATATTGTTGAGAGAATTATGGTTGAGAAATAATTAAATAATTATCCTACTAAATAACAATAATAGGAAAATTAGTTTTTGAGAGTTTGAGGTTAATTAAGATAAGGGGAAGGTAATTTGAATATCTAGGACTCTTCTTTTTTTCCTTCTTTTTCTTAATATATACTACCATTATTTTTTAAACTAATTAAAAGTTGAAGATTTAAAACAAATACAATAAATTCACAACTTTTTATTATTAAAGTAATTTACAATTTATTTATTTTTATTTATTTTAAATATAACTTTTTTAAAAATTGGTGTTAAATCTTTATATTTTTTTGTAAAATATTAGGTGTTCACAGATGTCCCTCTTTGCTTGGAAACACGAAGAATTTTCATGCGAAGACGTGAACTATGTGACTAATTTTTTACTGAAATATTTATGCCAAAAATGTGAAAAATTTATAATAGAGAAGAGGTTTGACTGTGTCCTTACTTTTGAAAAACTATCTATCCTACGTTAATGATAAGGAGTCAAGCGTAGTTCCAATGAGTTAGGTAGTCGAGTGAGGTTTTGTCGAGATTCCGGTTCGTAGTTCCAACTATTACATAAAAAAATAACATGCAGAAGGAAAGATATGAAATCCTATCTACTCCAATAGTGATAAGTCTTCATTTTGAATTGTCGGATATCGCTTCACCCTCTTGGGTAGGTTCAACGATTCTGAACTTTGCTCTGGACATCTGAGTTCAAGACTTGAAACTTCATGACTTGACTTCAGCTACTGACGTTCTTCCGCATGATATTCTCAACAACTTGTTTTCTTGAAAGGATTAATTCTTTATTTTGAACTTCAAATTTATGTACTATGACAAAATCTGCACATGAAACAAAATTTTCTGCCTAGTTTGCACTAGGAAATTTTGTGAGTTATTGATGAAAGCTATAAAAGTCTACACTAATAATAAAAATAATATTTTTGTAGCCATTACAAAATGTAAAAATGATACAAAAAGGGAATTTCGTGCCCAAATTGCAACCAGGGGTTATTGTACCCTATGAAGAAATGAAAAATAAAATAGAGGTTATTGTGCTCTATATGCAACCAGGGACTATTGTGCCCTTTGAAGAAATGCAAAATAAAATAAGGGTTATTGTGCCCTATATGCAATCCAGGGGTTATTGTACCCTCTGAAGACATGAAAAATAAAATAAGGGTTATTGTGCCCTATATGCAACCAATGGTTATTGTGCCCTGTGAAGACATAAAAAATGATAGGGGTTATTGTGCCCTGTGAAGACATAAAAAAAAATGATAGGGGTTATTGTGCTCTATATTCAATCCAGGGGTTATTGTGCCCTGTGAAAATATGAAAAATAAAATAGAGGTTATTATTCCCTATATGCAACCATGGGTTATTGTGCCCTGTGAAGACATCAAAATATACGACAGGGGTTATTGTGCCCTATATGCAACCAGGGGTTATTGTGCCCTGTGAAGACATGAAAACATAGAATAGGGGTTGTTGTGCCCAATATCCAACCAGGGGTTATTATGCCCTGTGAAGACATGAAAAACATAGGATAAGGGTTATTGTGCTCTATATCCAACCAGGGGTTATTGTGCCCTGTGAAGACATGAAAAATAGGATAGGGGTTATTGTGTCCTATATGCACTCAGGGGTTATTGTGCCCTGTGAAGATATGAAAAATAGGTTAGTGGTTATTGTGCCCTATATGCAACCGAGGATTATTATGCCCTGTGAAGGCATAAAAATAAAACAGGGGTTATTGTGCCCTATGAAGACATGATTTTATGTATAGATCTCTCTCTCTATATATATATATACATATACACACATTTCTTCTTTTCACTTATATTATTATTATCATTATTAATACTATTATTTATCATTATTTTATTTTATTTTTATTTGTACATTGAACAAACTAAAAATAAAATAAAATGCCCCAGATTCTATAAAAAATCATTTTTATTGTTATTATTATTTTATCATGCATATTATATGAAAAATAAGGATTCAAGAACTTATCATCGTGACGTTTGTCTCTAGCAAACTATTTACATGATTCTACTTGATACCTTTTTCAAGTCAAAGAAATGTATTGTTAATTTTCCTAAATGGTGGTTGGTTCATGACTTCAAGTATCTTGTGAAGCTTGACTTCTGGATCCGCCCCGCTTGGGAGATTCATCCCATTGATGATTGTGAGAATATCTTAAAGATGTTTTAAAAACAGTCCTTATCTTCCCTTGAAATACTTTTCATGGACATTCAAACTCATTACCATTTTGTGCATGTTGTGTGGTTCATTCGGTCCCAAACAAATCTTTTGCTTTATCTATTTTCACACGATATCGATTTACGATATTTATTTTCTTGATAGGTTCATATCCCTAGCCAATATGGTGCATGTCCCTACATTCAACTGGAAATACCGTAGTCAATTTGGCGGATTTTATTTTATTTTCTCACTTGACACGAGTTGATGCTGATAAAGAAAACAAAAATAAAAACTCAAATACAAGCACAAATGACACTAATGAAAGGGTTATGAAGGAAAAATTATGTCTTTAGAAGTAGTAGATAAATAAGAAAATGTTTAAATGAGTGAAAAGAATCTTATATAAAAGTATGTGACAACTTTAAAACATAGCATGCATTTGGACTGAACGTTTGATCTTTTTCGAGTTGTCTGAATCTCAGGAAACAATGTTGCACCTTTAAGTCTAACCTTCACTTTTATCGTGGTTGCGCTCATGTCAAGACAAAATGTAATCACTTGATCAGTAGTGCCTTTCATGATTTTACACCAATAAGACATTCTAATCTTTGTCACTCAACTAACCATCGTCTTATAGTGCCCGTAAGGGTTTTCACTCACAAACCTCTCTTCTTTATTTTCTCCCATAGTTCGCCTACATAATGTCTCAACCTTTAGAGAAATGAAGAACATGATCATCTTTTTATTGAGTGATTATACCGAACCCCAATGAAGTGCTGCCTACGTATCCTTTTAGGAGTAAGGTCAAACGTAGTTCAATGAACTTTTCGTGTTTTTTTTTCAATTTTTTTTTTAAAAAACACCAGACTAGTGGTGTTTGAGATAAAAAAGGATACATTTTTATCTTCACATCATAAAAATGTCAAGGAGTGCTAAATGTAGTATCTCTTGATCGAATCTGAATTGACAATCGTGTCAATCATCTTTTCCTCCATATCCGCCAATTGCAAAGCTCCTTTGGATAACACTTGCTTAACAACATAAGGGCCTTGCCAATTTGGAGCAAACTTTCCCTTCGCCTCTTCTTGGTGGGGAAGGATACGTTTCACAACAAGTTGACCCACTTAAAAATTTCTTGGGCGTACTTTCTTATTATAAGCCCGAGCCCTCCTCTGCTAATATAATTAATCAAAATAAATTGATGTCAATCGTTTTTCTTCTATCAGTGCTAATTGTTCTAACCTCGATTTAACCCATTATGTATCCTCGATTTCTACTTCAATAATGGTTCGAAGAGAAGGGATTTCAACTTCTGCGGGTATAACAACCTCAGTTCCGTAAACCAATATGTAGGGAGTTGCACGGACTAACGTACGAACAGTCGTGCGATATCCCATGAGAGCGAAAGGTAATTTCTCATGCCACTGTCTAGATCTTTGCACCATTTTCCTAAGAATCTTCTTGATGTTTTTATTCACAGCTTCAACAGCCCCATTTGCTTTGGGACAATAAGGGGTTGAATAACGATGAACAATTTTAAATTGCTCACAAACTTCCTTCATCAAGTGGCTGTTGAGATTCATTCCATTGTCTGTAATAATGATTTTCGGTATATGCCAAAACGACATATGATGTTGGAATGAACGAAGTCCACCACCGCTTTCTTGGTAACTGATTTGAACGTGACAGCTTCTACCCATTTGGTAAAGTAATCTATGGAAACTAAAATAAATCGATGACCATTAGATACTTTCGGCTCTACTGGCCCAATAACGTCTATTCCTCATGTAACAAAAGGCCACAGAGTAGACCTAGGATGCAACTCTAAAGGGGGTGAATGAATCAATTCGCTATGAATTTGGCACTGATGGCACTTGCGAACAAATTGGAAGCAATCTCACTCCATGATCCACCAATAGTATCCTGCCCGAATAATCTTTTTTGCTAGGACGTAACCATTCATATGTGGGTCACATACCCCTGAGTGTACCTCATTCATAATTGTTTCCGCCTCTTGAGTATTCACACATCGTAATAAAATCAAATCCGGAAACCTTTTATATAAGATATCGCCACTTAAGAGGAACCCATTGGCAAGTCGCCTAATAGTTCTTTTTTTATCTCTATCAGCATGCAATGGATATTCACTAGCTTTTATGAACTGTTTGATGTCGTGATACCAAGTCTCACCATATGCCTCTACCGCAATTATATTGCAATAACCATTTTGATCCCTAACTTTGATTTCCAACGGGTCAATGTAGGTATTACCTGGGTATGGTAGCATTGATGCTAGACATTTGTGAAACTTGGGAATATATATAAATTCAATGGACTTGAACTTTTTGATGAGATTTTCTAAACATTGTTTGTATGGTATGGGCTTAATGTCTCAAGTTTCTCATTCACCTCGAGCTTGTCGAATGAGCAAGTCGGAATCCCCCAAGACTAAGAGCTCATGTACTTCCAGATTTATTGCCATATTCAAACCCATGATGCAAGCTTCGTATTCTGTTGTGTTGTTGGTGGAAAAGAATCTAAGTCGTGCTGTGGCAGGATAATGACAACCGTTTGGTGAGATAAGAACTGCCCCAATTCCCACTCCGTTTTTGTTGATAGCCCCATCAAAATATAATTTCCATACGAGGTCATTATCAGGAATTTCTTCCTCAATAGAGCTGATCTCTTCATCAGTGAAGTATGTATTTAAGGGTTCGTATTCATCATCAATTGGATTCTCTGCCAGATGATCGGCTAACGCTTGTGTTTTCATGGCGGTGCGAGTAACATACACAAAATCAAATTCGGTAAGCAAAATCTGCCATATTGCCAACCTACCCATCGGTAAGGCTTTTTGAAAAATATACTTCAGAGGATCCATTCGAGATATGAGGTAAGTGGTGTAGGACAATAAATAGTGCTTCAATTTTTGGGCGACCCAAGTTAAAGCACAACATATTTTTTCTAATAGAGTGTACTCTGCGTTGTAAGATGTGAACTTGTTGCTCAAGTAATAGGTAGCTTGTTCCTTTTTCCCCATGACGTCATGTTGTCCTAGAACGCAACCAAAGGAATTATTCGTCACCGAGAGGTTTAAAAACTAAGGACTACCAGGCTCTCGGGGGACCAATACCGGGGGATTTGCTAAATATTCCTTAATTTTGTCAAAAGCCTTTTGACACTCACTTGTCCTTTTAATCACAGCATCCTTTTTCAATAACGTGAATATCGGCTCGCATGTAGTAGTGAGTTGAGCGATGAATCGGCTGATATACTTTAACCTTTCCAGAAAACTCATGACTTCAGTTCTGGTTTTTGGAGGTGGCAATTCCTGAATGGACTTTATCTTGGAGGGGTCTAATTTAATGCCTCTTCGGCTAACTATAAAACCCAAAGTTGCCAGATGGAACTCCAAATGCACATTTAGCCGGATTAAGCTTGAGATTGTACTTTCTCAACCTTTCAAAAAATTTTCTTAGATCACGCACATGGTCAATTTGCGTTCCAGACTTAATGATGACATCATCGACATATACCTCAACTTCTTTATGCATCATGTCATGGAATATGGTAGTCATAGCTCTCATGTAGGTTGCCCCTGCATTTTTTAGACCAAGTGGCATGACCCTATAACAATATGTACCCCACGGGGTGGTGAGAGTAGTTTTTTCTGCGCCTTTTTCATCCATGAGAATTTAGTGATATCCGGCGTAGCAGTCCACGAAAGATTGAATCTCGTGTTTAGCACAATTGTCAACCAACATATGAATGTTAGGGTAGTGGAATATTGTCTTTTGGACTTGCTTTATTTAAATCTCTATAATCAACACAAACTCTGATGTTTCCATCCTTTTTTGGTACTGGCACAACATTAGCCAACCAAGTAGTATATTGGACGACCCTAATCATTTTTGCACTCAGTTGCTTCATGATTTCCTCTTTAATTTTATCGCTCATATCAGTCTTAAATTTTCTCTGCTTTTGCTGGACAGGTAGAAAATCAAGATGTATGAGAAGTTTGTGAACTACCGGATCAGCACTTAACCCCGGTATATCATTGTATGACCAAGCGAAGACATCTTTGTATTCAATTAAAACTTGAATTATATCATCTCGAATATTTGGATCGACATGAATACTTATCTTCATTTCTTTCACTTCTTCGGGAGTTCCCAAATTAACCACCTCCGTTTCACTTAAATTAGGTTTAGGCTTATTTTCAAATTGATCCAAACCCCTTTTTATTTCTTCATCAGCTTCATCTTAATCATATTCCTTAGATTTAGGATTCATTGTTATGAGATCAGACAACTTTTTAGGATCTAATTGTAAACTCCGCATGCATGTCATATTATTAAAGTTAACATAACTGAAAATGAAAATAAAATGACAAATATTAGAAAGAGTAGGAACAAAGAAGATGACTAGAACTTCATTTTATTGAATGGGAAAGGATAGAAAGGTTAACAACAAAGCGAAACAGCTAGAATGTTTGAATTACAACCCTGAGAATAATCCATGAAAATAAAATTAAAAAAATAGCAAAACAAAACTACCATGACTCCTTTGTTGTGGGGAGAGGAGTGGCTTTCTAGTTATTGAGTTGGACATTCGGGTCAATAAACTGCACATCCATATGACTAGTGCCCTCACCCATCTGAGTCATGTTTACCTCATAAAACATTTCCTTGATACCTTGACACATTTCATCCACATCATTTTGGATTGGTAAGTCTGGACACGATTCATCTCGAGATTTAATGAAAGATTGAGCAATATGGGGGATCTGCTTCAACAGATTCCAAGCATTTCTTTTACGATCTTTTGCCTATTTTCTATCAAATCTAGTTGGATTGAAACCCAAACCGAATGTATCTTGATTACCCATTGGATTGATAGGATTCACAATTCCATGCAACGATAAACCTAACCCCTTTCTGGATTTATAGCCGTTTTGTACCATTTGAGCCACCACCATGACTGAAGTAGAGGACAGATGAGGTTGGAGGCTAGACTTTTCTTCTAAGAACTCATTAACCGTTATTATCTGTAAAGTCTGATAGTTGAGGGATTCACAACCTCTTTTAGTGTCAATGCATGGTATTGAAGGATCTCGGGTGATTGGGAGATCATCTTCACCATGGACAATGATTTCTTGTTTGTCATGTTCAAACTTGACCACTTGGTGTAGAGTAGACGGCACAGCTCTAGCCATGTGGATCCATGGCCTACCCAAAAGTAGATGGTAAGACGTGTCTATGTCTATAACTTGGAAAGTGATTTCAAACTCCGCTGGTCCAATTGTAACAATTAAGTATATTTCACCAAGAGTATCCCGTTTTGCACCATCAAATGCCCGTACACAAACATTGTTAGTACGAATCCTATCAGTGCTGATTTTCAAGCTTTGTTGAGTGGAAAGAGGGCATATATCTACACCTGATCCTCCATCGACCATGACTCTCTTCACATAGTGTTCTTCACATTTCACGGTTAGATGTAGAGCCCTATTATGTCCAGACCCTTCCAAGGACAATTCATCATCAGTGAAAGTGATTCTATTTACCTCAAAAATTTGATTGATCATCTTTTCCAAGTGACCTACTGTAATATTTTCTGATATATGTGCCTCATTCAAAATTCTGGTTAACACTTCACGATGTTCTTTAGAATGTATGAGTAATGACAATAAAGAGATTTGAACAAGCATTTTCCTCAACTGATCTATAACATAATAATCTTGAGCTTTCATCTTTTTCAGAAACTCTTCAGCATCTTCCTCAGTGACTGGTTTTTTCATCGGCAACTGATTTTCTTTGATTTGTTTGTCCCTCTTTAATTCTTCCGGATCATAACATCTTCCGGAATGAGTTAAGCCTCTTGTTTCATTTGTTTCTTTGATAATATCCTTTCCCTTGTGAGTAACGGCGACTTTGTTGTAGTTCCACAGAACGGCCTTGGTGTTTGTGATCGGAAGTTGTGTTGCAATTTGTATCACAACTGGATCTTTCATACTTTCTTGATTTTTATCAAACATTGAAAATTTATCAGGAATGTAGCATTTTAGTCCATTCAACGGTACATCTAATCTTTTTATTGATTCAGGGACATACTACACTAGCTTTCTCGAGTTCCCAAAATTCGAACGTGCACCTTTAACAATTATCGGTGCCCTTTGTATGGGTTCTAAAACCATACTAGACTCTTCTTTTGAAACCTTACTTTCCACTTTTGTTCTACTTGTTTGCTCATAATCTTCAAAAATGTCAACCATCCCCACAACACGCTCATTATTATGAGCAGGGAGTGGGTTATTGGTGACATTTGGTGCTTTCTCATTGTACCTCGATTACCTTATCCTCGATTAACTTCTCAATGACTCTTTTTAGGGTCCAACAATTCTCTGTGCTATGACCTGGAGCGTTGGCGTGATAATCGCATATAACAGTTGGATCAAAACCACTTGCATTTGGATTGACAACGTACCGATTGACAATTTCAACAAGTCTCAATTGTTTTAATTTCCTTAACAAACTCGTATACGATTCCCCAATTGGGGTAAAATTTTCTTTTCGACCTTGTTCTCTCGTATAGTTTGTCCGGGGACATTGATTGTATGGCGCCTGGAAATTTTGTTGTTGGGGGTAAGATACTTTTGGGGTAGGCCCCCGCTATTTTTGGCGCGAAAGAGGCCGGACATATGCCTGAGTATTGAGAATTGCATATTGGGACAGGTAATAATGCTGAGGAGAATAATATTGTTCTTGTTGGACTTGACCACAAGGATTGTTCATGCCCATTTGAACACCTCTCAATCCAGATGCCGTCATGGACCCTTCCTCCTTTTTTCGATTGGTAAAATTACCGGATCCACTTTTCATTTCTTGTGTGGTATCTCTAATGGCTTCTTGACTCACAATCTTACCCGACTTTATGCCATTCTCTACCATTTCTCCGATCTTAATCGCTTCGGCGAAAGGCTTGCCCATTACAGCGAGAAGATAATGAAAGTAGTCAGGTTCTTGAGCCTGGATAAAAACATCTATTAACTCATAGTCTTTCATCGGTAGTTTGATTTTAGCCGCCTGCTCCTCCATCTTATGGCATTTTCCCTAAAACTTTCTGATGGCTTTTTTTTCATATTAGCTAGGGAATTGCGATCGGGAATAATATCGATATTGTATTGAAATTGTTGGACAAAATTTTGCGCCATATCATCCCAAACGTGCCAATGCGAAATGTCCTGATCGAAAAACCATTGTGATGCTACGCCTGTTAAACTCTCTCCAAAGTAAGCCATAAAAAGTTCTTCTTTTCCTCCGGCTCCCCTCAACTGATTACAGAATCTTCTCAAATGAGCCAATGGATCGCCATGACCATTATATTTATCAAACTTTGAGTTTCGAACCCTAGAGGCAAGTGAACATCTGGAAACATGCATAAGTTCTTAAATGAGACACTTTTGTGTCCTCCCAGGCCTTGCATATTCCTTATGTTTTGTTCCAAACTCCTCATTTTCCTTACAATTTCTTCATGTTCCTCATTCTTAATGTTTTTATCAACTTCAACGGGAGAACTGTATTGGTGGTGGTAAGAGTTAGGAACATTGAAAGTTAATTTAAGGGCATGACCTTGGCAGTATTGATCTTTGAGTATAGGGTAATCATTGGATTTTTGTACCGGTGTCGGTTGAGGAATTGTATTAGTTTGTACAGTAGGCATGAAAAGTGGATTATTCATCATTGATGGTTTCAAAGGGTTTACTGAGGAAATTCCGGCAGTATTAGATGTGTTAATGTAAGGTCCAAACCCAGGTGGATAAACTGGGTCACTTGTTGACACTTGGATGGGGAATGGCATATTCACATTCAAATTTTCTCGAATTCAAGGCGTAGGAGCTTGCCCATTCATCCAAGCTTCGTACATTTTGGTCATCTTTTGTCTTAACATTTTCACCTCTTCTATGGGTACCGATTCTTGCGCAACCTTTTGGGTTTGTGCGTCTTCATTTTCCACTCTGTTCCGTCTTTGCGTGTCATTTTTTCTTTCCCTTTTGATCATGTGTTATATTGATGAGATGCCAGCTCTCCTCACAAACCAACCACCTTTTAAACTCTCTAAATTCTCATATATTTAAAAAAAACATGTGTTAGGATTGAACATATTGAGGATATTAAATTCACGTTGTATGTTATGCACCTAGATTATTCATATGTCTATAATGTGTTTGGAAGATTTTTATGTTTCATCCCAACTTTGGACGACTGGCTTGTCCCATACTTTACTTATTTGAATAATTTGAATTCATTTTGATCGAACCTATTAAAGGTTGCCTACGTATCATGTTTGAACATGAATCAGATCATTACGTAGTTCATGTGGATAAATTTCTTTGAAAAGAAAAATACGACATTTGTTTAACTTTAAAATGAAAATACCATTCAAATCAAAATGACCAAAATAAAAACATCAAAGTACTTAAGATTAAAACATTAATTTGACGAACTAAAATAATAATAATAATAATAATAAAATCCATCTCCTACATTTCTTGATCATCAATTTCCCCCTAGGCTAGAGTAGACCTTGAACAAAGCTTTCGGCAGATATAGGGCTAGTGCACGCGCCTCTCGACCCAGGCTCTCAGCACTTCGATGGAGATGACCACCATAAACATCAATCAAGCTCTCTGTCAACTGAAGCACTTGTCCTTTCACCTCCTCCATATTCTCGTGACAATTCTGCAACCATTCTTCAGTAGTGACAACTGCATCACTCAGATGCTCTTCATGTGCTTGAAGCTCTTCAATTTGGTTATGAAATTCTTCACGCTCTTTCATCCATTGATTTCTTTCGATTGCCACTTCTGCTTGATACAATGTGAAACGGTTTGCTATGTCCCTTTCTCGTCCCATAGAAGCTTTTAATTGATTTTGTAACCTAGCTTGTGCATGTATTAAGAGGCTCTTTTCTTTCTTATATTCTTCCTCCTGTTGCTCCATAGTACCTGTGACAATGCCCAAATCTTCATACAGGGTTCGAATAGTAGATAGATGCTTCTTTTCAACCCTTTTTTCAATTAATGTAACTCTTTTCTCGAATATTGCATTACGTCGAGCCAACTCTTCTTTAACATTTTTTAGGTCATTGCTTAGGATATCTAAAGTAAACCTATAATTTCTTTTCACCTCGAGTCGGGCCTGCTTGACTTTTACTTCAATTTCCTCTTCTCGATCTATGATTTCTCGCGCTGATCCTTTGGGCATTACTTTGAGAGGGGCTTGATCAAAGAACCAATGGAGGTATAAGAGGTCAACTTCTCCTTCAACGCGATCATCAACCATAGTTTTCGAACTTAAAGTTTGACTACCACCCCAAATCTTTTGGAATTCTGATTCTCGATCTCGATTTTCAAATGTCACCTCCCACACAAAATTTTGCATATCCTCGGCTTTAGGTAAAATTTATTTTGTCCTAGTTGGCGTAGATTTTGGAGGGGTATGTATGGTTGGAGCCCGCGAAGGACTGTCAGAATGAAGAATGGACGATAGGAAAACATAACAATTACCTCACTAGCAGTGAACCAATGATAGTTCCATGTAATTTAGATGCCGTCAATTTAAGAAGATAATGTCTCCATGCTTTGACACCTTTTGGAAATTTTTCTCCTGATTCTTTCATCCTGTCTGGGTGGCTCAAAATATAATTCGTCCAATCGGATTTAAAATCTGTCGCAAAACAATGGCGATATACGTACTCCAAAAACCACATTTGCAATAAAAAGCTACAACCTTCAAAAAAATCTCCCCCTCTACATTCAGTCAAAGCACGATAAATATGAGCATGGATTTTCTTTTCTTCATCATAACAGTAACTATTCCTGACAGACGAATATCAATTTTTTCATCCCTCCTTGGAAAAACAATAGCTCCCAAGAATGCCACCATGAATGCTTCTTGTCTATGTTTTTCCCAAGTAGGGAGGTGTTATCCATTTTTAAAGTTGTTTCCCATAGCTTGAAAATTCTTCCTTCTTTCCATATCTTGAGTACAAAAATTTCAAAAAAACCAACTCATTATCAAAACACTCCTTATGAGGATGGATGATGTGCATCTGTTCTAGAAATTTACCTTTACTGCCACTCCTAGGGGCTATCAGTGTTTTACTTCGAAGATCTTGGCCTAAACCTGTAAAACCACCCAATTCTTCTAATATAGGCGTCAACTCAAAATCACTAAATAGAAACACATTGTTTGTGGAATCCCAAAATGGGATCAAAGCCTCGATCAAACCTCTGTCAGGACTAAATCTCATGATATCTGTAAGAAAACCAAGATGTTTGAATATCTCAGTCCGCCTAAATTCATGCATATCGTTCCACCAATCAATTAGTAATTGTGGGATGTTATCTGTGATCATGAACTTTGGGGGATCATTGACCATTTCGACTACTTCATCCCTTGGTCTTTTATCACACCTCATAGATCTCATGATTACCTGGTTGAGAAAAAGAAATTCGGAATTTTAATAAAAAATTTAATTGTAAAATTTTGATAATTTAAAATTATTTATTGTAGTAGTTAAAAAATAAAAATGATTCGGAATGTCTAAAGTGATCATTGATTCAGATTGTTTTTGAAAAGAATGACCAGATAGAGAGAAAATTTTGATCAAAAAAGAGAGAAAAAAATAAAACATGTGTACATGTACAATTTAAAAGACATATATACATATATTATTAATATTATTATTTTTATTATTTATGCATTATTTTAATAAAAGCAAAAATAAAATTGAGGATTAGGTGCATATATGTGTATTATTTTTTATTTTTTTTGAATCATTGGTTGAAAATGAGTAGAAAATAAATATTTATTTCTTTAGTCGATTATCCTAAAGCCAGTCAATATTTTGTTACAGTCTTTCACATGATACAACAAGTAGCACAAAAATGCACATGATGGTCTCACGAAAAGGTACATGTCCTAGTCAGATTGGGCCCCTATGCCGAATCTCGCTAAGTTACATGCACATGATGCAAATAAATCAGAAACTAGTAAGGATATCATGTCTGAAAGTTTCAGTTCTACTAAGCTTTAACTTGTGGAGAAAAAATATCTAGACTAGCTATAAAACGAGCGAACAACTCGAGTCAGGGAGTAGCAACGTACCGGTAGCAGCCCCATCCTAAACATATTTAACTGAAAGTTCTTCACCATGGATCGAAGATCCACTGGCTATCTTGATAGAAGTGGGGTGTGCAGTCGCTATTTCCATATTATTATTGTAGAAGACTCAGAATGGTTCGTGAGATAAGACAATTATAATTCAATTCAAATATTATTAAAATATTAAATAAATAAACAATTAGCATATTAAGTTAAATAAATACAATATCCAAAAGCGTAAATATATAAATCATAGTCATACATAAATCAATATTTAAAGCTCGAATTCTAGTTAGTGTTCCCCAGCGGAGACGACATCTATCACGCCCTTTTTTTCTGTCAATATTTTTTATTTTTATTTATTATTTTGAAAGAAAAGTATTTTTTCCAATTAAAGTGACATTTTGAAAATGAATTATTTTATTATTCAGAGTCGCCACTTGGAATTGAATTTTGGTGTTCCAAGTCACGTTATTTAAATACCTAATCAAAAGGAAATTGACTCTATTTTTATTGGTATGCGAACTAGAAATTCGGGTGAGGAATTCCGTTGATCGAGGGGAAGGTGTTAGGCACCCCTCGAGTCTCGTTGTTCTAGCACGATCGCTTTATTGACTTTAGTATGACTTGACTTAATTTTTGAATATTATATTATTTAACTTAATAATAACATTATTATTTACCTTTAGAATTATTTTAAATTAATTTGGAATTAGTTTATTTATTTTAAATAGTCTTATATTTTTTTTGTGCGTCTATTAATTTTAAATTTGAAATATCCATATATATTTTTTCTTATATTTGTATGTTTTTATATTTATTTTTATATTATTATAGGTACCTAATATTTATGAATTAGAGTTTATCTAGGAAAGTTTTAGCGTTTGAGTAACTTTAAAATTGTTTTTTTTTAATATATTTAAAAATAGGAGATAAATTTTATAGGATTTTTGATTAATAATTTTGTATGACATTTTCTTTTGTACGTCTCATTTGGATACTTTTTTTTTTAATGTAAATTTTATTTTTAAAATATTTTTTCTGACGTTGTTCTGTTAACTTTTTTTATTATTATTTTGTTTTGTTTTTCTTTTACGTATATTTTGTATGCTATTTTATTTATTTATTGTTCTTTTTACTTTCTTTTTTTTGTTTGTTTGATTTTTGTGTTTCTATTATGCCCTTTTTTTGGCTATTATTTATTATTATTATTTGTATGTTCACATTGTTCTGTTTATTATTATTATTATTATTATTTGTTGTTGTTGTTATTGTTATTATTATTATTATTATTATTATTATTATTATTATTATTATTATTATTATTATTATTATTATTAGGGATAATGCCCAAGTACCCCCTCAACCTATGCCCGAAATCTCAGAGACACACTTATACTATACTAAGGTCCTATTACCCCCTGAACTTATTTTATTAATAATTTTTTACCCCTTTTTAGCTTACGTGGCACCATCTTGTGGGCCCAACGATGGTTGACTTTTTTTTCGAACTGGTGCCACGTAGGATAAAAAGGGGTAGAGAATTACATATAAAATAAGTTCAGAGGGGTAATAGGACGTTAGTATAGTATAAGTGTGTCTCTGGGATTTCGGGCATAGGTTGAGGGGGTACTTGAATATTTTCCCTTATTATTATTATTATTATTATTTCTATCTTTTTTTAATGCTTTATGTTTTGTCTTCTTATCTTTATTTTTTTTTTTGTATGTTTTTTTTAGTTTTAACATTCTGTTTTTTATTACCTTTTTTGTTGTTACACTTTATTTTCAATTTTGTTATAATCATTCTTTTTCCTTTTCTTTTTCTTATTCTTTTTCTGCACACGATTTCTTATTTTTTTTACTATTATATTTTTTTTCATTTTTTTAATTACACTTTCTGATTGTTTTAAATTTTTTTTATAACTCTGAATAATATTTATATATTCTCTCAATGATAAACTTTAATAATTCGAATTAAATAACCATCTAATACTTATTCTAAAGATAATTTTTTATTAGAATAATGTGTTAAAAAATTGAAACGTAATACACATAGGTTTTTTAAATTATTAATCAATTTTAGTTTACATCCTAATCTAACAAGTCTATAAATTTATTTTTTTTAGTGAAAAACTAGGCTCCAGAAACATTAACTATTCAATTACAAATCAATTTTAATATAAATTGCATCTAAAAGTTTAGACAATAATAATAATACAAAAATGTATGATTCATATTTTATTTCATATTATTTTTTAGCAAGAACCATTTTCTAAAAAAGATTAAAAAAAATCACAACATGCATCACATATTGATACTATTAAAAAAAAGAACTTCATATTATTATTATAAGCATCAAATTTTCATACAACATTCCATTTAAATAATTCGAGAATTTTAAATTATCTCGATGCGGAAATGGATACCACAAAAACAACTGCTACGATCTACTGATTCCAAAGTTAATAATTTTTAATTAACTTTAAAGAGCCGCAAGACCGAAACCGCGAACAAAACCTCAGATTATAACTCAATTTTTAAGATAAAAGTCACTTTTTCACTCTTTTCTCTTTGGTATCATACTTTCTTTTTTTGTAATAATCTCTTTGTTTTTCAATTTCAGTCTTTGTGTGTTCTCTATATCTCTCTCTATATTTTTTTTTAACTGAACGTGTCTTTTATAATAATTTTGGCTGAGAGTCTGGTGCTAATTAAAAGGAATGTAATAGAGTGAGATTAGGATTTAATTTGAAATATTGTTGAGACAATTATGGTTGAGAAATAATTAAATAATTATCCTACTAAATAACAATATTAGGAAAATTATTTTTGGGAGTTTGAGGTTAATTAAGATAAGGGGAAGGTAATTTGAATATCTAGGACTCTTCTTTTTTTAATTTATTTTTAGTTTTTCTTCTTTTTCTTAATATACACTACCATTATTTTTTAAACTAATCAAAAGTTGAAGATTTAAAACAAATACCATCAATTCAAAAAAAAATTTATTAAAGTAATTTACAATTTATTTATTTTTATTTATCCTACATATAATTTTTTTAAAAAAATTGGTGCTAAATCTTTATATTTTGGTAAAAAATTAGGTGTTCACAATGTCGTTGAGTTTTTTTTTTAAATTGTTCGTGTTTATTGTTGCATCATTTACTCACTAATTTTATTCTTAGTTTTGCTGTGAGTGTATATTTACTATATTGATTTTGTTATAAAACTATAGAATAAGAAAAAGAAACTAGAGAGAAAAGAAGAGAAGACTTGTTATTTCTCTTTATGAATGAATTTACAATGAAGAGGAGCACTCTATTTATAGGAGAAATCTAACTTGGTCCCCAAGTAGGACTCTTTAACCATATTCTAAAAAGGACTTCACATGATAGACATTCAATATAATACAAATACTTTATAACACTCCCCCTGAATGTCTAATTCATAGATGATGTGCCTCGTCAAAAACCTTACTAAAAAAACTTTAAGAAAAGAAAAAGCTAGTAAAGGAAAAGAGTACACATATCTATTAATACGCATCTAGGTTGCCTCATTAAAAACCTTACAAGGAAAACCCAGTGGAACATAACCTCGTAAGGGAAAAAGAGTACAGCGCGTATTAACTCCCCTATTGAGAACATCAATCTAAAGACTTGAATCTTTGCATTCCAAGCTTGTGCATCATCTTCTTGAAAGTTGCAGTTGGTAGAGACTTGGGGAATAGATCAGCCACATTGTCACTTGAACGAATCTGTTGCACATGTATATCACCATTCTTTTGAAGTTCATGTGTATAGAAAAGCTTCGGTGAAATGTGCTTTGTTCTATATCCTTTTATGAATCCTCCCTTAAGTTGTGTTATGCATGATGCATTATCTTCATATAAAGTGGCGGTTACTTTATCACATTACAAACCACATTTCTCTCGAATGAGATGTATCATAGACCTTAACCACAGACATTCTCTACTTGCTTCATGAATAGCTATTATTTCAGCATGATTAGATGAAGTGTCACGATGGACTGCTTTGTAAATCTCCAAGATATGGCAGTCCACATATAAACACATAGCCTGTTTTAGATCGAGCTTTGTGTGGATCAGATAAATATCCTGCATCACCATAACCAACAAGATTTGGGCAACAATTAACAGAATAAAATAAGCCCATATCAGTTGTCCCTTTAAGATATCGCAAAATGTTTTTGATCCCATTCCAATGTCTCCTAGTAGGAGCAGAAATATACCTTGCTAACAAGTTAACAACAAAAGCTATATCAGGCCTTGTAGTATTAGCAGGATACATTAGTGCGCCAATTGCACTAAGATATAGTACTTCAGAACCAAGAATTTCTCCATCCTTTTCTTGAGGTCGAAATGGATCCTTATTCACATCAAGTGAATGGACAACCATCGGAGTACTTAATGGATGCGCTTTATCCATACAAAATCTTTCAACACTTTTTCTGTGTAGGCAAATTGATGAACAAAAATACCATTTGTCAAATGCTCAATTTGTAAATCAAGACATAATTTTGTCCTTCCCAAATCTTTCATCTCAAATTCATTCTTTAAATAATCAATTGCCTTTTAAAGCTCTATTGGAGTCCCAATAAGATTTATGTCATCAAAATAAATAGCAAGTACAACTAATTCCGATATTGTTTTCTTTATAAAGACACATGGACAAATTGCATCATTTGTATAACCTTCCTTAATTAAATACTCACTAAGACAGTTATACCACATGCGCCCATATTGCTTTAAACCATATAATGATCTTTGCAATTTAATTGAATACATTTCTCGAGATTTTGAATTAAATGATTTAGGCATTGCAAATCCTTCAGGAATTTTCATGTATATCTCATTATCAAGTGATCCATAAAGGTAGGCTGTAACCACATCCATCAAATGCATTTCAAGTTGCTCATGGACTGTGAATCTAATGAGATATTGCAATGTTATTGCATCCATAACGGGTGAGTATGTCTCTTCATAGTCGACGTCGCCTTTGAGAAAATCCTTGTGCCACAAGGCGTGCTTTATACCTTTGTATTTTATTTTTCTCATTTCTTTTTCGCACAAAAATCCATTTGTAATCAACAGGTTTAATACCATTAAGTGTTTGAACTATAGGTCCAAAAACTTAACGCTTGGCAAGTGAATTCAAGTCTGATTGAATTGCTTCTTGCCATTTTGTCCAATCATTTCGTTGTCGACATTCTATAACAGATTGAGGTTCATGATCCTCATTATCTTGCATGATATTTGTTACAACATTATATGCAAAGACATAATCAACCACCATTTCTGATCGATTCATATTAGTTTCAACATCTCTTAAAGTTATGGATAGTTCATTATTTTCTTGAGTTTCAAGTTCATTGATTGTTTCATGAATATCAGACTTATTCAAATTTTGAACTTCCATATGAGATTCTTTCATAGTGTAATCTTGACATTTAATCTTTCTTTTTCTAGGATTTTGATCCTTAGACCCCAATGGTGTACCAAGCTTTAGGTGTGCTTTTGACTGATTAGCTATGACACTAGTGGATGGTACTTTAGGGACATCAATTCGAATTGGGACATTCTCTGCAGGAATATGTGATTTAGTAATCCTTTTTAAATCTGTAAATGCGTCTCACATTTGATTTGCAATTTTCTGCAGATGAATAATCTTTTGTACTTCTTGTTCGCAAGTTGAAGAATATGGATCAAGATGAGACAATGATAAATTTTTCCACAAAATTTCTCATTTTATTTCACTATTCTCTATCCCTAATTTTGGGAAAACTGTCTCATCAAACCGACAATCTGCAAATCTAGCAGTAAACATGTCTTCAATCAATGGTTCAAGATAGCAAATAATGGAGGGTGACTCAAATCCAACATATATTCCTAACCTTCTTTGAGGGCCCTTAGTGCGGTTTGGTGGTGCCACAGGCACATGTACAGCACATCCAAAAAATTTTAGATGAGATATATTAGGTTCTTTACCCATAACCAATCGTAATGGAGAAGCCTTATGATAACTTATCGGTCTGAGATGAATAAGTGTTGCAATATGCAAAATTGCATGTCCCACACAGAAGTGGGCAACATAGTTTTAATAAGCAATGGTCTTGCTATTGATTGCAAACGTTTAATTAATGACTCAGCGAGATCATTCTGAGTATAAACATGAGCAACAGAGTGTTCAACTCTTATCCCAATTGCTAAACAATAATCATTAACTGATTGGGATGAAAACTCTGCAGCATTATCAAGAAGAATAGACTTAATCGGATTATCAGGAAAGTGTGCCCTTAACCTTATTATTTGTGCCAATAATTTTGCAAATGTCAAGTTGCGAGATGACAATAGGCACACATGAGACCATATAGAAGAAGAATCTATTAGAACCATGAAATATCTAAATGACCAACTAGGTGGGTGAATAGGTCCACAAATATCCCCATGTGAACGTTTCAAGAACGCAGGGGACTCAATCTTAACTTTCGTTGATGATGGTCTCACAATTAACTTACCTTGATAACAAACAGTACAAGAAAAATCACCATTTAAAAGAACTTTTAGGTCTTTTAATGGATGTCCATTCGAATTTTCTATAATTCGTCTCATCATTATTGACCCAGGATGTTCTAGACGATCATGCTAAATTACAAATGTATTGGAATCAGTAAACTTCTTATTTACTATAAAATGTGCCTCAATTACACTAATTTTTGTCCAATACAAGCCAGAAGATAAAGTAGGAAACTTTTATATAACACATGTCTGCCCAGAGACATTCTTGGTGATATCAAGATATTCAAGATTTATTTCATCCATTGATTGGATATGATAACCATTTTCACGGATATCTTTGAAACTCAACAAGTTTCTCTTAGATTTTGGAGAAAACATAGCATTATTAATGATGAGTTTAGTTCCCTTGGGAAAAATTACAATGGCTCTTCCAAAACCCTCAATCATATTAGTACTACCAAAAATTGTAGTAACACTTATTTTACCTATACTTAAATGAGAAAAATATTTCTTATTTTTGAATATCGTCTGTGTAGTACTAGAATCAATCAAACAAATATCTTCATATTTCGATAATATGTTCTTAGAATTATCCATATCTTCACATGAAATGACATACACAAAATAAATATATATTAAATATTAGTGTTGTCAAAAGGGTACAATATATATTCAAAGGAATAAATTAATAATTAAATATTAGAAATTGAGCCTTAATTTATTATTTCCTCTAAGTCAAAAACAAGTTGTTAGGAAAATAAATAAAATCATTATTTAATCCTAGTTAATAACAAACTGCATGTTTTTAACATTAGATCAAATTAAAGACCTAATATAATACAAACATGTGCTGAAGTTTAGTATTTGACTAACTCTATCATATTAGAATCATATAAATAAATCAATGGAAAATATATATTATTTAATTAAGAATTAAGGAACAAGCTAATGAACTATAAAAATATGACTGAACTAATTTAAAAATATATATATACATACATACGTACATACATACATACATACATATATATTTATACACACACACACACACACACACACACACACATATATATATATATGTATATGTGTGTGTGTGTGTCTGTGTGTATATATATGTGATAGGAGAAGAAAAAATGCTACATGTCAGCGCCATAATATTTTAGAAATTTAAATTATAAATAATTAAAGAATATTAATTTTTAATTGAAATAGTCATTAATCGGTGAGCTTTGGTCCTTTTTTAAATTAATTTTGAATGTATCATTGAACAAATAAATACACACAACCTAGAGAAACGGGCCACCTCCCAGAAAGGGAGCCCAATCCAAACGGATCCAAACTTGAAATAACTTATTACAATTTTCTATTGTCACTAATTATAAATAATTATAAAATTGTTGAATCAATAGAGACATTTATTACTTTTGTCATTCCATCTTAGATAAACATCTTACTAAAATATTTTCAAATATTACTTGATCACTTACTAAATTAGGATAAAATTAATTAATTTTTTCACATTTTACACGTATAAGTAATTTGAGCTTCGGATGTTTTAAAAAAAATAAAAATTCAATTTTATTATCAAAGACAAATTAAAAAGAACAAGGGACAAAACAATAAAATTAATTAATCTATTAATGATTCCTTAACCATCGTACAAAATAAAATGTCTTTCTAATATGAGACATGAGAAGTAGTTTTTTGAAGTCTTCATATGTTCAATCCTTTCTTAATAATTTGATCTACTCATCAAACTTGTACTAGAAAAATGACAATATTTATAATTTACTGGAAAAAAACAAACAAACAAAAGTTATACATTAATAACAATCTTAACCATTCTCTCATTTTAGACTAATAAATTGAATTTTCTTTCTCTCAAGTTTTAATAAAACTTTGTTATTTTTAATATAAAGTAGAAATTTTGACTTATTATAAAATCTTTTTTTCACTTCACTTGGATATGATCAATGTCGTATGCAATTATCATCACGCCGCCGTCATTAGTGTACTCTCTATCACACGCTGCTTTATCAATGCAAGTTCTCACTATACTTTGTGTCATACATTGTTTCACCGCTTGGACAGTCGAAAGGTTGTTTCTCAATGCCCACACCAAGCACGTATACTAGGTAAAATCACGCACAATGCTCATCAGTGATAACCCCGCAAACTCATTTGATCTCATACTCAATATTAACTTATTGGTAAATCAACAACTACAAACTCAGGAACAAACATAAAACATCGTTCAGTGCTAATAATTCATTAGCAACATTCTTATTGCACCTTGCAATCCCAATAGCCTTTACTATTTCCCTTATATACTCCGACAAAATTTATACAAGGGATTCTCAAGCGCAACAACTCTTCTAAGTAACTTACAAAACAATAATAACAATTCAACACATTTACGGTATCGCTTCATATGCAAATAATCACTCATTAATAAATTGATGAATCTACGAATAGATTCATCAGCAACATATTTCTTAGTATTATCTGGAAACACGTACAACATTACCGAAAATGCAGAAGCAGACGAGGAAATAAATAAGTGTAAACTGTTACATGCTTCATTAGTAAACTCTCTCACTAACATTCTCGTGTTATTATAACCCGAAGCACTGCAAATGAGAATTTTAGTGAGAGAGTTTACTAATAAAGCATATAAATGTATACACTTATTTATTTGCTCGTTTGCTTTTGTAGATTTGGTAATGTTGTACCTGTCTCCAGATAATGCTAGGATACATGTTGTTGATGAATTCATTTGTAAATTCATCAATTCATTGATGAGTTCTGATTTGCATATGAAGAGATACAATGAATGTGCTTGATTGTTATTAGTGTTCTGTAAGTTGCTGAGAAGAGTTATTGCGCTTAAGGATCCCTTGTATAACATTTTTCGGAGTAGTACAGGGGAAATAGTAGAGGTCATATGTCATTGGGGTTGAAAGGTGCAAGAACAATATTTCTAATTAATTATTAGCATTAAATGATGCTTTTATATTTGTTTGTAAGTTTGCAGTTGTTGATTTATTCAGTAAGTTCTAATTGAGTATGTTATCAAATGAGTTTATGTGGTTATCACTGATGAGCAGTGTGCGTGATTTTTACCTAGTAAACATGCTTGGTGAGGACATTGATGCAACAACCTTTCGACTGTCCAAGCGATGAAGTAGTGTATGATAGAGAGTACATTGAGAACTTGCATCGTATTTTATCTGATTTGCAAGTCAGATAAAATAAGATGCAAGATCTCAATGTACTCTCTGTCATACATTTCTTCATTGTGGATATTGTTAATGAAAAATGATATGGATATTGTTAAAGATAAAAATGTGGATATTGTTAAAATCTAATGAAACCTCGTTATTTTCATGTAGATTACTATTTGATTATTTTAGTTTGATTTTTCAAAGCGAAATACTAATTACTGAGCATGTTCTACCTACTCAATAGAAATCATTCAAAATAAAATCAACTTGTTCATCGGTATATGTACCCGTAGATTTTCAAAAGCTAATGTAAATGAAAAACACTCCTAAGCTCGTCGGAACAAACATTGACATTCTATAAATGCCTAGAGTCATATTTGTGAACTCTTCAAACAACATTCATAGAATGCCACTATTTATTTCCACCGACTAGGAACTACGTAGATTAGTCGTTGATGATCTTCGTATATATTAGTGATGAACTTGATTTTATTCATAATGACTTCTACCGAGCCGGTAGAATAGGCTCGAATTTTATAAAAACATAAGAGAGAAGATATAATTTGTACGATTTGAAAGAGATAATTGTCAAAATGATTATTAATGTATGCACTTCAGACTTATTTTCTTTTTTTTTTTCAATAAATTAAGAATATTACCATTGAACAAACAAATGCATGTAGTCTGCTACTACTTTTCAGAAAGCCCAATCCAAAAGACCTTAAAAATAGGAAGAATTTATTACAGCTTTCTATTACAAGCAAACCTACTTATTTAATTATAAAATTGTTGAATCAAATAAAAATATTTATTAGATTGTTTTGGAGTTCTTCATATATGTTCAGTCCTTTCTTTAATCTCCTTTTGTATTTGTGTACTTGCACCTTGCTAGTATACATCTTTGGCTTCAAATTATTTTAGAATGTTTGATTTTTATTTGTACATATCATGGTACTTCAAATAGTAATTGTAAATTCTTTTACTTGCTTCAAGTGCCTTTCACTGATTTAGAATAAGTACTAGTAATCAACATTAACTTTTATAACCTAAATCTTGTTGAATTTTTAATGTTCTCTTTATATTTGTTACATTATGTGAACGAGTGTTAAGTATTAAAGTTCAATATTTAACAATTATGAAAGCAAAAAATTGTGATGTTATATTTATAGTCACTCTTTATACATTATGACCATAAAATTTATCTGCTGAATTGAATAATCAATAAGATTATCAAATTGCTCAATTAAAGGGGTATTTTATAGTAATGTTCTTTTCTAAAAATGATAATACTCTAATGGTACAAAAATTATAAAATAAAAGTACTTTTTCATTGAAAAAAGATTTAGAAATCAAAAGAGTATAATTAAAATGATCTCATAATTATAGATCTATTAATAAAAGTTTGCAACCATAAATATTTAAAGGGGGTAAACAATGAACCAATCCTTTTATGAGGTATATTTTGGGAATAACAACTTCTTTAAAAAATTTAACGAATTCAAAATTTTAAATTTCAAACCAATGAAAAGGATGTTTCTCCAAAGGAATTTGATAGAGATTAATTCTTAAAAGTAATAAAGAAGGAAGATGGGGTTACCTTTTCAGACTGAAAGACATATGAAGGATCAATGTTTATGAGACCATCAATAGTGAAAATTGCATGGACAAAGTTTGAATCATACGATTTTACGAATTTTCCCTTTTCTATTCAAAGCTACAGTAGAGGAGATGGCCTTTTGCTGATCTATCAAAATCACGGGAGTTTGCATTTCAGCCACTGGAGCAAATATCTGCAAAAGAAAAAAAGATGTCCGACAAAATAAGAAAAAGGGAAAAGTGCAAAATATAGTGGAGGTCCACCTCTGCGAGCTAACAAAGATGAATTGTGGTATAAATAGGACGAAGATGTGATGATCTATCGCATAAGAAGGAGGAAGGTAGAGTTAGTGAAAGCACCCATCAGCGACACTGAAGAGGAAAACAGAGAGTTGTATTTGAAAAACCTAGCTACTAGGGTTATATTTAAGAAAGGGTGGTTGTTTCAATTTTTGGATTGGGCCAAATATTTTTTGGGCTCGCTGGGCAATTTTATACGAAATTACTAAGTCAATAAAATTACTTCAAGCTTAGATATTTAACCAAAACTATGTCCTTTTATCGCTTTGAAAATGAGAAAAAGACTACGTGGAGGTGATGAGAGTGGCTTCACTACCCTTAATCGATTGATTTAGAAAAATCGACGAATCTCGTTAAGATTGATTTGGTTAGGGTTGTTTTGTTGTATTTGTACAAGAGGATGAATGTGAGAAATAAAGGTGTTTAAGGGTGATGAAGTTCGTGTAAATGGTCCAGATCATCAGACTTTTCGGATTTGAGAATAGAATGACCTTTAATTTTGCTTTAAAAATGATAATATTTACTATTTCTTGGATAAAAGAAGATCAAAGTCATACATTAATGACCATTCTCTAATTTTAGTCCTATAATTTGAATCTTTTCTATTATGTTTTTAAATAAACCCTAGTTTTTTTTCATTACAAATTTTAGCTTATCATAAAATCATTGTTCACTGCACTTTATATTTTTGATGTCATATGCATACATATACATTCAACATTTGTTGATTATAGAAGGACCAAAACTACTGATGGTATAAATTTTTAGACTGTTTGAATACTTAAAATCATTTTCTAATATTTTATATAAAAACACATAATACAATCGCCACTAGAACTATCTTCCCAATTTTTTTTACTAAGTCAGTTTTATTTTCTTACAAAAACCACAAGGTTCAAATGCAATCTATCTGGCAATTCTTACAAATTATTATAAGTCGATCATTATTTATAACACTACGATGTGATTCAATTATTTTCATCGTTGTATACAAAAATTTAAATTGTATACATTTAAAATATCCACGTACATAATTGTTGAGGTGTTTTTCTTAAAAAATGAATATCAGCTAATAAATATTTTATTTTTCTTTATTTGTTATGAAGCTCCTTCTTTTTCCAAAAGAAATAAAACTTGTGGGATCGTTTGACATAGGGGTGTCAAATAGGCGGGTTGAGTTGAAATTGAAACTGTTAAAATGAGTTAAACTATAAATCGGGTTGGGTCTTGACCCGCCTAAATTTACTTTGGGATCAAATGGGTTGGGTTAAATGGACTACAAAATGGGTTGGGTCTTGACCCATCCAATTTGATTCAATTAATCTCAATAATTTTAACATAGTGATATTTAAATTTTATAATTACAATTCGAATTTCGGCTCAAGTTTTTTTTTATATATAAAATGTAATAGATCGATAGATTAATTTTTAAAGATGTTAAATATATAATATTTCATACTTTTCATATAGGAACATATCGTAGTAAAGAGTTCTAAAATGGGTTGAAATTGAAGATTGAAATGGGCTCAGCTGAAGATTGTCATTGAATGGGTTAGACTTGAGTAGGTTGAGATTGAACCCAATTCAAATCGACTCGAGCCCAACCCTTAAAATTTTGGGTGGATTGGACGAATTACCTATGTTTGAGTTTATTTTAGACACCCCTAGTTTGACATATAGAAAATAATACATAATAATTCAGGATAAAATATGAATTATTTTATTTTGTATTTGGTTAGAGGTGTTAAATTCGAGAACCTATCTAATTACACAAATATTTCTAATATATTTACTTTCTTCCTATATTTTGAAATAATTATATTTTGTATCATTAATTAGTAATTTCATACTTAATTTTAAGTTAGACACACCAAGATTCATATTTATTCTACCGGATACACAAAAATAGGAGAAAGGTGAGTAACAACGGAAAGGAAACGAGCGAGATTTGTCTATGTATCTCAAATACATACAAATCACACTAGATACATGTATATGTATGTATCTAGTGTAACTCACATGTATATGGGATGTCAAACACATAGGAGAGTGACAAGAAAGATGGCAGGGAGGCGAGGGAGAGTTGTCTATGTATCAAAGATAGCAAATCCACTTGAATACAATATATCTAGAACAGACTGCCCACAATTATGTGTATCCTGATATACGTACATTCAACATATATGAATATTTCAAAATTTAGTAAAATTTGAAATATCATAAATTAACGTGTATCTAAATAATTAACTCATAAACTAGCGAGATTTCTATAAGTCATCAATTAGATTAGTCTCGAGATTATTTATTTCCTCATTTAAATTAAAATAATAAAAAATAATAAGTGACTTGATAAAAAAAATCCAAAGTTGCTAGCAACTGTGTGCAACATTTTTACCCAATTGCCCCAAGCCGATATTTTACGGTACAAACGGAAGCAAAATGAGGTTTATATGTTATTAAATTAGTTTTATATTTGTATATTTTATAAAAAATATTATATTAAGCAATACTAAATGATATGTTTTACTTATCGTGTATTAGCCGTTAGTGCTGCACCCATCGTCTTCAAATTCTGAGTATAGGAATATAGGAACTTCAAATCGTTAGGACAGATTCTGATAATGTTGTTTGGTACACAATATAAGGTGGGATATTCAAGACTTAATCATGTGATATGAGATATCAACAAGGTAATTACTCGAGTTATGGATAAGCTATCATGACTTAGGGTACCAAGTATTTTAAAGATAACTTTCAAAGATTGGCAAGAGCAAAACATCAAATTGATCCAAATAACTTTTTCATGAACAAAATATTCCTCCTCTTTGTTGTTAGAAACATCTTGAGTTTTGTCTTTTTTTTACTTCTACAAAATTAAACTCTTTATTTAGGTTTTAACGAAATCCCAAGTCAATTTTGTTACAATCTAAATTTTTTTACTACGTTATAATCTTTTCTTTTAACTCTACTTTGAGATAATCAATATCATTTTGCAAGCAGTAGTATATGCAGAATTTTTTCAAAGTGGTGTCACTATTTAAGGGACAAAAATGGCTCAAAAAGAAAATCAATGAAGCTTTAAATTTAGACCTCCAAAAAATTTGAAGCCCATTAATAGTGAACTTGAAGAAAACATATTTTTCTTAAAATTACAAAATTGTGATTAAATTAAAAATAAAAATAGTCTTTTCTTCAAATTAGATAATATTTTGAAATTTTAAATTAGATCGCTCACACCTTCATATTATTTAATAAATTTTTAAAGAGATAGTATTTCAAATAAAATATTAACATCTTAAAAAGAAAATGATTAAAAAAAGAAGTTATAGGACCTTGTATTTAGAAAAATTTTAAACACTAATTTTGTTGGATAAACTTTGTTAAGAATTAAAAAGAAAATCATTGTAGTAATATCATATTGAAAAAGATGGTTCAAACCATATTAATAAAGCTCAATTCAAATATATTTCTATTAAATATGGTAATATAACGTGTGTGATTCCTTTTTTGTAGGAAGTTAACTCATTTTAATTTAAATAATATTAATATAAATAATAAGAAAAAAAAAGAAAATTGAATTTTTTTTATCTATCTATATAAATAGGATAAGAAAAAAATGTCACATGTTAGCGTCATAAAATTTTAGAATTTTAAATTATAATAGGAGAAGAAAAAATACCACATGTCAGCGCCACAAAATTTCAGAAAGTTAAATTATAAACAATTAAATAATATTAATTTTTATTTGCTTTATCCATTTTGTCTCATGTATTACTACTAGATAATTTAAGGCTTGTGACACGAGTCCACTATAATTTTACATATTTTGTTGAAAAAATTACATAAATTCACAATTTAAAATATCATAATCTTATCTCGAATATATTCTTATTCCCTATTGGATACATCCATCCCCTCGCGAATACATAGATAGCCCCTATTCTCTATTGCTTCAACTTATGTATAATGTGTTCGTACTTTGCTTTGTCGGTGAATTTTGTGATACATTTCATTATTGTCTTCGTTAATAGAAATACTTCTTTTATTTTGGTATTTATATTGAAAGTATTTATTAAAAACTTGATTTTCAACTTCCACAACAATAAAAACAATCATGAAATCAAATTTATTTCTATATAAAATAACAATCATCATAATGTTATATTCTAAATATTGAAAATACTTATTAATATAGTGATTTCTAACTCCACAAAAATAACAACAACCATGTAAGCAATTTTATTTATATATATAATAACAATTGACATAATATTTACGGTCCGTGTGTGGATCGACGGGGCGTCGATGCCACCGTCATCCCACACTTAGCCACGCATGAAAGACCCTCGCCTGCACAGTCTCTGAACTCATCAACGGAGTGCAGGACGAGAGGAGAAGGGTTCGTCGACTCACAGACGGCCCATCGTTCGGGGTCTCGTCTTTGAGGGTCGAGTTTTCTGCTTATTTTAAGTTGGTCTAATTTAATTAGTTAGGGGGTTAGGTGGTTTAGTTAGGGGTTTATGGGAGTCTAATTAAGTTGATTTAAGACCCAATATAAATACTCCCAACCCTCAATAATTTAAGACAATTCTCTAATACAAACTCTCTTCCTTCTCTCTTTTTCCTCTCTCTACTTGAACTCACCATTGAAGACTATCATGGTTTAGGGTTTGAGGTCTGGAAAGGGATGAATTCACCATCAAATTTTTGTCAAGCATTAAGGTATGAGATCTAATTTACCTTTGAAGCTCTTTCCTCAAAGGGTTCCTTCAAATGAATTTCAAAAGTTTAGTTTTCTTATGGGTTTCATTCAATTACGAAATTGAAGTTATTGATTGAATTGTTGATGATTTATTTAGGTTATTGAATAGATTAACATAAATTTCAACTTGATTATGGAAATTGTTAGTGGTTTGGTCTAAATTGAAGAATATGATCCTCCATCCCTAACCCTAGATTGTGATCTTGACCTATAAGGTATTATAATCATTCAATTGATATGGTTGTTGATTAGATTTTTATCCTATGGTGTTATTATGATTAAATTAATTTGAATTATAAACTTATCATGCTAGTTCTTGATATTTGATTTTGGTGATGAATTGTATTGTGAAATTAGCCTACGTACCTTGCCTTAAGTTATGATCTAATGTTGAATTGTGTTATAGAGATGCAATTGGCCTTGTTATCTTATTGATTATCATTGTGTGATCATGTTACTCCCTAAATGATTTGAGTTATGGGTTGATGGTAAGACCTTGATGATAGACCATGAGGAAGACTTTGTAAATTTATAATCTCTATCTTTAATTCCTATTGTGATTAATTGTGGTTAAGTCATGATGTTACATAGGAGTCACCTTATACTAGGATTATATGGTGGTATGATGTTGAATTGAAATGTCTTGACTATGTTCAGAGGTTGATTAAGATGTATGTGATATAAGGACGGTGAAAACTATCAATGTGCCTTGATATGCTATGAAATGCTAATGTGTTAATCTCACTTACATGAATTGTGATGAAAAGACTTATACTCATACAATTCATATTGAGTTATTGTTGATGATGATTATACAAGGGGTAGACCCTATGACCTAAACTAAGCTATGATTGATAATTAAAGGCTTAAATACATTTCAAAAAGAGACTCTAGCTTAGAACCATGTGAACTAGATTGAGGAGAGTCCCTTCCCACATAGGGAAGATAGGAACACTACATTACTCTTGAGATTGTAGACTATAATGCATGGCGCATAAAGATTATCCCAACTATATCTCCTAATTCTTGAACTATGTTTCTCCCATAAGAATACTTGCTAGTGGATCCACATAGTTGCTATGTTTTATGTTTTGGTACTACCTTGGCAAGTAGTCCGCCTTCTTTCAATGTAGGGTTTTATGACACTGGATTTCACACTAGCTCATGTAGTCTATGTTGGTTAGGGAAAGATGTTCCCAAAAGGTAAAATGAATTAAAGGTCTTGAACTCTAACTTGTATAACCTAAGAGGTCTAGCTTAGTCTAGGTAGGGGTATGAGACTCTACCTAAACATTTCACTAGTTAGCCTTGAGGAGTCTTAGGAGGAGGTTATTATATATGTTTATGTTATGATAATATATGATGTGTATATATGATGACCATGGCACATTATTGATACTATATGTGTATTAGTTCATTCATGAGTATGCCTTGGCTTATAATGTTAATATATGATGAAATGTAAAACCTAAGTGTTATGTTACGTAAAGTTGGACATTGGTCATGGTTTCTTGTTGAGGCTAATTGATTCAGTAAGGTTATGGGACTTTGCTTGGTTATTGCACTTGTTGACTTTATAAGGGTTAATGAGGAGTTGTCTTGCTTATTATAATATGATTGACTCTTATTCATTCTTGTGATGTCATTCCTTAATGATAGGGTTGTAGAAAATCATGGTTTCAAGTTTGTTGGAATACATATTACTTGTTGAGTTAGTAAGCATGTTTGGTTGATCGATATGACTTGCTTGGCTTTGCATTAGGTTCCAAAAGGCGTAAAATGGCATGTTTTGACTAAAAGTCCCTTTTTAGCATGTTTTGCTTATATATGTGCATAAGGTCTCATACTTAGTACATATGGAGTACTAACCCCATTTTCTCCCCCTTTTCCCAAATATTTTAGGTTTTGATCGTTGAAACTGTTTGGAAGGCGACGTTGTTGAAGGCTTGGATTCTTCCTTTCTCCAAGTAGGGTAGGTCCTCAACTTTCAAGGACAATGCCAGTATCTAACTTATAGACTTGTTATGAGCTTAATGACTCTTTCATTTCTTTATTTTTTAATTGAGTATTGTACTTTTATATGACCTATATGTGGTCTTGTTGGATTGATGTAAGGGCTATGCGCATATTGTGATAATCGCTTAGATGATATGAGATGAGACAATCATTTAGACTGTTTTTATATTTTATATATATGAATGTGCAATTAGAGTAGAAGGCTATGTAACCTTCTTATACGAAGGGTCTATGTATACTCGATACTCGATACGAATATATATTATGTGTATTTAGAGGTCTATGTAAACCTCCAAGTAGTTATAATGAAAGTTTTAAATTTTTCCGCATTTTTCAACCTATGAATTATTAACATGAAACTAATAGGCTAGTCTTAGTCCTTAAAAATGAAGACGATGCCGGTTACGTCTAGGGGGTAAATTAGGGGGTTATCCATTATATCGGATCGGGGTGCATAATTCACATCTAGATTTTGGGTGTCGTTTCAAAAAGGGTTGGGTACTACGGTGAAGTTGAGCAACGCTTTTCATCCCCAAACGGATGGTCAAATGCAATGTATGATACAAACCCTTGAATATATGCTTAGGGCGTGCATTATTTATTATAAAGGGAGTTGGGATAAACAATTACCTTTGGTGGAGTTTTCCTATAACAATAGTTTCCATTCATTCATTTCTATGGTTCCCTGTGAAGCCTTATATGGTAGGAGGTGTAGGTCTCCTATTGAATGGTTTGAAGTGGGTGAGCCTTCGCTTCTTGGTTCCAAGCTGATTTATAAGACATTGGAAAAAGTTCATATCATAAGGAACCGGTTGCAAATGGCCTATAGTCAACAAAAGTCTTATATTGGTCATAGGAGAAGGGATTTGGAGTTTGAAGAAGGTGATAATGTGTATTTTAAAATTTCACCAATGAAAGGGGTTGATAGATTTGGCAAGAAAGGGAAGTTGAGTTCTCGTTATGTGGGTCCCTACGAAATCTTGCAAAGGGTTGGTAAGGTTGCTTATGAATTGAAACTTCCTAGGGAATTGACTTCGGTTCATCTGATTTTTCATGTTTCTATGTTGAAAAAGTGTATCGCTGATCCCGAGTCTATTCTTCCAATTGAGAGTCTTGGTGTCAAGGATAACCTCTCTTATGAGCAAGTTCCGGTTCAAATTTTTGATAGGCAAGTCAAGAAGTTAAGGATTAAAAAGGTGGTTTCCGTAAAGGCGTTATGGAAGAATCACCTAGTTGAGGGTTCAAAAATTTACCTGTTAATGCTAGAGGTTTTAGTTGATGTATACATTATTATGGTTAAAGATCTTATTACTCTTTAAAATATTTTTATTTTTGTATGTTTTCACTATAATTATGTAGGATATCTTTATAAATAAATATATTTATGGGAAACCGAGGCCCACAAGAAGTCCCGTTACCCTCATCTTTTTGAGAATTAAGGTTAGTCATTCTTTTTAATAATATAAAAATGACTAAAATTTAAGGTTTCTTGATTTTTGGGTGAAATTTTGAAAAGTATGCATTTTTGAAAGCTTTACAGTAAAATATTTATTTTGAAAACTCGAAAATTTTTCTTTTGGTTTATTTGAGTTATGTTTTACATTTTGGTATGGTGAGTCTTTAAGAAATGATATGCAGCATGTAACTGACTCATGTAATGTATGTTGAACTCATAAGTGTTGTGAGAAGGAAATGCCCCATTATGAAGTGTTTTGAGACTTATGTGTGGTAATATGAGTTTTGATATTTGCTCTGTTGAAATGTCATGGTTTATGTTGATTTGATATTGTTGATTGGTTGGGCTGCTAGTATTGAGTCTATTCCTTCCTTCAATAGAATTTTAGTGTCATCCGGGGACGAATGTTCCTAAGGGGGGGTGGGGGGGGGGATAATGTAACAACTTGAAAATCTAAGACGTGTCGTAAAGACTAACATAGGTGTCTTAAGGTCTAATTACTGTTTTAATTCCATTATAAATGAATATAGGTCATTTAGAAAGTATAAGAACCAACACGCCCAAGAAAGCCCATGACGTCCGGGAAGTTGTTACAAAGGGATATTAGTGTGCCTTAGCCTGTCTAACTAATTTTTAGGAGTCGGAAATGTACGAAAATTAATAAAAAGGTAGTAAATAGGTGTTGAAGGGATTTCATGGTCGAAACGTCTTGGTATGACTCCTCAAGGACCGAACAAGGGCACTTGAGGAGGACCCTGGCAATTTGAAGCAACACTGCCCGAGAATTTGCATAAACGGGACAGAAGACAGCCCTTGTGTGGACTGAAAGGGCGTCGGTGCCACCGTCATCCCACACTTAGTCCGGTTGAGAAGGTCCCTTCACCCGCACAGCCTCTGAAGTAATCGACGGAGTGCAGAGGTGCAAGCTACGGTCCGTGTGTGGATCGACGAGGCGTCAATGCCACCGTCATCCCACACTTATACAATGCATGGAATCCCCTCGCCTGAACAGTCTCTGAACTCATCGACGAAGTGCACGACGAGAGAGGAAGGGTCCGTCGACTCATAGACGGCCAGTCATTCAGGGTCTCATCTGTGACGGTCGAGTTTTCTGCTTATTTTAAGTTGGTCTCATTTAATTAGTTAGGGGGTTAGGTGGTTTAGTTAGGGGTTAAGGGAGTCTAATTAATTTATTTAAGACCCAATATAAATACTCTCAACCCTCATAAATCTAAGACAGTTCTCAATACAAATTCTCTTCCTTGTCTCTTCTCTCTCTCTCTACTTGAACTCACCATTGAAGACTAGCAACGATAAGGGTTTGGGGGCTGGAAAAGGATGAATACACCATCAAGTTGTTTTCAAACATTAAGGTATGATATCTAATTCACCTTTGAGACTCTTTCCTCAAAGGTATCCTTCAAAATGAATTTCAAAAGTTGGTTTTCATTCAATTACGAAATTGAAGTTATGGATTGAGTTTTTGATGATTTCTTTAGGTTATATTGAATATATTAATATGAATTTCAACTTTATTATGGAAATTGTTAGTGGTTTGGTCTAAATTGACCTATAAGATATTATAATCATTCAATTGATCTGGTTGTTGATTAGATTACTATCCAATGGTGTTATTATGATTAAATTAAGATGAATTATAGGATTATCATTCTAGTTCTTAAGATGTGATTTAGGTTATGAATTATATTGTGAAATTAGCCTATGTATCTTGCCTTAGTTTATGATCTAGTGTTGAATTGTGTGATAGAGATGCAATTGGCTTTGTTATATTATTGGTTATCATTGTGTGCTGATGTTACTCACCATATTGGGTTGAGTTATAGGTTGATGGTAAGACTTTGATGATAGACCATGAGGAAGACTTGGTAAATCTTAGAATCTCTATCTTTAATTCCAATTGTGATTAATTGTGGTTAAGTCATGATGTTACATTGGAGTATGCCTTATACTAGGATTATATGGTGGTATAATGTTGAATTGAAATATCTTGACTATGTTGTGAGGTTGATTAAGGTGAATGTGATATAAGGATGGTGAAAACTATCAATGTGCCTAGATATGCTATGAAATGCTAATGTGTTAAACCTCACTTACATGAATTGTGATGAAAGGACTTATACTCATACCATTCTTATTAAGCTATTGATGATGAAGATTATACAAGGGGTTTTTACAACCTTATGACTTAAACTAAGCTATTATTTATAAATATAGGATTAAAGACATTTCAAAAAGGTACTCTCGCTTAGCACCAAGTGAATTAAATTGAGGATAGTCCATTCCCAAATAGGGGAAGTAGGAACACTACATTAGTCTTTAAATTGGAGACTCTAATGAATGGAGCATAAAGAGGGTCCCAACTATATCTCCTAGTTCTTGAACTATGTTGCCCCCATAAGAATACTAGCTAGTGGATCCATGTAGTTTCTATGTTTCATGTTTTGGTACTACCTTAACCAGTAGTCCGCCTTCTTTCGGTGTAGTGTTTCATGACACATGATTCCACACTAGCTCATGTGGTCTATGTCGGTTAGGGCAAGATGTTCCCAAAAAGTAAAATGAATCAAAGGACTTGAGGGCAGTCTTGGGAGGAGGTTCTTATATATGTTTATGTTATCATAATATATGATGTGTATATATGATGACCATGGCACATTCATCATACTATATGTCGATTAGTTCATTCATGAGTATGCCTTGGGTTATAATGTTAATATATGATGAAATGTAAAACCTAAATTTTATGTTACGTAAAGTTGGACATTGGTCATGGTTTCTTGTTGAGGATACTTGATTGAGTAAGGTTATGGGCTTTTCTTGGTTATTACACTTGTTGACCTGATAAGGGTTCATGAGTAGTTTTCTTGCTTATTATGATATGATTGACTCATATTCATTCTTGTGATTTCATTCCTTGATGATAGGGTTGTAGCAAATCATGGTTTTAAGTATGTTGGAATACGTATTGATTGTTGAGTTAGTAAGCATGTTTGGTTGATCGATATGACCTCTTGGCTTTGCATTAGGTTCCAAAAGGGATAAAATGACATGTTTTGACTAAAAGTCCCTTTTTAGAATGTTTTTCTTGTATATGTGCATAGGGTCGATACTCAGTACATGTGGTGTACTAACCCCATTTTCTTTCCCTTTTCCCAAACATTTTAGGTTCCGATCATTGAAGAGTTTGGAAAGCGACATTTTTGAAGGCTTGGATTCTTCCTTTCATCCAAGTAGGGTAATCCTCATCTTCCGAAGACTATGCCATCATCTAGCTTACGGAAATGTTATGAGCCTAATGACTCTTTCATTTCTTTCCTTTTTAATTGAATATTGTACTTTCGTGTGACCTATATGTAGTCTTGTTGGATTAATGTAAGGGCTAAGCGCATATTGTGATAATCGTTTAGGTGGTATGAGATGAGACAATCATTTAGACTATTTTTATATTTTATATATATGTATGTGCAATTAGAGTAGAAGGCTATGTAATCTTCCTATATGAAGAGTCTATATATACTCTATACGACTATAGATTATGTGTATATAGAGGTCTATGTAAACCTCCAAGTAGTTATAATGAAAGTTTTAAATTTTTCTGCATTTTTGAACCTATGAATGTAATGACATGAAACTAAGAGGCTAGTCTTAGTCCTTAAAAAGGCCGCCTCCTCCAGTTACGTCTAGGGGGTAAACCCGGGTGTGACACTACACTCTAAATATCATATCGTAAAAGAAACTCTGAATCTTAACCCCCACAACATAACCAATATATTTCTACGATTTTCTTCTATGAGATTTCAAAAGTTTTGAGAGGTATACAATATTTCTCATTAGAAACACGACTAAATACTTCTTTTATATATATATATATATATATATATATATATATATATATATATATATATATATATATATATATATATATATATATATATATATATAACTTTGTCATTTTTTAGAGTAATAACTCTCCATTAAATGTAATATGCACAATTAAATTTAGACCAATATGATATAATCTGCTCAATTAGTAGTTAACAAAATAATAGAGGATTGCAAATACAAAAAAAATAAAATAATTATAATGAATAAGTAAGAATAAAAATTTAAGAACATAATAAAATACATAAAACAAAATACTAATATGATATGGAGAATCGAAATGCCGAATAACGATAATAAATGAATAAGAACGGAAAGAAAATTGAAGAAATCTTAGAAGTAAATGTATAAATATAAGAATTTAAGAACTCAACATCGTCTTAAAATTAATTCCACCTAATAAGGGACTCAAAGATTTTGAATTTCACTTTGTTCTAAAAATAAGATGAGTAGTTATTGAATGAATTAGAGTAAACTAGGTTTTTAACGAAGGACCTATTCTTTGAATTTAAAACAAAAAATTAAGAAACAAAGAGAAAAAAGCAAAAATTAAGAGATAAAGAAAACAAAAACGTAAAAGAAAAATCCCACTTGGGGATTGAACTGAGGATGCAAGACATCCATTGCAGCGCCATTGCCAATATAATGACCCAAAAGTCATTTTTGAAAATATTTGTAAATTACTATTTCACTCCTCTCGATAGTTTCCCCGAGTTATTTTAAATTAGTGAAGAAAGTTGATTTGAGAATTTTAAAACTATTGGTTTACCTACACTTATTTAATTGGTGAATGATAATTTAATTGAAAAGTATTTATTAAATAATTAATTTAGTTAGTTAGTGGTTAATGAATCAAGTCAATGTTCATTTAAAATTCAAATAACTTGACTCATGCATAGTGATAAATAGAGATTAATGGGGGTCAATAATTCTTTTATCATCACACAACCCACTGCGATACTGTTATGATCCAAATCGAGTTGTGAGTGACATCCACACTTAATCTCCTATGTGAGCGAACTAAGGAATCCAAACCTCAACATATACCAATAATTCAACTAGAATCACAACAATAATGTGTAAGCTCCAAAACTTATTAAAGTAACCAATCAACTAAACCTTTAAGGTCTATTACATATTATCCCCAAAATCTGAAAGTCATCATATCGAGGACATCTAATCTTCAAATAATAAGTCTAAAAATATCAAATACACCAAATAAAAAAATAGAATGGTATGTGTCCGAAAATGTAGGACATCATGTCATGACCGAGAGAATTCAATATGAGCTTGAATGAATAGCTCACATTGGAACCTAATACGCTGGAGATTGACTAGAGCTGAGGGCAAGTCAAAGTCGTGGGTACACTCGTTGCACTCCATAAAATGAAAACAAAGAAAAACACAACTAGGGCTCATTACAAGGCAACATGTTCTGAGTAGGTATCATTGGTCAACCCAAAATATAAACTAATATACAATGAATAATAGTATGAACTCAACAAACAACATGAACGAGTATCAACAATATTAAAGTAAGTATGTAATAAAAGTCAACAATGTCAAGATCATCCATGAGGACTCATGTCCCAACTAAACCACTTGGGGAATTGAGTTCTTAGGGATTGAGTACATTCCGTTAATTCAATATATTTTTATTTTAATACTATCATCTCGGAACGTGACACTCCGATCCAATTATACCGTGTCGGAATGTGACACTTCGATCTAATTATACCGTGTCGGAATGTGACACTCCCATCTAAAAATACCATGTTGAAACGTGACTCTTCGATCCAATAATACCATTAATTTATCATTTATTATCACCACTTTCAATTCATTGACAATATTTCATCAAGTCTTCTTTATTCAAGGTGTCACTTCGATAAGGAGGGTTCAAGAATATAAATTTCACGGTCTCAGGATTACAGACCAATCACAAAACACACAACCAAGCAACACCACCACACAATCAAGTACATAGAAAACTTCACAATATCGTTCAATGCATATCAATTAATATTAAGAGTTTACTATAAAATAGTATAAACCATAACTTACCTCCATCGTGTAAATGAAGTCGAGCAAGCTAATTTTCCAAAGCTTTCCCTCTCCTCATGTTTCCATACATTTCTATTAATTAAATATACAATATTTGTATGTTAAGAGTCCATTGACACCCATATTACTATATGTGTAGCCTAGACCCACTAACTCATTCCAAATTAATAGTGAAATTTCTAAACTGTAATACCAGCTAATTTATTAAGTCCCATAAGTACTCTCAAATTTCAAGCCTAAGATTAAGTCTATGTTCCTCAAATAACTTAATCTAGTGATAATCATATTAAATAATACATCTAATACTTAATCACCTTCTCAACATATCAAAACTTAGTTCATAATATGATTAATATAATTAAGCAACGATCGGAACCATGTTGCAGTTAACTGTGACATTGTTGTTTATCGAATAATGGTTTTAAAATTAATAAAGCTGCTAATTTCCACGTACAGGGATTCAAGATTGGCAATGATCTTATCTCCCTTAGTCAATTACTACCCTGGCCAAAACATTAATTTTCAAACTTTTTATTCGAAACATAATCAACAAGTAAATCCAATTCACTTACAAATATTACTTCTTTGAACTAATGTATTTTTATTTGCATTAACCCATATGCATTTAATACTTAGGTATGCGTACCACGCATTAATATTTAAAGAGAAAATATCATTCTCAATCTTTGACCAATAGTACATACAATCAACTCCATTGATTTATTTATTAAATTACTTACAGAGGTGCAAAAAGTAAATTGAAAATATAATCAACCTAATCCAAATCCAATTGTTCGGTATTTTTTTTCATTAATCATTAAGCCATCATCATGTTCCCCACCCTTTATCCTAAATTCAACATAAAGTAAAACATAAGATATTTAAGCTTCCATACCAACAATATATATCATAATGTATGTTACCTATTTACTAATTTAAAAGTAAACTATGAACTTGTGAACATTTACCAGATTCAGACGCACAACCGCTTTCCTCCTCTACAGGTAAGTCCTCATCTCAAATTGTTTTTAATTATTAAGGACAATATAATAAGAGTATTAATTTAATTTTGGGCTTATCCACTAAGTATCAATTATTTATTTAATAAATATCCACTATTTAAATAACCTCAGTTGTACGAATAGTTCAAGGTTCTCATTTAAGATTTTTGAAATGGGTCAAAATAATTTAGTACTAAAAATGATCTAACGGGTCGTTACAATAGATATCAATTTATTCATCGTTTATCCTCGAACGATCAAAGGAAGGTGAGAGTAAGAAAGGGTAGTTGTTTCAACAATTCATTCAAAATAGTAGTACCCAAGGTCTTATATCCAAAGTATTAAACCAACCAATTGAAGATCTACATCTTCCCCCACACAATGCCTTAAATGGGTCCATCTCACTACTCTAGTGATATTGTTGTTGTATGTAAACTCAGCTAACAACAAAACTATTTCCAATAATGGACTCTTCAACTAATCGATTCTCCAACTAGACCTTGACACAATCATCAAGACAAATAGTATCTAATATAACCATGATAAAATCCTGAATCAATACTGGCTACAAACAAAAGTGAACCTGAACTAACCTCCACGTAATCATAATACACAAGCCATCACACATTTTCAAAATTTCCTTCTCAGAAACAAACTTTCACAAGAATAACTTATACAAATTTGATCTTCAGACATCAGGTACTCATTAATATAGAATCAAACTTATCTGATCCAAAGAAGAAAATGATCAAGTAACCACCCATCAAGCGATACACCCAAACAAAATAACCTCTTACAACATTGTCAAAATGCTAGATTAGTAGCTATTATAAACAAACCTTAAGATGACAAAACTACAATAGTCCTCACATTGAATCACACATAGCCAAAACATAATACGGATGATGAGATAAATCTTAAGTCTATCGAAAAACTATAAATTTTCATGGTAGCTTTCCTATAAATTCTCATAAGCAAGGTAGTACATGTAGAACCACTGAAATACTTCAACTACACCAAGACAACACTAAATATATCTTATAGAAAATAACCAAGGTGGGATAACTCTAAATACTCCTTCCATAGTATCCATATCAAATATTTTCATTCAACGGACTTTATCTCTTTGATTTTCTAGCTAACCACAATCACCAATTTAGTCCCTAATATAATTGCACACACACTTGGTTTATCGAACCCCACATCCACTAAATTAAACATTTTTAATACTAACAAAACATCATAACCACATCAATTATCTACCTACTCCTAAACCATCATTAGTATCAAAGTATTTTTTTTATCAAATACATATTCAAACTATAGATATCTCTCTTTCTATTTAAGCATTTCATGACAAATACAAGTCACATACCTTTCCATCTAGATAAAACTATTAAATCACACTCAAAGTCAACTTTATATACCATTCTAAACCTTTATATACCTTACACCAATACCTAACAAATTTTTGGTCATCATATAAGTTTATATACTATTATCACATAACCTATATTTACTATCAAGTGTCTATATAACACATCACGTCAGTGTGTAGTCCCATCTAAAATAGTAGTTTTAATCCGCTCAAAATTTTCGATAACTATGTATAGTTGTAGGTCCACACTATTGCGCATCCATAAGTCACCTACCATTATTTCAAAAATTTAGCCCAATAATCTTGCACATATCATTGGTTGTCACGAAGATCAAAACTCCATCTTTATTAAAGCCGGTGATAAATCCCTAATAAGTCTGTATCAAACTAGTTCACATCTTAAAAATCCATATCTATTTACTTATACAAAAATCAATACAATATTCAACTAAAAATCAAGAATTATACGAGAGATGTTATTTATTCACTTTTCTTAAATTATTTCCATGACACAAAAATCTAAATAGCTTCAATAAACCAGACTCTTGTTCCTCTTGCTGGCTCGCTTACCAATCTTATCATCTGGCCAAAAACTATTGACAATTTCACTTTAGCGTTTAAATCAAAACATTACGTGAAGATCCCTTAGGTCCTTTAACCATCAAAAGTAATCAAATTTTCTATTAAAAATATGAACAGGTCCTTTCAAATGTTTCTTACTCAATTAAATTTATCATTCCTTATCTTACAATTTCATACCTTGATAAGATATACCACTACGAAGGTATACTTACTACTAAATGTTCAAATTTTGAATTCAACTATGCAACCTAATCCCCTTACCTATCGATATTAGCTCATACCTTGAAGATTTTTATGACTCTGTGTATCTTACCTTCTTATTGATTGTCTTTCTATCGATCTTACCATATCTTTCACCAAAAATTCAACCATACTCATTAATAAATTCACGCTACAACAGAACTTATCATCCCACTCGAGCTGAACGTTGGTACATTCTTTTCTTAAGTTTTATCTAATATCCTTTAACCAATATGATGAACCTGTGAAACTATTACCTTGACCAATATTAATATATGAAACCCCGCGTCCCTAAACACAATTCTCAACCCCTTCAAAGATACATTCTTAGTCCCTGCAATCAGAGAAAATATTTTTGCTCTCACCTATTTTCAAAGGCTACACATCCCACAAATTTTTATCTCATTTTAATTATGACTCTAGCTCCTTTAAAATATATTTGAGCGGTGCCCTAACATCTCCTAAAAAGTTGCCATACAACTACATTACTCACTAGATAATAGAAAATCACAACCTTAGATACTCCCAAGTCTTTATTGCCATATAAAATTCATCTAAGCAACAAATCCTTATTATATATTTTCATCTCAATCACAATCCTTCACGAATACTATTTACTGTCATGCTCAATTAGCCCTTGTCATCACCACAAAGTGAACCTTCTCCTCGACCTAACACCTTAAACTCAGATATATTAATCAAATTTAAGGGATTAACTCAATTTTATACGTACATTCTTACTAAATTCTTCAATTTCCTTCACCCAGATATACCCAAAGGGATTTTCGTTATACGTAATCTTGTCATTCAAGTATCAATCCACTCCTTTGGAGCTTAAGATAAAGTCACTAGTCCTAGAACCCTCAAGATATACTTCAATAGTTAATGCATTAATACCATACCAAAGATCCACCACTAAATACTTCATTAAAACCATGCTTAACCAAACATCTGTAGTAACCAACTAGTTGATTTCTCAAATGTGAATGTAACATCGCATCTCATTATATGAACATGTCATACGAATGATATCTCTTTAAGTGGTTAGTATTTCCACTTGACAATCAACATATTCTCTTCCATATAACACTAGAACCACATCGTGAAAATCTGTTAGATCCATCACACATCATAATTATCGAGAAGATCACATCCAAATATCTCATACAATTCTGCCTATTGAATAACTATAAAACATTATCAAATTCATTTATCTCTACCTCCAAGCAATTTGCATTCCTTGTTAGATTAGGTCGATAACAGAAGTAACACACTTCATAACTTTAATCAAGTGGGCATCACTATTGTTCTGATAGTTGTATCATGACACTCTTTGATATACACTCAATACATTAAGCCATAATCGAGATTATGCCCTCAATTGTCTCAACATAATTTCATCATTTGCTAAGAAACTCATATATGTTATGATAACTTTATTAACTTTACTTCACAATGTAATGATGCGCATTATCTAGTCATTACATGCACAATAGTCAATCGAGAAAATAAACCCATTTTTAAGGACATATTTTTTTTCTAGTGTTGCTATTTAAACTTCTAATACTCTAGTACTAACCATATATGAAATAGAATGAAGAAATTCAAATACCATTTTATATCACCTAGATACCAATTGGATTCAAGTAGTAGCACCAAAGAAAGAAATAAATGAGTTTTCCTAACGTCACATAGCCTCTCGAAAAAAAGTAAAGGCGCCCCTACCATTCCACAAGATTCTACTAGACTTGTCCTTGTGTGATGAGATCACCAAACCTAACGTTCCGATACAAAGTTTGTCACGACCCAAATCGAGTCGTGAGTGACACCCACACTTAACCTCCTAAGTGGCGAACCAAGGAATCCAAACTTCCACATATACCAATAATTCGACTAGAATAACAAAAATAATGCGGAAGCTCAAAAACATATTAAAGTAACCAATCAACTAAGCCTTTAAGGTCTATTACATACTATCCCCAAAATCTGAAAGTCACCATATCAAGGACATCTAATCTTCAAATATTAAGTCTAAGAGTATCAAATACACCAAATAAAAGAATAGAATTGTATGCATCCAAAAGCATATGACATCATGTCATGACCGAGAGAAACCAATTCGAGCTTGAATGAATAGCTCACCCTAGAACCTGATATGCTGGAGATTGACTAGAGCTGAGGGCAAGTCAAAGTCGTTAGTAGACTCACTGAACTCCATAAAAGGAAAACAAAGAAAAACACAAGTATGGCTTAGTACAGGGCAACATGTACTGATTAGGTATTATCGGCCAACCCAAAATAGAAACTAATATACAATGAATAATAGTATGAACCCAACTATAACACCTAACAGGTGATAAGCAACAAACAACATGAACGAGTATCAACAACACTAAAGTAAGTATGTAATAAAAATCAACAATATCAAGATCATCCACGAGGACTCACGCCTTCCACTAAACCATTTAGGAAATTTAGTTCTTTGGAATTAAGTACATTCCGTTAATTCAATATGTTTTTTCTTTAATACTATCGTGTCGGGATGTGCCAATCCGATCCAATTATACCGTGTCGGAAAGTGACACTCCTATCCAATTATATCATGTTGGAATGTGACACTCCGATCCAATCATATCGTGTCGAAACGTGACACTCCAATCCAAGAATGCCGTGTCAAAATGTGATACTCCGATCAAATAATAACATTAATTTATACTTTATTATCACCACTTTGAATTCATTGATAATATTACATCAAACCTTCTTTATTCAAGGCATCACTTCGATAAGGAGGGTTCAAGAATATAAATTTTATAGTCTCCGGATTTCAGACCAATCAGAAAACACACAACCAAGCAACAACACCATACAATCAAGTACATAAAACACTTCACAATATCATTCAATGCATATCGATCACTATTAAGATTTTACTACAAAATAGTATAAATCATAACCTACCTCTACCGTGTAATTGAAGTCGAGCAAACTAATTTTCCAAAGCTTTCCCTCTCCTCATGCTTCCTAACATTTCCATCTATCAAATATATAATATTTGTATGTTAAGAGTCCATTGACACCTATATTACTATATTTTAACCTAGACCCAACAACTCATCCCAAATCAATAGTCAAATTTCTAAACTGTAATACCAGCTAATTTATTATGTCCCATAAGTACTCTCAAATTTCAAGCCTAAGGTTAAGTCTATGCTCCTCTAAATAACTTAATCTAACGATATTCATATTATATAATACACTTGATATTTAATCACCTATCTCAACATATCAAAACTTAATTCATAATACGATTGATATAATTAAGCAACGATTGGAGCCATGTTGCAGTTAACAGTGACATTGTTGTATATTGAATAATGGTTTTAAAATTAATAAAGCTCATAATTTCCACGTACAGGGATTCAAGATTGGCAATGATCTTATCTCCCTTAGTCAATTACTACCCTGGCCAAAACATTATTTTTCTAACTTTTTATTCCAAAACATAATCAACAAGTAAATCAAATTCACTTACAAATATTACTTCTTTGAACTAATGTATTTTTATTTGCATTAACCCATATGCATTTAATACTTTGGTATGCGTACCACACATTAATATTTAATGAGAAAATATCATTCTCAATCTTTGACTAATAGTACATACAATCAACTCCACTGATTTATTTATTAACTTACTTACAGAGGTGCAAAATGTAAATTGAAAATATTATAAACCTTATCCAAATCGAATTGTTTGGTATTTTTTTCCATTAATCATTAAGCCATTATCATGTTCCCCACCCTTTATCCTAAATTCAACATAAAGTAACACATAATACCATTTAAGCTTCCATACCAACAATATATACAATAATGTAAAAGTAAACTTTGAACTTGTGAACATTTACCGAATTCAGACGCACGGCCGCTTTCCTCCTCTACAGCTAACTCCTCATCTCAAATTGTTTTTAATTATTTAGGGCAATATAGTAAGAGTATTAAATTAATTACGGACTTGATTCATTAACTATCAATTATTTATTTCATAAATATTAAATATACACCTATTTAAACAACCTCAGTTGAACGAATAGTTCAAGGTTCTCATTTAATATTTTCGAAAAGGGTTAAAATAGTTTTGTACTCAAAATAATCTAACGGTCGTTACAGATACTCTACGAAGAAAGTCGCCGCATACCAAGAAAGTACGAATCCCTCAGGTAAATATGAATCTCAAGCTAAGCTTTAAGAATTTTATACTTTTATATTTACATATTGATTTTTAATAATAGACAACCCACTAAGGTTTTATATGCATTAAGTACAATTGTTGTTGCAATTCAGTGAGGCGCCAAAGTATCGCTTTTTTTTATTATCATTAATAATGTGCAGTCATAATTGTTATTATTACCTTAATGTGTGTTTCGAAAGAGGAGAAATGGAGAAATGAAAAAAATTAGATTTGGAATATAGAAAAACATGGCAGTTGGCATATTTGTATAAAGTACCTTTGGTATTGAGAAGACGATTTTGTTGGCTAAAGATGTCGTAATTATTGAAGATATAATTGAATAATGATGATTGAGAATAATAAATAGGAGTATAGGGTATTTCAATTTGAGAAACTAAACATTGTTCTCGCAATATTTCTTTGCGACTTGAGTTCGTTGTTTCTTTGAATTTATAATTATTATCATTGTATTATGATTCAAGTTTGATATATTGGAATATGTTTATTTTATATGAAAACTTTTAGGGTTGTAGTGTATCGAGAAATTAAAACTTCTAGACTTGAAATTAGAAAATATGGATTTGACCTATTGGTTGAAATAAAAAAATAAGAAATTTTACTATATATTAGGGTGAGTTATTGGGTCTAGGCTAAATCTATAGTAAAATGGGTGTTATTAGTTTTGTAATGTTATTGTAATTGTGATCTCGAATAGATTGAGTTGGAAGTTAAACAAAAAGGGAAGACTCAAGTCTTGGAGCTAATTGTTGATTAATTGAAGCAAGTGGATTTCTAAATCCTTGTTAAGAGTAGGGAATGTGTGTATTTCCATGTGGTATGTGTTTGAGAGTAATGGGACTTGGTGATGGGTTGACTTGTCCACATTGATTAATTCTAATGATGTAAACAAAGGGTAATAAAAGCCAATGTATATAATTGCTTGTGTGTGATGTGTTGATAACGGAGAATTGTTTTGAAAGACTTGCTGAATCATTGTTGATGTTGTGAATTATGCAATGTTATGAAAATGGTCATCTCCTTGTTATTTTTGTGAACATGTCATTTGCATTATTCTGAGATATGGTTGTTACAATTATTATGTGCATTGAGAAAGAATGAGAAACTAAAAGAGGATGTACCATTTCGAGGGACGTATCACGCGCCGCGATGGATATTATATTCGAGGAATGAATCGCAGTCCGCGATGATTACTATTATCGAGGGTCGTGTCGTGCGCCGAGAGAGATGCATGGACAAATATGTCCACCATGGGTTCGGACTGAGATACAACTAGTGTGTATCACTAAGTTAGACACGCATCATTATACTTGACATTGCATTCTATTACAATTGCACATACTTATCATTAGTGAACTTGATACTGTGCTTTGCTAATCTTGTGAATGCCTTTTTGCGAAACTTGTGATTGATGAATACTAAGCTTGTTGATGTGAAGGATCCGTAATTTGTCTAAGTGGTGTTGTTGAGCTATGTGCTATGTAAAATATGAGCTGTTAGGTTGGGCTAACTTTTATGCAGGTTGTAGTTGTGAAGGTTCGGGAGCAATGAAAATTTTTAGATTTTTGTAATTGAGGAAACTTCTGAGATAAAATATAATTAGCCTCTAAATATATATTAAATTTTTATGCTTTATACAATTTTTATTTTTTTGCAGTAAGCAATTTTAGTATATTACTTAATAATCTTTTCCAAATGTTAATACGACATAAGTGCGTTGTTTACAGTCAAAATTGAGTGTAACGATCCGTTAATTCATCTTGCAAACTAGACATATTCCTATAATAAAAGACTCTTCCCGCAAATATTAAACATAAATTTTGAACTATTTGCTTAACTGTGGTTATTTAATTGAAAAAAAATTTTAAATTGATTTTAGTTGATAGCTACGGGCCAAGTTTATAATTTACATAATAGCCTCTATTAGTTGGCCCATATATATCAAAATAAATTAGTGGGATTTGGTATTTTAGGTTTATAGTTATTTATTATGTAAGAAAAAAGGAGAGAAAGAACGGAGGGAATTACGTGGGCGAACGAACACGAGAAGAAAACATCTAACTTGAAATTCCAGGTAAGTAAACAATTAGTGAATAGTCTTAAATTTTCTATAACTTACTATACATATGAATAGATGGCAATCTATCACGACTATATAAATTTGTGGACTAGGAAGCTGATTTTTTTAAAAAAATCTAATGTTATTGCATCTATTTGGAGGAATAATTAAGGATTTATGATACTTGAATTGAAGGTGACTTAGTTATAGTTAATGATAATATAATGATTAGGGTAGAAAGAGTGGGTAATGGTCTAATCATTGGCAAATTAAAGTTTTTTGTAGATTCTATGTATTTTTAATTGTTTATTATTAGTAGCATTGTTTTCTTTTTCGAGGTTAAGGTTACAGATTATGTAGCTAGTGGTTATATTGGACTTTTTCTTAATAGTTATCACTTAATTGTTGAAGTTTTAATTAGGGTAACCAAATTTTGGTATGTTGTTAGAATTATGATAATTTGGTAAATTGAGATTTAACTCTAAGATTTAAATCTAGGAATATGAGACTTTGGCATATTAGTTGATACAAAAAATTATGAATTTAATTATAGATTAGGGTGAGCTTTAGGTCTAGACTAAACATATAGTAATATGGGTGCGTACATATTTATTTATTTGTTTTACTTAAGAATAATGCATATATGATAGATTGGGAACACTTGAAGCTTTGTGAAGAGTAAATACAGCCTTAGTAAAATAGGGGGTGGGTTTGGCTTGAACATAGGCTCAAACATAATTTGAAGGGTCCTAGCAAGATCTTGAGGATTCGTGATACGTGTTCAACATTTGAGGTATGTTATGACTTCCTAGAGGGATGTTTTCTAATCAAAGATTAAAATAAATTGGACAATGAGTAAAGGTGAAAGATGGGGGTCTCGTACCAATGATGTGAAAGGCATTGGTACGAGTACCGGTGTGATTAAAGGGAAAGCTAATTACCATATTATGATGCATTGTAATTGAGAATGCCAAAACATATGGGCATTAGCTGATGTATTTAGTAACTTGATTTCTTGTATGTGGATGTGTTTCTTTATTGAACTCGTATAATTGTGATAATTGAGGTGATTGTATGTCATAGCGAAATTTGATTAATTGAGATGTTGCATCATCCAATTTTATTAATATCATATTGTGCACATGCATTAACATGAGATTGAGTATGAGTAAAGGTCTAACACGTGGAGATCGACCGTGTTGAGATCGAGTTATGATTATAATTTGGGCACGTGGAGATCGTCAGTGCGAGTAATTGGTATGATTATAAGTTGGGCACGTGGAGATCGTCGTGCTGGGGATTATTTGATTTTATGATAGTGCATTGAGATCGTCCGCATAGACACGTGGAGATCGTCCGTGTCGCTATATGGACCTCGCGAGTCCCTCATGGGTCATGAACTCTCGATGTATTTTCGAGGAGTATCACGTATATACGGTTGAGAGAGTACTGGGTATTCTGAGACATATCATCTCATGGTGGCATATTGCATTGCATCTCATAACATCCTTGATTCTTAATGAATATGTGTATTATTTGGTGGTTGGAAGTTACTCGATGTTGATTAACTCTATTTGATGAAACTTGACTGGTAAGTGTAATATAGACTTGCATAATTAAAGACTTGATTTTTCTTATATAAAATCCCGTAACAACTTCTTAATTGTCGGTCAATGAGATATACTGGGTACACGTGGTTTCATACTCATACTACACTTGCTGCACTATTTTGTGGTGAAGATTGGATTTCAATTTAGGGGCACATTTTTGGAGCTTTGAATATGAGTTTGGATTTTCTTGGAGTTCTAGTGCGTTGCTTGAGATATTCAGCGGCCCGCACCTTCAGTCTACCTCTATTTATTAGGTTATTTTAATATTCTGATAGGATATTTCTGACGTTTAGATTTTCGTATTAGTTTGGACTTGTATCTTATTGTAGAAGCTCTTGTACTTATGACAATTTCTATTTTTAGCGTTTATTTTGAATACTTAGTATGTTAGATATTATTTTGATACTTACCTTTTCACGCTTAAGTTGAATTGGTGAACTTTATTGGGATGACTTACCTATCGATTGGGAACATAGGTGCCACCACAACTTGTGATTTTGGATCGTAAAAAATTTTTATCAGAGCCCTAGGTTCATTGGTCTCACGAGTACAAGAGCTGAGTCTAGTAGAGTCTTGCGGATCGGTGCAGATACGTCCGTTACTTATCTTCGAGAGGCTATAGGACTTTAGGAAGCTTTCTTTCTTTCATTCCTAATTGTGCGTGTGTGGTTTGGTTCAAGGTCAAAATTTCTTGTTTCATTCTCTCACCAACGGTGAGGAGACATTTTCAAATTTGACATCTGTGGTAGGGGATGATATTATGTTGTATAGTATCTAAGTTGTGTAGTTAGCAAAATAACTTAGTATTGAGCATTTTAAATATTATTAATGAAATTGACGAGGTTTCAAAAATTAAAAACAACTTTCTAAATGTGTGATTTAGACAAGGATATTTGAACTTCATTTAACTTTATTAAGGCCATTTTATGACATGTATTTATGATAAGTGAATAATTTAGTAACAAAATAGTATAATGTTAATATTCTGAAGAGAAGTGTTAGAGTAGGAAGATCAACTAATCAAAGGAGAGGATAGTTATTATGTTAAATCTGTGAGAAGAATTGAGTAAAAAAAAAAACCAAAGACATAAAGTGACATTACTTCTTATGACGTTTAAGAGGGTAAGATTTGTTATAAGATTTGTATGGCAATTTTCCTTCTTTATCCTTTAGAGTGGAGGTATATCGAAGATGATTTGAATAGTTCAAGTTGAATGATATTATGTCCACATTGCTGTTTATTGGATACAAGTCACAAGGTTGGTTAAGTCTAATACATCAAAAGATTATAAAAAGGTTAAATTGCATATCAATCAGTAAAAACATTTAATGTGGCGCATAATGATAGACATTGATAAACTCATATTATGAGGAGTTTTTCAGATATTGAATTGAGGAGTAGTAATATTAATTGAAAATAAGAGGGGACAAAGATTCTTTAGTTAAAATATTTTGGAATGGATAGTTGTATGAAGCTACATGAGGACACCTATAGATACATATGCATAGTACTTATAAATCGTTAGATAAATCATAAATCAATATGGAAGTGATTGAGAATATTACGTTCATAAATACCTAATTGTATTGGGATAATCAAGATTGTTCAAAGTATCATGCGATATGCTCTCGGTTGATAATAATTTTATTTCGAGTGTAGATCTACTTCGTAAACCTTATTTGGATTTGAATATGTTTTGAAGCTCTTTTTCTATGTTTGCGCATATTCTTAACCGGTAGATGAATTGCTGCAATCAAAGGGGTAATTTCATAGTAATGTTCTCTTCTAAAAATGATAAATACTTCAAAGGTACAAAAATTATAAAATAAAAGAACTTTTTCATTTAAAAAAAATTTAGAAACCAAAAGGGTTAATTAAAATGATCTCATAATTATAGATCTATTAATGAAATTTTGCAACCATAAACATTTAAAGGGGGTGAACAATGAACCAATCCTTTTTTGAGGTATATTTTGGGAATAACAACTTTTTAAAAAAGATTAGTGAATTCAAAATTTTAAATTTCAAACCAATGAAAAGAGTGTTTCACCAAAGAAAAATGATAGAGATTAATTCTTAAAAGTAATAAAGAAGGTAGATGGGGTTACCTTTTCAGACAGAAAGACATATGAAGGATCGATGTTTTTGAGACCATCAATAGTGAAAATTGCATGGACAAAGCTTGATTCATATGATTTTTACGAGTTTTTCCTTTTCTATTCAAAACTACAGTAGAGAAAATGACCTTTTGTTGATCTATCAAAACCGCGTGAGTTTTCATTTCATCCACTGGAGCAAATATCAGTAAAAGAAAAAAAGAGGTCAGACTAAATAAGATAAAGGGAAAAGTGCAAAAGATAGTGGAGGTCCACCTCTACAAGCTAAGAAAGATGATTTGTGGTATAAATAGGATAAAGATGCGATGATCTATTGCTTAAGAAGGAGGAAGGTGGAGTTAGTGACAGCACCCAGCGGCGACACTGAAGAGGAACAGAGAATTCTAGTAGGGTGATATTCAAGAAGGGTGGTCGGTTCAATATTTGGATTGGGCCAAATATTTTTTGGGCTCGCTGGGCCAATTTTGTACGAAATTATTAAGGTAGTAAAAATACTTCAAGGTTAGATATTTAGCCAAAAACATTTCATTTATGGCTTCAAAAATGAGAAAAGGACTATGTGGAGGTGATAAGAGCGACACCACTACCCTTAATCGACTGATTTAGACAAAATGGATAGATCTCGTTAAGATTGATTTAGTTAGATTTGTTTTGTTGTATTTGTACAAGAGGATGAATGTGAGAAATAGGGGTACTTAAGGGTGATAAAGTTCGTGTAAGTGGTCCAAATCATTATACTTCTCTGATTGGGAATAGAACGACCTTTAATTTCCTTTTAAATGATAATATTTACAAATCTTTCTTAGAAAAAAGAAGATCAAAGCCATACATTAATGACCATTCTCTATTTTTAGTCCTATATTTTGAATCTTTTATGTTATGATTTTAAATAAATCCTTGTTTTTTTATTACAAATTTTAGCTTATCACAAAATTCTTTTTCACTTCACTTTAAATTTTCGATGTCATATACTTACATATTCATTCAATATTTTTTTGTGTCATATATTACTACTAGATAATTTAAGGCCCGTGAAACAGGCTTAATATAATTTCACATATTTTGTTGAAAAGTTACTTAAATTCACAGTTTAAAATATCATAATGTTATTTTCTCTTGAATACATCCATCCCCTCGTGAATACATAGATAGCCCCTCTTGGATACATCCCTCCCACGAAGTAATATATATATCATTAGTAAAGAATCAGACAATCAAGGAATGTATTTGAGAGCAATGCAATATTTGAGATTTTCGTAATGGAGGAAACTTCTCGGGATAGAATGTAGTAAGGCTATAAATATATGAGATTTCTATGCTCTATACTATTTTTTTACAGTAAAAAACTTCAATTTATTACTTAATAATCTTTTCCAAAGGTTCATACAACATAAATGCATTGTTTACAATCCAAATTGAGAGAGTTGAATTTCAATAAAATTTACGCAACAAGGAAATAGAGAATAGCATTAGATTATGAGTTAAACCATTTTAATTCGAGGAATATATAAAATGTTAATATCTTTGAAAAAGTTCGTCGATCTTCATATATTTTCGCAAGTGGTATATATTTTCTACAATATTATCACCTTCTTTTTGTAATATTTGTACCATAAACTTTGCATGAGATAAAATAGTAATCATTGATCAATCAATTCGTAAAGATCGATTTATAGCCTTCATATCTCTACTGCTTCAACTTATGTATAATGTGTTTGTACTTTGCTTTGTCGGTGAATTTTGTGATACATTTCATTATTGTGTTCGATAATAGAAATACTTCTATTTATTTTGGCATTAATATTGAAAGTATTTATTAAAAACCTGATTTCTAACTTCCACAACAATAAAAACAATCAAGAAATCAAATTTATTTCTATATACAATAACAATCATCATAATGTTATATTCTAAATATTGAAAATATTTATTAATATATTGATTTCTAACTCCACAAAAGTAACTACAATCAGAAAAGCAATTTTATTTTTATATATAATAACAATTGACATTATGTTTTATTCTAAATTACATTAGTAATTCTTTTTGATACAACATTCTAAATATCATATTAAAAGAAACTCTAAATCTTAACCCTCACAAAATAACCAATATATTTCTACCATTCTCTTCGAAGAGATTTCAAAAGTTTTGAGAGGTATACATAATATTCTCATTAGAAACACGGCTAAATACTTCCTTTTTTTTAAAAAAAAAAATATATAAATAGAAGTTTGTCATATTTTTAGGATACTTCTATTTATTTTGGCATTAATGTTGAAAGTATTTATTAAAAACTTGATTTCTAACTTCCACAACAATAAAAACAATCATGAAATCAAATTTATTTCTATATACAATAACAATCATCATAATGTTATATTCTAAATATTGAAAATATTTATTAATATATTGATTTAAACTCCACAAAAATAACTACAATCATAAAAGCAATTTTATTTTTATATATAATAACAATTGACATTATGTTATATTCTAAATTACATTAGTAATTCTTTTTGATACAACATTCTAAATATCATATTAAAAGAAACTCTAAATCTTAACCCCCCAAAAAATAACCAATATATTTCTACCATTCTCTTCGAAGAGATTTCAAAAGTTTTGAGAGGTATACATAATATTCTCATTAGAAACACGGCTAAATACTTCCTTTTTTTTAAAAAAAATATATATATAAATAGAAGTTTGTCATATTTTTAGGGTAATAACTCTCCATTAAATTTAGACTAATATAACATAACATGCACAATTAAATTTAGACCAATATGATATAATTTGTACAATTAGTAGTTAAGAAAATAATAGAGGATTGCAAATATAAAAAAATAAAATAATTATTATGTACAAGTAAAAATAAAAATTTAAGCACATAATAAAATACATCAAAAAAAATACTGCATGATATGGAGAATCAAAATGCCGAATAACGATAATGAATGAGTAAGAACGGAAAGAAAATTGAAGAAAGCTTAACTTTAAATATATAAATATAAGAATTTTTGAAGTCAACATCATCTGAACATTAATTCCGCCCAATAAGGGACTCAAAGATTTTGAGTGTCACATTGTTCTAAAAATAAGATGAGTAGTTATTGAATGAATTAGAGTAAATTAGTTTTTTGATAAAGGACCTATTGTTTGAATTTGAAACAAAAAATTATGAAAACAAAGAGAAAAAAACAAAAAATTAAGAGATAAGGAAAACAAAATCGTAAAAGAAAAATCCCACTTGGGGATTGAACTCGGGATGCAAGATATTCATTGCAGTACCATTGCCAATGTAATAACTCGAAAAGTTATTTTTGAAAATATTTATAAAATTACTATTTCATCCCTTTCATAATTTTTTCGAGTTATTTTGAATTAGTGGGAAAAGTTAATCTGAAAATTTTAAAACTATAAGTTTACCTACACTTATTTAATTGGTGAGTGATAATTTAATTGATAAATAATTATTAAATAATTAATTTATGTAGTTAGTGATTAATGGATCAAGTCCATATTCATTTAAAATTCAAATAACTTCCCATGCATAGCGATAAATAGAGGTCAATAATTCTTTTATCATCACACAACCCACAACGGTACTCTACGAAGAAAAGCTGCCGCATACTAAGAAAGTACGAAACCCTCAGGTAATATGAATCTCAGGCTAAGTTTAAAGAATTTTATATATATATATATTGATTTTTAGTAATAGACAACCCACTAAGGTTATATATGCATTAAGTACAATTGTTGTTGCAATTCAGTGAGGCGGCTAAGTATCTCTTTTTTTTTAATTATCAATTATGTGCAGTCATAATTGTTATTATTACCTTAATGTGTGTTTTAAAAGAAAATAAATGGAAATATGAAAAAAAAATAGATTTGGAATATAGAAAAACATGGCAGTTGACATATTTGTATAAAGTAACTTTGGTTTTAAAAAGACGACTTTGCTGGCTAAAGATGTCATAATTATTGAAGGTATAATTGAATAATGATGATTGTGAATAATAAATATGAGTATAGGGTATATCAACTTGAGAAACTAAAACATTGTTCTCGCGATATTTCTTCGCAACTTGAGTTCGTTGTTTCTTTGAATTTCTTATTATTATCATCGTATTATGATCCAAGTTTGATATATTGGGATATATATATATATTTTATAGGAAAACTATTAGGATTGTAGTGTGTGAAAAAATTAAATTTAACCTTAGACTTGAAATTTAGAAAATATGGGATTTGATCTATTGATTGGAATAAAAGAATAAGAAATTTTACTATACATTTGGGTGAGTTTTTGGGTCTAGGCTAAACCTATAGTAAAATGAGTCTTGTTAGTTTTGTAATGTTATTGTGATTGTGAACTTGAATAGATTGTATTGAGTTGGAAGTTCAACAAAAAGAGAAGACTCAAGTCCTGGAGCTAATTGTTGATTGATTGAAGTAAATTGATTGCTAAACCCTTGTCAAGTGTATAAAATACATGCATTTCCTTGTGGTATATGTCTGGGAGTAATGAGACTTGGTGATGGGTTGACGTGTCCACATTGATTATGTCTAATAATGAAAACAAAGGATAATAAAAGACAATGTGAATAATTTCGTATGTGTGATGTGTTGATAATGAGGAATGGTTTGAAAGGCTTGTTGAATCATTGTTGATGTTGTTGTGAATTATGCAATGATATGAAAATGGTCATCTCCTCGTTAGCTTTGTGAACATGTCATTTTCATTATTCTAAGACATGGTTGTTACAAGTACTATGTGTGTTGAGAAAGAATGAGAAATTAAAAGAGGATGTACCATTTCGGGGGACGTATCGCGCATCACGATGGATATTATATTCGAGGAACGTATCGTAGGTTGCGATGATTACTATTACCGAGGGTCGTATCGTGCACCACGACAGATGCATGGACAAATATGTTTTTCATGGGTTCGAACTAAGAGATATGTATCACTAGGTTAGACATGCATCATTATACTTGACATTGCATTCCATTGCATTGCACATACTTATCATTAGTGAACTTGATATTGTGTTTTGCTAATCTTGTGAATGCCTTTTTGCGAAACTTGTGATTGATGAATACTGAGCTTGTTGATGTGAAGGATATGTAATTTGTCTAAGTGGTGTTGTTGAGCTATGCGTTGTGTAAAATATGAGCTGTTAGGTTGGGCAGCTTTTATGCAGGTTGTAGTTGTGAAGGTTCGGTTGGGTGGTAGGAGTACCCGTATTTCATCCCTTTAGCTAGTGTTTAGAGGTTTACTTGCTGAGTACCGTGTGGTTTGGTACTCACCCCTTGCTTCTACAATATTTGGTAGGTTACTAGCCCGAACCTTTTTGATATATTCTCTCCTTTTCCGAGACTTCTTGGAGATTTAAGAGCTAGCCTTTTGCCATCTCAGCAGACCTTCTTACTCATATTTATGATTTTGTTCTACTCTAGAAATAATGTCATATGAGACTTATATTTTTTTAATTCAATTATAATACTTTAGAGGCTTGTACACGTGACAACCAGGTTTTGGGGATATAATTTAAGTTGATAGTGAATTTTCCGTATTTTATTGTAATGGTTAATTTTAGGCTGAGTTGTCTTGGTGGGATAAGACGAGTGCCATCACTTTCATTTTTGGGTCGTGACAGCCAATTGGGCTAGAAACATTTTCAAGTAAGGGGTGTCGTTTTGATTTATATTACTGTTTAATGTTTTTCTTAACTTTTTTATGTAAGTATATTTCGTAAAAATTTTCAACGAAGCTATGTCACGTGACACCTCTTACATATGCATATATTCACCCCTCTCTGCAATTATCACCCTATAGTTGTGGAGGTTGCAGTCAGTGGTGTGTTTGCTATTGCCAAAGATTCCGATCATGTCGAAGTGAATGAATTTTTTTTATGATACGCCAAATTTTTCTTATTGTAATGAAAATTGACTAGGATATTACTAAAAAAAATTTTAAAAAATAAATTTATTCAGTTAAAAAGAGAATAGTCAAATATTCATTAATGGGTGAGCTTTGGTCCCTTTTTTTTAAAAATTAATTATCAAATACACACAAACTAGAGAAACGGACCACCTCCCATAGAGGGAGCCCAATCTAAAAGACTTTAACTAGAAATAACCTATTACAACTTTCTTTTGCTAGTAATTCTATTTAATTATAATTGGTGAGTCAAATAGAGAAATTTATTACTTTCGTCATTCTATTTAAGATGAACATCTTACTAAAAGACTTGTTACATATTACTTGATCACTTACTAAATTTGGATAAAATTAATTAATTTTTTCTCATTTTACCTATATAATTTACATGACCTTTGGATGTTTAAACAAATTTTGAAAATTCAATTGTTTTTCAAAGACTAATTAATAAGAACAAGGGATAAAACAATAAAATTAATTACTCTATTAATGATTTCTTAATCATCGGGTAAAACAAATGTCCATCTAATATGAGATAGAAGAAAGTAGCTTTTTTGAACTCTTCATATGTTCAATCCTTTCTTAGTAATTGGGCCGACTCATCAAACTTGTACTGAAGAAATAACAATATTTATAATTTACTGGATAAAACAAAGAACAAAAACCAAAGTCATACATTCATAACAGTCTTGACCATTCTCCCATTTTAGACCAATAAATTCAATTTTCTTTCTCTCAAGTTTTAGTAAACCTTCAATTATTTTTACTATAATCTGAAAATTTTGACTTATTATAAAACCCTTTTTAACTTCACTTGGACATGATCAATGTCATTTCGCAATTATAATCACACCACCGTCATCAGTGTACTCTCTGTCATACACTGCTTCACTGATGCAAGGTCTTAGTGTACTCTCTGTCATACACTGTTTCATTGCTTGGACAGTCGAACGTTTGTTGCATCAATGCCCTCACCAAGCACATGTACTAGGTAAAATCACGTATAATGATCATCAGTGAGAACCCCGCAAACTCATTTGATCCCATACTCAATTTTAACTTTCTGGTAAATCAGCAACTACAAGCTCACGAACAAACATAAAAACATTATTAAATGCCAACAATTTATTAGAAACTTTCTTATTGCACCTTGCGACCCCAATGACCTCTACTATTTCCCTTGTACTACTCCGACAAAAGTTATCAAAGTGATCCCCAAGCGCAACAACTCTTCTCAATAACTTACAAAACACTAATAACCATTGAACACATTTATTGTATCTCTTCATATGCAAATTATCACTCATCAATAAATTGATGAATCTACAAATATATTCATAAGCAATATATTTCTTAGCATTATCTGGAGACAAGTACAACATTACCAAAAATGCATAACCAGACGAAGAAACAAATAAGTGTATATTGTTATATGCTTCATTAGTGAACTCTCTCTCCAACATTCTCATGTTCTTTGAATCCTAAGCACTGCACATGTAAAATATACACTTATTTATTTTCTCATCTTCTCTTGCATATTTTATAATGTTTCCAGTTAATGCTAGGAAACATGTTCCTGATGAATCCACTTGTAGATTCATCAATTCATTGATGTGAATTGATTTGCATATGAAGAGATAAAATGAATGTGCTCGATTGTAACTAGTGTTCTGCAAGTTACTGAGAAGAGTTGTTGCACTTGAGGATCCCTTGTATAACTTTTATCGGAGTAGTAGAAGGGAAATAGTAGAGACCATTGGGAAAAAAATTTGCAAGGTGCAAGAAGAATGTTGCTAATAAATTATTAGCATTGAATGATGCTTTTATATTTGTTCGTGAGTTTGTAGTTGCTGATTTGCCAGTAAGTTAAAATTGATCATGGGATCAAATGAGTTTGCGGGGTTATCACTGATGATCATTGCGCGTGATTTTTCCTAGTACACGTACTTAGTGAGGGTAGTGATGCAACAAACTTTTGACTGTCCAAGCGATGAGTAGTGTATGACAAAGAGTACATTGAGAGTTTGCATTGTATTTTACCCGACTTGCATGTCATGACTAGCAACTCATATATAATGACATGCAAGTCAGATAAAATACAATGTAAGCTCTCAATGTACACTCTGTCATATATTTCTTCGTTGTGGATATTGTTATTGAAAAATGATATGAATAAAGTTAAAAATGACAGGGATATTGTTAAAATCTAATGAATCCTCGTTATTTTCATGTAGATTAGTTGTTGATGAGTTTTTGTTAGATTTTTCAAGAGAAATCCTAATTATTGAGCCTATTCTACCTACTCAATAGAAATCATTCAAAATAAAATCAACTTGTTCATCGGTGTATATACCCGCAGATTATCATACTCTAATGTAAATGGAAAAACAACTCTTAATTCGGTCAGAACAAACATTGACATTCTTTAAATGCCTAGAGTCTTACTTGTGAACTCTTCAAGCATTCACAGAAGAATGTTGAACAAACAAATGCATGTAGTCTGACACTACTTTTCAAAAAGCGCAATCCAAAAGACCTCAAAAATAGAAAGAATTTACTATAACTTTCCATTACAAGCAATACTACTCATTTAATTATAAAATTGTTGAATCAAATAAAAATATTTATTAGCTTTTTTTTTGGGGTTCTTCATATATATTCAATCCTTTCTTTGGTCTCCTTTTGTATTTGTATACTTGCACCTTTCTTATATACGTCTTTTGCTTCAAATTATTTTGGTTGTTTGATTTTCATTTGTATATATCATGGTACTTCAAATAGTAATTGTAAATTCTTTTACTTGCTTCAAGTGCCTTTTACTAATCTAAAATAAGTACTAGTAATCAACATTATCTTTTATAACCTAAACCTTGCTAAAATTTTAATATGCTCTTTATATTTGTTAAATTATGTGAACGAGTGTTAGTATTAAAGTCCAATATTTATAGTTACTCTTTATAGATTATGACTATAAAATTTATCTGATGAATTGAATAATTGATACTATTACCAAATTGCTGTAATTAAAGGGGTAATTTCGTAGTATGTTCTTTTCTAAAAATGATAAATATTTCAAAGGTACAAAAATTATAAAATAAAAGTACTTTGTCATTATAAAAAGATTCCAAAATCAAAAGTGTTGATTAAAATGATCTCATAATTATAGATCTATTAATGAAAGTTTGCAACCATAAACATTTAAAGAAGGTGAACAATGACCCGATCCTTTTATGAGGTATGTTTTGGGAATAACATTGTTTAAAAAGTTTAGTGAACTAAAAATTTTAAATTTTAAACCAATGAGAAAAATTGTTTCACCAAAGGAAAATGATAGAGATTAATTGTGAAAAGTAATATAGAAGGTAGATTGGGTTACCTTTTCAGACTAAAAGAAATATGAATGATCACTGTCTTTGAGGCCATCAATAGTGAAAGTTGCATGGACAAAACTTGAATCATATGATTTTTATGATTTTTTCTTTTTCTATTCAAAGATACAATGGAGGTGATGACCTTTTGCTGATCTAACAAAACCAAGTGAGTTTTAATTTCATCTACTGGAGCAAATATACGCAAAAGAGGAAAAAGAGGTCAGACCAAATAAGAAAAATGGAAAAGTGCCAAAGATAGTGAAGGTACACCTCTGCGAGCTAAGAAAGATGAATTGTGGTATAAAGAGGACGAAGATGTGATGATCCATCGCATAAGAAGGATAAATGTGGAGTTTGTGAAAGCACCCAATGGCGACACTGAAGAGAAAAAATAGAGAGTTGAATTTTAAAAACCTAGCTACTAGGGTGATATTTAAGAAGGGTGATCGATTTAATTTTAGGATTGGACCAAATACTTTTTGGGCTCGCTGGGTCAATTTTGTACGAAATTGCTTAGTCAATAAAAGAACTTCAAGCTTAGATATTTAACCAAAAAATGTCCTTTTATGGCTTTGAAAACGAGAAAAGGACTATGTGGAGGTGATGAGAGCGGCATAACAACCGGTAATCGACTAATTTAGACAAAACACATAGATCTCATTAAGATTGATTTGGTTAGGGTTGTTTTGTTGTATTTGTACAAGAGGATGAATGTGAGAAATAAGGGTGCTTAATGTTGATTAAGTTTGTGTAAGTTTTCCAGATCATCAGGCTTCTCGGGTTTGAGAATAAAATGACCTTTAATTTTGCTTAAAAAATGATAATATTTACAATTTCTCGGAAAAAAAGAAGATCAAAGCCTATACATTAATGACCATTCTCTATTTTTAGTCCTATAATTTGAATCCTTTTTGTTAAGTTTTTAAATAAACCCTTGTTCATTTCATTACAAATTTTAGCTTATTATAAAATCGTTTTTCACTTCACTTTAAATTATAGATGCCATATACATACATATACATTCAAACTTTGTTGATTATTGAAGGATCAAAACTATTGATGGTATAATTTTTTAGACTGTTTGAATACTTAAAATCATTTTCTAAAGTCTTATATAAAAATATATAATATAATTACCACTAGAACTGTCTTCTTAATATTTTTTTGTTAAGGCAATTTCATTTTTTTATAAGCACCACCTGACAATTTTTACAAATTATTAGAACTCTATCATTATTTATGACATTATGATGTGATTCAATTATTTTCATCATTGTATACAAAAATTTAAATTGTATATATTCAAAATATACACGTACATAATTGTTGAGGTGTTTTTTTTAAAAAAAAATGAATATTAGCTAATAAATATTTTATTTTCCCTGCTTTGTTATGGAACTCCTTCTTTTTCCAAAAGAAAATGACTTGTGCGATCGTTTGGCATAGAGTGTCAAATAGGTGGGTTGAGTTAAAATTAAAAATATTAAAATGGGTTAAAATAGAAATTGGGTTGGGTCTTGACCCGCCTAAGTTTACTTTGGGCTCAAATGGGTTGGGTTCAAAATGTGCTAAAAATGAGTCGGTCATGACCCGTCCATTTTGATTCAATTAATCTCAACAATTTTAAAATAGTGATATTTAAATATTATAATCACAATCGGATTTTGGCTCAATATTCTTTTATATAAAATGTAATAAGTCGATACATAAATTCTTAAAGATGTTAAATATATAATAATTTATACTTTTAATATTGGAACATATCGTAGTAAAGAGTTCTAAAATGGGTCGAATTGGAGATTGAATTGGACTCAATTGAAGATTCTCTTTAAATGGGTTAGGATTGAGTGATTTGAGATTGAACCCAATTCAAATTGTCTTGATTCTAAACCCTAAAATTCTGGGCGGATTGGATGGATTACCTATGTTTGATTTTATTATAGACACCCCTAGTTTGGCATATAGAAAATAAGACATAATAATATTATGGGATGAAATATTAATTATTTTATTTTGTATTCGGTAAGAGGTGTTAAATTAGAGAACTATCTAATTACACAAGTATTTCTACTATATTTACTTTCTTCCAATAATTTGAAATAATTATATTTTGTATCATTAAGTAGTAATTTAATACTTGATTTTAAGTTAGACACACCAAGATTCATATTTATACTACCGGATAGACAAAAATAGGGAGAAAGGCGAGTAACAACAGGAGGGAAGCGAGCGAGATTTGTCTATGTATTTCAAATACAAACAAATTACACTAGATAAATGTATGTGTACGTATCTAGTGTAATTCACATGTATATGAGATATCAAACTAATAGGAGAGTGGCGAGAAAGATGGGAGGGAGGCGAGGGAGAGTTGTCTATGTATTCCAAATACATGCAAATCCACTTGAATACAATATATCTAGAACAAATTGCTCAAAGTTGTGTGTATCCTGATATACGTACATTTGAACGTATAGAAATGTTTCAAAATCTAGTAAAATTTGAAATATTACAAATTAGTGTGTGTCTAAATAATTAACCCATAAACTAGCGGAGATTTCTATAAGTTATCCAATTATATTAGTCTTGAGATTATGTCACAACCCAAAACGAGCCGCGAGTGGCACCCAAACTTATCCTCCTATGTGAGCGAACCAACAAATCTAAACCCCAACATTTAGCAATATTTCAACCATAGTGAACAAAATATAATGCGGAAGACTCAAAACTCATTAACGAAAATCAATCAAATAACTTCTAAAACTCAATACTTATTATTCTCAAAACCTGGAAGTCATCACATCAAGAACATCTATCCTCAAATTTCTAAATCTAAGAGTATTAAGAAGATAAAATAAGTAAAAGGATGGTCCATTTCCGAACTTCAAGGACATCAAGACGTGAATGAGAGAATCAGTCCGAGCTAGGAACAGTAGCTCACCCTGAAATCTAATGTGCTGAAGACTGGCTAGAGTTGAGGACGAGTCGAAGTCGATGGCACGCTTGCTGCACTCCACAAATAACAAAGAAGAAAATTACAAGTAGGGGTTAGTACAAGGAACACATATTGAGTAGGTATCATCGGCCAACTCAGAATAGAAAGCAATATATATTGAATAATAATATAAAATCAACCATAATACTTAACAGGTGACAATCAACAAGTACAATAACCATTGGCAACAACACCAAGCACACCTGTGAGGACTCAAGCCTCCACACCATACTCATTTGGGAAAAATAGGTTCTTCGAATTTGAGTATATTAACACATTTCAAGATTACTTTTATTTGTTATTATTGTGTCGAAACGTGACACTCTGATCCCCTAATTCTACGTGTCGGAACGTGACACCCGATCCCTTAATACTACGTGTCGGAACGTGACACTCCGATCCCCTAATACTATGTGTCAGAACGTGACACCCGATCCCTTAATACTACGTGTCGGAACGTGACACTCCGATCCCCTAATACTACATGTCGGAACGTGACAACCGATCCATTTATCTCATTATTTTAGTTCATTAAGCCATCTTTATGTCAAGGCGTCATCTTAATAGAGAGGATTTATGGTTTAAGATTCAACAGTCTCATCATTCTAATGAAACACAATTACACAATCGCAACATACAAAACACACAATCAAGCATATAGAGGACTTTATAATACCACCCAATACATATCAATCGCTATTTAGAGTTTACTATGAAATAACATAAACCATAACCTACCTCCACCGAAGAATCGCGATCAAGCAAGTTACTTCTCAACGCCTTTGCTTTCCTCTTCGCTTCTCCCTTTTCTCGCTCGTTCTCCCTCTCTCTGTTCTTTTTATTTTTCCTTCTCCAGATTCTTTTTCTTTTATCCTAATTATCATATAATCAAGTATAAAAGATGATAATAGTAACCCACTATTTGTTTCAAGGTTATCTCCTTTAACCCCTAAGTAAATAAATTATTAAACTAACCCCACTTTCATACTTATAATCATGAATAGTCCAAAACACCCCTTAAAAACTTTTAGCAGAATTCTGACCCAGTCAGTTTTTATCAAAAATAATTCTAGTGCTCGAAATGACTAAACAGGTTTTTACAATAGATACCAATTTACCCATCGTTCGTCCTCGAATGATCACCAGAAGAAAAACAAGGGAGAGAAAGAGTACCTGGATCTGTAAAAAGATTTGGATATCTTTCTTGCATATCAACCTCCTTCTCCCAAGTGGACTCTTCAACTGGCCGATTCTTCCACTGAACTTTGATGGATGCAATCCCCCTTGATCTCAACTTGCGGACTTCTCTATCTAAAATAGCAACAGGCTCCTCCTCATAAGACAAATTCTCATCAAGAAGAACTGAATTCCAACGAATAATGTAGTTTCCATCCCCATGGTATTTTTTCAGCATAGACACATGAAATACCGGGTGCACTCCTGAGAGTCCTGGAGGCAATGCCAATTCATAAGCCACCTCCCCCACGCGCTTCAGAACTTCAAATGGACCAATATTCTGCGGACTAAGCTTACCTTGCTTACCAAACCGCATCACCCCTTTCATGGGCGAAACCTTCAGCAAGACTTGCTCACCCTCCATAAAATTCAAGTCCCTAACCTTTCGATCTGCATATTCTTTCTACCTGTTCTGAGCGGCTAGAAGCTTTTCCTAAATGAATTTTACTTTATCTAACGACTCCCTCAAAAGATCGGTACCCCATGGTCTCACCTCAAATGCATCAAACCAACCAATGGGAGACCTACATCTCCTCCCATACAGTGCCTCAAATGGGGCCATATCAATACATGAGTGATAGCTATTATTGTATGAGAACTCTGCTAAGGGTAAGAAGTTATCTCAATGACCACCAAATTCTATCACACATGCACGAAGCATATCTTGCAACACCTGAATCGTTCGCTCAGACGGACCATCGGTCTGAGTGTGAAATGCATTACTAATATCCAACCTAGTACCTAATTCAGCATGCAATGTTCTCCAAAAATTAGAAGTAAATTGCGTACCTCTATCCGATATGATGGAAAGTGGAACTCCATGCAATCGAACAATTTCTGAGATATAGAGTTTCGCTAACTTCTCTGCATTGTAAGTCACCTTGACCGGAATGAAGTGAGCAGACTTAGTTAATCTGTCAACAATTACCCAAATAGAATCAAACTTACCCAATGTCTTTGGAATACCAACCACAAAGTCCATTGCGATTCTTTCCCATTTCCATTCAGGAATGGGCATTTTCTGAAGTGTTCCTCCGGCCTCTGGTGTTCATACTTTATGCTGACAATTCGGGCATTGGGCAACAAAATCAACTATGTTACACTTCATTCTACTCCACCAAAAATGTTGCACCAGGATGTATAGACCTTGAACTATGAGCCTCTGTAAGAATAGTGTGGATCAAATCATCGACGCGGGGCACACATACCCTTCCCTTAATTCTCAAAACGCCTTCCTCATCAATTTTTGCCTCTTTAGCCTCTCCTAGTAATACCATATATCGAATCCGGATCAGTTTCTCATCAGTAAACTGTTTTCCCTTAATCTTGTCAAGAAAGGAAGATCTTGCCTCCACACAAGCCAAAAATCCTCACTTATCTAGTATTTCCAGCCTCATGAGGTCATTAGCCAAAGTCTGAACCTCTCTAACCAATGGGCGTCTAGAAACCTGTAGGTGAGCTAGAGTTCCCATGCTCCCTGCTTTTCTACTTAAAGCATCTGCCACAACATTAGCTTTTCCTGGGTGATACAAAATAGTAATATCATAGTCCTTCAATAGTTCCATCCACCTCCTCTGTCTCAAATTCAAATCTTTCTGAGTAAAAACATACTGTAAACTACGATGATCTGTATAGACTTCACACTTAACCCCATATAGATAATGTCTCCATTGCTTTAATGCAAGCACGACTGCAGCCAACTCCAAATCATGGGTCGGATAGTTACGTTCATGAACCTTTAATTGCCTCGAAGCATAAGCAATTACATTCTTCTCCTGCATTAGTACTACACCCAAACCAGAATAAGATGCATCACAGTAAATAATAAAACTCTTACCTTCCACTGGCAAGGTAAGAATTGGTGCAGTAGTCAACAAGGTCTTGAGGTTCTGGAAGCTTTCTTCACATTCGCTCGACCATACAAATGGAACATTCTGCTTTGTCAAATTTGTCAATTGGAAAGCAACAGAAGAAAATCCCTTGGAAAATCGACGGTAGTAGCTAGCTAAACCAACAAAGCTCCTTACCTCTGTAACATTAGTAGGTCTTACCCAACTCTTCACTGCTTCAACTTAGAAGGATCTACCATCACTCCATCTTTAGAAACTACGTGCCCCAAGAAGGACGCTGAATCTAGCCAAAACTCACACTTGGAGAATTTGGCATAATGCTTTTTCTCTCTCAACACTTCCAATACCATTCTCAAATGCTCCTCATGTTCTTTCCTGCTCTTTGAGTATATCAGTATATCATAAATGAATACAATGACAAAGAGATCCAGATATGACTTAAAAATCTCGTTCATCAGGCTCATGAAAGCAGCAGGGGCATTCTTAAGCCCAAAAGACATTACTAAGAATTCATAGTGCTCATACCTGGTTAAAAAAGCAGTCTTTGGCACATCTGCTGCCCGTATTTTCAATTGATGACAACCAGATCTCAAATTGATTTTTGAGAAGGTACAAGAACCTTGCAACTGATCGAACAAATCATCAATTCGAGGAAGAGGATACTTGTTCTTAATAGTTACCTTATTCAGTTGCCTGTAGTCTATGCATATCCGAAAACTCCCATCCTTCTTCTTCACAAATAAAACTGGAGCACCCCAAGGGGATGCACTTGGCCTAATAAAGTCTTTACCTAACAACTCCTGAAGTTGGGCCTTTAACTCCCTTAACTCAGCTGGAGCCATTCTATAAAGGGGTATGGAAATGGGGCGAGTACTCGGCTCCAGATCAATGCAAAAATCAATATCCCTATCAGGTGGCATACCAGGAAGGTCTGCAGGAAACACATCCAGAAACTCGCGGACTATCGAAACAGACTCAATCGAAGGTACTTGGGAAGTATCATCCCTGAGATGTGCCAAGAAAGCTAAACAACCCTTACTAACCATTCTCTTGGCACGAACAAAGGAGATAATACGAACTGGGGTGGAAGTATATTCACCCTCCTACACTAACGGATCTGTCCCAGGCTTGGCCAATGTCACAGTTTTAGCATTACAATCTAAGATTGCAAAATTTGGAGAAAGCCAAGTCATACCCAGAATTACATCAAAATCAACCATCACTAGAATAATCAAGTCTACATGAGTATTGCTCCCCACAAAAGTCACAAGACAAGACCTATACACCTTCTCAACTATAACAGACTTACCCACAGGAGTAGAGACACGAATAAGCATGTCAAGCAAATCACAATGTAAATCAAGACCACTAGCAAATGAGGAAGATACATATGAAAATGTGGATCCAGAATCAAATAATACAGAGGCCATGCAATCACAAACCAAGAGATTACCTGTGATAACAACATCAGATGTCTCTGCTTCAGAACTCCCGGGGAAAGCATAATAATGGGCCCTATCACCTGTCTGCTCGTTGCCCCTACCATGTTGTACTGCAGTAGCTCCAGCTCGACCGCCACCCCGACTGATTTGGTGACCACCATTACCTTGTCCAACATGTCCTCCACAATGACGGCCTCTCCCATTACCACCTCTACCTCTAACTATTGGGGGTCTGTAACTCTGTTTTGGACAAGATCTCCTAATATGTCCAGTCTCCCCACATCCATAACAATCTCTGCAGTCAAGCATTGGTCTCTGCGAGAATGACGAAGTCTAGGGATAACCTCCAAACACAGAGAAATGTTGAGTGGTCTGCGATGGACCCCCAGCTACAGCCTGCAGTGAAGACTGAATAGGTCGGGCTGGGTAACCTGCTGAACTCTGCCCTCTGGAGTAAGAACCACTAAACTCACCTCCCTTATGAAACTTCTTAGATGTCGATGCCATGGTGAAGTCGTCCGGCTTCACCCCCTCCACCTCTATCACAAAATCAACCACTTCCTGAAAGGATTTTGCTGCAGCAGCTACCTGTAAGGTTGGGATTTGCAAATCTGACCTCAATCCTTTCACAAAACGGCGAATCCGCTCTTGTGGACTGAAGCAAAGCTGGGTGGCATACCTGGATAGTGCACAAAATTTTGCCTCATAAGCAGCAACAGACATCCTTCCTTGCTCTAGGCTAAGGAACTCATCTCTCCTCCTATCCCTCAAAGTCTGGGGTATATACTTCTTGATAAATAGGCTAGAGAATGATGCCCAAGTCATAGGTGGTGCCTGTGCTGGTTGACACTCAACATATCCCTATCCGGTGGCATACTAGGAAGGTCTGCAGGAAACACATCCATAAATTCGCGGACTATTGAAACATACTTAATTGAAGGTATTTGGGAAGTATTATCCGTGAGATGTGCCAAGAAAGCTAAACAACCCTTACTAACCATTCTCTTGGCACGAAGAAAGGAGATAATACGAACTGGGGTGGAAGTATAGTCACCCTCCCACACTAGCGGATCTGTCCCAGGCTTGGCCAATGTCATAGTTTTAGCATTACAATCTAAGATTGCAAAATTTGGAGAAGTCTAAGTCATACCCAGAATTACATCGAAATCAACCATCTCTAGAATAATCAAGTCTACATGAGTATTGCTCCCCACAAAAGTCACAAGACAAGACCTATACACCTTCTCAACTATCACATACTCACCCACAGGAGTAGAGACACGAATAGGCATGTCAAGCAAATCACAATGTAAATCAAGACCAGTAGCAAATAAGGAATATACATATGAAAATGTGGATCCAGGATCAAATAATACAGAAGCCATGCAATCACAAACTAAGAGATTACCTGTGATAACAACATCAGATGTCTCTGCTTCAGAACTCCCGGGGAAAGCATAACAATGGGCCCTATCACCTATCTGCCCGTTGCCCCTACCATGTTGTGCTGCAGTAGCTCCAGCTTGCCCGCCACCCCGGCTAATTTGGTGACCACTATTACCTTGTCCACCACGTCCTCCAGAATGACGACCTCTCCCATGACCACCTCTACCTCTAACTATTGGGGGTCTATAACTCTGTTTTGGACAATATCTCCTAATATGTCAAGTCTCCCCACATCCATAACAATCTCTGGAGTCAAGCATTGGTCTCTGCAAGAATGACGAAGTCTGGGATAACCTCCAAACTCAGAGAAATGTTGATTGGTCTGCGATGGACCCCCAGCTACAGCCTGCAGTGAAGACTGAATAGGTCGGGCTGGGTAACCTCCTGAACTCTGCCCTCTGGAGTAAGAACCACTAAACTCACCTCCCTTACGAAACTTCTTAGATGTCGATGCCATGGTGAAGTCGTCTGACTTCACCCCCTCCACCTCTATCACAAAATCAACCACTTCCTGAAAGGATTTTGCTGCAGTAGCTACCTGTAAGGCTGGGATCTGCAAATCTGACCTCAATCCTTTCATAAAACGGTGAATCCGCTCTTTTGGATTGAAGCAAAGCTGGGTGGCATACCTGGATAGTGCACGAAATTTGGCCTCATAAGCAGTTACAGACATCCTTCCTTGCTCTAGGATCAGGAACTCATCTATCCTCCTATCCCTCAAAGTCTGGGGTATATACTTCTCCATAAATAGGCTAGAGAATAATGCCCAAGTCATAGGTGGTGCCTGTGCTGGTTGACACTCAACATACGACCGCCACCACATTTTGTCATTTCCCTGAAACTGATAGGTCACAAACTCAACCCCGAATCGTTCTACTATGTCCATCTTATGTAGCAGCTCATGACAATCAACCAGAAAATCATAGGCATCCTCAGATTCAGCACCCTTGAAGACTGGAGGTTTCAACTTCAAGAATTTAGTGAAAAGTTCATGTTGATCACTCGTTATTATAGGCCATGTAGTTAACCGAGGAAACGTGCCTACTTCTAATGAGGCATCCATGCGGGGAGCCACAACAACTGCATGTTGTACTCCCGGAACTTGAGGTGCTGGTGCAGAAAACACTTGAGGTGTCGGCCCTAATCAGATAACCCACTAAGATAAGTAAGAACCTGATTAATCATCTCTGGGGTAGGCTGGGGTGGTAATTCCTCATCGTTCACTTGCTCATTTTCCCCTTCCTCACCCTCTCTTACTACATCATCAGTCGGTAGAGGAGTCACCACCCTATTACTAGCCGGACCGGGTGTTTGTCCTCTACCTCTAGAGGGCGTCCTCCTGCGACCTCTACCACGACCTCTTGCCACTTCTCCTCCTCGAGCTACAGCCCCAATGGTTGGATCAGACGCACCCTGTCTTGCCGGTGCTGGTGTTGGCACAGTTGTTGCTCTAGTTCTAACAATCTGCGAAATAGAGTGAGGATGTCAGATACCAATTTTTATCACCTAGATACCAATTGGATCCAAGTAATAGCACGAAAGGAAGAAAGAATGGAATGTTCCTAAAGTCCTATAGCCTCTCAAAGAAAAGTAAGGGCGTCCCCCTACCGTTCCTCAAGACTGTACTAGACTCATTCTTGTGTGATGAGACCAATGAACCTAATGCTCTGATACCAAGTTTGTCACGACCTAAAACGAGCCGCGAGTGGCACCTACACTTATCCTCCTATGTGAGCGAACCAACAAATCTAAACCCCAACATTTAGCAATATTTCTACCATAGTGAACAAAATATAATGCGGAAGACTCAAAACTCATTAACGAAAATCAATCAAATAACTTCTAAAACTCAATACTTATTATTCCCGAAACCTGGAAGTCATCACATGAAGAACATCTATCCTTAAATTTCTAAATCTAAGAGTATTAAGAAGATAAAATAAGTAAAAGGATGGTCCATGTCCGAACTTCAAGGACATCAAGACGTGAATGAGAGAATCTAGTCCGAGCTAGGAACAGTAGCTCACCCTGAAATCTAATGTGATGAAGACTGGCTAGATTTGAGGACGAGTTGAAGTCAATGGCATGCTTGCTGCACGCCACAAATAACAAAGAAAAAATTACAAGTAAGGGTCAGTACAAGGAACACGTACTGAGTAGGTATCATCGGCCAACTCAGAATAGAAAGCAATATATATTGAATAATAATATAAAATCAACCATAATACTTAACAGGTGACAATCAACAAGTACAATAACCATTGGCAACAACACCAAGCACACCTGTGAGGACTCAAGCCTCCACACCATACTCATTTGGGAAAAATAGGTTCTTCGAATTTGAGTATATTAACACATTTCAAGATTACTTTTCTTTATTATTATCGTGTCGGAACATGACACTCTGATCCCCTAATTCTATGTGTCGGAACGTGACATTCGATCCCTTAATACTACGTGTCGGAACGTGACACTCCGATCCCCTAATACTACATGTCGGAATGTGACACTCGATCCCTTAATACTATGTGTCGGAACGTGACACTCCGATCCCCTAATACTACATGTCGGTACGTGACACCCGATCCATTTATCTCATTATTTTAGTTCATCAAGCCTTCTTTATGTCAAGGCGTCATCTCAATAGAGAGGATTTAAGGTTTAAGATTCAACAGTCTCATCATTCTTATCCACCACAATTACACAATCGCAACATAGAAACACACAATCAAGTATATAGAGGACTTTACAATACCACCCAATACATATCAATCGCTATTTAGAGTTTACTATGAAATAGCATAAACCATAACCTACCTCCACAGAAGAATCGCAATCAAGCAAGTTACTTCTCAACGCCTTTGCTTTCCTCTTCGCTTCTCCCTTTTCTCGCTCGTTCTCCCTCTCTCTGTTCTTTTTATTTTTCCTTCTCCAGATTCTTTTTTTTACCCTAATTATCATATAATCAAGTATAAAAGATGATAAAAGTAACCCACTATTTGTTTCAAGGTTATCTCCTTTAACCCCCAAGTAAATAAACTATTAAACTTACCCCACTAATTTCATACTTATAATCATGAATAGTCCAAAACACCCCTTAAAAACTTTTAGCAGAATTCCGACCCAGTCAATTTTTATCAAAAATAATTCTACTGCTCGAAATGACTAAACAGGTTGTTACAGATTATTTATTTACTCATTTAAATTAAATATACTAATAAAAAAATAAGTGTCCTAATAAAAAAATATTAGTGTCCTGATAAAAAAAATCCAAACTTTCTAGCAAGTGTGTGCTGTATTTTTTTCCCAATTGCCCTAAGTCGATATCTTTCTATACAAACGAAAGCAAAATGAGGTTTGTGCGTTATTAAATTAGTTTTATAGTTTTATATTGACACGTCCCGAGCCTACACCCTGGGCGAAACTAGCACTCGGGGACCATTGTTGGTCCGAGTGAACCCTTGGCCTAACCTACTTAACTCACCAGAAGAAAAATATCATACTTATAAGAATGAAAGAACTTAGCTGAATAGTAATATTATCTAGAATGTTTTAAAAGTTTAAACATTCAAACTCGCAAAAATGGCAACCAAGTCTTTAACATAAGAATAAAAAGTAAAGACTAATGGACTACAAATTGTCTATGAATCCTTTAAACTGGCTGAGATGAATGTTAGGACAAATCCCACAATATTCTATTGAACTAATCTATAAAATAATAAAAGATGTCCTCCATAATGCAAGGAGGCTCACCAATTAACTCTGGAGTGCTCAAACTGGATCAACAATGCGCAGGATGTCGATCCTCATTACCTGCATCTGCATCATGATACGATGCAGGCCAACTGACATCACTACATTGAATGTACGAGTATGCAAGTTGGAATGCTAAAACAACATAGACTTGAAAAGGAGTAAGAAAGAACACTTACCTTGGATCTGCTCGTCTTATGAATAACTAACTCATTATGACTACTCATTTCATTAAATAATAGTTTAAAGACATGTGAACTATAAAGAAAAGCTGTTTAAAACATAATTTTTAACGGTGTATATGCAAAGATACCATTAACTCTAAAATATACGTAAAATACAAAATAATATGATGTACACTTATAATCATAATAATAAATAAAATATATCATGCTTCCTCTCAAAGTCTACTATCCAATGCATGAATGAAGTCCCTTACCACCATTCATACTAGGCAGAATCTCTTGAGGAACCATGAAACTACTATTGTGAGAGTTTCTGTAACCAACAATCATCGCTTAATAGTTATAGTGATTATAAAACGTTTTACCTTATGATGGCAAGGACCATCCTAAACTTGCCAAAATGTAGGACATGAACTGCCTAATGGATCCACTAGTAAACTGTGAAAAGGATTCATCTAAAAAGTATGACCCTTTTCTATCCATGGTGGTTACATGATTTTCATGGAGACTTGAGTTAATCTGTAACTCGCATCCCGACATCGGTGCTCAATACTACTCCCAAAATTATACTGGCTCATATGTTTTTAAAATATACTGATTCTGTGGTTTGAGATTAGTGCACAAAACTTATAAAGCTATTACTTCTGTCTGAAAACTAGCTCGAAGACTCTTTACTTTTTTAAATATGAAAACATTTAAAAATATCTTTGGGGATACTTAGTTTCCCTATACTTTTGAAGAAAAGAACTTCAACTTAACTTATTACTCTTTACTTTTTACTTAGCTTGAAACTTGAGTTTTGAAACGATTCTTGGGGAAATACTTGGTTCCCTTATATTTCTTTAAAAGATGAACTTCAACTCTTTAGGGAAATACTTAATTTCCTTATACTTCTTTGAAGGAAAGACTTCAACTTTTACACTTTCTTTAACTCCGGACTTGATCATCAAAACAAAGTTAAAACATTTAAATAAGACTCTTGGAACATTAAGAAACTTTAGTTTGTCTTACTTCTTAACCTTTAGACTTAACTCTTAGCTTCTTAGACTTGGATCCTAACTTTCCTTGAATTGGATTATGGATTCAAGGTTCATGATCTCATTCTATGGATGATTTCTTAACCCTTAGACGTGTCTTAGAGCGTTGGAATCAACTAGGAAATGTGGGTATATCACTTAGGAACTAGTAGGAAAAGATGGGGAATGAATGAGATTAACTAGCGTCCTTGGATCTCTGAGAGGCGTGGGGCCCCAGGATCCAAACTTCAAAGGCCAAGTTGGGGAGCTCTGTCTGGATCGCCGCCCCAAGACCCTATGGACAGACACTATCCTATGAGGCTATGGGAGGCGCGGCGCCCCAAGGCCCTACAGACGCACGTTTCGACTTTTCTTCTCCGTTTTCAACTCTAAACCTTACAGTCTTCCATCAATCTTCCCCCACACCCTTACGATCACTAATATACTCAATACCAATAGTTTAGATTCGTAAAATAGCCTGAAAACATGAATCAAATCAACTAGAAGATGATACTACCCATTCAATCAAGAATTCGATAATTATTCATCAAAATATAAATGTTCATCATCCAATCTACTCTAACTTGCTGAAATGAATCAAATTTGTGTGTGGGTGGAAGAAACCAACACAGAAAGATCCCACATACCTTTTTAGGGATCTCCCTCGACGATCTCCACAAGCCAAACTTCGATGATCTTGAACGTTCTTGCTTCCTCTTCTCTTTTCCCCTCTCTCAAAATCATAACTTGTTTTCTAAAAGCTTCAACTGAATGAAATCAGTTTAGACCCTAATTTATCATCCAAAAATGAAATAAAATAATTGGGAAAGGATAAGACAACTTTTCGCTTCCCAAATCCGGATTGGACAATCCTTAATTCAACCGCCCAACTTCCGAAATACATATCTCACTCATGCGAAATCAAATCGCACAAACTCAGTTGCGTTGGAAAGATATCTCAAAGGAATTTCCAACCATATAAAGAAACACCTCTATCTCATCCTGAGATTAGAGATATGACCGTTTGAAGTTGACCAAAATTTCACTTTTTCCTAACTTAAGAAAAATTTCAGATTTTAATTCTTCCCAAAACTTACTATTTCAACTTCTAAGCTTCTTCGTAATTATTTCAATTTGCGAGATGTTGCAAATATTTTATAAAAAAAAATTATATGAATCAATATTGGATGATATGTTTTAATTATCATGTGCTAGATGTTGGTGGTGTATCCATCATCTTCGAATTTTGAGTATAGGACTATAGGAACTTCAAATGTTTAGGACAGATTCTGATAGTGTTGTTTGGTACAAAATATAAGGTTTGATATTCCAGACTCAATCATGTAATATGAGATATCAACAAGGTAATTACTCTAGTTATGTCAAGCTATCATGACTTGGGGTACCAAGTATTTCAATAAAATAACTTTCAAAATTTGGCAAGAACAAAACATCTAATTGATTCAAATAACTTTTTCACAAATGAACAAAATATTCCTCCTCTTTGTTGTTAGTAACATCTTGACTTTTCTCTTTTTTTTTTTTTGAGTTTTATAAATTGACTTCTTTCTTTAAGTTTTAACAAAACCCCGTGTTATTTCTATTACAATCTGAATTTTTTTACTATTTTATAATCTTTTCTTTAACTCTACTTCGACATAATTGATATAATTCTACAAGCAGTGACGTACGTTGAATTTTTTCAAAGTGATGTCACTATATAAGGGACAAAATGCTTAAGAAGAAAATCAATGAAGCTTTAGATTTAGACCTCAAAAAAATTGAAGCCCATTAATAGTGAACTTGAAGAAAACATATTTTTCTTAAAATTATAAAATTTTAATTAAATTAAAAATAAAAATAGTCTTTTCTTTAAATTAGATAGTATTTTAAAATTTTAAATTAGATCGCTCACACCTTCATAATATTTAATAAAATTTTAAACAACATTATTTAAAAGATTGTATTTCAAATAAAAGATTAACATCTTTAAAAGAAAATAAAAAAAAAGGTACAGGACGTTATATTTTAAATTGGTTATAAACACTAATTTCGTTGTTTAACCTTTGTTAAGAATTAAAAAAATAAACAAATCACTGTAATAATAATATATTAAAAAAGATGGTTCAAACCATATTAATAAAGCTCAATTCAAATATATTTCTATTAAATGTATTTCTATCAAAATAGATGGTTCATACCATATTAGTAAAGCCACGTTATTAATTTATTTAATAAAAAAATAAAATAAATTAATTCAATTATTTTTCCGAATTATGACTTTTTTATTTAAAAAATTTATGACGTGACCGAATTATAATTTGCCACGTGTCAAAATGATTTTGCAAAACCACTGTTAAAAAATAATGACATGAATGAACATTTTCTTTAATGGTAAAAACATAAATGAGCCAAACTTTTAACTGATGGCATAAATGAGTTTTTTCTGAAAGTTCATCTTTTCCCTTTTAATAATAATTATAATATATTAATAATAATAATAATAATAATAATAATAATAATAATAATAATAATAATAATAATGATATCAAATCATCAGAACTATTTTTAAACTAATTATATATATACTAACTAACTAGATTTATTAAATTGTTTTTAAAACCTCAATTTTGTTGCATATTTTAAAAGTCAACAGTTTCATATTATTTAAAGCACACGTTATAGTTTTAAAGATGATAAAAACTGTTTTGTTTTTTTTTTGTTTTTTTTTTTTAAATTATTGTTTATCTTTTACCCTAACAGTTTAAGTGAAAGGGTATTAAATAAAGGGAAAATTAGTAAAGTAGTAAAAATTTCTAACACAATTAGCTAAAACATCTACATTATGAAATAATTATTAAAAATTTCATTATGTCATTATTTTGACAAATATAATGTATCATAAGATAATGGGAAAATGCACAAGTACCCCCTAACCTATGCCCAAAATCTCAGAGACACATTTATACTATAATAAGATCCTATTACCCCCTCAACTTATTTTATAAGTAATTTTCTACCCTTTTTCGACCTACGTGGCACTAACTTTAAAAAAAAGTCAACCAGCGTTGGGCCGATAAGATAGTGCCACGTAGACCAAAAAGGGGTAGAAAATTATTAATTAAATAAGTTCAGGAGGGTAATATGACCTTAATATAGTATAAGTGTGTCTCTGAGATTTCGAACATAGATTGAGGGGGTACTTGTGCATTATCCCTAAGATAATTGATTAACTATCTTTTTTTTTCTAAAATCAGTTACCTAGTTTGACTCTACTATCAATTAAAAGTTAAAAAAAAAGACCTACATTTCTAATATTTTCTCTAGTTATTTATCCCAAATCTCTCCACCATCTCTACAATTTCCACGATTGTTATCTCCTTAATATTTGATTGCTCTCTCTTACGTTTGATGAGGAGTCATACAACAAATCCCATGCCAACATAAGGCCACGTTAGATTTTTTTCTTTGCCTTTTAAGATATTGCGTATAAAGAGAAAGATAGCCAGTCCTCTTGTGCGGCCGAGACCTGCTCCACAACGAGCACAACTTCTCTACTTATTAGGTTCGAGTGATTTCCTTTTCGGGTTCTAGATCTCCATCGCCGCTCTATGGATGGTTTCGAAAAGACTCTTCTTGAATCCATGAGACTTGATGAATCAATTGTTGAATAAAAGTTCCTAATTTTCTATCATTCTCAATTCTAAAGAATCAAAATATGTATTCATTATTTAGGTATTCATCCTAATTGCATTTGTAAAACAAATTTTTTAATTTATTTTGCTTATTTGGTATTTACTATACAACTTTGTATACCAAATAGCTTATATTTAGATTTGATCGTATTCGTCATAATTGTATACAATCAAGTTTTGTATTTATATTTTATTTTGTATTCATTCTCAATTCTAAATAACTAGATACAATTTATTTATGTTATATATGTATTCCGCCTGATTGCATCACTAAATAAAATTTTGTATTTTACTTTGTTCATTTTGTATTTCCGAAATCACTTTGAATACTAGATATTTTATATTTAGATTTGATGTTTTATTCATTTTCAGTTCTGAATAATCAAAATACAGTTTATTTATGTATTCATTATATAACTAATCATACTAATTGCTCAGTACAATAGATTTTGTATTTTGTTTGACTCATTTTGTATTTTCACTATCACTTTGTATATCAACTAGTTTGTATTTATATTAGAATTCGTATTTATCCTAATGGTATACAATCAGGTTTTGAATTGTATGGTCGAACTTTTCAATTGAATAGAATATTTATCGTGCTCATTTTGTAAAAAAAAGATCATCCAAGATTTTGAATACACAAAATCATATCTAATGAAGTTCATCCGAATACACAAAATCATATCTAATGAAGTTCATCCGAATACATTTAAATAAAATTATATTTAAAAAAGTTCAAATAAGTAAGGATAAAAAACTAAGGGATATACCGTTTTTAAAATATTTTCTCCCATTTTTTCTCCATAAGGTTATTAAAAGTTTGTTTTATTTTAAATTAAATAAATACAATCAATGTTATAACAAACTAAAATATTGACATTTTAGGTAAATATTGAAAGTGTTGACAAGGGGCCCTATTAAATGCTAAAGTATTGTTGTTTTGAAAATTTTTCCTTAAATAAATTATGGATTTGATCCACTAAAAATGACCTAGAGGGTCGTTACATCACCTTCAACTTAAAAAAGCGTTCGTCCTTGAATGGAAAAAGAAAAGAGCTGTCCTGAACGCTCAAAAAGCTAAGGATAGGTATTCCTTATGTCTAACTCGGTCTCCCATGTAGCCTCCTCCACTGACGATACTTCCATTGAACCTTCACTGAAGCAATACCTTTCTACCTCACCATTCGAATTTGCCTATCCAAAATGAGTACCAGCTCCTCATCAAAAGTCAAATTATGATCAAGTAGGGAATCCTATTGAATCTCATGAGCACCACCTTGATTATACTTTTTCAACACTGAAATATGAAATAAGGGATGGACACCAGAAAACCGAGGTCGCAAAGCCAACTGATATGACACCTCACCAATACACTCCTCAATCTCGAAACGAACAATATACCTTGGGCTCAAATTTCCTTTCTTTCCAAATCTCATCACACCCTTTATGGAAGAAACCTTCAATAGAACCCTCTCTTCAACCATAAACTCCAAATCACAAACCTTCCAATTTGCATAAATCTTTGGCCTACTCTCAGCCATGAGAAATCTATCTTGTATCAATTTAACCTTGTCCAAGGACTCCCTCAACAAATTTTTACCCCACGGTCTAACCTCCCATCAAACCAACCAATTGGAGATCGACATCTCCTACCATACAAAGCCTCAAATGGTATCATCTCAATGCTCGAATGGTAACTATTATTGTAAATAAACTCTTGTAACGACAAAATCTGATCCCAATGACTCCTAAAGTTAATCACACACGCTCACAACATGTCCTCAAGAACCTGAATAGTCTATTCTGACTTAACGCCAGTATGAGGGTGAAAGTTTGTACTATGATCCACCCAAGTGCCTAACTCCTTATGCATAGACCACCAAAAATGATATGTAAATTCTATGCCACGATCTGAAATAATAGAAATAGGAACCCCATGCAAATGAACAATTTCTCGAATATAGATATTTGCTAACTACTCTAAATTATAGGTAGTCTAAATTGGTTAGAAATGTGTAGACTTAGTCAGTCCATCCACGATGATCCATATAGCATCAAACTTACCCAAAGTACGTGGAAACCCTACCACAAAGTCCATAGCAAGGCGCTCCCACTTCCACTATGGTATAGGCATCCTCTGAGTCACACCTGTAGGCTTTTAATGTTCATACTTCACTTGCTGACAATTCAAACACCAAGATACAAACTCTACTATGTCCCCCTTCATACGACACCACCAATAATGTTGTTTCAAGTCACGATACATCTTAGTAGCCCCTTGAATGAATAGAGTACCTTGAACTATGTGCCTCCTCAATGATTAGTCTAGTCAATTCATAGTTTGAGGAACATAAATGGAACCATTTAACCTCATAATTACCACACTATCAAGAATTGCATCCTTGACTTCTCCTTTTAACACATTGTCTCTTAATCTTCCATAAATCAACATCATCAATCTGTTAAGACCGAATCTGCTCCAACAAGGATGACCTATCCTCCATATAAGCCAACACCTTACCAGTTTATGAAATATCAAGCCTCACAAAGCTATTAGCCAAGGATTGAACATCCTTAGCTAAAGAACGCTCGTCAGCCTGCAACAAGGCTAGACTACCCATACTTACCACATTTTGACTCAAGGAATTTGCTACCATATTTTACTTACCCGGATGATAAACAGTAGTCATTTCATGATCTTTGAGCAACTCCAACCATCTTTGCTTGCGTTACCCCAGAAATTTTTCGAACTAGGATTCGAACCGTTATTGTAGTGAGTGAGATTTCACCAAGGAATTAAAAATTTCTTAATTATTATAGCCATTTCACAAGATTTAGAACCTTGTTTTCCAAAAAGAATTAAATTGGGAATAACAAAAATCTGAATTTTTGAGAGTTTAGCTAAGTATGAGTTTTGGGTCAATTTCAAACGACTATAACTCCGAGAACAGGATGTGTTAGGTGTGCTACAAGATACCACATGAAAGATATTTGAATTATCTTTCCAAATATTCTATGTTTGATAAATTTTGAGTTCGGACGAGTGAGATATGACCTTTTGAAGTTAGGTTGTCCTATTTAGGAAAGTTAGTCAAAAAAAGTGAGAGGTATTTTGGTCCTTTCCTTACCCAATAAAATCTAATTCAGTTTTAGTACTATTTTAAGGGTATAATAATTTTATGTTCAGTTTTAGAATACTAATAAACACCTAGGCTTTTGTTTGAGAGTTTAAGAAGAGGCAAGAAAAGAAAAAAAGAGAAAAGAGGAGAAAAGAGGCAAACATGAAGACGTTCGTCGACGTTCTTGAGTCTAGTTGCGGATTTCACCATGGGTATAATCCCTAAGATCTATGCAAGCTTCCATAGTTTTAGTTAGTTCACCCACACACCAATCATGTATTTTTTTAGCGAAATTTCATGCTTAAAGCTTAAAGATTTTAGAGTTCTTAATGAGTTCTTAAAAGGTGTTCTTGAAGTTCATTCTAAAACATGTTGTGTTGGAGTGTTGATGATTTATTGAGATTATTTTTTACACTATATTAGATTGTAATTAAGTTAAATAATTGAATCCAAGTGATTGGGTAAGAAACCGTTCGAATTTAGGCGATTTAGGGTGAGAAAACGAGCAAAAGTGCTTGACAGAATTTTCTGGGCTGGGGCCTGGCGCGGTGTGCCTTCAAGAGATCTCCAAACCCATCTATGACCGTTAGGAGTTGTCCCCCACGCCACCCATAGCCGTAGGGTCGTCTGCCCAATCCAATTTGCCTTTGGTAGCTCTATTTGAGTTCGTTTAAAGTGCACCTTCACTCTTTTTCGATTCTAACTAATCTAAGCTACTTCTAAACACCTTAAATAGGTACTAACATGATCATAAACTTGAATTCATAATTCAAATTCAATTTATAATGGAGAGTTAAGTTTTGAGAACTCTTTCAAAACGTTCTAAGAAAGTATTTTTGAGGAGTCTTCCACAACTTCTAGTAACTTGTTTCAAGACTCAAGTAAGTGAGTATGAGAGTGAGGAGAAAGTATTCATGAGTCTAAAATATCACCTAGATCCTCCATATCATGAACCATAACTCTTGAATTCATAATTCATATTAAAGAGAGAGTTAAGAGTAGAATTGAAAAAAGCCTTTAAGTTCAATTGTGAATTCTTTGAGCTCCATAATTGATTTGAACTATGTTTTTGAAGAAGTAAGTAATATAATGAGAAGATTCATATACATGAGTTCTATCAAGTTACTTAGACCTTCGAGCCGAGTCGAGTTGTTCATGCCCATAATTCCATATGAACCCTATAAGTCGAATAGTCTTGAGTTGAGAAGTATCATTGAGTTCTCGAGTTGAGTAGTTCATGCTCATGATTCCGCATGAACCCTCCAAATTGAAAATCATGAAATCATGAACCTTGAATCCATATTTCAATTCAAGGAAGTTAAAAGTCAAGTCTAGATGTTAAGAACAAGTGAAAGAACGTTTCACTTTGTTTTAAAGACTTAACGTTCAAGTCAAGAAAGAGTAAAAAGTTGAGTAAAATTATAAAAATCTATAAGGAAATTAAGTATTCCCTAAGAGTTAAGTTTCAAGTTAAGCAAAGAGTAAAAGTTGAGTCTATTATCAAAGCTATAAGGGAATCGAGTATTCCCTAAAGGTTTTAAGTGTTTTCACATTTAAGTTAAGAGGAAACTAAGAGTTCAAAAAGAGTTTTGAACAAAAAGAGGAACATTTATTTCCAAAAAGAAGCTTTTTAAAGCTAAGGGTTCAACAAATTATACTAACCCATAGGAAGGAAGTTTAATTAAAAGTATGAGCTAAAGTATGTTTTGCGAGTAGTATTAAGCACCGATGTGGGGATGAGAGATCTCCATTTAAACCATGAAGCCATCATTGGAATTGACTGATCATACATTTTAGATGATCACATAAGTTTATCTAGTGGATCCACTAAGCTAAGTAAGGTCCGATACGATGGCAAGGTATAGGATGGTCCTTGGGAAATGTGAGGTAAAACGTTGTGTCATCACTTAGGCTCAAATTGATGGTTTTCAGTTAGAGAAACTCCCACAATATTTATTACATGGTTCCTCAAGGTGTTCTACTTAGTATGAATGGGGGTGTGAGACTTCATTCATGCATTGCACAAGTAGACCTTGAGAGCAAGACATGTTTTTATGATATTATTATCTTTAGTAACATCATGTTTTCAAACAACTTTTCTTTATGTTGCAATTGTTCTAAACTGCTTTATATCTTCAGTTAAGTATCCTAAGTTAAGTATATTGAGTTGAGCATACATAGTCGAGTATCTAATCTTGGAGTTGAATATGTATTCTTTGAGTTGAGTATCTTATTCTTGATTTCAGTTGCGTTGAAAAGAGGTAAGTATGTTTCCTTTTTATCAAGATTCAAGACTATGTTTTATGCTTTAGATTTCCCCTTACATGCTTGTATATTCCACGCACTGAGCCAATTGGCTTGTATCTTTTTGAAGATGCAGACACAGGTATACAGGATTATCAACGGGAGTTTCGTTGATGCAGCTGATAGTTCTAGTTAGCTATGGTGAGACTCCTTGCTTCCATAGGATTTTATTTACTTTTCAGTTTAGTAAGGAGGTCGTGGGTATTGCCCCGACTTCCATCTTTATCAGTTAGAGGCTTCATAGGTAGTTAGTTTAGTTAAGGCGTCTGTATTTTGCATTTATTTTATTAAATGTTTTAAATAATAAAGTTTCCTATTTGGCTAGTTGAATATATTATTTTATTCAAAGTTGTTCATTTTAGTTTTAAGCTTTTGTATGTTTAAGTTAGTCTTCTATTTGTAGTCAACTATGATAAGGGTTCACTTGGGGACCAGTAATGGTTCTTGAGTGTCGGCCACGTCCAGAGTGTAGACTTGGTCGTGATACCCCTGCCTAAAAATGAGATCCCTCCAACTGCATATATACTGGAGACTATGATGATATATGAACACCTCACAATGCATACCATAAATATAATGCTTCCGAATTTTCTGTGAAAACACGACAATTGCCAACTTTAAGTCATGAATAGGATAGTTGTTCTCATGAACTTTCAACTGCCTCGAAGCATAAACTATCACCTTTATCTTCTACATCAATACAAAACTAAGACCAATCCGAGAAGCATCACAATATAAAAGAAAACCTCTCCCTCCACAGGTAGGGTTAAAATTGGAGTATTAGTCAATAAAGTCTAGAGACTTTGGAAACTAACCTCATACTCGTTAGATCATTGGAAAGTCACCTCCTTCTTGTTCAATCTAGTTAATGGGGATCCAATGGAAGAGAATCCCTTTACAAATCGGTGATAATAACCTGCAAGACCTAAGAAACTCTGAATCTCATTAACAGAAGCAAGTCTGACCCAATCTCTAACTGCCTCAATCTTCTTATGATCCATCATAATACTTTCCTTGGACACTACAGTCCCAAAAATGCTATCGAACTTAGCCAAAACTCACACTTTGAAAATTTTAGATAGAGCTTCTTCTCATTCAGAATCCCAAGAACAATTCTCAACTAAGCTCGTGTTGCTCCTTACTACTAGAGTATATCAATATATCATTGATGAAGACAATAACAAAGGAATCTAGATAAGTCTAAACACACCGTTCATCAAGCCCATAAAAGTTGTTGGGGCATTAGTTAATCATAAAGACATCATCAAAAACTCGTAATGTCCATGACATGTTCGAATATATGTCTTAGGGATATCCTCCATCCAACCTTAAGATGATGATAGCTAGATCTCAAGTCAGTCTTTGAGAAAATAGAAGCACCCTGAAGAGCAAATAAATCATCAATACGAGGTATCGGGTACTTATTTCTAATTGTTACCTTTTTCAAATGTCAATAGTCAATACACATACGTATAGACACATCCTTTTTCTTCATAAATAGGACTGGAGTACCCCAAGGAGATACACTCGGTCTTATGTAACCCTTCATCAACAAATACTGCAACTACTATTTCTACTATTTCAATTTTAGCTTGTAACATATGATAAGGAGGAACGGAAATAGGTTGAGTGACCCTTCCAAGTCAATACAGAAATCGATATCACAATCATCTAGAAGATCTGGTAAATCTGTCAGAAGTACCTCTAAAAACTCACTCATCACTGAAATGGACTCTAACATAGGAATCTCAACATTAGTATCTCAAATTTGTGCCAAGTAAACCAAACATCATCTTTCTGCATACTGACGAGTCTTAAGAAATGATATCACACACTTATGAGGCTGACTAATAGAACCTCTCAATTCTACTATAGGACATCGAAGCGTAGCTAAATTAATTATCTTGGCATGGCAATTTACAATTTCGTGATGAAAAGATAATCTATCCATACCAAGAATCACATCAAAATCTACCATATCTAAGACCTTTAAACTGCATGAGTGTCACATCTCATCAAGGTAACAATACATAATCGTTACACCTGGTCTACCACTATAGAATCCCCGATAAGATAGAAACATGTACTGACAAATCAAGAGACTCACATAATATATCTACACTAGGAGCAAAATATGTGGAAACAAAAGAATAAGTAGATACTGGTTCAAATAATACTGTAGTTGTTTGATTACAAACCAAAATAATACCCGTGATAATAGTATTTGAAGCCTCAACCTCTGGCCTACCCAAAAAAGCATAACAGTGAGAACAAACGCCCTTAGATTGTGAACCTCCACAACTACCACCTTGAACAGAAGAAGAACCATCTTTAGCTGAATGAGAACCACTTATGCCACTCTACACCTCCCCTAGCTGGAGGTTGTGTAGCCTAAAAATTGAAGCCTAAAAACCTTGATGAAGCCCCCACGTCTGTTCCTAGATCAATATCTCACAAAGTGACCCATATCACCACACTTAAAACAATCCCTACAAGATAGAGGCCGATGAAAAAAACTTGAATGACCAGAATGTCCTCCATGACCTACAGGTCTAGAAGATGAACCCTGTGAAGTATGAATTAAGCTCGAATACCTATGCCTATATTAACAAACCTTAGACGCTGGTATTGCTGCATGAATGGGTCTGCTAGACTGAGAGTGATAATCTCTTCCCAAGTAACCTCGACTCCTAGGCAAAACATCACCATAATGCTTAAATCCCTCACGTCGAATCATGTCCAACTCTTTATTAGCATGTACCACCTTTTGGAATGGAACACAAGAAGTAGAAAACTGAAAAACTCGCAGACGAATCAGAATAATCAGCCCCTTAACAAACCTTATCACTCTCTCAGCCTCTGTGGGAAGTATCATCAAAGAATACCATCTTGTTGTAAACCCTCGAACTTGGCCCTCTTATGCTCCCTCTCACTGTGTGGAATAAATTTGGCTAGAAATACCTAAGTAAACTAAGTCCAGGATAATAGAGGGGATCCAGCTAGCCTACTACTAATATAATCCCTCCACCATTTCTTGGCAGAGCCAGTCATCTGAAATGCTGTGTAGTCAACTCTATGAGACTCCACTAATACATGATTTATGCAACTTCTCATGACAACTAACTATAAATTCATATGCATCCTCAATTAGGTCACCAATATAACTCGGAGGATTTATTAGTCTGAACCTCCCAAATATCTTTTGTTCATCGAGGCTTATAAAAGGCCTATTTGCACAGTGTGATGCAATACATTACAATTTCATACTATCTAAATGGGGAGCTACAGAAGCAGCTGGTTGAGTCTTGGGAGTCTAAGAATTTGGAGCCACTATCAGATTTGGAGTCTAACCTCCAACATGGGTCTGTGAGACATCAAAAATGGCAAGCAAAGTTCCTGCCTGAGCTATCCCCTCTAGGAGTCCTAACATATAAGCTAAGGTATCTCGAAGCACTAGGGTGACAATAATATTGGGTGAAGCCTGAAATGGTCCATCCCCCTCGATACGATCCTGCACATCCCCATTAATGTAACGATCCAAAAATAGATATGATGGTACTCATTTTATTCTACCAAGATAAGTCAGCCTAAAACTCAACTATTACTATAAAATGTGGAAATTCCATAATAAACTCAAAATACCCCAAAAATCTTATTGACACGTGTAAAAGTCTCTAAAGTATTACAATTGATTCAAAAGAAAACACAAGTCTCAAATGATCTTGTTTCTAGAATAGGACAAGATCATAATTAAGGAGAAAGAAAGTATGATGAGACGAGAAATAACTACCTCACGAATCTCTAAGAAGCCTAAAAAAAGAAGAGAATGATAAGTACCATAAAAATCCATGCTAATAACCTACGAATATTTGTGGAAGCAAGGAGTGAGTACCAAACCAAATGGTACTCAGCATGTAAGCCTCTAAACACAAGCTAAGGGGATGAAATATGGGTACTCCTACTCCACAACTACAACATGCATAACAATCATCCCAACCTAACAACTCACAATTCACATAACACATAGCTCAACAACAACACTTTGACGAATTACATATCCTCTACAACAACATTTAGAAAAATTACATATCCTCCACAACAACACTTTGACAAATTATATATCTTCAACAACAAAACATCAAGAAATTACATATCCTCAACAACAAGCTCAGTATTCATCAATCACAAGTTTCGCAGAAGGCATTAACAAGATCAACAAAACATAATATCAAGTTTACTAATGAGAAGTATGTGCAATGCAATGAAATTCAATGTCAAGTATAATGATGCGTGTCTGACCTAGTGATACACACCCGCTTTCTATCAGTTTGGCACACATGGGGGGCATATCTGTCCATGCATCCACCGTGGCGTGCGATACGACCCTCGATAATATTAACCATCACGGCGCGCAATACATCCTCGTAATATAGTATCTATCGCGGTGTTCGATACGTCCCTCAAAATATAGTATTTATCGCAGCGTTCGATACGTCCCTCGAAATGGTACATCCTCTTTAAGTTCTTATTCTTTCTCAATGAACATAACACTTGTCATAATCATGTCTCCGAACAATCCAAATGACACGTTCACAGAAATAACGAGGAGATGACCATTTTCATAATCTTGCACAATTCGCAACAACATCAACAATATTTCAACAAGACTTTCAAACCATTTTCCATTATCAACACAACATACACAAGCAATTAATCACATTGTCTTTTATTACCCTTTTTTTAAATCATTAGAATTAATTAATGTGGACAAGTCAACCCATTATAAAATCTCATTACTCCTAATAATATAACGCAAGCAAATACACACATTCTATATACTTAACAAGGGTTTAGAAATCTACTTGCCTCAAATAGTCGAACAATCACTCTGAGACTTGAGCCTTCCCTTTACGTTGAACTTCCAACTCAAAACAATCTATTCAAATAAATGATCATAATAACATTCCAAAACTAAAAACATTCATATTACTATATGTTTAGCTTTGACCCAAAAATTCACCAAAGTTTATAATCACGTTCTTAAGTTTGATGTTAATTAACATGTCAACTCTCATATTTTTCAAGTTTCAACTCTAGGGTTAAGTCATAATTTTCCCAAACAACTACAACTCTAATAGCTTTTATATAATATAATACACCTAATAATTTATTATATATACTAACATATCAAAGTCAAGCTAAGAATACGCAAATCAGTTCACCGAAAACCGTATTATAGAACCTCTGCACCCTATACTTTTCAATATCATAGTGACACCGTTACTACTAAATAAATTCCTCAATATTACTCATTATTAGACAATCATGAGACCAAATGATTTCCACCCCAAAATATCAAAAGAACGACCCAGCAACATTAGTTGCACCTCACTTTGCAATATTAAATTCAACAAAAATTCTATTACTGTAAATTCTATATTTATTAATGCTCAATATTAATATGAAATGGGAGACCTTACCTGCAGCCAACCGTGAGACTTTAAGTTTTGATGTTATCGCCACTTTCTCCCTTTCTTTTCTTTTTTTCTCGTCTGTAATTTTGATACTATTCATTTTTTGTACTTTTTTTCCCCTTTTTGTTGACTTAAAAAGTTTAGGGCTTTTGCCCTTTAACTCTTTATTTGTTTATTTATTTTTTATTATTATCAACAAATAACCCTTATAAGTTATTAATTATTTATAAAGTTTAGTAAAAGGGTTTATATAAATATAATGGTTAAAATTCATTAAATGAATAAGAGGATCATTACATTATCCACCACTAAAATTCATGTTCGTCCTCGGACGTTAGGAAGAAGAAGGAAGAATGGCCAGGTTACCAAAAACTTGAGTTATAACCTACGAGTCGGTGTTCATCTCTCTAAGTAATCTCCTCCTTAAAATCTTTCTATTAAGATCAACTACTAGGAACTTAACTTTCATATCAAACTATGGGAAGATGTACAAATCACGAGTGGTTGCATGTCCGAAACTAACTCATGAATCCAATTTAAATAGAAACTCATTGGACTATGACACAACCATCATGACAAGTTTTTTATCCCATAACCAAGATAAAATTTTAAATTGATGCTGGATATAACCAGAATTAACTACCAACCACCATACATTCATAATGCAGAAACCATAAAAAATTTATCAAGATTTTTAATCGCAACACAATCTTTTCAGGAACTTAAGTTATAAAAATACTATCTTTAGACATCGATTACTCATAAAGGGAGGATTAACTTATCTAACCCAAAGAAGAAGAATATCAAGTAAACACCAACAAGGGATACAATTCAAAATGCAGAACCTCTAACAATACTCTTAGACAATTGTAACTCTTCATAGTAGCTCTTATATAAGTTCTCATAACCAAAGATAAGCATGTAGAACTACTAGTATACTATTCCATATTGCTGTAATGATATTCATCCTTCAACAATAATTTGGATACAAATTGATAATGTAGACAAAATTATACCTGGGGTTTTCACTTTGTCTGGCGGCGTTGCCCTTCCCCTTCTCTCTGTTCTCTATCAGAAGGTATTAGATTCACTAACTTATTTCAATACATGGGTCAAATGTAAAAGGGTATGAAATGACTTATGGGTTTTCCCCACTAACTATTAAATATATTAATTATGTAATAAAATTTTCTTCAACTACATACTCGTACTTACCAAATACTTTAAAATACCCCTTATGTTTTTCGGGAAGAGTCTAAATAGTCCTAGTTCTCAAAATGACTTAGCGGCTCATTACAGTTGCAATTGGTCCCATGGATATGTCGAAAGGTGGAAACTGATCTAAGTTAGTTATGCCAAGACATGGAAACCAATCCAAATTTGTTATGCCAAAATGTGGTAACCGATCCATTCAACAATCCACAATTACAATCGCTAGTACATTCTTATAATCATATAAACAATCCAAGATTCATAGCGTTCATCATTTATCGATCCATGTTTACAAAAAATGTGATCAACAATGTAACATTGTCACACATACAAGTATCATAATGAAGAATTAACTACCATACATAGTACAATGATAGAATCCCAACCATTCTAACGAACTAATCATCAACACATATTATGTAACCATTAATTTTACCATACTTAGACCTATTTCATCATCTAAGGCTTCTTTCTAAGGTTTAATCATTATTCATTCAGTGCATAAAGGCTTACACGTTATTATTTACATACATTACATACTGAACTATATTTATAACTACTCAATCCATAAAACCTAGATTACCTGGCTGCCAAGAAGTTGCACGATGTTTTTTCTTTGATTTCTGTTTTCATAATTTGTGACAGTGATCTTGACCGAAAATTCCAAATCCATCGACATCTTCACACTAGCAATATTTATCTCCATTCTTCCCAAGCTTGCAACAACTTTTTTAAGGTGGTAATGGTGGTGGTGGTGGGTTTTCTAAGGTGTTTTACAACTTATTTAGGTATTTTATGAAGATGGAGAAAATAGAATTTCTCGTAATTTACATTATGCCTCGCCTATCCTACCCTAGCGCCAATTTACCCCGATGTGGCGCTGCCTCCCTAGCGATAACTACCCCGCTCTAGAAGGAAAATGACCCAAAATTTACCTGGATTTTTGTTTCTCCTAAATAACAATAATTTAGGTCATTACAATAGATATCAGTTTAACCCTCCTTTGTCCATGACTGACTAATATCCATAAAATTACACATCCTCATTTTGGAGGTCTCCCAAACTGATAAATAGGGCTATTGCGTAACCACGAGAAAAAATGTCTTTTTACCTAGTCAATACAAGAAGGTATTATACTAAATGTCTAGGAGAAATTGAGGCAACTATTCACATCTTGATCCCTCAGAGCGACATGCCTTCCTCTATGGCAAAGTCGCTGTGACGGGGCATCTCCCATTGTAGCAGGGAATAGCAAACATTAAAAGGGGAGAATGGGAATGTTTTCCTCATTTACTCTTTTTCCAACTCAAAAATCCCAAAACTCTCTCAACCAATTCGATGTGATCATCCAAATTAAGGTAAACTTTTCATCTCTTACACTCGTTTCTTTCGTATTTGATTAAATAACAATTGTATGCTACTATTTTATTGTTTAGAAACAATTTTGGGGCACTTATATTGAATTTGAACTAGGTTTCTAGATTGATATAATAATGTAGCATGGGTACTTCCATTATGTCCTCAACGTTACCACAACGTTTGGGCATAAGAATTTTGTAAAAAAATTTACAAAAATGATATCGAAACGGGTGGGGTGGGGTGGGGGAACTTGAAGGGTCTCTTGCTGTAATAAGAGTTATTTTGCCAAAATAATTGCATAGTTAGATTCTAGCTTAGTGTACATACACTAATCTGCTGAAATTCTGTTGAAAAAGACGGTTCAGGGATGAAGAGGTGCCATGGTTGCACTTGGTGTTCATTCCAGATGAAGGCTGCTCTGGTTGTGTGCATCCGCTAAGGTAGCCTTTGTTGTCCCGCCAAGGCGGTATTGTGGCCGTTGTGGCGGATACACCAGGCAATGGCCTTACCCTTAACACCAAAATTCCTCTTTTCCTATTTTAGACTCTTCAGAATACCCTATTGTAATCTAGCGTATATTCAATTTTATTATAAGCTTCTAAATGACAGATCAAAATGAAGTAAAGTTACCCTTCATCTGATTCCCTAATGTCGCTATTCGGGAAACACATCATGACTAACGTAACACAGGGTTTTATTGTGAGAGAGGGTTTTTGTTGCACAAGTTAGAAGAGAAGGAACCTGCCTTCTATGCTCTTCTAGTCGAGATAGGGTGTGTTTCACTGACTGAGGTTCCCGGTTGGGTGAGGGAATTCTATGTTGTCACAGCCTAACCCACCGGCCGTGCGGGCACCCTTTCTGACCCCTAAGTAGGAGAACCTCATATCCTAAAGCTTAAACATGCAAAACATTAATGAAAATACACATATAATAGAGACAAAATTCTATATACATAGACTCTTTTTCAACAAACTATATAAGAATTGTAAAGAAATTAACAACCGCAAGGATATAGACTAATAGGTACAAGAGATACTAAGAGTAAAATATAGAAAATTAACAAGAGACACAACTCCCATCATGCAGAAGGAAAGATAAGAGCTGTTGGAGAATTTCTTCGTCTTCACCTAATCAAACATCACCGATCCTGCATTTAGAGTATGTCAAAAGACATAGCAAGAGTAGTATCAGTACAACCACACATACTAGTAGAACTCATTGGTAAATCTGACGCCTACCTCATAACATAAGAAATAAATAATAAGAACATGGATTAAACCACTCGTTTCTCCACCCTTGCCCTCTCTTAGAACAACTTGTATTTACACCAATGCTTTGAATACTAACCACTTTACCAACAACTAGTAAATTCTGATTTTATCAGGTCATAGCCTAACATGCTAACCCCATAAAGTAATTTCGATTACTACCACCTTCTTTTCCTACTAGTCGATCATGTAATACCCTTAATTCTTATCAGCTTACCTAACCAAGACCACATAATCTCGTTACCTCAACTCTAAGCTTAGCCATTCTCTTTTGGTACTTGTCCCAACAAACACCTCTCGCTACCACCACTCACCCCTAGAACAGCTTGACCTTTTCCTATTATCCAACAAGTATACATTATAGAACATATCCACGTCATTATATATTTGCAAGCATACACATAAATCCACCTACACCCGACCATCAAAAAATAGTTAGCTTGTAAAAACGTGGCAATCCGATCCCATAGTTCTATCAAAGTATGGCTACTTGATAAATAGTTATGTCGGAACATGTCAACCGGATCCTGTATATGTGCCAAGACGTGCCTTCCCGATCCAAGTTAGCTTGATGGAACGTAACAATCTAATACCCAATAACATTCCACAATCACAACTACATCATTAAGATCGTGTATTTAAGTCAAGATATCAAGGTATTGATAATTCATATATCTTATTTTCAACAAGTGTGATCAACAGTCCGACAGGTATACACATACACGTATCATAATGAAGCACGAAAGAGCATATATCACACAATCATAGAATCACAACCATCACCTACGAGTTACTCCTCAATTCCTAACATGTAATGGACCAAGTTCATCCCTAGCTCTTCATTAGGGTTCGTTATTATAGTTTATTCCTAATTCACCAAATTCATTAATTTCACAATTTCACTAGATCAAACAAAGCTTACACTTATAATATTGTTCGACCTTATCGGATACCTTAATTTTTGAAGAAATTTTATTTAAGAACCAACTCTAGAAACTTCAACATGTCACCAAAGTCTCTACTTAAGTACTAACCCAATTAGGTTGAGCTATAATAATTTTCCATGGAATTAACTTGGTGCACAAAGGTCTACACATAATCCATATTATTGATTTCATACTTTACATGTTAAACACGATTTACAACTACTCAATGCATAAAACCTAACCTACTTGGGCGCCAAGCAGTTGCACATGGTTTTTGATTTTGTTCCTAGATTTTCCAGACTCGCTACATTGAATTTGGCCAAGATTTCAAAAAGTTTTGCCATCCCCATGCTAGAAAGCTTATTCTCCTTCTTTTCCTAGCTTAGAACAGGTTTTTTGAGGTTCTTAAGGTAATTTACGACTTCTCTAGGTATTTTAGGAAGATGGAGGAAATAATATTTGTCGTAATTATGTTATGTGCTGCCTATCCCGCTGTAACGAAAACTTGTCGCGCTGTAGCGCAGCCGCACCAACGACATCTAGCCCATTGTAGTGGGACAGGGTCCAAATATTTTTGCTGATTTTTTCCTTCCTAAATAACGATGGTTTAGGTCGTTACAATAGCTATAAATTAACTCTCATTCATCCCCGAACGACAAGTGCTAGGTCATCACACGTTCTAGTTTTGGAAAACTCTCGACTACTAAATTGGCCTAACTCAGAATTTACGAAGAATCGTAACCTCTTAATAAATTCAAATCCACGGGAAGGTAAAGTATCCAGGTTAGGAAAGGTTAACATGCAAACCATGAAATAGGTCCTATGCTCCAAGTCTAGGAGGGGTAATTAACGAGCAGCACATAAAGATCAAATCAAGCCTCTAAAATTTCAAGGAACTGCACGCTAGAACGGCAAACCTCCAAATGTAGTGAGGCTACAATAGCCGGATAATCTCCCGTTGTAGCGGGAGATCGGGGACAGCAAAGCAGAAGTGGCGAATAATTTTTCTCATTTCCTTCTTTCTTGCTTACTCAAACCGTCTCCAAACTCTCTCAATCACTCTTCTCTAAATCAACAATTTCCAGATAATTCCTCATTCTCTTCACTCCTTACTTTGTTGTTTGATTTTTATGAATGCATGTGAACTAACTGATTGAAATTGAAATGGTTTTTGGTAGTTATTTATTTTCGAATTAGGTTGCTAATGTGTTTAGAAAATTTAGCATGGTGACTTCCCTTACGTCCCCAACATTTACAAAACATCTTGGGCGTAAGATTCTGTAAAAATATGGGCAAATCAGGACAAAAATTGGTGGGGGAGATGAAGAGTAGCTTTTACAAAACTCAAAATTGAACACTTTTTAGGGGTTATTTGTTGAATTTACTTATGTTCTAAGATATTTAATATACTTCAATCAGCTGAATATTGGATAAAATGGATTTTGGGAAGTGATGCCATTTTTGCGTCTGGTGTTCCTCCCAGATAAAGGCTGTTGTAGAGGCCTGCATCATCCCACTGTAGCGAGATTTTGGCCAGTGTAGCGGGATGTCCTAGACCAGTAGCTCCACTTTTTAATACCAAAACTTATATCTTCTTGTCTAGTTTTCCCTAACTAGTCTATTTAGTCCTAACTTATCTTAACTCATTACAGGATTATAAATGGATGGAACAACCACGAGAACTTACCCTTTGCTTGATTTCCTTATGCCACTAGTCGGGAGAGACACCATGATTACTCCACCACATGGTTTTGATGCGAGAGGGTGTTCGTATGACATAAGGTGGAGGAGAAAGCTACTGCATTTTACGCTCGTCTGAATGAGTTTGGATGGCTTTCATTGATTAAGACTTCCTCGAGTACAGACTCTGCATAGGTGAGGGAGTTTTATGTCGTGCTTAATACTGTCTGCTGGGAGGATCTTCATTCTATCATACCCGTCCAGGGAGTCGATATTCTCTTGAACGCCATTGCTATCAACAAGGAACTAGAGGTTTCAAAGGTCCCAAACCATGTGTTCGAGGATCGACTAAGGGAGATGGATCTAGGGTGGCTAAGGGACACCCTTATGGATCTTACGGAGCGGAAGCAGGTATATTAGCCACTGCCGAGGGCATTAATACTACAAGCTGGTTACCAGATTCTAAATGGTGGCTAAACTTAGTTCAAGGATGATCCGCCCATTAGGAAAGCGCACGAAATTTACATTTCCCCAAGCTTTGGTGTTAGCGTGTGCTATACAGGGAATACAACTAAATGTGGGAGCACAAATTATTTTAGAGTGAAAGATGTTCTACTGGATCAAAAAGAAGACGTTATTCCTTCCAGGACTCATCACTACTCTGTGTAATCGGACGAGAGTATCATTATTGGAGTTGATGAGGTACTTCTTATGGATCACCCCCTTCAGTTATTTTGGTTTTGACATGTTCTACTTCTAAGGGATAGAGTAGAAGAACAAGAAAAGCTAGCAGCAGTAGGGCCGCCGCAGGTTGTGATGACGAGGACCTCCTCTCAGAGGCACGGCTCGAGATATACCTAGAGATGGTACAGAAGAAGATGGGGAGTTCCTATGCTGACTTCACTCCGATTCCCTCCAGCACTGCCTTAGAGGTAAATATGCTACGGTGCCAACTGTGCTAGGAGAGAAGTAAGGGCATGGATAGGGATCGCTTTATGACGTATATGTGGAAGAATTTTAGGGCCATTTTATCTTGTGTTACCCCGGGGAAGGAGATTCCCCAGTTTGAATCGAAGGATTTTTCACAATTTCTGATGTTGAACAATGCTTGGGCTGCACTAGAACACCCTAAGAACATGGACTCCGGTGTGGACACCACCTAGTCTGAGAGTTCCCGATTGGTTGTTGCTTCATTTTTTTAATCTTCTTACTTGTGAAATCTATTAAAGACTCATTTTATTTTCCAAGTACCTTTTTAACATTTTCTAAGTTTTGGTAGAACATAGATGTTTATTTTGGCTGTCTGTGACAATCCTTTTTTTATAATTTTAATTTATTCTATTACTTTTATTTAACACTGGGTTGGGAGTTGCAGGGATTGGTTTAGATCCCTTCAAAGTTGACATTTTGGTAGTAGGGAATTAAGGGAAAAAATGGTGAGATTCTGCCTCCCTTCGTCCCACTCTAGCGCGATAAATCCTGCTGCAGCGGCACTCTAGCGGGAATGATCCCGCTACAGCAACTCTAAAAGGGCCAGATTCCAGGCCAATTTTTTCTAGGTTCATATTTCACTTTCGAAGATTCTCCTAGGATCCCCATTTTACCGTTACATTAAACTACTAACATTTTTAAGCTAGGGCATACAATATCCAAGCCATAATGTTATAGGCAACTTAGCAGTACAGGTCGCCCACACACACCCTGGAAACATCCATACATTCACATACTTGTTGATTAGAGTTTATATCAAAAGATTTAACGATAATAAGGAAATTTTACTTGAATACTTAAAGATTCACCCAACAATTTTTAAATATCAAATTCCGGACACACAACACTGCATCTTCATTCTTGACACAGACATCCCTCGTAACACCTCCACATACTCACTCCTTTGACACCAGATGAGCACGTACTTGTATCTAGTTCAAGCAGCAAAAGGCACACAAATAACTATAAATCAGACATAGGGTCACACATAAACAAAATACAATTCACACATGATGACAATGACAATATTTCTTTATAGGTTAGTTTGTACCGTAGATGACCCGTTCATACGACCCTTACGGCGAGATACCAATTAGAACCTCCTAAGTTCCAATTAACCTCACTTATATCCTTATGGTCAAAATCATGACATCTAGTCTATTTCATTGAGATACCAATTGGAATCGGGAGACACCTATTGGACTCAACCCATCCATAAGAGACACTTTGCACGAAGGAGAGAATGAGTGATTAGACTTCCTTGAATGCTTACTAGCTTCCCGAATATTAGATGTGGACGTCAATACACCAATCCGTAGGAGTCTAGTTCATATCTTGATCTTGTACGAGGAGACCGGTAACCTAGGCTTTGGTACCAATTTGTCACGACCCAACCCATTGGTCCGTGTGGCCAACCACTCTGACCCCTAAGTAGGAGAACCCTCATAACCCAAAGTTTAAACATGCAAAATTAACAAAAGTACAGATATGATAGAGAAAAAATCTATATCCATGGACTCTTTTTCCATGAACTAGTTAAGACTTGAAAAGAAATTAACAACTCCAATAATCTACTCTAACAGTTATAAAATCTACTAATAGTAAACTTTGGACAAATAACAAAAGACACAACTCCCACTATGAAGAAGGAAAGATAAAAGTTGTTGGGGAATTTCTTCGTCTTCACCTAATCAAACATCAGCAATCCTACATCCATACTATGTAAAAAGACATAGCAAAAGTAGTATTAGTACAACCACGCCTATTGGTAGGCATCATCGATCAATTCGATGCCACTTTATAATATATGAAATAAATAATATGATTATGCATTAAATCACTCGCTTCTCAACCCTTGGCCTCTCTTTGAAAAGCTTCTATTTACACTAATGCTATGAATACTAACCACTTTACCAACAACTAGCACATTTGGGTTTTATTAGATCATATCCTAACATGCTAAGCCTATCAAGTAATTCTGATTACTACCACCTTTCTTTCCTACCATTCGATCATGTAGTACACTTAATTCTTATCACCTTGTCTAACCAAGACCACATAATCTCGTTACCTCAAATCTAACCTTAACCCACTCTCTTCTTGTACCTGTCCAAACAAACACCTCTCACTACCACCACTCACCCCTAGAACACCTTGACCTTTCACTATTTCCCAACAAGTACACATTATAGAACACATCCACATAACCACATATTCACATGCATGCACATAAATCCACCTACACCAGACCATCAAGGGTTTTACACATACCCAATAAGAAATATGAAAAACTTTAACATATATATTTATTGCAATTAGTTAATCATCTCACAAAATCAAATTCAATGTCCTCCCACACGACCCAAACCTATATAGTTAGCTAATCGGAACACGGAAATCTGATTCCATAGTTGTGTCAAAATGTGGCAACATGATCCAATAGTTGTGCAAGAACATGGAAACCCGATCCAATATTTGTGTTGTAACGTTGTAACCTGATCCAAGTTAGCTTGTCCGAACATGACAATTTGATCCCTAATCACACAAAATCACAATTACAAGTACATCATTAAGATCATACATTTAAGTCATGATATCAGGGTATTATTAATTTATATATCTTATTTTCAAAAAGTGTAATTAACATTGCAACATGCATACACATACACATGAACGAGCATATATCACACAATCATAGAATCATAACCATCACCTACGAGTTACTCCTCAATTCTTGACATGAAATAAATAAAGTTCAGCCCTAGCTCTTCATTAGGGTTCGTTATTAGGGTTTAATCCTAATTCAACAAACTCATCAATTTCACAACTTCACTTGATCGAACATAGAGTACACCTATAATCTTATTCCACCTTATTGAATACCCTTATTTTTAAGAAATTATATTCAAGAACCAACTCTAAAAACCTCGATAGGTCATCAAAGGTTCTACTTAAGTACTAACACAATTACGTTGAGCTATAATTAATTTTCACGGAATTGACTCGGTGCACAAAGTTCTACACACAATTCATATTATTGATTTCATACATTACATAGTAAGCACACATTTACAAATACTCAATGCATAAAACCTAACCTACCTGGGCGCCAAGTAGTTGCACAATTTTTTTAATTTTGTTCCTAGCTTTTCCAGACTCGCTACAGTGAATTTGGCAAAGAATTCACAAGATTTTTCCATTCCAAGCTAGAAAGCTCTTCTCCTTCTTTCCCAAGCTTAAAATATTCTTTTGAGTTTTCTAGGGTAATTTATGACTTTTCTAGGTATTTTAGAAAGATGGAAAAAATAACATTTCTCATAATTATATTATGTTCCACCTATCTAGCTCGATGTAGCAGAACAGGGTCCAGATATTTTGGCAGATTTTTGTCCTTCTTAAATAATGACGGTTTGGGTTGTTACATAGGTCATCCTTCCCACTATGTGATTAGACCACTCTTACACTGTCATTCGTAACAGGGGAATCGACATTACTATGAAATCTAATGAGGCTTTGGAGGTAGCAGGGTTCTCAGACGCTTGTACAAGGCCAACCTGAGGTATATGGATCTAAAGTGCCTGAGAGATACTCTATTTTAGCTTGAGCATCGGGATCAGGTCTAGTGAGATAGTTTACAGGGTATTACTAGCACTGATTGGTCAGTTAATTTTAAGAGGTTTATGTACTTGGTGACTAGTAGGATGTGCCCGTCGAGCAACTGCACCAACGTAACCCTTCCCCGGGGCTTAGTGGTGGTGTGTTCCATGCATGGTAATGAGTTGAATGAGAGGGAATAAATTATTTTGAAGTAGAAGATGTTCTACCTAGGCAACAATAAGGTTGGGTGGGAGTACTACTATTTGATGTTGAGACGATATTTCCTATGGATTTCCCCTTCACTTTCTTTTGGTTAGAGCAGGTTCTACTTACTATCAGAAGGACCTTACCTCTAGGAGTTGCCATGGATGTATCTTTCAGTGATGTCTAGATCACTGACTGCATAACTGTCTTCTCAATATCGGGAAAGTTTATGTATATTCTCTCGTCGTCTATTTCAATGTGCTCCTCATCAGTCTTAGCTCCTCATCCATATGTACCTCTCTAGTGGTACCCAAATGAATCTGTGAAGTCTCATGAGCATCCAAATCATATGTTTCCTCCATTAATATGGTGAATTCAATAACTTAAGAAAGTTTATGTCCTTCTTCTAATCTACAGCTTCACGTTTTAAAGTTGTAACCTGAGAGGTACCCCCCTTCCTGCTCTTACAAACCTCATCTCTAGTAGTGAGAGTGTAAATAGAAGTCTAAAGGGGGGTCAATGCAGCTAAGATACTAGCCTCAATAATCAATAGGTTAAATCTCTCTAATTGGGTCGCCTTTACATTAATTGAATGGGACAGATGTCCCATCTTCAAGATCATCACCATAGTAATCTTGGTCTACTCAGAGGAAGTGGATGTTCCTGGAGCATGTGAAGAAGATATAGGGGCAGAAGTACCTGAAGGCCCGGAGGCTAGAGTAGGCAAATATGCCTCTACATGTATCAAATATATATCCACCTCCGGAGATGTATCCACCTGAGATGCCTTTCTTCTGTCAGCCTCCTCACGAGTGTATTCGGCCTTAACATACAAGATGTCAATGCAGGAATACGAGGTAGCCTTAATATATCTCGTATCGTCTGAAGAAACTCCAGCACGCTAATACAACTCAGCTATCAGGACATAGAAGGGCATAGAGGTCCGCCTCTACTTGGACCTCATGGCCATATTCTGCTCAATAAGGAGTCTTATGTCGATGCTCCTAAAGTATATGATGGACCCAAGCCATGCCTCTTTAAGATCACGGATAATAGACTCATTTTGGGATGAAATGAAAGTATTGGTGATAAAGCCAAACAAAAACTGCGCAACAATACTCAAGTCCCTCATCTCAATAGGGGCTCCTGTCTCGATCCACCTTATGGTGGTACCGGGAATCAGAGGTGCGAGCCAAACGTTCAAATAGTCTAAGGATTGAGCAATAGGTAATCCAATATACGGGTGTGTAGAATGCAAAGCTCTACCCAATACTATGTTTATGCACTCACTAATGCACCCCACTTCCTTTCCTCCTACCATGAAAAACTTCACCAATCTGAAATTGCTCGCCTTATTCTTGCTCTTCGACACCAACTCACTAAAGGATGTATAGACCTCTCGGACCCATAAAGGAATGTATGGGCATCGGGGCCTCGTAAACTGATCAAACCAATGATAGTGAAGGGTGTCCCTCACATCTGAGTATTTTCCCTCCAGGCCCTCAGTGGATAATATCTTCTCCTCGAAGATGGTTCGCAAACCATCACATTTAAATGTTTTCAGAAGACTAGGCAGAGGGATGACTAGTGGCACAAAAGCCATAGGATGTACTTGAGTTGGCACTAAGTCTGCTAATTTTGCAGCTGGAGGGACCCAGGAAGAGTTAGGGTGAGATCTAGCTCGAATTTTATCCACCGAGATAACAACGGTTGGTCGTCCCGGAGCCATGTTGAGATAAAGCATCCTAGGAGAAAGTGGTCTCTTTGTTATAAATGGGTCTCTTTATTTTGCCTTTGTCTCCACGCATATGATCTTTCCTCCCTTTTTGGCCGGATTCAGCCCCCCATTAATTCCTATACCCCGTGTTCATTTTTGAGCGACATGTCAATGTTTGTTGCACCATAATAAAAGACAACAAGAAAAATTTAGAAAGAATTCAATGAAAATCAAATTATCAGTTGCAGACAAACTCGTCGATCAACTTAGTGAGTCTTCGAATCACTTTGGCAAGATAGAATAGGCTCGCCAAAAGGAATGTCTCAAAAATTTTAGAAAAATTTGGAATGTCAGTAATAGGAAAGGCTTTTCGGTGAGCAAGGACTAACCGACCGAAAGTTGCAGTGCAGAGGGGCTTAAGGGTTCTAGAAAAAAGGGCGATCATCAGTAAGACTTTTGGCGAGTCACCAAGTGCCTTCGGCGAACTTAGGCTTCCCGCCGGAAGTTACATAACCCAATATCGTATAAAGTAAGAAATTAAGGCGAGATGGGGACCTTTGGCGAATCACAAACTGGTTTGGCATTCTTAACCCAGTTCACCAGATGACCTAACATGCCTACTTTCTAAAATTCAACCCTGAAACCACATAAAACAAATGCAAAGCATGCAATGGATAAATTAAAGCAAGACCCATAACACCTAATACCCGGTATACTTAGACATCTCCTGATTTTTCCAAATTTGGCCATCTAAAAACTTTTGCCCTTAAGAATGACGTCACCCACTCTATCATAGGTAAATTACATCATTTGGCACAAATACAGGTTACTCAGACTTCACCCAACTAAACTAAAAAATAATGAAAGCACAACCCCACAAGATTTAATTCTTTTTAAAGAACAAAACTATGGGATTTGAATATTCAAAACATTACGGGCAAAACTATCAAATTAAAAACATGAAATCCAACATACTAACCCTATAAGAGAGACCTAGCACACTTCAACAAGATAAAATTATTGCAAATGAGTACAAAACCTTAAATATAAAAATAGGGTTCGGAAAACCAAACTCTGATGCCGAATAAATAAAACTAAAGTGCAATGTGGTAAAGTAATTCTAATCCCGAGCACCAATCAATGACTAGCATTCTAGAGGAACACAAAATAATGAAAATAATAAATAGGTGTGAGTTTTAAAAGATTAAAAGTGAGGGAAAGTAAAAAGTTGGAATTTAACCCTTTGTCCTTTTAAGAAACCATCCAAGTCTCTCCCATTTGGCAACATTAGTCATGCTCGTTGATCCACTCGGTGACATGCCGAGTGGTCGCTTACCTCACAAAGTTTCATAAGACTTCCAGTAAATCTGGGGTCTCAACGGAAGACTATATCACGATCACTGACCTGTTCAACAATTCGCCAATAACTTCCTAGACTCACTGAGTTTTACATACTCCATTTTGTAGTTATCTTGAATCCAACGATGGTCTAGGTTAGGGTTGTTGAGCTCTTTGGTGATGCACCGACTGAACCTTTAGCTCGCTATCCTGCACGTTCCACAACTTAACCAGCATACAATACACACCATTATTTGAAACTATAAAAAAAATAAAATAAAACTTGGGTTGCCTCCCAAGAAGCACCTTACTTAACGTCGTGGAACGACGCTAGTCCACCTTTAAACCTCATTTTTGGGGTTGGCCATTGTGTCACTAGAAAATCCCCCTTGACGTGTCGGGTTTAAATGAGACGATACATGATCCATGAGGGTATCGAGTAACTGAATGGATTTGGAGTGGGAGACAATCATTTGATTTATTATTTCAACATTCCCCCGTAACTCTCCGAGTACTCTATCTTTCTCATTGACTTTGTGGAGAATAAATGTGAGCATTACATCGACTTGTCCATCCTAATTATTGATTATTCTTAGGTTTTCTCTGATCACGAGGAGGAATATGTTTTTCATTATTTTTGCCCTGGTCTTCAATCTCCATAATATTTTTGGTTAACTCCTCTAGCTGATTTATCAAACTAGCTAAGTTTAATTCGCTTTCTACTTCTTTGTTGGCGTCAACCATGTGATCAAGGAGTTGGGCTACTACCAAGTAAGTTTTTACTACAACACCACCCGGAATAAGTTGATCAATCAGTTATTGATTCACACGACTAAGACTCCAGTAGAAGTATTCCAGTAGAACTAAATCAGGAATCTCATCAGTTGGGAATTGCATCAACAATGCTGTAAACCTCATCCACGACTCATGAATTTTCTTTTCTTCTAATTACTTGAATGTTAGAATTTTATCCTTGAACCTCATCATTTCAAATGGAAGGTGTTCCATTTGTTCACAATAACTATTTACACTCATTGTTCTTGTTTCAACACACACACAAATAAAACAAAACTAAAACTTAAATCAGTTCAATATAATTAATGAGAACAAGATTCAACTAAACTAAAAATTCTAAACAAACACCACTTTGAGTTAGCGGCACCATTTTGATTTCACGTATCTGGACCCTTCATCCAATACTAAGTGTCAATGATCGTTCAATAGTAATATTACCTAACTATGTGAGTTAGGGTCGAGTCCCAAGGAAGTGGTTTGTAATTGAGAATCAATAGGTAAGTAAGAATAGGTTCAAGTCAATCATAGCTAAAAAATATTACAAAGAAAAACATATTTCAAGTTTGGGGGTGACACAAGTGTCAAATATCAAGGTTTTTTTTTCAACTATCAACTAAAATAGAAAATAACAAAAAAATGAAAATATGGAGACGGTATTCTTGGGATGTGACAGGATTGTGGGATAAGGTAGATAACTGGGTAATTACAATTAATAGTAAATAGATGTAAATTAGTGAATAAGATAGACTTTAGTGGGATAAACTTTCTTTCGAAAAATCTACCCTGAATCAAATTCGTTTCTCTCAAACACCAATAAGTAACAATTAAGCACAACCTTTACTTTAGTCCATTCACTCTCTCGAGATAAATGTGTGGAAAAGGATTTAGGATTTACTCTCTCGAGATGAACTCATGACAACCCAATAACCACAGATCATTGACTCAGTAATTTTATTATAAAACCTCTCGCTCACACACTCAAAAAATACGAAGTTAGGATTGTATTTGCAACCACAAACCATTAAGTTCAACAAGAATTACTAAATGAAAGCACCTTTAAGAAGCATTTACACTATTAATTAAAAATACCCATAAGTTATATCAACCCATAATCACATAATCACATCCCAAGAATTGATGTTTAATATAGACATAGTAAGAAGGTAAATTTTTTTACCAATTTGTGTTTCCATCAACCGGAAAGGATTAATAGTCTTTACAAAGATCTAATAGGAAAAAAATTCAACACTCACTTCCAATTTCCTAGAAATGGAAATCTTTAAATCTTCAAAGGTAAGGGAAAATGTCTGCAAAAACTCAATTCTAAGCTCTCTACTTGAAAACTGAATAGTAACATTGATAGATCTAAATTGGATACAAAACAAAGAATTTAAAAACGTATTTATAGCAGCCCGAAAATATGCTTCGAAGTACCATTAAATGCAATAAGTCGGTACCATCAATTCTCCCTTTGGACAATTTTGTTGCCTTTTTTCTTAGCGTTCAACATCTTTACGTTTTTTTTAGCTTGGGCAATATGGCACTGCATTGCGGAACCACCCGGCGACTTGCCAAATGCTCCTTTCTATCACCAAATTAATTGTGTCCTTCAGAGCTTGACAAACTAGAACATCATTTGATATGTAGCTAACTCAACTTTCTCAGTGCCAACCACATGCATCACATTGAACACATTCTTCAACTCTTCTTAAAAGTTTTTTGGATCCTCAGTAGTGCTTAAACCGGTGAAGCTAGGAGGATTCATTCTAAGAAACTCACGAAACCTCCAGGTGTTAGCCTCTTTTGTTGAGCTCCTCTCTGTTTCCCGACTTGTTTGGATAGTACTTGACTTAGCATCCGAATAGCTGCCCGGAACTTAGCATTAGTAACCTCTCCTTGGGGTTGCACATCCAGTGCATTGGGTAAATCTTGTTCCTCAATATTTTTCCTTGTTGGTTGACCTCTGATTGCTCTTCTTGGAGGCACAATGATCTGAAACACGCGAAAGCATGAATTATAGAGAGAATTTTGAGAGATAAACTCTAACACAAAAAAGAATGTGAAGGAGTGAGATGTTCTCAAATGTTGTAGCCTCCTAATCATAGATATGGCGCACTTCACACAAATGACTAAGACTTTACAGACACGACTTCATATACTCCCCAAGAGTATTGAACCTGGCTCTAATATCAAGTTTGTCACGCCCCGAGCCTACACCCTGGGCGGGACTTGCACTCGGTGAGCATTGCTGGCCTCGAGCGAATCCTTGGATTGACTCACTTAAATAAGAAGAAGACGTAACTCAACTAAATAGGAACAGTAAGAACATTCTCAAACGAAAATACTAAACATAAAATAATCTAGCCAAAGTGGCACTTGAGTCTCAAAGTTAAAACAACTGTTATGCAAGATAAATGATACATCAATTGAACAATCTAACTGACTATCTGTCTATGAAGCCTCTAATAACTAAGATGTATATTGGGACAAACCCCATAACATCCTAATGAACTAAACTAGAAAACAATAAAATGGATCCTCCGAAAACTAGGGAGGCTCAACAATTGAATCTGGAGTGCTAAACTGGATCAACGATGCGCTAGATGTCGATCCTCGTTACCTGCGTTTGCATCTTGATATGATGTAGGCCAACATGCATCATTTAATTGAATTTACGAGTATGCGAGTTCGAAAACTAAGAAATTCATTAATCTAGAAATGGAGTAAGAAGAACACTTACCTTGGCTTTACCTAACTCATGACCTACTAACTCTTATTTGATATACACAGTATAGAAGTAATTTCAATATCAAGAAATGTTAACTCAACACATCTTCTAAACTTTGAATGTATACGAGGATACAAATAATATCTGAGATGTATATAAAAATACAAATAACTAATGGATACGAAAATATAATACTTCTATGGGATCTTCTCTAACCGACAACCATCACGTAAGAGTTATAGTGATGATACAACATTACTCAGCCCACACTTCCCGGCTATTCTAACCTTTCCATGGTATAGGATTTGTACTTCCTAATGGATTCACTAATATACTATGAAAGGGGTTGATCTAAAAAGTTTGACCCTCTTCTACCCATGGTGGCTACATGGTTTTCATGGAGACTTGAGTTAATAACAACTTGCATCCCCACATTGGTGCTTAATACTACTCATATATATATATATATATATATGTATATATATATATATAATATATATATATATGTATATATATATATATTATATATATATATATATATATATATATATGTATATATATATATATATGTATATATGTATGTATATACACACACACACACACAGGAATTTTTATGTTTCTCAAAACATATTTATTTTGTGAATTGAGATTAGTGCTCAAAACATCACTTTAAAATCTCTCTTGGAAATCATGGTTTCCCCATTCTTTTACGAAACTAGTCCTAGACTCTGTGAAAGTCTACATTCCTTTCTATCTCAAAGGTTTGAACACATTTAGTATAAACTCTTAGGGACTACTTTGTTTACTTATAACTCTTGAGACCTGAAATCAACTTTATACTCTTTGCTTACTTGAAACTTAGATCTTATAGAATACTTAGTTCCGTTATATCTTTTCAGAAGTTAACTCAACTCGTTGCTGGAACCTTAGACAAAGTTACTAAATTTGTTTAAGACTTTGCAAATACTTTAGAAACTTACTCTGACTTGCTTCATAGACTTTAGATTTGACTTTGATCTTTACTTCCCTTGAATTGAATTATGGATTTAAGGTTTGGATTTGAGTTCTTTGATAATTTCTAGGTATTTAGAAATCATTTGAAGTAATTCGAATCATTTTATGGATGTTAATGTACCTTGGAAGGACTTAAAAGCACTAAACGACAAAAATTGGGAAAAAAACACCGGGTTAGGCGTACTGGTGGCGCGCCGCGCCAGCCTCGGTTGATTGAGGCTTGATTCTAACACATTGGTGGCGCCCTGGGCCAGGCTTTGGTTGGCTGAGGCCAATTTCTGGTGCACTGCGGGCACGCCGGGCCTGCCCTACCCACGTACGTCTGACAAATTTTTCAATTCGATTTTCACCTCCAAACTCTCCAAACCTTCCTAGTTATTTCACCAAATGATAGGGATTATTTGTAATATCAATAAATACTGAATTTAACTCAAAATAACTCAGAAAAAACAAGAACATAACCAACAATGGCAGCCAACAATTCAACCAACAAGAAATCAAAACTTTTCTTCAAGAACTTATTAATTTCCAGCATGAAATCAATTCATAATCTTGCTAATTTGAAACAAATTGGTGTTTCTATGAATTAATCCATCAAGAAAGATCACACATACCTCGATAGTGATCACACTTGCGAAATCAACAAATCAATCTTGGCATTCCTTGAAGAATTATTGATCTTCTCTTATTTACTCTACTTCTTCTCTCCTCTCAAAACCCTAACTTGTTTTCTAAAAGTGTGAACCAAATAGGATTATCTTAGACCCCAACTTATTACCCAAAACTGAAACTAACTAATTGCGTAGGGAAAAGACCAAAACACCCTTTAAAAATCCGAATTAGACTTTTCTTAGTCCAATAGCCCAACTTTCAAAAGTCATATCTCCCTCATACGACCTCAAAATTTCACAAACCTGGCGCCGTTAGAAAGCTCTTCCCAAGAGATTTTGATACATATAAATAACTCACACTAACTCCTCCTGAGCTAAAAGTTATGGCTGTTTGGAAATGACCGAAACTCACTTTTAAAATCTGGAAATTTCCTGATTTCCCTATTTATTTCGAGAAATGATTATTCTTGGTTTCTTAGCTTATTCTTAGTTATTTCAAGTTACAAGATGTTATAATATCTCCCCCTTGGTAACATTCGTCCTTGAATGAGAATTATTTCACTAAGCTAAATATAGTAACATGATTTAAACACTTAACAACCAAAACAAGTAATAACATGCTTACACATAGTCTTATAAAGTGCTAAGAGGACACTTTAATACCTTGATCCGCATTCTCTTCTGACTCAAAGAGATGTGGATTTGTCTTCTTTATATCCTCTTCAGCTTTCCAAGTCACTTTTTCAACGAATTGGTTTCTCCAAAGGACCTTGACTGACGCAACTTCTTTTGTTCTTGTCTTGCGAACTTGACGATCCAAAATTTGAACCGGAACATCTTCATAGGATAAGTTATCCTCAATCCCAACATTCCCTGTTTGTACAATCACACAGGATAACCCAAGCACTTCTTCAACATAGAAATATGGAATACAAGATGAACCACTGCTAACTTTTGGGGTAGCTCCAATTCATATGCCACACTGCCCACTCTTTTGGAGATTCGAAAAGTTCCAATATATCGGGTACTATGTTTCCTCTTCTTACCAAACCTCATAAGTCCCTTCATGCGTGAAACTTTCAGATATACCCAATAATCCACCTGAAACTCTAATGGTCTTCTCCTAACATCTGTGTAGGACTTTTGATGAATCTGTGTTGTTCTCAACCTCTCTTTAATCACTTTCACCTTCTATATAGCTTGTTGAACTAGATCTGGTCCTATAAACCCTTCTTCACCAAATTTAAACTACCCAATAGGAGATCTGCATCTTCTCCCATAAAGAGCTTCATATGGAGTCATTTGGATGCTCGAAGGGTAAATTTATTGTTAGCAAACTCAATGAGAGGTATGTGATCATCGCAATTCCTTTTGAAGTTTATCACACAAGCTCTCAAAATATCTTCTAAGGTCTGGATAGTACGCTCTGCTTGTCCATCCGTTTGAGGATGAAAAGCAGTGCTTAAGTTCACCTTCAAACCCAAACTTTTCTCGAATGATTTTCAGAATTGTGCAGTAAATTTTCACCTCTATCTGAAATAATATAGACCAGAGCTCCATAGATTCATATCAATTATTGAAGATAAAACTTAGCTTACTCATCCTCCAAATATGTAGTCTTTATCGGCAAGAAATGGGATGGTTTTGTCATTCTATCGACAATCACCCAAATAGAATCATGTTGCCTGCGAGATCTTGGTCAATATTAATCATATCTCACTTACCTTCAAGAAGTTCTATATTCTGAGCTAAACCTCGAGGCCTTTGGTGCTCTACTTTGACTTGCTGACAATTAGATCACTTGGCAACAAACTCAGTAATATCTTTCTTCATGCCTTCCCACCAATACCTCTCTTGAATCGCGGTACATCTTGGTGGAACCCGGATGGATAGAGTATCTTGAGTTATGATCTTTCTCCATGATTCTTTCTTGGAGTTCATCTACTCTTGGTAGACATAATCTACCTTGATACTTCAGCACACAATCTCCCCCTAGTTCAAAAGCCAATACTCTATGCATATGAACATCGCCTTTTAGTCAAGAAAAATGGGATCTTGGTCTTACTTCTCTTTAACCTCTGACACTAATGATCACTCAACCCCATTGGTCACCGTTATTCCTTTTCTGTGGAATCCATAAGTCTGACTCCTAAACATGCAAGTCTGTGCACATCTTTAGCTAACTCCCTTTTTTCTTCTTTATTATGGGCATTACTAGCCATGGACAACCTGTTTAAGCCATCAGCAACCACATAAGCCTTTCCTGGGTGGTAAAGAATACTTAATTCATAATCCTTGAGTAATTCTAACCACCTCCTTTATATGAGATTGAGTTCCTTCTGATTTAACACATATTGGAGGCTCTTGTGATCAGTGAATATTTCAACATGAACACCATATAAGTATTGATGCCATATCTTAAAAGCAAACACTACTGTAGTCAATTCCAAGTCATGAGTTGGATAGTTCTTCTCATGAACCTTCAATAGTCTGGAGTCATAAGATATAACATTGTAGTTCTGCATCAACAAACAGCTCAAGCCCAATCTTGATGCATCACAATACACCACAAAACCTTGAGTACCCTCTGATAAGGTCAAAACCAGAGCGGCAATCAATCTCTTTTTCAATTCCTGAAAGCTTTTCTCACAAGCTTTAGACCATTGAAAATTGACTGTCTTCTGACTTAGCTTGGTCAAAGGAGATGAGATAGATGAAAACCCTTCAACAAGTCTCCTATAATAGCCAGCCAAACCCAAGAAACTCCTTATGTCTGTTGGAGATAGGGGTGTAGGTCAACTCTGAACTACTTCTATCTTCTGAATGTCAACTCTAATGCAATCATTGGAAACTATGTGGCCCAGGAATGCCACAGACTTACGCCAAAAATCGCACTTGGAGAACTTGGCATATCGCTCATTATCTTATAGAGCAAAATAATCTTGAGGTGACTAGCATGATCTTTTTCATTCCTTGAATAAACCAATATGTCATAAATTAAGATGATGACATGCAGATCTAAGTAAGGTTTAAAGAATCTGTTCATAATATCAATTAATGTTGCAGGAGCATTGGTCAAACCAAAGAACATAACCACAAATTCATAATGCCCATACCTTATTTTAAAAGTTGTGTTGGGAATATCACATTTCCTAACTTTCAACTAATGATGGCCTGATTTGATGTCAATCTTGGAAAAGCAAGAAGCAACTTGAAGTTGATCAAAAATATCATCTATCCTTGGAAGAGGATATTTATTCTTGATGGTCACCTTATTCAATTGGTGGTAGTCTATACACATCTTAAGGGAACAATCTTTCTTTATTACAAATAAGAAAGGAGCGCCCCAAGGTGACACACTTGGTCTAATGAAACCATTATACAACAAATCTTTCAATTGTTATTTAATCTCTTTCAACTCTGTTGGTGTCATTCCATATGAAGGAATAGAGATAGGAAGAGTATATGGGATGATGTATTTGCCAAAATCTATATCTCTGTCAGGAGGGACTCCGGATGGGATATCAGGAAAGACTTCTAGAAACTCATTAATTTGAGGAACTGACTAAAGGGAGGTACCTCTACACTTGAGTCCTTAACTCAGACTAAGTGATAGTTACACCCTTTGGAAACTAACTTTCTTGCCTTTAGGTATGAAATGGAACGACCCTTAGGCACTGTTGTACTACTAGTCCACTCTATAACGGGCTCATTAGGAATCTTAAACTTGACCACTTGACAACTACAATCTATTGATGCATAACAGGCATGAAGTCAGTCCACACCTCAAACGATATCAAAATCTACCATGTCTAACTCTATTGAATCAGCCCCGGTACACTTGTGATTGATGGAAGTAGGACAATCACGATAGACTCTTTCTGCTAGAATGGATTGACCAACAGGTGTTGAAACACTGAATGGCTCGCTAAGTTTCTCAAGAGAAATATCATAGTTTATATCAACATAGGGAGTTACGAAATGCATAATTGTAAAGTCAACGAATCAAATCATATCAGTGAAAAAATCTTGCTAATTCTCTTGTTCATGACAATTATTGCGAGCATGCAAGCAGTTTGTTCCTTCGCCAACACCAAAAGTAGATACCCTAGGTGCAGCCCTATATGGTGGAGAAGCTGATGAAAAATGAGATCTATTGCCCCCATTACCATCGATTATCTTACTCTTTTGACATTTTCTCATGAAAGTCCCGATCTGACCACACTTGAAACAATCCGCAGAGCCTTCGTGACAAATACCGGAGTAATTTCTACCATACATGGCGCATGCATGAGGCTTACTACCTCACTGCACTACACTACCTTGTGAGTAGGCAGGTTTAACTGTAGCATTTTTCCCGTTGTACTCACCTCTATTTCTGGGTGCAGGTGCACTAGTAGATGATGGTGCATGCCCATTTTGTGTTTAAACTTGTGGCTGACTCGAACCACCTTTTTGTTTCCTACACTTATTCCCGGTCTTGGCCTTCTTGTTTCTATACTTCTCTTTGTGCCTCAGCTTTTCCTCTTTAACTTAATGCACATAGGCCATTAGCCTTTATATGTCCATGTGTCTAATAAACATTCCAATCCTACCTTCTTTACTTGAAGCACGACCCAAACCAGCGACAAACAAACTTATTTTGCGACTCATATCCTTTACCATATCTGGAGCATAGTGAGACAGTTGGGTGAACTTCAAACCATACTCATCAATACTTAAAGAGTCCTATTTCAGGGCAAGGAACTCGCATACCTTTGCTTTTTTCAGTTCTCGAGGAAAAAACCACCCACAAGAAGGCTTCTTCAAAGAAATCCCTGCTTGGTTGTGGTGAATCCTCAGCTTTACCATCCTTCCATTGATCAAACAAGGTTCTAGACACACTCTTCATTTGATATGAAACTAACTCAACTCTCTCAGTTCTAACCACATGTATCACATAGAACATCTTGTTCAACTCTTCTACAATGTTTTTTGGATCATCAGTAGTACTTGAATTGGTGAATCTAGGAGGATTCATTTTTAGAAACTCATGAACCCTCAAGGTATTATCCTTTTCTTGTAAAGATCCTCTCTGTTGCCTAACTTTGTTGGTTCCTACTTGATTTAGCATCCGGATAGCTTCCATAACATAGCATTTGTAACCTCTCCTTGGGGTTAACATCCAATGCATTGGGTAAATCTTGTTCCTCAACAATTCTCCTGGTTGGTTGACCACTTATTGCTCTTCGCGGAGGCACATTTATCTAAAATACGCAAAAGCATGAATTATAGAGAGACTTTTTATCGATAAACTCTAATGCACAAAAAAAAGTGAAGAAGTCAGATGTTCCTAAATGTTGTAGCCTCCTAATCATAGATGTGGCACGCTTCACACCGATGACTAAGACTTTACAGACACGACTTCATGGACTCCCCAGGACTCTTGAACCAGGATTTGATATCAAGTTTGTCATGCTCCAAGCCTACACCTTGGGCGGGACTGGAACTCGGTTACCAGTGTTGGCCTCGAGTGAACCCTTTGTTTGGATCACTTAACTTAGTGGAACACTTAACTTAACTTAATATAAAAATTAAGAACATTCTCAAAGGAAAATACTCAACATAAAATAATCTAGCTAAAGTGGCACTTGAGTCTCAAAGTTAAAACAAATGTTATGCAAGATATAAGAGACATGAACTAAACAATCTAACTGACTATCTACCTATGAAGCCTCTGATAACTGAGATGGATGTTAAGAAAACTCCCACTACATCCTAATGAACTAAACTATAAAGCTACAAAATTGATTATACAGAAAGCGAGGAGGCTCACCAACTAACTCTGGAGTGCTCAACTGGATCAACGATGTGCGGGATGTGGATCTTCAATACCTGCGTCTACATCATGATACGATTTAGGCCAATTGGCATCAGTTAATTGAATGTACGAGTGTGCGAATTGGTAAACTAAGCAACACATTAAGCTTGAAAAGGAGTAAGAAGAACACTTACCTTTGGTTTAGTTAACTCATGACCTACTAACTCTTATTCAATATGCGCAGTCTAAAAGTAATTGCAATATAAAGAAATGTTGACTAAAAACATCTTGTAAGCTCTGAATGTATACAATGATATAAATAATATCTGAGATGTATATAAAAGTACAAATAACTGATATATATAAAAATACAATACTTCTATGGGAGCTTCTCTAACCGACAACCATCACTTAAGATCTATAGTGATGATAAAACATTATTGAGCCCATGCTGCCCGGCCGTCCTGACTTTGCCAGGGTATAGGACCTGAAATGCCTAATGGATTTACTAATATACTAGGAAAAGGGTTCATCAAAAAGTATAACCCCCTTCTACTCATAGTGCCTACATGATTTTCATGGATACTTGAGTTAATAAGAACTAGCATTCCCACATCAGTACTCAATAATACTCTCAAAATATATATACACTAGCTTTTATATTTTCTTTTAACATATTGATTCTGTGAATTGAGATTAGTGCTCAAAACTTAGCTTTAAAATCTCTCTTGGAAATCATACTTTCCTCTTTATTTTACTAGCTAGCCATATGCTCGGTGGAAGTCTAGCTTCCTTTCTTCCTCAAAGGTCTGAAAACATTAAGTTTAAACTCTTAGGGTCTACTTAGTTCCCTTATAGATTTTGAAAATTTCACTGAACTCTTTGATGGAACCTTAGAACAAATTTAAGGAATTCATTTGAGTCTCTTGAAATACTTTAGAAACTTACTTTGACTTGTTTCTTAGATTTTAGACTTGACTTTGATCTTGATTTTCCTTGAATTGAATTATGGATTCAACGTTTAGATTTGAGTTCTTTGATGATTTCTAGGTATTTAGAAATCATTTGAAGTAATTAGTATCATTGGGGGATGTTAATGTATCTTAGAGGGACATAAAATAACTAAACTACAAAAACTAGGAAAAAACACAGGGTTGGGCGTACTAGTGGTGCGCCGCGTCAGCTTCAGTTGACTGAGGCCTGATTATGGCGAACTGGTGGCACGCTGCACCATATCTTGGTTGACTGAAGCCAATTTTAGGCCCACTGCAAGTGCGCCGCGCCTGCCCCTACCTAGGCGCATCCAACGAACTTTTCAAGTCATTTTTCATCTCAAAACTTTCCTAGTTTTTTCACCAAATGATAGGGATTATTGGTACTATCAATAACTACTGAATTTAACTCAAAATAACTTGAAGAAAACAAGAAAATAACCATCAATGGAAGCCAATGATTCAACGAACAAGAAATCAAAACTTCCCTTCAAGAACTTAACTTGTAACATGAAATCAATCCATAAACTCGCTGATTTGAAACAAATTGGTGTGTGGTGAATTAACTCATCACGAAAAATTCTACATACCTCGATAGGGATCACCCCCGATGAAATCCATGCAACGATCTTGGCATTCCTTGAAGAATTTTTGATCTTCTCTTCTTTTCTCTTTTTCTACTCTCCTCTTTCAAAACCCTTATTTGTTTTCTTAAAGTGTGAACCAAATAGGATCAACTTAGACCCCAACTGATTATCCAAAAACGAAATTAAATAGTTGGGTAAGGAAAAGACCAAAATACACTTTAAAAATCCGAATTGGACATTCCTCAGTCCAATAGCCCAATTTGTGAAAGTCATATCTTCGTCATACAACCTCGAAAATTTGCAAACTCGGCGCCGTTGGAACGATCTTCCCAAGTGATTTCCATCCATATAAAGAAATAACCCTAACTCCTTCTGGGATGAAAGTTATAGATGTTTAAAATTGACCGGAACTTACTTTTAAAATCTTGAAATTTTCTAGATATCCTTATTTATTTCCAAAAATGATTATTCTTGGTTTCTTAGCTTATTCTTAGGTATTTGAAGTTACGACATATTACAATGAGTCGGGTCTCTCGACATGTAGTCACCTACTCCAGTTAACCATCATTAATTATACTAGAAGAATTCTTACTTGCAATGATTAGGAAGATAAATGGTGTAGTAAATATTGAAGATAATGCCCTTAGGAGTTATATATATTGCAAGTTATAATGAAGGAATTAGTAGTGACAATCAAATAGGCACAATGCCATCAACGACATTTTGCATATGTTGCAAAACTGAAGTGCATACGCAAATAACTCCTAATAGAGTTATGTAGCTGTAATGCACCAGTTAGCCACTCCAACAAAAACAAAGTAATTGCCATAACTCCCAAACATATAAAAGCAAATGAAAGTACACCAATGGTAGAAAATTGTGTATGTGGCAATGCAATGATAATATTTATTTAGAATATTAAAAATGTCACACTTACAATCCCCCATTACAATATTTAGACAAGAGAGTATATCAGCTGAAGGAAGACTACTATGCATAACGAAAGTGTGTTCTATATTGAACCTCCACATAGTGAAACAATAACTTTCGCTCGAGAATCATAGTGAATGCAAACTTGAACTATGATTGTTTAAGAGAAATAAAATATCACTGCTCACACATAATAATCAAGGTAATGGCAATAAGCTTTAAAGTCAGCATGTTAAGGTCTTGTATTATCCCAGTTTCATGAGTGCTTTTGATAATAAGCCCAACTCTCATAGGAAGAGACCTACCATACTCACATAGGTGTTATTTGTCTAGATTGCTCCTACAAATTTGAAACTCCGCCCATGCAGGCTACAGATATTCGTTACGAATTTTACCAACTCAACCTCAACAAATCACTATAGGAAACGATACATTCACATCATACTGATTGAATAAAAAATAGTGCATTTTTTCACAACAAGTCAACATATGATTAGTATTTCCTTTGAAATTGGTTATAGGATCTATAGTCCCGGGTTTGATTTCCTCAAATATGACTCAAGGATTTATAGACTTCCATATCATCCCTCGATATGATCCAAACCTTTTCTCTTATTAAGGTCTTAGTAAGAGAATCTGCAAGATTATCACAAGATTTGACATTATCAATATTAGTGGTACCATTTTAAAATACGGTCCCACATAACTATGTTTACTCCTTATAGATCTGGATTTACCGTTCTGATAACAATTTTGAACTCAAAATATTTGAAGTGGTGCTATCATAATGAATATAATAGGATGAATTGATTTCAAAATAAGGTATATGAAACAATAAATTTCTTAATGAATTCACTTCTTTAGTAGCTCAAGGTAAAACAATTAGTTCAGCCTCCATGGTAGAGTTAGTAATCAGAGTTTAATTTTTTAATCTCCAACATATAGAACAACCACCCAAGGTAAAGACATAACCTATGGTAGAACATGAATCACCTGATAAAGTATTCCAATTTGCATCTCAAAAGCCTTCAAGTACAACATGATATCTTTCATAGAACAAGCCACAATATTTTTTTTCAATTAAATATCTCATATAACTCTTGATATAGCATGCCGATGTTCATTACCTAACTTGCTTGTAAACCTGCCAAGTACTCTCACCGTATATGTAATATCATGTCACGTGCAAGCACTGACATATCTCAAACTTTCGATTATGCTAGCTTATTCCTTTTTATTTGTTACATCATTTTCACTTTCAACAGGAATAAGTGAACACCTTAACCAAAAGGAGTAACAACGTGCTTGCAATGAAGAAATTTATACTTCTTTTTAAAATTTTCTCAACATACCGTGACTTGTCAAGGAAAATATCTTCAGATGTTCTCATTATTTTTATTTCAAGAATAAAAATTGTCTCACAAAGATCTTTCATCAAAATGTCATCTAAGAATATTCTTAACTTCATCAATAACGTAACATTCATGTTAGAGACAAAGATCAATAAATCATCGAACATATAGGCAAATAATCACATGTGAATTATTTCAAGACTTATGATATATGAACTTATCTTACTCATTTGTTTTAAAATCAATTTCAATTATTCATGTATCAAATTTTTATGTTATTATTTTGGTGCATGTTTTAATAGGGACTTGGTAAGTTTACATAATTTTCTTCTTCGTCTACTTTAACAAAACACACTTGGGTTTATCCAGATAAATTTCCTCATTTATGTCTCCATTTAAAATGTTGTTTCTAGATCTATTGATGAATTCACAAATAAAAAATTGCAGTGAGCAATTAAATATCTTATACATATAATTCTTGTTACCGAAGTAAAAGAATTAAAATATTATAGGCCTCCTAGTTGTATATAACCTTTTGAAACTTGTTTATCCTTATATTTATCAATAGATCCATCTAGTTTCATTATTTTTTGTAAGACCCATTTTCAACCCGATGGCAAATCAATTATTTTCCAAGTTTTATTAGAAATTAGTGATTCCATTTCATCACTTACAGTCTCTTTCTAAAATATAGAATCATGTGAAGATAAGGCTTCATTCAAAGTGAGAGGGTCTTCTCCAATATTTTAATAATCAAGACCAAAAGTGTTTTCTACTCTAGCTCTTTTACTTCTTCTTAACTCAAGATCATCAATTTTTTTAATTTTTTAAATTAGAATTAGAAGAACTAGGTAGTGAAAGAAAAGATTTTGTTCATCCTTTGACCCCCACTATTTTTAGAATCAAATGAAAATTTATTTTCATGAAAAATAACATCATCAATTCTATTATAGTATTATCTTAAAGACTAAAAAACCTATATGTTGTATTATTTGAAGCATAACAAAGAAAAGTACAAGTAGTAACTTTCTTGTCAAACTTTGTAATCTTGGAATCCATTAGCCTCCCAAAGTCTAGACACCCTAAACTCTTAGATGTCCCAAACTTGGCTGGTTCCGTAGTTCAAAAGGTGTCAATTTAGATTTTTTATGAGGAACACGATTCAACACATACCAAGTAGTGAAAATAGTTTCACCCCAAAATTTAAAAGTACATGTGACTCAATAAGCATGGTAATGGTCAGTTAAACAAAAATTTTATTTTTTCTTTCCGCTACATCATTAAATGAAGCAGAATAAGGAGGACAAATTTCATGAATTATTTCCACTGGTCTAACAAAAGAATTAAATTCATTTGACTCATATTCACAACCTCTATTACTTCTAGTTCTTTTTATTTTTCTAGCAAACTGATTTTCAACCTCGTGCACATAATTTTAGAAATTTTCAAAAACATAAATTTTATTTTTCATCTCGTAAACATATGTAAACTTCGAAAAAATCAGTGTAACAGATAAAATATCTATTACCTTCACGAGTTAAAATTTCACCAAATTCACAAGTATCAGTATGAACTAATTTTAATAAATTGATTTTTCTTTTAACTTAAAAATGAGAGTTTTTAGTGATTTTGGCTTTACTATAAGCCTCATTTTCGGAATCTTCAAAATCGAGCAATACACCCACTCTTGCAACAAGCAAAGCTTGGTTCTCTATCTAGAACTTGTTGATTTTATGCTTGGTTATTGTCACCATTATTTTTCTTGGGAGGTCTAACATTATTTTTCTTAAATTTCTTCTTCTTAAGATCCAAATAAGTGTTTATGTGACATTCAGGAGTACCGTAATTTGAAGTAATTAAATTTACCTTTGTTTGATGTTGCTCTCTTCGGTTTGTAAGATCTTGATCCCTTGTCTCTGCTTCCATGCCGATTTTCATTATCAAGGTTTCAAGGAAGGTTTTATTTTGTTTGTGGTACATAGTTTTTTAAATTCCTTCCATGAAGGTGGACGTTTATCTACTATGCCACAAACAATAATGTTATCTGTAATTTTTACCTCCTCGCTCTCCAACAATCATTATAAAGTCTTGAGATTGGTATACCACTGATTTGTTGTCCTCCATTTGAGGACGAAAAGAATCTACTAGTCACACATTTTTTCACTCCAGCCTCTTCGGTATCAAACTTGCTTTAAAATGTTCTCTAAATTTTCTTTGCATTAGAGTAAGTTCTATCATAATAATTATATAAATTCAGATATCCAATTAAGAATATAATGCCGACACTTATAGGAATCACCATCGTTATTTTCCAATTTCTCTAATGAGAAATATTGTCATCATAATTCATAGAGGTGATATCTACTTTATCAGGATTCTTCTTGGTTAACATATAAGAAACATTGAGAAGGCTTAAGTAGAAAAATATGTCACTCCTTCATCTCTTGAAATAATATCATTGAACCAAATGGCTTGTTAAGGTCTCTCATCTTAGCATCCACAATTTTTTGAATTGTATACATTATTGAATCTCCTTAAATTTGTTAGTAAAAAATTACAAAATAACAGAATTACAAGATTACAATTGAAAATGAAATGAAGAAATAAAAATCTCTTCCGACTGAGGCGCGAATATCCCTCTCTTTAAGAAGATTCAAGCGTACTGCAATTTATATTAGTACTCTAATTACTACCACCTTCTCAATCACCTACTTACAAGTTTCTTGATCATAGCCTAGAAATTCTAACGCATGGAGAAAAAACATAACTACAACTTTGCTCACTAGCCGCTGACGTCATACCCTCACCACCTCTTTATTGTTATTAATCAACCTTCATTAGTATATTATATCAAGATAACTCAGTACTAAGCACCAATTAACTTTTCAAGTCCTAACAATTTATATTAGGACCACTGCCCCCACTTCTTGCCATTGCAACAATATAATCAAGTGCATATATCGAACATATTCCATATTATCAACATCTACATTTAATGTCCTTATCACCGTAAAACACTCCGAGAAAATACAATGTCAATTATGATTTATGAACAAGGTACTGTTACTCATTTATCAAGATACACAATTTATATCAAATCATTTTTCCTATCATGGAACCCACACAAAAAATGCTAGCATATCGAAATGTGGTATCAACCCAATAATTATGTCAAAACATGGCAACCAATCCCATAGATATATCAAAACTTGGCAACCGATCCAAGATAGTTATTCTAGAACATTGAAACTGATCCATTCAATAATCCACAATAACAATCGCAAGTACATTCTAATAATCATCTAAACAATTCAATATTCGTAGCTTACATTGATATACCGTCGTTTCATGGTATTATTAATACTTTTTCCTTAAGTTTAGTGTGTCCAAAAGCCTTTTTGTGCTAATTTTTGTGTATGTTTCTCCTTATTTGCAGGAAATCTATCCAAAGATGAATGCGGAGGTTTTTGAGCGAAGAAATGCAGAAGAGACCACCTACGGAGCTTGTGACGGTCGGTAGGTGGAAGCGTAGTGCAGCTGCTGAAGGAAGATGGGGAAATCTGACCAAGTGTGGGGTTACAGAAAACGTGACAGACCGTCGTAGCCATGACGGTCCGTCATGCAGGTTCGTCATGAAGATCAGAGAAGTAGCCCAGTACCCATATTCCAAGAGTTCAAGTGTTTTGGAACAAAGACCCTCGACGGACCGTTGTGCCTGTTACGATCCGTCATACCTTTCGTCGAGGGTAATGAAGAGAGCAGCAGAAGAAATTGCACAAGTATGGGACGACGATCCATCGCAAGGTCCGTCGAGAATAGTTCGAAAACCTCATTTTTGAGGTTAGACTCCGGATCATTAGGTTGGACTCTGTATTATAAGGTAAGACTCTGGGCCATTGTTAGACTTTGGAATATTGTGAGACTCTTAATTATTTTGTAGACTTTTTGAGAGATTATTGATTATCTTAAGACTTTTATCATTGGTTGTTGGTGATTTTTGCGGATTAATCAAGCGAACTTTCGGATTTTACTATTTCCCATTGTAGTAAGTACATGAATTCTTATATCATATATTTGAATATAGTGATTATGACTATGGGTAACTAAACTCCATAACTAGGGTTGTGGGAACCATAGGGAAATAATGAGGTAAAACCTAACTAAAATAACAATTCTAGAATAGTGTCTTGCATGTATTGATAGTTCTTTCGCATAGAAGTCTTTTTAACGGATGGCCAACGTTAGAACTCGCCTTAATGCTACTTGCTGGACCAAGGAGGTAGATACTAGGAAAAGAATTATCAACATAGATTTAGTGTATACTATCTAATAGGCTAGTATTGATTGGTACGAAGTAATAACTTAGTCAAATATCGAATGTGATGCTTAATATCAGGTAAAGATAAAGGTTAGGATAGCAACACACGTAGCCGGACCAAGGTGTGGAGTGGCATTTTCTAGATGTTGGACCAAGGATTTAGAAATACATAACTTACACTTTGTATGAAAGATACTAGGAAAGAATTGTTATAGTTAGACTTACCAAGTTATAAACCTAAAGGAAAACATAAACCCTAGTTACTTTGATTAATTGATTAAACCCCAACATTCGAAGCTGTTAGTTGTCTCTTTTTATTTTGCTAGTTATTTTAATTTATGTAGGAATAGAAACCCCCCTTTTATCATTTTTTCTTTACAAGGAAGTAATTGACTGAACAATAGTAGTAACAGATTTAAGTTAAGTCTGAACTATTTTCCTCGTGGGAACGATCCCAACCTCACTAGTTGAGTTATTACTTGACACGACCGCTTTACTTCTTTTTTGAGAAGTAAGTTTGAGCATATCAAATTTTGGCGCCGCTGCCAGAGAAAGTAGCTTTTTGATTAACTTAAACTTATTACTATAGTTTAGTTGATATTTTCTTGATTTTACTTTGTTTTATTTTTTTTATTCGTGCAGAACCACCCTCCTTGTATGCTAAATACGCGGAGAGGAAGAGAACCCTTGTTTCCCTACGATCACTAATTAGATCGTACTCTACGCTACATGAATATAAACTTGGGAATCAATGATGATGATCCAAACCAGAACATCCCAGCTCCGGTTGATGTTCATGGTCAGTTGTTACTCAATGCTCTGGTTGATCACCAACAGAGGGGACAAAATACCGCTCCACGGCCCCAAGCATACTACAGAGGCTATGAAAACATAGCAGACTCAGATGGGCCACTTGTCTTGCCTCCTCTACAACCAGGCCACACCTTCGTGGTAACTAGTAGCCTGATGCAAATGCTCACTGTGAGAGGTTTGTTTTCAGGGCTACTTTCTGAGGATCCACATGCCCATATATGCCCATATAGCTAAGGTAAGGGCAGTGTGTAAAAGTTGTGTAGGGAGGACTGACTTAGACTTGTATGTAATAGGGCTTAGAGTGTTTCCTCTCTCATTGAAGGGAGAGGCTGCTATATGGTTCACTGAGCTCCCTTACAACGCAATTTTCACTTGGAACCAACTAAGGGATGTTTTCTTAGCACACTACTATCCGGTCTCCAAGAAACTAAACCACAAAGAAAGAGTGAACAACTTTGTGGCACTACCAGGAGAATCAGTTAGTAGTTCTTAGGATAGATTCACCTCGTTCTTGAGAAGTGTCCCAAATCACTGTATAGATGATGAGTCACTGAAGGAATACTTCTATCGGGGACATGATGATAATAATAAAGCGGTGTTGGACACTATAGCAGGTGGATCTTATAGGGAGTGTCCTTATGCTGAGATTGCTGAAAAATTAGAGAAAATATCCCGGAATAATAAAGCTTGGAGTACTAGGAAGTCAAATACCGGGATAAATACCTTCGCAGTGTAGTCCACTCACAACCCAGCCACAGATGAGATTCGTGAAGAAATGGCTCAGATGAGAACTGAGCTTGGGTTGGTACTAAAACATATCACTGGGGTGCAGAAAAGATAAATGCAGTTAACTACTTGCCTAAACCACCACCTCCTAACAAGGAATGCTATTATGCGGAGGACTCCTATGTACTAAATAAGCAGACGAGGGGTTTCCGACCGAGCGCCCAAGGCTCAAATCAGGATAATTGGCGCCAAGGTCAAGGGAACCAAGGTCGGATCTATGGTAGCTATAACCGTGAGGCTCATTATGTTCGAGATGGAAACTACAACCGCGACAACAACTTCAACAGGGGTAACTACGGTAACATAAATGATAGGAATGGTCCCTATGTCCCCCCTCAAAATCGTGAAGTTACTCCTAGTGATGGTGGAGATAGTATGGCGTGAGTTGAGGATATGTTGCACAAAATGATGAGGAGGTTCGCTGCTAGTGATGAGCACATTAAAGAGTTAAGATGTGATTTAGCAGGTATTGGGAAAAAATTCGATACAAATGCAATATCGATTAAGCAGATCGAGTTGCAAATGGCCCAATTATCTGCGAATGTGAACACACGGCAATCGGGCACTCTCCTAGCAACACTGTCCAAAATCTGAAAAATGATGCACACTATATGGAAATCACTACTCGGGGTGGTAAGCAAACCATTGACCCACCTATGCCGTCTAATGAGGAAATGGTGAGAAAGGATGATGATAAGGTGGTAAAGGGTAGTGGTGAAGCAGAAGAATGCGCTGGAAAAGATGCAGAAGTCCCTTTGAAGGTAATTCCCATGACTAGACCACCACCACCCTTCCCTCAGAGATTAGTGCAAAAGACCGAGGATGGTAAATATCGGCGTTTTATAACAATACTGAAGCAGCTTTCTATCAATGTCCCTTTGGTAAAGCTCTTGAATAAATGTCTGGTTATGCCAAGTTTATGAAAGATCTGGTTACAAAGAAAAGATCGGTCACTTTTGAGGATGAAGATAGACTACAGCATTGTAGTGCTATTTCTACAAGATCTCTCGTACAAAAGAAAGAAGATCCGGGTGCGTTCACTATTCCTTGTACAGTCGAGTCATTGCATTTTGCGAAAGCATTATGTGATCTGGCGGCAAGCATAAATCTCATGCCCCTCTCGATTTACAAGAAGATGGGTTTGGGTGACCCAAAACCCACTGCGATGAGGCTACTGATGACTGATCGAAAAGTGAAAAGGCCTATAGGGATACTCCATGATGTGCTAGTAAGAGTGGAGTCATTCATATTTCCGGCAGATTTTGTTATTCTTGATTGTGAAGTCGATTTTGAAGTTGTATATTCTTTGGAGGTCATTCCTTGCTACAGATAGAGCCTTAATTGATATGTAAAATGGGCAGATGAAATTTCGGTCGAACAATGAAAAAGAGACCTTCAACATTTGTAGGACCATGAGGCAGAGCGGTGAGCTCCAATCGGTATCCGCCATATCCCACAAAGAAAAGATGAAGAAGGAGAATGAAGAAAAAAGTGCAAAACAAGAGTTTATGGTTGGGAATTTGGTGCTTTTAGACAGATCTGGGTTGCCTTGTCTTCCGGGTAAGCTCAAGTCCAAACGGACAGGCCCTTACTTGATCACCCAAATATTCCCTCATGGAGCTGTTGAGTTAAAAACCAAGGAAGGAGTGTGGTTTAAGGTGAATAGAGAACGAATAAAACTCTATTTTGGGAAAACTGCATCGGTGAATGAAGTGATAGAGGCATACCATCTTGATGAAGGCTGAGTAATCAAGTGTCCTCAGTCGTGCCGCGACGTTAAATCAGGCGCTTGTTGGGAGTCAACCCAAAACTTATAGTTTTTCTTTCTAGTAATGGTAGCATTTTCAACTAATGGGTTTTAAATTTGCAGGCACACCACTAGGAAATTATGCAGAAAATTACTCTGCAGCAGTCACTGACGGATACAGCGACGGACCGTGTCAACTGTGACGGACCGTCGCATGAATCCGTTGTGCCAGGTACGTTTTTCTGTTATTTTCAAACTAGGGAACACGCAACGGAACCAACGATGGACTGTCACAAATGAGACGGACCGTCGTCAGGGACTCGTCGCGTCATTAATGAGGCGTACCCGACCCGACCCGCTGGGTTTTTTTAAAAAAATTCAACATATAAAACCCCCAAACCTTCATTTTACCTCATTCCTTTACTCTTCCTCCTATTTCCCTCCCTTTTTAACTTCCAAAATAATCTCCCTCTTCAACCAATCAATTTCCCCAAATTCTCCAAAGTCCTAAAAGTCCTCATCTACTAGTCGGAGTTTGAAACTGTGGGTGTCTTCTTGATCACCAAGTACCTTTTCCCTCTTGTTTTTCTCAAATTCTCAGGTTGTGTCTCTAATTTCTACTCATTTATATTGCATTTTTGTCTATCAATTATTAGTAGTCTAGTTCTTCTTGATACGTTCATTCTTTATCACATTTTGTCTGACCTAGGTTAAAAAATTCACGAAATTGCCGTGTTAAAACCCTAGAAGTAAGTGCCTTAGTATTGCTAGTTTACTAGGTAATTGGGTTATACAAATGTAGGTCAAAACACTACTAATTCAATTTGGGTCATAGGGGATGAATGGGGCATCTCCAGTTCTGTCACTGAGTTAAAGAACGAGACCCCGATGACGGACCGTCGTATTCACGACGAACCATCACTGGGTCCTTTCCAACCACCCTAACACTCCACTGTCCAATTTTTCTCCAAGTGTCAACCAACGGCCACATGTGACGGACCGTTGTTCCCGCGATGGTCCGTCCTGCACAACCATTCTGGTTGTGAGAGACCCTAAGTCCTAAGGGTTTCTCTCTATTTTTCTAAGTGTCCTCAAACGGACACTTACAACGGATCGTCATACCCTTGACGATCCGTCCTGCATGATCATCATGACGGTCAGAGACCCTTCTCCTAGGGTCTCCATATTTCTTATAAGTGTGCTCTGACGGACACCTACGATGGACAGTCGTACCTGTGACGGTCCATCCTGCATGACCGCTTCGATGGTCAGAGACCCCTCTCCTAAGGGTCTTCATATTTTTTTTAAAGTGTCCTCTGACGGACACCTACGACAGACGGTCGTACCTGTGACGGTCCATCCTGCACATACCGTCATACTTGTCAGAGACTCTCCTTCAGGGTTCTCTATATAAACATAGTCTAAGTAAGACACGGTGGACCCCATGACGGTCTGTCGTACTCACGACGAACCGTCACCTGGTCCGTTGTGCTTCACTGTTACTATAGAAATGTCATTTTATTTTAATTTTTTTTAATTTTGTGTGGTTATGCTTGTCTTGTTTGCTCATTCTAGTACTAATATTGATCCTTTACAGGTACTATCTACTATGGCACCAAAATAAGATCGAGTCTATGCACGCGGGCGATCGAAGTTTGTCGCCCCGTCTGCTCGTCTAGTCATTGGCTTTGATGATGAGCGTGACCCCGAGTACGTGCCCCCATGCACTTCCAACCCATCTCTTGCTGCACGTGCTGCCAGAGCCACACCCAAAAAGGTGGCGTCCGGCGTAGTCACTGCCTCCCATTCTAATGAGGAGCGCACACTGACCAGCACACCTTCTGGGTCAGCCACTAATGAAGAAGCAGCGGATGGCTCCTTAGGAGTTTCATGGTAGAAAGAAGCCTCTGGATCTTCTAAACTTCTCGCACCCGCCACCGCTGCAGCGTCGGCGTCGTCTGATGAGGCTGACAGTTTAGAATCCATACTTGGTTCAGCAGCTCGTGCTCTCACCCCGGTCACCGACCAGCCAAACCGGTGGTGTCTAGACAAGCAGTTTCAAGTCTTTTCCGATGCCAAGTTCCTGAATGACAAAGGAGTTATGACTCGGACACTTACATTTGAGCAGCGGGTCCTTACAGGAAGTCTCCCAACGATACCTGAGATCCACAATCTCTTCACCAGACATCGACTGGAGTGGACAGCACGTCCGTTGGGACGTTATAGTGAAGAGCTGGTCTGAGATTCCTACGCATCCTTTGTAGCCACACTCCGATTGCAGATTGATAGGAGGGAAGCCCCCGCCAAACAAGCCCCACTGGAGTAGGTCTGAGTACGTGGCATTCAGGATGATATCTCCCTACCTGCTATCCGTCGATTTCTATACGGCGAGAATGTTGATGCTAATCGGACCCCTCTCACTGCCGAGTTTGACTACCGATGGCAGATTGTCAAAGATAGGCCAATTTCTTCGTGAGCCATCGCTGAGAGAGACCACCAAGAGGTGGATGGCCCTGCACTTGTCCGTTGATGGAGAGGGTGATGACTAGGTGACTGAGTTGAAGGGGGCCATCAAGAAGGCCAACCTGAGTTTCACAGTGATATTTTTGTGGTTGATTATCCGCCACTGCCTTTCCCCTACAGCCGCTGATAATATCGTCACATGGGATCGAGCAGTACTGATGGCGGCGATGATAGTTGGGTTCGAGGTGGATTTTGCGTGGCTTCTACAAGCGGTCATGCAAGAGAGGGCTATTAAAGTCACAACTACTTACCCTTTCCCGTGCATGATATTTTCTCTATGCAGGTCTGCAAGTGTGCCTATATGGCACGTTGATCAACTCAAGACCCCGCTAGACACAGTTGATATCGGCCTCATTAGGGATGAGTCCAATGAGTTTGCTCCACGCAGAGGGCCCCGTCAAGAGTTGCCTCCTCTTGGTGACAATCTGGCTGAGACGGTAGCACAGACCCGCATATCTACGCAGGCGGCTTCCACTGACACTTCCCTGGTCGAGTGTATCTCGGGTAGTAGCACCGCCCCGAGCTCCTCTCGCTCAGCCCCTTTACCCACTCTGGTTCCGCTTGCTAGGGTCCAAAAATTAGAGGCACAGATGGCCACACTTCTGCATCACATCTTGCCTTGGATGCAGAAGTCTATTGCTGAGGCAAAAGAGCACTTGGAGCGGAGAATGGTCCAGCACACAGCGCTTGGACGCTTTTGAGTTGCGAGTGCTAGCCCGACCAGCCCCTCCAATGGATGTGTCGACCCTTCAGGCTGCACTCGACAATCTTTGAGCAGATATTGATACGATCTTAGAGGCTATTGTGCCTGAGTCTGAGGCCCCTTCTGCATAGCCTGCTAAAGACACAGTGTTGGCGGCCCTATTCTCCACTTCAGACATTCCACCACCTCCCCCTTGAGAGCATGCCAAGAGGCATAGGGGTCGAGAGGAGGATGGTGCGCCAGCATAGAAGAAGGAGCGTCGTGAGATGGAGGCTGCAAGGAGAGCCTCGCTTGTTGAGGAGGAGGCGCGTCCGATGAGAGCAGAAGAGTTAGCTGTTGGGGCGTCTAGCTCCAGAACTATGGAGATCGCAGAAGGCACTGCTGATAGTGTTGTTGATGCTGAGGACACCACTGAGGGTGTCCAGATTACAGAGGTAGTGGGTTCCGGGAACCGGACCCACCAGCTTGCTAATCATTGGCGCTTTGCGCCCTAGGTTTGCTTCACCTACCACTCTAGTATTTAAATTTTTCTATGCATCGGGGACAATTGCATGTCTTTTTGTTGGGGGTGGTGTAAATGGAAAGTGAGTGCTAGGGTGAAGTCTGAGTAGCCTAATTCACTATCCTCTTTTGGGGTTTTCTTGCCTGTGTTCTTTTTCCCCGAAAGACTGATTACTTTTTCTGTTGAACCGGCATGTCTATATCTTGTGTACATAGTTTAATTCTGGATCATGATGGAATAAAATGATATCCTGATAAAATGGAAAATGATGCATGACTAGGCATAGTAATTGATAAATGGGTGGCTCTAAGCATGACATAAAGGTACACCACTGCATGACCCTAAGTCTAAAACTCAAACTAGGTGTCTGATAATCTAGTAGACTGATGAGATTTCAAGTGAGTGTGAGGAAGACTTGAATAGTCCACTATTTGTACAGCGCTAGAACTTGTCTGGTTAGTCCTGCTAAAAGTAAGTTGTAATAGACAATTATGAAAGGATCATAGGTCATTATTCAATAAGTTGTAATAGACAATTAGGAAAGGATCATAGGTCATTATTCAATATAGCCCATTTTTAGCCTAAATAAAAGAAAACCAAATGAAATTTATCTTTCTTTGATCCAAATGATTTGAGATTAAATTAGACTTTTCTTTCTCATCCCAATAGATCTTTTCGGGGAATAATGTGTTGGCCCTGGTCCCTCCTTGGACATGTGCACCTCAGCTTATGCGAAAAGCATAATTTGAGGGGGGCTAATTCAGTAAACAACATTTTTATGGTCCTCACCCAACTATGGGTATTGTGTACTTTGACTCATGGCAAAGCCATGAGTTTAGGGTGGCTATTATGAGGAATGCTCTGGAAAGTGGGGTTGAAAGAATGAAGAGAGAAAAAGAACACAAGTAAAGTGACTCAAAAATTAGTTGAAAGAAAAGTAAAAATGAAAAAAAAATATACAAGCAAGAAAAGAAGAGAGTCACTTAAACAAGTGAAAAAAGGGGGGGAAATAGCAAGGTGAAAGAATGTGGGAAACTGGGCAAAATAAAATGATAGAAAATGGTATGTTTAGCCGATATGTCAAGTAGGGCAAAAAGTCACTAAAGTATACCTAAATATACCCTACCTGACCCTGAGCCTACATTACAAGCTCAAGAAAGTCCTATCGTGATCCTAAGGGTTGTATAGCGAACTTAAAGCAGTGAAAATAAGGGCAAGCTTATGGCAATAGGTATGAATGAGTGTGAATTTGTTCTGAGAGTGAGTGTTGAAAAGTAATCCTTATACTCAAACTGAAATCATTGTGTGAAAAATGAGGATTTTGTTTTTAATTGAGGACACTAGTTGCATTACCGGAAATATTAACACCTCGGTAAGAAATTGAAGAGGATAGGTGTTAGTGGATGGTGAGTCTATGTCATGACCTGATTCCACATAATTCAAGCCTAATAGTGATAGCATGCATAAATATGATGAGATTAATCGGGATTGATAGCCAAATGATGGCAAAGGATAAAAGATGGACACTATTGTACAAAAATTGTGTATTGAGTCATAGTGTGTCGCTTGAGGACAAACACTGAATTTAAATTGAGGGTGTTGATATACCGTAGTTTCACGGTATTATTAATAATTTTTCCTTAAGTTTAGTGTGTACAAAAGCCTTTTTGTGCTAATTTTTATATAAGTTACTCCTTATTTGCAGGAAATCTGTCCAAAGATTAATGCGGAGGTTTTTGAGCGAACAAATGTAGAAGAGACCACCTACGGAGCTTGTGACGGTCCGTCATGCTTGTGACGGTCCGTAGGTGGCAGCGTAGTGCAGATGCTGAAGGAAGATGGGGAGTCTGACCAAGTGTGGGGTTACGGAAAATGTGACGGACCGTCGTAGCCATGACGGTCCCTCATGCATGTTCGTCATGAAGATCAGACAAGTAGCCCCAGTACCCATATTCCAAGAGTTCAAGTGTTTTGGAACAGAGACCCTCGATGGACCGTTGTGCGTGTGACGATTCGTCATACCTGCCATCGAGGGTAATGAAGAGCGCAGCAGAAGAAATTGCACAAGTATGGGACGACGGAATCCATGACGGCCCGTCGTGACCACGACGATCTGTCGCGAGGTCCGTTGACCCAGCTGCGTATTGACAGATTTCCAGCAAATAGAGTCCTTGTTCAATTAGGTTTTTATTTTCTATAAATAGTTCAAAAAACCTCGTTTTTGAGGTTAGACTCTGAATTATTAGGTTGGACTCTGTATTATTAGGTTAGACTCTGGATCATTGTTAGACTTTGGAATATTGTGAGACTCTTGATTACTTTGTAGAATCTTTGAGAGATTATTGATTATCTTGAGACTTTAATCATTGATTGTTTGTGACTTTTGCTAACTAATCAAGCGAACTTTCAGATTTTACTCTTTCTCATTGAAGTAAGTACATGAATTCTTATATCATATATTTGAATATTGTGATTATGACTATGAGTAACTAAACTCCATAACTAGGGTTGTGGGGACCATAGGCAAATAATGAGGTAAAACCTAACTAAAATAACAATTCTAGAATAGTGTCTTACATGTATTGATAGTTCTTTCGCATAGAAGTCTTTTTAACGGATGACCAACATTAAAACTCTCCTTAATGCTACTTGCCGGACCAAGGAGGTTGATAATAGGAAAAGAATTATCAACATAGATTTAGTGTATACTATCTAGTAGGATAGTATTGATTGGTACGAGGTAATAACTTAGTCAAATATCGAATATGATGTTTAATATGAGGTAAAGATAAGGGTTAGGATAGCGACACATGTAGCCGGACCAAAGTGCGGAGTGACATTTTCTAGATGCCGAACCAAGGATTTAGAAATACATAACTTATCACTTTGCATGCAAGATACTAGGAAAGAATTGTTATAGTTAGACTTATCAAGTTATAAACCTGTGGGGAACACATAAACCCTAGTTACTTTGATTAATTGATTAAACTCCAACATTCGAAGCTGTTAGTTGTCTCCTTTTATTTTGCTAGTTATTTTCATTTATTTAGGAATAGAAACCCCCCTTTTATCATTTTTTCTTTCCAAAGAAGTAATTGACTGAACAATAGTAGTAATAGATTGAAGTTAAGTCTAAACTATTTTCCTCGTGGGAACGATCCCAACCTCACTAGTTGGGTTATTTACTTGACACGACCATTTTACTTCATATTTGATAATTAAGTTTGAGAATATCATACATCCTTATCTATGCTTACAACAATTGTGATTAACAGTGCAACATTGACATACATACATGTATCATAATGAAGAAATAACTACCACATATCATAAAATAGTAGAATCTCAACCATTCCAACAAGATAATCATCAACACCTATCATGTAACCATTTATTCGACCGTACGTAGCCTATTTCATCATATAAGGCTTCTTCTTAAGATTTAATTTTACTTCGTTCAGTACATGAAGGCCTACACATAATTATATCGTTGATTTACATATATTATGTGGTAAACAAGAATTTATAGCTACTCAATTTACTAAAACCTAGCTTACCTTGCGCTAAGCAGTTGCACGGAGTTTAGTCTTTGATTCTTATTTACAAAATTTGTGACTATAATCTTGACGAAAAATTCCAATCCAACGACATCTTCACACTATAAATCTATGTCTCCCTTCTTCCTAAGCTTGCAACAACTTTTTTTTTGGGGGGGGGGGGTCTCTAATGTGTTTTACAACTTATTTAGCTATTTTAGGAAGATGGAAAAAATCCAATTTCTCATAATTTATGTTTTGTCTCATCTATCCTGTCCTGGTTCCAACTTACCCTATTGTGGCGCCATCGCCCTAGCGAAAACTACCGCGTTATGGTGGGACAATGGCCCAAAATATACCCAGATTTTCGTTTTTCCTAACTAATGACGGTTCGGATCGTTACATTTTGTTATCTTAAGTTTATAATTTTTTTATAATAATAATCCTAACCTAAGATCTTTCTTTATGAAATCAATTGTGTGTGTATATATATATATATATATATATATATATATATATTCCATATTCCATTCTCAAGTCCCTGAACTTATGAAGTCTTGTTTCTGTAGTGGACCAATTCGTTAACATACCGCCAATATATATATATATATATATATATATATATATATATATATATATATATATATATATATATATATATATTCCATATTCCATTCTCAAGTCCCTGAACTTATGAAGTCTTGTTTCTGTAGTGGACCAATTCGTTAACATACCGCCAATATATATATATATATATATATATATATATATATATATATATATATATATATATATATATATATATATATATTCCATTCTCAAGTCCCTGAACTTATGAAGTCTTGTTTCTGTAGTGGACCAATTCGTTAACATACCGCCAAGCCAATTTTTATTAACATAATGACACCGGGCCCTTATTGCAGCCCACTCTACTAAATCAGCTGCTTTATTTTTGGTACCAACAATTAAGAATTGTTTTCCCCTACTTGCTGCGTCAAAAACTAAATCACAAGCTTCTGATAAAAAACGAGCAGTTCTAGTAAGATTTGTAATATGAATACCCTTACACTTTGCAGAGATATAAGGCGCCATTTTAGGATTCCATTTCCTAGTAACATGACCAAAATGAACTCCTGCCTCCATCATCTCTTCCAAATTTATGTTCCAATATCTTCTTGTCATTTCTCCCCACAACCTCCCCCCCCCCCTTTTTTTATTCTTTTTCAAAAAAAAAAAAAGAGACGAGGAACCCTGAATTGAAATAAATAATTGTTCCGATGGAACCTTCTCTTCTACTGTAGATTGGACGTAGATACACGACCCAAACCATTATTCTATATATATATATATATATATATATATATATATATATATATATATATATATATATATATATATCACTTAATAAAATTATTGACATATTATTATCGAAAAATAACTTAAATACACAACTTTAAATTTATTATTCTCTAATTTTCCCTTCTTTATTAAAAAAATTAACTAAATCCCTTTTTTATTTTTTAATTGTAATATTGTAGATACATAGCACTCTCTTTCATCTACACACGTTTCACCAATCCATATGTCACACCTATTTTTTCTCCACAAATACTCTAAATCAACTGACTCATTTTTCTCCATAACTACAATCAATAAATCTTTTCAGTTACACTCAATATCCATTTTGAATTTCAAATTATTTCTCTCTCAATCAATCACATTTCTTAATAACATTAATCTGCAATTTTGAATTTTGAAATTCAAAATTGCACTTTCTGAAATCTATATGATACTTCCGCCTCTTCTTCGATACTTCTTTTTCTTCTTACTCATCCTAACTTTTATCAGCTTTTACTTTGGTATTTACTCTTATTCATCGTTATCTTCTCTCAAGTATATGCATACTGTTACAAATAGAAAGATATGTGATTCTGATAAAAAAGATTGAAAAGAAAATAGAAAAAAGTTTTTGCATGATCCTTTGAATTTGAGGAAGAAGTCAAATAAAGATGTTCCAGAATACCCTAAATCAAAGGTTGGAAAAATACCCCCCAAAAGTAGAAAAATATCAGCAAACGTTATTGACAAACCCACATTATTTAGGATATGTCTTTTTATTCTTCTGTAAAATTGTTTTGAAAGTTATAGTGTGTTTGATACATATCGATTTAGTGTGCTATAGTGTTTAGTCGATTTGTTGATACATGAATTAAATGTGTATCAAAATGTTTTTTTATGTATCATGATTTTTTGTGTCATATATCATCGATTGTTGTGCAGACAGTTGAAAGTTGGTATCCGTTTATGTTATTTGTGTTATGTATCATTCATTGTTGTGTAGGCAATTGAAAACTTGTATCATGTATCAGACAATGATTTGTTTTTTTTAGTACGTATATTGAATATCATTACAAATTGTATTATTTTTTAAGAAATTGTAGTTACTCAACTACAGGATAAAAAATATACCAACACATCCCATAAGGTTTCCTGTCAATTTTAACAATAATTTTCTGAAGGATTTTCAAGACTTTATAGGGTAGCATGTATTTCAACTGGTTAAGGCTATAATATTTGGACCCTTTTTTAGATATTACTAAATGTAATTTTCAGGGCAAATCAATAAGTGTTTGATGTTGTTAGAGTTGGAACAAGGCAACACTAATGTGTTGCATATTATACATGCAAATGGGTGTATCAAGAAATTTTGTATAAATGAATTTACATTAACAACTGGACTTAAAGCCAAAGGCAATACCAATGATTTTTAATACCCAGAATCAAATCCTTATATGCTATTCCAAAAGTATTTTCTTGGTGCAGTGAAATAGTGTTAGCAAGAGTCAACTAGTCCAATGGTTTAAGATGTGTAATTGGGAGAACAATCCGGATGCATTCCAGATGTCTATATTTCTCTTTATTTGTACATTCTTCTCTTCTAATCTTGATAATACATCTATATATTTTATGGATTTTCTAATGGTTGAAGATGGTAGATATCAAGATTATCCTCGGAGAAAACTTTCATTCTGAAAGCACATCATTTTACTTAGACAGCATTTCGATGTAAGCAAAAAGTTGTATCAATTATATGGACTATCATATGCACTTAACGTATGGATATACGAATGTGCATTCCAATTAAATCCTGAAATTACTGTGAAAGAGCGGAATGTCATTGCAACAATGTGCAATTAGAGAGTTGTGTCTGATAAGACAAAGTTTTAACTGCTTATGTCTAGCATTTTTCAAGAGGTAATATTGAATTCGTTTTTACTGTGAAAATTAAATGTTGCAAGTTTGTCTTTTTAATATCATTATTTTATGTATTGTGATACATTATGTCTTGTCTTAATTATTTTCTGTATTGTGATACGTTATGCCGTGTCTTAACATTTAAATTATTTTAGGTGTTGTGATACATTCAAAATGCATGTCCAAACATTGTCCCAACAACGGAGGAATGTGAAGCTTTTGACTTAGTTGAAGTTGAACATGCTCCTCCTTCTTCACCTCCCTTAGTACAACCAAATGACGAATATTATTTTGATTGTTTCTCCACCACACCACCTAAATAGTTATTGAGGAGATCTTCTAGAGTATCTAATATATCACCTCAACTACTCAAAAAAAAGTGGATACATATAAAGCAAAGGTTTCAGAACCCAAATGTGTCCTTGACACCGGCTTCTGATGTACATGGTTCAATTCCAGATGTGTCTCCAACCCCGACTGCTGATGTACATGGTTCTGCACAAGATCAGAAAGTCAACTATGTGATTCCACATATTGAAGAATTGAAAGATCATTTGAAAAAATACGTAAGTTAATTATTTAGTACTTACTCCAAATGTATTTTATATTGACTCTAAATTTGTTTTTTATTCACAGGTCAACAAGAAATTTGAGGAGTTAGTAAGCTTGATAAAGGAGAACCACTGACAATTGATGCAATCTCGACACAAGGAAAACACAAATATTGATACTAAATCAAACACATTTCAGTTTAAGAAGAAATCATCTCCACCAATACAGATTGATCTTGATGATATAAATTGTGTAGCTGAGGATGATGTTCGTGTTTCTGTTGACGAGAATGAACATCAAGACATTGACAATGCGGTGGTGTAGATGATGATGATGTTATTGTTTCTGTTAATGAGGGTGGACCACAAATCAATGTAATTCCAAAGGTATGTTAATATTACATTATCCGTAATTTTTTCATTTAGTCAATATTATGTATCACGCACATACAGTAATGTATAAGTATCATGTATGTATAGGTATATATCATGTATTTTCATCATCATGTTAAATAATGTATCAAAGTACTCATGTATCTGCTCGTAACAATTTGTACATTATAATCTTATTTGATACATGATACCTTTTTTCTTATATATGATATATTGTTTTAATATTATACATCTTATATATATACATTATTTTTTTATATTTAGTCTGCTGAAGCATATCAATCGCATCAAGATTTAAATGAATCTCTTAAGAATCAAGATGGTGCTGACACGATTCAACACAACATTTATCAGGTTTTGCTAAATAAAACAGCTATGGATACAATTTTAGATTTTCCAATTATGCTTCATGGCACGAACATCCATTACATTCAAATTTACTAAAAAATTATTATATCATATTTTACAGGAATCTTCCACATCAACAACAATATAACCATCAACTCAAGCAGCAATAGATGCACTTATCAAAGATAAGGGAAAAGATCCTATTCCTGCTAGAACATTGTCGGTCATAAATTCATAGGATTTAAGTGACAGCCAGAACTTGTTGTTTCATAATCAATTACCCACTGATATACCAATAATCGATATTGTTGTTAGATTCGATTCAATCATTCCTGCGACTAGAATAAGAATGCATTCAAGAAATATTCAATCTTCATATTGCATTTTTTTGGGTCAAGTGAGAATGCAAAAGAGAATTTGAAGGATAATGTTTGTCTCTATTTCCCATTTGAAGGACGTGGGATTACAAATCAAGTTTCCTCAGAACTTATTGATGATTATATGTAGTGGTTATCTCGCGGGCTCCTTAAAAATCATGACAATAATTAAGTCTCATGCATATATTTTGTAAATGTTTGTTTTAACTAATTTATATATAACATATTCATGATACAAATATTTTCGCAGGAAATCATCAGAGGATAAATACAAATTAAAATCCTCTTCTTTAAGATTTAAGATGACGGACTTTGTTGTTTCTTTTCCAATAAACAATAATTAGTTCTACGTCATGTCACAACCAAACATATGTTGGACTAATGAGGTAAAGTTCTTACTGAAATTATTAAACATGTATCATATAATCTTATCTTAGTATAACATGATACATAATATCATGATGAAATTTAATGTATCACCACCAGAATTTACGTTATATCACCAGAACTTTTTTTCAAACAGAAACACTAAATTGAAGTATCAAAAAATTAAATTAGTTTAAGTTAAGATTATCATTTAATGTATCAATCATATCTTGTTATGAAGTTTATAATTTATAATTTTGTTTATCGTGTTTTTCAAAGCACATCGATGTGATTTTTTACTACCTCCATAAAAAATCAAAATTCTGCAACATGGATCAATACAGATACACAACAACCACTGCTTGTTCATTTCATATGTGAAAAATTATTATGATAGGTATTAAATGGCTAACATAGTTTTAGTACCCAAGAACACGATGATCGCGCTTCAGTTGTATCTATATATTAGCGGTCAATAATTAACATTATCCAAGGTTTTGGAATTCCAAGTGCTTTACCATGACAACTTGTAGATGAGGTATACATCCCGGTTAATTGCGGTCAAGAATTTCATTGAGTGATGGCTGTTGTTGAACTAAAATACAGGGTGATAAGAGTGTTTGACTCATCATTAGGCTCAAGGAAAAAATAGTTCCGCATGAGATAAAAGTGTTGTCTAAAGTGTTTTGGTGATCGTCATGCAAACAAGGACAACACTATTGGTTCACTCTTGAAGACTCATTCCTTTCAATGTTGAATATGCACAAGATATTGTACCATCGAAGAGCGATAGCCTGTAAGTATTATGATTTCGTAGTTTTTACTCATGTATCATTTCACTTTATAATTAAAATTCTGCTTTTCCGTAGAGATGGTGGGGTATATGTTGTTGCATTTCATGAGTATCTGAGTGACCAAATCGAAGTGCAATTTGTTAATTTACCTCCTAAATACCTATGCAAAAGATATGGAGAGTTGTATTGGAGTTTTGGCAGCGAGAAGGCCAAGTGTGGTGACATTAGTGATAATGATGATTCACCAAAATCTAAGGGTGTATACTCACCACCACCAGAAGAAGATTTGGTTCATATAGAGTAGTATATGTGCATAAAAAATGTTTATGTGTTTTTACCCATTTTGATAATTTCATTGAAGCTTTATTGTATTTTGATACATTATGGAACAAGTATTTTTGCTTTTAAAAAGTTAGATTTCGGTCACATTATGACATTTCCCAATGAAAAAGTGTAGTACAAGTTTTATAAATCAGATATATTAAACAGTTAGTAATAAATAGCTTTTGAAAACTAAATTACATGATCCAACTCAAATAGTTGTAAAATAGTTGTTTGATGTATGTATCAAATAAATATTTGATATGATACTTAATATACATTACATGATACATGATCTATAGTCATTGTAAATTATACAGTAACCTTAACAAGTGTTATAAAATTAAATGTACAAGATACATTTAGCTAATGCACATGATACATATGTAATACGTTGTTCTTCAACAATTGTTCCTCTGCTTGTTTAGAAACAATTTTTGTTTTGAAAAAATTAAAGGAATCCCATAGTGTAACATAAGAATTACAAATTATCTTTAACAAAAGAATATGGACACAAATATATCTTTCAACACAAATCATAATAAAGTATATATAAAATTGCAAGTTAAACATTATTTAACACAAATTATAAATAAGCATATTTTCAACACCAATAATGATTAATAGCAAATGAAAAAAATACTTAAAATGAAAACTGTTTACATGAAAAATTATTCAACAAACATAGTAATGTCTTAGAAACATTACAATAATTTCACTTCTCTGTTGGGAAGAAACTACAAGTTCTTCTGTTGTGTCCTTCTTGTCCACATTGTTAACAAAAATTTGTGTTCACCGTAATTTTTTCATTTGTATTCTTTTTTCTTCTTTTCCTTGGTCTCCAGATAATCGTCTGTATTTAGGTGGATACACAGTTTCAGCTACAACATTCTTAGGAGGTGACCAATTTGTCTTATCTGACATTGGCACCATTTGAAGCTCGTATGTTTTTGCAAATGCATCAGATTTATAGTAATCAGAGAAGTATGGATGCATATCTTTGACATTCTTTTCTGTTAAAACAGTGTTTGCATGTGCATTAGGTATCTCATCTAGTTGAAATCTTCCACAACAACATACATTTAATTCAAGACAAACAATGTATTTTTTTCCAGAATCATAAATTAATAAAATAAATTAAGATAATGGAATAACCTGAGTACGTTAAAAAATCAAATATATAATTATTTTGCAAATAAACCGTGTTCAAAATGAAAAATGATACAATGAATTAGATACATATAATACAAAAATAGCATGATACATACCTTCATTTTTAAACTTTTGGATGCATTTATAATCAATACCTCCTCAAATTTTCTCCCTAATGTATCCTTTGTATACGGGCTATTTCTCTGTTCTTGCAATGCCAAGAACCATATAGAATTCTAACTTCTTCCAAGACTTCTAATATAGTCAATTTTCTTGCTTCAACAAGACAACCGTTGATAAATTCTGCAATGCTTGAAGTAATCATTCTGCCTTTATTTACTGTTGAATAAACTCTTGACCACTTCTTATACCCTGCATCCTCAAGGTACTCCTTAACCCTTTGATCAACTCTATCTACCTTAGCCATCAATTTATAAAAATCCTCTTTTCTGTATGTCTTAGTCATAGAGTAGAATTATTCACTTAGGGTATTCCTGCTCCTTTTGATGTTGCCATATGCATTCTTCTGCCACATGCATGCATAATGAGGTAAATTAGGGAACAAAATCTTTACACTCTTCATAATACTCTCATTTCTAGTTGATAGAATACATATATTTTTTTGCTCACCATATGCATTTTCTAATTGTTCGAAAAATCATGTCCACGATAAATCATTTTTCAGTGTAATTAACACTATATGCCAATGGAAATATGCAACCTTATTACAGAAACACATTACATCATTTGATATGTAACATGTACAAACAAATCACAATTACAAAAAAAATATACCTGCCCCATGTAGTGTGCTTGCTGATACAAATGTCCCTTTGTAAGCTTCACTTAGGTGTGCAGCATCGACAACAACTACTGGTCTACAGTAATCAAATCCTCTAATCAATGGTCTCAAGGCTACGAAAAGATACATACATTAACTTCCTCAGTCTTCTGCATTCTTAAATAACAATTTGGATACACGGTATTGAACATGTCTATGTATCTCGGCAACCTTATATATCATGTAGATAGTTTCTCTTATCTTTTCTAGTGCATGTTCTTTCCCATGTCATGCTTGCTGGTAAGATATTTCAACCCCATTGAATTATCTAATATCATCAATTATATCATTTGGAGTACATATTCGTTTATGGTTGACCAATTTTGGAGCAGTCACAACACTCACAAACCTGATTGCTGCTTGGACTTTGGTTAATACTATTGACACCCAAATTTTGACCTCTCTGAAATAATTATTAATTGACGCGTTTCTTAATCTCAAGAGATTTTTAAATCGTTAAGTTTTTATAAAGTCTTAAATGTTTTTAAGTTATTTTAAATCAAACTTATCTTTTTTTAGATGAGATATATGATTTACATAATTATGCATACTATTAGTGCATTTTATGTTTATTCGAAAACCGCCTCAAAAATATTTACTTCGTTTAAATATTTTACTAATTAGTTCGATTATATAATATTATATGTTTGAAATTTATGTAATTTAAAGTTAAATTAATTATTTTATTTCGTCGAAATTAAGAAGCTCGTTAATTAATTTTTATAAATTTGCCTTATTTAATGTCATCTAAATCGGTGACTAATTTTATTTCAATAAAGAAGTTAGTTCGATGCAGCTGTATTTTTACAAATCCTTCAACTAAAATTGCGTCACAATTTTGGGGCCATTTATTGGCCAATTTCCAGCCCACCAAATTCCTAAGTAATGCCCAGGCTCTTTACCCATGTCAATTTTCAGAATTTCCCCTATCAATTCAACCCAACCTATTTCGTTTTTTAGACTCAGCCTAATTGTCCCTAGGCCCAACTCCGCATGTCACATTAATTAATAATAAAAATTATAGGAACCACATATTATAAATACAAAATGACCTTTATCCCTTTTAGAATTGAAATTACTAAAAATCCCTTAAAATTCAAGGAAGCGGGATACATCCAATTGGCACAGGATACATAAGTCCTGATACATCATATTGGACATCTGCTGCGATTAATTAGGACTAATTACCGTTATTTCTGTTATTATTAACTGAAACTACGTAATTAATGCTCTACAGCTTGCGTAACTGATTAGTAAAATCAAATTTTAAATCAGATTAGCTTCATAATTCAAAATTATTCTTGTAAAAGTTGATCTGCATACTAAGAATTCAAAAAAAAAGTTTTGAAGATGAATATCTCAATTCTGTTGCGGCATTCTGGAATTTGGGTAAGCGATGTTAATTATGAAGGTTACAAAGTTGATGGAATTGTTGTTGGCCATTTCATGTCATTTGTTAATCTGAAAATGTTGATTTTATCAGAGCCTGAGATCGACACTGTTACAAAGGATATTGAAATACGATACATTGTCGAGGGAAGCTCATGTCTATTGAAAATCAAAAACGACATGGCTGTGAAACTTTATTTCGAAGTAAAAAAGAATGCATCTGAAATTAGCATGTATCCGCTTTGTATTGATACAACTGATAAAATTGTTGGGGAGATACGTAATTTTGATTGTTCATCGGGTGAAGTTGTATGCGTGGAAGGTACCGAAAGAGATACTTAAGCTCTTGCTTTGGTCGAGTCGAGAATTTGTGACATTGATTATATTCAAGAATTGAATGCTACGAATTACATAACTGATTCCAATAGTACTGAAGTGAAGACTGGGCAGTTGTATAAGGAAAAAGGAACACTCATTGCTGTAATGGCTAAATATAAAATAAAGAACAACTTCAATTTTCGAGTGAAAAGATCGGATAAGAAAAGGTATTTGAATGCTCACTCTATGATCTAATTGTTTTTCTCTATTATATTTTTTATTTATAGTGTATCTGATACATAATTATAAGCAGTCTATATCTTGCTGTGAATTAAACCAATAAAAAATTTTGGACAGCTATGTGTTGGTTTGCTTCAGCGACCAATGTGGATGGACCTTAAAATCATCTTGCAGAAAAAAATCTGATGTATTCAATGTGAGATATTTCAATAGTGAACATACATGTCCGATGCGGGATAGGATACTAACAAAAGTACAAGCAACAATTAGATTTATTAGTGGTGTGACTGCCCCTAAATTGGTAAATCATAAAAGAATCCATACACCTCGAGATGTAATTGAAGATATTAGAGAATTGTATGGGGTTGAGATATCGTACCAACAAGCATGGCGTGCTAGAGAATGTACACTACAAATGCCCAAGGGTAAGCCATCCGAAGGATATAAACAGATGTCGAGATACATATGGATGCTAAATAAAGTATATCCAAATTCATATATAAGAATGCAAAGGACGGAAGATAATAAATTCATGTATCTGTTCATAGCCCTAAGACCGTTGATAAGACGATTTGACTACTACACGTCTGTAGTTGTAGTTGACGCTGCACATCTTGGCGGGGCATACAAGGGTAGTTTTGTATCAGCAAGCACACTCGATGGTGCAGGTATGTGTTATAATTCTGATGTAATGTATAACTTATTTTATATTTATATTAATATATATTAGTGTAAACATTGTGTATCGTGTGAAGTTTAATGTGATAGTCTTTGTAATTAGGATGCATATTGCCATTGGAATATGGTGTTGTAGACACTGAAAATGACTATTCGTGGACATGGTTCTTCGAACATTTCAAAAATGCATTTGGTGAGCGTGAAAACATGTGTATTATATCGGATAGAAATGAATGTATCATAAAGAGTGTAAGCATTGTATACCCAAATGTACCTCATTGTGCATGCATATGGCATCTTTGGAAGAATGTATGTTCAAGCTTCAAAAGGAGTAAAAAAACACTAATTGATATGTTTTACTCAATGGCAAAAGCATACAGAAAGGAAGATTTTGATAAATTAATGGCTAAGGTTGTGAAAGTTGATCATAGGGTGAAGGATTACCTTGAAGAAGCTGGTTATGAGAAGTGGTCAAGAGTTCATTCAACCATAAACAGAGGTAGAATGATGACTTCGAACATCACTGAGTGTATCAATGGATGCCTTGTCGATGCACGTAAGTTAACTATAATAGACTTCTTGGAGGAAGCTAGACTTCTATTTGGTAGTTGGAACTATAAAAATAGAGAAATAGCGTCATATACAAAGGACACATTGGGTCGAAGATTTGAGGAGATATTGATTGTAAACGCATCTAAAAGTTCAAAGATGAAGGTATTTATCAATTTCCTTAAATTTCTGTTTTATGTATCATATAGAAACTGATTTTCAATGTTAAGTGTTGTTTTGAAAATGATATATAAATTGTATATTACGTAATGTATCACTAACTTCTTAAATTTTTAGGTTATTCCATCATTTGAATATATTTTCACAGTTCATGAAGCCAGAAAAAGATACATTGTATACCTTCAGAAGAAAACTTGCACATGTGGAAGGTTTCAACATGATGAGATACCTCGCACACATGCAATTGCAACTTTGAAGCACAAGAACGTTACCAATTTGCACCCATATTTCTCTGATTACTACAGGTCGTATGCATTAGAAAAAAGGTACGAGGTTGTAATGGTTCCAATGCCAGATAAGGAGGATTGGAACGTTCCAGAATATGTTTTAGATGAAATTGTATGGCCACCTAGGTATAGAAGGTTGGCTGGACGACCAAAAAAGCGAAGAAAGAAAAATGCGGATGAGAAAATAACAGTGAACAATAATTGTTGTGGGCAGTGTGGACAAGAAGGACATAACAGGAGAACTTGTACTTTCTTCCCGAAAGAGAATTGAAAGAATGTTTTAAAGAAGGACATTAGTGTTCATGGTACTTATATCCATTTTTTTCTTTAGAATTTGGACTAAATAAAGTGTATTGGTTACACAACTTAATTTGATGTCCAAATATATGACTTTGCAGTTTAATTATGTGCCAAATTTAAACTCCAAATTTTATAAATAAATAGATTCAACAGTGGTGTGTTTCCAATGTAACAGTAATGTTATAGGAGTTTGTTTGTGTATGTGATGTATCATATACATACATATTATTGAAAATATGTTATATGTTCCGTGTATATTGTACTTTGAGTTATTCAAGTGTACAAAAAAATTGACTTGTTCAATTGTTTACTATATGATTCGTGTATTCATCCTTATAAGTTATAAATTTGATATATTATATTCAACAGTGTTGGGTTTCAATGTAACAGTAATTCAAGATGAGTTTATTTAAGTATATTATGTATCAGATACATTCATATGATTGAAAATATGTTATATTTTTCGTGTATACTCCCTGATGAGTTAATCTAGTGTCCCAAAACTTGACTTGTTCAAATGTGTACTACATGTTTCGTGTGTACTGCCTTATGAACTATAATTTTGATATATTACATTCTAGTGGTGCTTTGCACTATAATATTAATTTGTGATTAGTTTGTTTATGTATATGATATATCATATACATTCGTATAATTCAAGTTGCCAAATATATAACTGCAATATTTGTACATGTATATATTATAACTTATGTATCATATACATCATTTTTATAAGTGAAAAATACTTAAAACTTAAATAATAATTTATCATACACATTAGAACTTAAGTGTCATATACTTTATTTTGTAAATTAGCTGTCAAAATTACTTACACTGAAACACTAAAAATTTTGTACCTTAATGTTATAAAGCAACAACTGTGTCTAAAACAATAACTTGAAAAAACATAACATTAATATCTAACAAACTATTGTAATACCAATAAGCTTTTAGAAAAACACAAAAGATAATTGTCTTCAACACAAAACAACATATAAACTTGTTCATCGTGTCCCAGCTAATTACTAATCTATGTTAACAATGTCATCTTCAGTTGGTGTTGTGAATTGGCCCTTAGGCTTTGGTGGATCGTCATTACCACTTATGTATCCACCATTGACCTTGTCGCCGTCTTATCTCCATAACAATGCAGCATATCTATTGCGTAGGTAATTTGCTAGATGTCCATCACTATCAGGTGGTATAACAAGTTGGTCACTCAAAAACTCTGCAAATGTTGCTACGTATAACCCGCAGTCCCTACAACAAAATATGTAATAATAAATTTGTAAAATAGCTTACACATATATTGTAGACCAGAATTGAAAATACTTACAGGCTATCGTCTTCTTGTTGCATGATACCTTCAGCGTATTCAATGTTGAAAGGAATATGTAACTCTAAAGGTACTGTAACGACCTGTTTAGTCGTTTTGAGCAGAAGATTTTAATTCTGGAAAAACTGGCGGAGACGACGGAACCCACGACGGACCGTCGAGGGTGTCTCGTTCCAAAACACTTAGAATTCTGAAAATTATGTACTGAAATCGACTCTCTGAACTTCGTAACGGAATGGCAGGATGGACCGTCGTGGGCACGACGAACCGTCACAGACCCTTGATATGGAATGGAGTCTCTGAACTCTGTGACGGAGCAGCAGGACGGACCGTCGCAGGCACGACAGCCCGTCACAGGCTGCGTAATCCCAGGCGACGTCGGATTTCTTTAAATGTTTTAAGGGACGTTTTGAACCATTCCTTCTATAATTATAAATTTAGTGGGTTAATGTTAATAATTTAACTACTTGAGGATTAAAAGAGATAACCTTAAATTGATTAATGGGTTAATTCACCATCTTTTATACTTAATTATATGCTAATTAGGGTAAAAGAAAGAGGGTTTGAATAAGAAAAAGAAAAGAACAGAAAGAGAAAGAGGAGAAACGAAAGAAGAGAACAAAGCTTTGGGAAATTGCTTGCTTGATCAAAATTCTTCGGTGGAGGTAGGTTATGGTTTTTATACTATTCGTAGTAAACTCCTAATAGCGAACGATATGCATTGGGTAGTGTTGTAAACCCTTCTATATGCTTAATTATGTGTTTGCATGTTGTGATGATATAATTGTGATGAAATAAGCATGATGAAACTATTGAATCCTAAATCTTGAAAAGGAAACCCTAATCTACTTTGTTAATGATGATGCCTTGGTATAAAAGAAGGCTTAATGAACGAAAGTAGTAGAATTAGGGGATCGGGTGTCACGAACCGACACATAGAATTAGGAGATCGGGTGTCACGAACCGACACGTAGAATTAGGGGATCAGGTGTCATGAATCGACACGTAGAATTAGGGGATCGGGTGTCACGAACCGACACATAGAATTAGGGGATCGGGTGTCACGAACCGACATATAGAATTAGGGGATCAGGTGTCACGAACCGACATGTAGAATTAGGGGATCGGGTGTCACGAACCGACACGTAGAATTAGGGGATCGGGTGTCACGAACCGACACGTAGAATTAGGGGATCGGGTGTCACGAACCGACACGTAGAATTAGGGGATCGGGTGTCACGAACCGACACGTAGAACTAGGGGATTGGAGTGTCACGTTCCGACACATAGTAGTAAGGGAGCGGAGTGTCACGTACAGACACAAGAATAAAGGTGATGAATCTTGAAATATGTTAATATACTCAATCTAATGAACCTAATTCCCAAATGAGTATGATATGGAGGCTTGAGTCCTCATGAGTGTACTTGACGTTATTTATCAAAGATTCTTGTACATGGTGTTGCTACAGATTGAGTATTGTAGTTGATTTATGATATTATCTGATATATATTGTTTTCTATTTTGAGTTGGCCGATGATATCTACTCAGTACCCGTGTTTTGTACTGACCCCTACTTGTATGTTTTCTTTTTGATTATTTGTGGAGTGTAGCAAAAGTGCCGTCGTCTTCAACTCAACCGCAACTCTAGCCAGTCTTCATTACTCCGGATTTCAGGGTGAGCTAATGTTTCTAGCTTGGACTAGATCTTCCTTTTCATGTCTCGATGCCTTGAAGTTCCCGCATGGACTAGCTTTTTATGTATTTTAGCTTCTTAGATACTCTTAGATTAGTAATTTGAGGATAGATGTTCTTGTGTTGATGACTTCCAGATTTTGGGGATAATAATAAATGTTTGAGTTTTAGAAGTTATTTGATTTATTTGGTTAATGAGTTTTTAAGTCTTCCGCAATGTATTTAGTTCATTCTGTTTGAAATGATGAGGTTTAGACTGGTTGGTTCGCTCACATAGGGGGATAAATGTGGGTGCCACTCACGGCCCGATTTGGGTCGTGACAAACTTGGTATCAGAGCATTAGATTCGTTGGTCTCATCACACAAGAACGAGTCTAGTAGAGTCTTAAGGAACGGTTGGGGGACGCCTTTACTTTTCTTTGAGAGGCTATAAGACTTTAGGAAAATTCCATTCCTTCTTTCTTCCTTGCTATTACTTGGATCCAATTGGTATCTAGGTGATACAAATTGGTATCTGACCATCTTCACTCTATTTCGCAAATGGTTAGAAACTAGAGCAACGACTGCGCCAACACCAACATCGGCAAGACAAGAAGCGTCTGAGCCAGCCACTGGGGCTGTAGCTCGAGGAAGAGTAGCGGCAAGAGGCCGTGGTAGAGGTCGTGGGAGGACGTCGTCTAGAGGAAGAGGACGAGCACCTAGCCCATCTGATACTAGGGCGGTGACTCCTCCACCGACTGAAGAAGTAGTAAGAGAGGGTGAGGAAGGGGAAACTGAGCAAGTGCAGGATGAGGAACTACCACCCCAACCTACCCCAGAGATGATAAATCGGGTTCTTGCTTATCTTAGTGGGTTATCTGATCAAGGTCAAACACCTCCAGTGTTTTCTGCACCATCACCTCAGGGTCCGGAAGTACAACAGGTAACTGTTGCGGCTCCCCGCATGGATGTTCTATTGGAAATAGGCACGTTTCCTCGTCTGACTACAGGGCCTATAATGACAAATGATCAACATGAACTTTTCAGTATGTTCTTGAAATTGAAACCTCCAGTCTTCAAGGGTGCTGAATCTGAGGATGCCTATGATTTTCTGGTTGACTGTCATGAGCCACTACACAAGATGGGTATAGTAGAACGGTTTGGTGTTGAGTTTGTGACTTATCTCTTTCAAGGAAACGCCAAAATGTGGTGGCGGTCACATATTGAGTGTCAACCAACAGAGGCACCACCTATGACTTGGGCATCATTCTCTAGCTCCGGACCTTGAGGGATAGGAAAAGAGATGAGTTCTTGAGCCTAGAGCAAGGTAGGATGTCGGTTACTGCTTATGAGGCTAAGTTTCGTGCATTATCCAGGTATGCTACCCAACTTTGTTTCAGTCCACAAGAGCAAATTCGCCGTTTTGTGAAGGGGTTGAGGTCAGAATTGTGGATTTCGGCCTTACAGGTAGCGGCTACGGCAAAATCCTTTCAAGAAATGGTTGACTTCGATGTAATTCTGGGTATGACTTGGCTTTCCCCAAATTTTGCAATCTTGGATTGTAATGCTAAAACTGTGACGTTAGCCAAGCCTGGGACAGATCTGTTAGTGTGGGAGGGTGACTACACTTCCAATCCGGTTCGTATCATCTCCTTTCTTCGTACTAAGAGAATGGTTAGTAAAGGGTGTTTAGCTTTCTTGGCACACCTCAGGGATGAAACTACCCAAGTACCTTCAATTGAGTCGGTTTTGGTAGTCCGTGAGTTTCTGGATATGTTCCCTGCAGATCTTCCTTGTATGCCACCAGATAGGGATATTGACTTCTGCATTGATCTTAAACTGGGTACTCGCCCCATTACTATACCCCCTTATAGAATGGCTCCCGCGGAGTTAAGAGAGTTAAAGGCCCAACTGTAAGAGTTGCTGAGCAAAGGCTTCATTAGACCATATGCATCCCCTTGGGGTGCTCTGATTTTGTTTGTGAAGAAGAAGGATGGAAGTTTTAGGATGTGCATAGATTACAGACAACTAAATAAGGTAACGGTTAAGAATAAGTATACTCTTCCTCGCATTGATGATTTGTTCGATCAGTTACAAGGTGCTTGTACCTTCTCAAAAATCGACTTGAGATCTGGTTATCATCAATTGAAAATACGAGCAGCAGATGTGCCCAAGACTGCTTTTCGGACCAGGTATGGGCATTATGAGTTCTTAGTAATGTCTTTTGGGCTTACGAATGCCCCTGCTGCTTTCATGAGCTTGATGAATGGGATTTTTAAGCCATATATGGATCTCTTTGTCATTGTATTCATTGATGATATACTGGTATACTCAAAGAGCAAGAAAGAACATGAGGAGCACTTGAGAATGGTATTGGAAATGTTGAGGGAGAAAAAGCTTTATGCCAAATTCTCTAAGTGTGAGTTTCGGCTAGATTCAGTGTCCTTTTTGGGGCACGTGGTTTCTAAGGATGGAGTGATGGTGGATCCTTCTAAGATTGAAACAGTGAGAAATTGGGTAAGACCTACTAATGTGTCAGAAATAAGGAGCATTGTTGGTTTAGCCAGCTACTACCATCGATTTGTCAAGGGGTTCTCTTCTATTGCTTCCCAATTGACGAACTTGACTAAGAAGAATGTTCCATTTGTATGGTCGGATGAATGTGAAGAAAGCTTTCAGAAACTCAAGACCTTGCTGACTACTGCACCTATCCTTACCTTGCCAGTAGAGGATAAGAATTTCATTGTTTATTGTGATGCATCCTATTCTGGTTTGGGTGCAGTGCTAATGCAAGAGAAGAACGTAATTGCTTATGCTTCGAGACAATTAAAGGTGCACGAACGTAATTATCTGACCCATGATTTGGAATTGGATGCGGTAGTGTTTGCCTTAAAGCAATGGAGACACTATCTATATGGAGTTAAGTGTGAAGTATACACGGATCATCGTAGCCTACAGTATGTCTTTACTCAAAAGGATTTGAATTTTAAGACAGGGGAGATGGATGGAACTACTGAAGGACTACGATATCACCATCTTGTATCATCCGGGAAAGGCTAATGTTTTGGCAGACGCCCTAAGTAGAAAGGCAGGGAGCATGAGAAGTCTAGCTCACTTGCAAGTTTCTAGACGCCCATTGGCTAGAGAGGTTCAAACTCTGGCTAACGACTTTATGAGGTTAGAAGTAAATGAGAAGGGAGGATTGTTGGCTTGTGTGGAGGCGAGATCTTCTTTTCTTGACAAGATCAAGGGATAACAGTTTGATGATGAGAAGCTAAGCCGAATTCGGGATATGGTGTTACAAGGAGAGGCTAAGGAAGCGCAAATCGATGAGGAAGGTGTTTTGAGAATCAAGGGAACGGTATGTGTACCCCGCATTGATGATTTGATCAACACTATTCTGACAGAGGCTCATAGTTCCGGATATTCTATACATCCTGGTGCAACCAAGATGTACCGGGACCTAAAGCAACACTTTTGGTGGAATAGAATGAAGCGTGACATTGTTGATTTTGTTGCCAAATGTCCAAATTGTCAGCAAGTAAAGTATGAACACAGAGGCCCGGAGGAACACTTCAGAGAATGCCCATTCCTGAATGGAAGTGGGAGAGAATTGCAATGGACTTCGTGATTGGTCTTCCAAAGACATTGGGGAAGTTTGACTCTATTTGGGTAATTGTGGACAGATTAACTAAGTCTGCTCATTTCATTCCGTTCAAGGTGACTTATAATGCAGAGAAGTTAGCCAAACTTTACATCTCAGAGATTGTTCGATTGCATGGAGTTCCACTTTCCATCATATCAGATAGAGATACGCAGTTTACTTCTAAGTTTTGGAGAACATTGCATGTTGAATTAGGTACTAGGTTGGACCTTAGTACTGCGTTCCATCCTCAGACCGATGGTCAGTCTGAGCGAACGATTCAAGTGTTGGAGGATATGCTTCGTGCATGTGTGATAGAATTTGGAGGTCATTGGGATAGCTTCTTACCCTTAGCGGAGTTCTCCTACAACAATAGCTATCACTCAAGTATTGATATGGCCCCATTTGAAGCATTGTATGGGAGGAGATGTAGGTCTCCCGTTGGTTGGTTTGATGCATTTGAGGTTAGACCTTGGGGTACTGACCTTTTGAGGGATTCATTGGAGAAGGTGAAATCTATTCAAGAAAAGCTTTTGGCGGCGCAAAGTAGGCAAAAGGAATATGTCGATCGAAAGGTTAGAGACATGGAGTTCATGGAGGGTGAGAAAGTCTTGTTGAAGGTTTCTCCCATGAAGGGGTTGATGCGGTTTGGTAAAAGAGGTAAGCTAAGCCCAAGGTATATTGGGCCATTTGAAGTACTTAAGCGAGTAGGGGAGGTAGCTTATGAGTTAGCCTTGCCCCCAGGACTGTCCAGAGTGCACCAAGTATTCCATGTGTCCATGTTGAAAGATACCATGGGGATGGAAACTACATCATTCGTTGGGATTCGGTTCTTCTTGATGAGAATTTGACTTATGGGGAGGAGCCTGTTGCCATTCTAGATAGAGAAATTCGCAAGTTGAGATCAAGGGAGATTGCATCCATCAAAGTTCAATGGATGAATCGACTAGTTGAAGAAGCCACTTGGGAGAAAGAGGCGGACATGCAAGAAAGATACCCACACCTGTTTACAGATTCAGGTACTCTTTTTCGCCCTTGTTTTTCTTCTTGTGATCGTTCGGGGACGAACGATGGGTAAATTGGTATCTATTGTAACGCCCTGTTTAGTCGTTTTGAGCAGCAGATTTTAATTCTAGAAAAACTGGCGGAGACGACGGAACCCACGACGGACCGTCATGGGCACGACGGACCGTCGAGGGTGTCTCATTCCAAAACACTTAGAATTCTGAAAATTGGGTACTGAAATCGACTCTCTGAACTTCGTAACGGAATGGCAGGACGGACCGTCGTGGGCACGACGGACCGTCACAGACCCTTTAAATAGAATGGAGTCTCTGAACTCTGTGACGGAGCAGCAGGACGGACCGTCGCAGGCACGACGGCCCGTCAGAGGCTGCGTAATCCCAGGTGAGGTCGGATTTCTTTAAATGTTTTAAGGGATGTTTTGGACCATTCCTGCTATAATTATAAATTTAGTGGGTTAATGTTAATAATTTAACTACTTGAGTGTTAAAAGAGATAACCTTAAATTGATTAATGGGTTAATTCACCATCTTTTATACTTAATAGATGCTAATTAGGGTAAAAGAAAGAGGGGTTGAATAAGAAAAAGAAAAGAACAGAAAGAGAAAAAGGAGAAACGAAGAAGAGAACAAAGCTTTGGGAAATTGCTTGCTTGATCAAAATTCTTCAGTGGAGGTAGGTTATGGTTTTTATACTATTCGTAGTGAACTCTTAATAGCGAACGATATGCATTGGGTAGTGTTGTAAACCCTTCTATATGCTTAATTGTGTGTTTGCATGTTGTGATGATATAATTGTGATGAAATAAGCATGATGAAACTATTGAATCCTAAATCTTGAAAAAGAAACCCTAATCTACTTTGTTAATAATGATGCCTTGGTATAAAAGAAGGCTTGATGAACGAAAGTAGTAGAATTAGGGGATCGGGTGTCACGAACCGACACGTAGAATTAGGAGATCGGGTGTCACAAACCGACACGTAGAATTAGGGGATTGGGTGTCACGAACCGACACGTAGGATTAGGGGATCGGGTGTCACGAACCAACACGTAGAATTAGGGGATCGGGTGTCACGAACCGACATGTAGAATTAGGGGATCGGGTGTCACAAACTGACACGTAGAATTAGGAGATTGGGTATCACGAACCGACACGTAGAATTAGGGGATCGGGTGTCACGAACCGACACGTAGAATTAGGGGATCGGGTGTCACGAACCGACACGTAGAATTAGGGGATCGGGTGTCACGAACCGACACGTAGAACTAGGGGATCGGAGTGTCACATACCGACACATAGTAGTAAGGGAGCGGAGTGTCACGTACAGACACAAGAATAAAGGTGATGAATCTTGAAAGATGTTAATATACTCAATCTAATGAACCTAATTCCCAAATGAGTATGATATGGAGGCTTGAGTTCTCATGAGTATACTTGACGTTATTTATCAAAGATTCTTGTACATGGTGTTGCTACAGATTAAGTATTGTAGTTGATTTATGATATTATCTGATATATACTGTTTTCTATTTTGAGTTGGCCGATGATATCTACTCAGTACCCGTGTTTTGTACTGACCCCTACTTGTATGTTTTCTTTTTGATTATTTGTGGAGTGTAGCAAACGTGCCGTCGTCTTCAACTCAACCGCAACTCTAGCCAGTCTTCATTACTTCGGATTTCAGGGTGATCTAATGCTTCTAGCTTGGATTGGATCTTCCTTTTCATGTCTCGATGCCTTGAAGTTCCGGCATGGACTAGCTTTTTATGTAATTTAGCTTCTTAGATACTCTTAGATTAGTAATTTTAGGATAGATGTTCTTGTGATGATGACTTCCAGATTTTGGGGATAATAATAAATGTTTGAGTTTTAGAAGTTATTTGATTTATTTTGTTAATGAGTTTTTAAGACTTCCGCAATGTATTTAGTTCATTATGTTTGAAATGATGAGGTTTAGACTGGTTGGTTCGCTCACATAGGGGGATAAATGTGGGGTCCACTCATGGCCCGATTTGGATCGTGACAAGTACACCCGTTTGTTTGTCCTTGTATGCATCAAGAACTGACCAGTTTGTCCGCTCATTGTTTTCAAAGAAACCACTGCCAATCAGGTAAGAAGGTAATATCCTTGACAATTTTTTTTATCTCGTCAGAATATAGACGTTTCCTTGTGCCCAAAGAAGAGTCATACACGCGTATCAACCTCTTATTCAATTCAACCACATCTAATATCCAATGAAAATCTCCATCATAATTGATCGGAATATAAACATCATCCACCAGATGCCATGGTAATCCAGCTGGTATTGAAAACCCTTCTGTGACGTTGATTATTGACATCTCATGTACTGATACAGCTCTTGCATGATCAAGGTGTTCTTGGGTACTAATATCATCATCAGCCTCATTGTTATAATACCTATCATGGGTATTGTTGATATGTGCGCTGAACAAATAGTTGACTGTTGTGTATCTGTATTGATCCATGCTTCGAAGTTTTGATTTTTTACGAAGGTAGTAAAAAATAACATCGATGTGCTGCAAATAAAATATCAAAATAATTATACATTTGAAAAAACATTTAATTAAAAAAATACTAGTTGCTGAAAGTGATATATGATTTTGATATGTATAAATAACATACGAACACAATGTATCATATACATCATTGTAAAAATATCTATTTATAAAAATACCTGATCAGTCCAACAGTTCTTAGGCTGAGACATGGCATAAAATCAATTCTTATTTGTCGGAAAAGCAACGACATAATCCATCATTTCAAAACCCAATGAAGATGCTTTTGATTTGTATTTACCTTCTGATGGTTTCCTATAGCACTAAGCGTAATGAAAAGATGTTATTCAAAATTGTAACAATAGCTGCATTTTGAAAATTTAACAGATTCAGTACAATTATATAAAACTTACTTTTTTGAATGAGCTTTAAGAAGCCCTGTAGTAACCCACTCAATAAACTCATCAATCAGATATGAAAGGGCTTGGTTTGTGATCTCACATCCTTGAAATGGAAAATTTGGATGAATTACATCAGTCATGACCGCTTTTCCTTTTTCACTTGACCCAAATGAAGTTAAATAAGGGGATTTGCAGTTTCTCGAAGGCATCCGGATACATGCATGGGAAGTATTTATTTTGCTTCGGACAACAATATCTGTGATTGGAATATGAATTGGTAATTGACTGTCCGAAAGCAAACATTGATTTTCGGTAAACTCCTGTTGATTTGCATTAGTAGGCAGACTTCCTAGATCAGCAATAAGCGTATTCATGGCTTCGCGTGTATCTGGAGATATTGAACCAGATGGTGTAGAATCATACATGGTTTACACTGATAATTAAAAATATATTGATAGACATATGATATTGATATGATATATGAAGATTAAATTATCGATGTATCTTCGTTCATTGTTCCTTCAAATAAATGATGAGGCGTTTGTGTTGATGGAGCATCCTGAATAAAAAATGTACTGATCAATTTAGGATACCTTAAACATCAAATAATTATGCACAAAATGATTGTTAATGTATCAATGATAGATAACAGCAAACTACGAATTGTATAGATGAGACAAACAAATTAACTAGTCACATGGATATGTATCTTGCAATGGAATGTATCACGTACACAGTAAATAAAAAAATATAGTATAATACACAGTAACTTGAAAAATACATATGTGAACAGTAAAATACATGTATCATATTAATCCAATTAAACTGCAATGTATCATAATGATCAAATAAAACAGCAATGTATCATAATAATATAATTAAAATTAAACGTATCATACTTGCACATTTTCATGTATCATTTAAAATTTGGATAAATACTAATAATGACATTAATCTGCTATAATTACCTTGCTGTATTCACATGTTTCATCAGTATGATGACTATCTGAATTTGGGGATTGAAGTTCTGAAATGTCCTTCATTACTTGATGATTCTTCAATATATCTTCAGTCTTTATTTTTTAAAGAAAATTAAGTTAATGATAAATTATATAATTTTATATACAAATTTAATAAAGTAAATTAAACCTGATTGTCAACATCAAGTTCCATTTGTATCGGAGAGGTTGCTCGGTGTCCATCATTGCCTTTTTCATCGAAAACTTCAACCATGTGCGGTGTACACTTGCCGCCCATATCCTTCATTAAAAGAATTTGTAACATAATGACCTATGAAGTTTATAAAACAAAACGAAAATACACATATACAATACATTACCTTTGGTTGTTGGCCATCCTCCCTATTCTTAGAATTCATCACCTCAATGTGATTAGCCTTTATCAAATTCACAAGATACTCAAATTTACTGTCAACCTATTAAAAAAGAATTACACATTCAAATTTATATTTAAGAATTAACTTTAAAAAATAAATATCGTTACTGACGTATTCCTTCATATGTTGTTTCAGTTCTTCAATATCGGGATATACAAACTTATCTTTTGAGACTTGAGAAGATACATGGGCAGAAGATACATTAGCAGGCGGGGTATGTTCTTCATCTGGCATTGAGAATGACTGATTTAATTGCGGCTTTGAATGCTTTGACAAAGTTTTTGAACCCTTTGTTTTATATGTATCAGTATTCTTTCTCCTCTTGGGTGGTGGTGGAGATGATGTATCAGATACACGAGATGATCTTCTCAATAAATGATCAGGGGGGCTTGTTGAAAAATCCTCAAAACCTGACTTATCTTTAGTATGCACTTTTTTTTTGCACCAACAGGTGGCGTGGATACTTCATTTCTGTTGACCTCTTGACTATCGGGTAAATCAAGGGATTCCACCTCATCTTGCGTTGGTGCAATGTTTGAACAAGTATTCTGCAATTAAAATGTTTTAATGTTATAACAATGTTATGTATAATAAAAAAACTATTATTTACAACAAAAATTGTAAAGCTTATTGATACAATATTAAAAGATAATTTAAAATTAATGTTACCTCGGAGAAAATGCTAGTCATTAACTATTTATATTTTGGCTTTTTAGCCACCACTATCCAATTACATATCCTCGGAATACCATTCGCCACTTTAACAGAAAGGTCTGGACTTAGAGTAGATGCACATTCATAAATCCAAACGTTAAGTGCATAAGGCATACCAAATAAGCGATACATCTGTTTGCTTTGGCTGAAGTCTTGCCTAAGTGATGTAATCAACTTATTAAATGCAATCTGACCCCAAGGATACATTTCATACCTACCATCTTCGACCATTAGAAATTCTTCTATACGTATGAAGGTCTCACCAAGATGGCATAACAAGAAAGTATTGATGAAGTATAGTATTGCCATTTCCACAGATTCCTGTGTGGTCTCCCAATTACCCATTGCAAAATGTTGTATCAATCGACTCTTGGTTATACCCGTGAGACAATCAGGGAAATATTTTTGTAATAATCGGCTCTGAGTGGAATTAGGATATAAAAATTTCTTAAAATTTTCTTTGCATTTTAGGCCAGTTACAATGGACAATTCCTTCATTCCAAACACCAATACATTCCCATTAGTATGAGGAACATGCAGTACATCTCTATTTTCATGTCGCACCTCCAACAACAACAAACACTTGGTAATCTGACCCTGGAAATTACATTTTGAAATTTTCAAGAAATTATTTTCTTAAACAGTGCAACGCCTTCATCTTTTATTGATAATTTGATTTTATTCACAAAATCAAAATTGAAAGTCGCTCCAAACCTCAATGGATGTGCTGGAATTTTTTTAATAACATAATTCATGCCCTGTTTATACAAAAAATAAAATAACATAATTCATGCCCTGTATTATATGAATGTATATGATACATCATAATCATATTCCTAAATTACATATTAGTTATCAGATGTATATGATACATTTTATAACTGGCAACTATAATATTATATAAAAACCTTCATATTCAGTTTTAAGTGAATGTATATGATACATTATATTCAAAATTATAAGACACTTGATTTATAACATGTATATGATACATCTTATTAACTGATAACTATAAAAATTGTACAAAAACATTGTGTATCTGATACATCCTACAACTGTACCACACACTTTGATTTTACTAAATACAACACACAAAAGGAAACATATTATAGACTTAAAACTGAAAAACACATGATGCTTTTACTAGTCGATAACAAAAATTTACTGAAAATTTTTAAAATTTTACAGACATGGTGCTTTCACTGATACACAACTCAAAATCACTGACAAACATTATGAATCTGATACACACTATAAACTGTACAAAACATGTTCGTTGTACTTTAATTTGAATTTATTGAATCAATCTTCATTGTTAAAATGACTTTTAATTTCAGTTTACAAACACATACAACAATTTAAAATTAGGGTTTTATCAACAAAAACACAAAATTATGAATTTTAAACACATACCTTAGGAAGTGTGGGTCTTGAAACAGTTGATGTAACTTTTCTTGGCCTTTTTTTCTGGATTTCTTCAGTCTTCTTCTTTGGCTCAAGTACATTCTTGTTCTTCATCAATAATGGGTCATGCAATCTCTTGGATCTGTTCTCAGCCCACATTTCATCATCTGAATCATAAACACGTCTAGAATCACCATCTCCAGATTTACACTCTTCCATAATATTTGTAAACTCACACGATGAAGAGAAAGAAGGAGACTAAAATGTTTACCCTTTAAAAACTTAGAAAATCTGGTTAGAAAGAAGGAAATTCCTACAAAATATCAAATAGATATGGCTGCAAATTTGTACATGAATTCAAATTTTATTAAACTGCAAACGTGTGGAATGGGGAATTCAAATTAGACAATTATACACCTAAAACATAGGGAAATAAAAAAGGAATAAAAATTAATATGGTAAATTTTAATTGGGACAGTTAATAGGGAAGTGGGTAGCTTGGAAATAGGATTTTGTTTTAGTAAAGTAAAACTTGTCAATTGGGTGAAAAAAGGGTGGGAAATCTTTATGTATCTTTCATATTTTTTAATTGGGAGAATAAGGAATTTTTGATATTTTTATAATAAGTAGGGATAAATGATTATTAAGATAATTAAAGGAGTGTAGTTAACTAATTTTTCCTCATTAATATCCGTTTTGGGCCCTTATTCTTTAGCAGCCTCTAGTTCCTGAATAACCACCCCAATACATCAACAACTAAATCCTTTTGTTTCAGCCCAACTCCTTTTTCCTTGGCCTTTTTTATTCTTCTCTCTCCTTACCCGACCCAACCCCTTCTCTCCTTCATGAGAAGAAACGTGGAAATGGCGCCCCAAAGCAGCGATTCAGCGCGTCGATGAAAACAAAATGAAATACCAGCGGCAGACGTCTCTTCCAAACGCGGCGAAGTCAGCAGCTCCCACGCGCCCCGACGTCTCTTTTTCCTTTATCTCGTATAGCAGGGCAGGAGAGTTTGTCGTATCGTCCTTTGCTGCTCGCGAATCGTCCTTGCAACTGCTGCTATTTTTCCTTTTGGCCACAAGATGGTGACATGTGGAACTCAAGAATGTTCATTTTGATCGAGTCCGCTCACGTCTTCTTCATCTTTTGAATTTTTGGCTGAATTTTTGTTTCTTCCCATACGAAACCCAGTTGTTGATTTTTACTCTGGGGAATTCAAATGGGAAAGGGATGAAGAATTTCGTTTTTACCCTTACCCATTTCCCTCCCTTTGGAGAAAACCCTAAAGTTCTCCTATATAGGGTCTCTTTTGTTCTTCCGAGAAGGGGGGTTTTAAGTTTTTTTTGGGAGGGAATTTTTTGTAGCAATGTATCGAAAATTTCTTTACTCTGAAAATTTGTGTTGCAAGAAGAGAATTTTTTTTGTGCAAAAAAAAAGTTGAGAGAAGAGGCCTTGTCGATTTTGTTTTGAAAGCAACATATACAGGGAATTTTTTTTTTCGAAACACAGGCGTTTCTTAATTTTGATTTTTTGTTGAGTGTTGATCTTCTTTCGAAAGGCTAGGGAAGATTTTCTGTAGTTGGAATTTTCTTAAATATAAAGGGCTTAAGTAAAATACTTCAGAGAAACGTATCCATGATATTTTGAGAGAAGAGAGTAGCAGTAATAGGTTTGGTTTCAAGTCTCTTTGCTCGTTCGATAACTTGAGTCGGTGTTTTATGGTGAAGGTTGTCCCCTGCTCTCTCTTGCTCATTTTCGCTACACCGGAAAAGGTAACATCTCCTCTTTGGTTCATGTTTCATTTCCACCTTAAGTATTATGCGATGGTTTTGCCCCCGTTGAGTTCATGCCTTATTTTTATCATTGATTTCTTTGATATTTCTTGCTTTGTTTTAATTAAATGTCCCAATTAGTCTATTGTCATTTTAAGTTCTAGTCTTGCACATTGTTCTGAAGTGTATACTCTTCCCGCCTCTTTTTTTTAAGCTCGAAATGGCTCCATTGAATTTGAAGTTTCTCTCATATTGGTACCGAATGGTTCATTAGCTGCTGCTAAATTCATAATATTTTGATATGATGTGTATGTTCTTAGTTGTTTCATTGAGTTAAGATTTTGTTGGTTTGTATGCAATGTTGGAGTTTATTTGTTGCTTCTTTGGAGTTTTGTTCTGTTACATACCTTCTTGAGTAGATTTTCATGAATATCATTAAACATGTACGCCTTTATTACCTTTGTTTGTTAATATGCTACATTTAAGTTTAACTGTTGCTAAGGTCTGTCTATCTCATGGAATAAAGACAAAATCTCGGATATTTGGATAATATGGAACGATGTTGTTTTGTTCATCATTCTTTGTTGGACGCAATAGCCGGAAGCATGTTGGATTTTGGAATCTTGTCAATCTCTTTATTCTTATTTGCAATATAGCCTGTAAGTTTGAGTCTCTATTGTGGTTTTCTTTTGTTCTATTTGTTCCAGTTCTTGTTGCCCGTCGAGGTCGATGTTTATCCCTCATTATTGTCCAAATTCTACATAAATTAGGCAGCTAGCTTTTTTTTTTTTTTAGTTTTGTTTGAAATCTAGAGTGTGTATTATCTATCGCTCCTATTACCTCCTTTAGTTTCCGGCCTATAGTGTCATTTTGTTTGAAAAGGATGCGTACAAGATGGCCGATTTGCTTTAGTTTAAATGTTGCTATGAAGGGTATTCTTTCGATTTGGTTGAGATGGTTACTTGACATTTAATACTCGCTCTATTAAAATAATCTCCTTTCATTTGATTTATTGTAAGTTGTTCTATACTCGCTCTATTAAAATAATCTCTTTTCATTTGATTTATTCGAAGTTGTTCTCAGATGTAGAATTGTGATTTTTCTGCGAAAAATATAAGGTTTTTTTTAAGCGTCAGCGTTAATTGAGAAATTTTGCTTATTGATAATGTGAAAATATCGCTCCGTACACGCTTGCTGAAATATCCACCTTTTCAAATTTTATAAAGTGTGATTTAGGATGTTGTAGTGTTCATCTTCTCATTTGTTGTGCTGTCTCATTTGTAATCATGTAAGATCAGCCTTAAAATCATTTCGCAGGCAGGTTTGGTCGTATCTCGACAAAATCTATGCTATTTTTATTTATTAAAGAAAAAAAACAGCACGTTAGGAATTGTCCATTTTGTTTCACCTCCGAAGTGTGATTTATTCATGGCAAGGATCAGTTACATGCTTATTAGTTTGGCAATGTGTTGCTTCCAAGTTGGATTATATATGTATGTTTTCTCTCACCTTTCCACTCTTATTGGTTTAAATTTTGCCAAGTGACATTTTGGTTTTGTTTTAAAATGTATGTGTGTAAGTTTGGATTATTAAGCATCTGCTAGCGGTATGATTCAATTAAATCTTAATATTAAGTTTTTTATGTCATGAGATGGAATATTAATTTATTCCCTTTTCTTTCCTTTTTCTTTCCCTTTTGTATGCGCATACGAAATATGTCCTAGTCCTCCATGAAAGCCTCTACCATTCCTGCATTTCCAAAGAGCCATAAAGGCTCAAAGTATTCCTCATCAAATCAGCTGATTAGAAATTTCAAAGAAAAAAGGCAGAAAACTAGAGTACAGATCCGTAATTTCAAGAATTAAAAATAGTCGGAGAAGATGGATTAGAAGATTATTTTATTTTTCGCATTTCGTATTGTATTTATTTTCGAGCATAAGCCCTTGTCGTCTTTTACTTTATTTATTTTGTGTAATTATTTGTATTAGTTTAGGACACGTACAAAATGGGTCAAAAATTCAAAACAGGTGGGTCCAAAAACCAGTCAAGGCGAACAGAACTCGAATTTGGATCCAAATCTCTTTCCCTCTCTCTCTTTACTTTTTTTTAATTACTTGTCTATTTCACTTATCGTTTTGTGGCGATTTCCCACAAAACGCCACTTTTGATTTTAACGACTCGATCAAATCAAGTAAAGCGCCTAAAAAATTTACAAATTAAAATTGTCTTAGATAAATAATTTTCTCTTTCAAACACAATCCAAAATGATTTTTTGGCTTTCATTTTTCAAATAACTCTAAAGAGTATTTTTATCGCAATTGTAAGTTTTACCCAAATACAAGGTTAGTTATCGAATAGTCGTAATTAAGCGGAATGCCTAAGATGCTTTCAAAACCTTCCTAAGACGTTAATAAGAATTCCTGAACCCTTTTAAATATTTTCAAATTATCTTATTTGTTTAAGTCTTTTGAAAATAAAGGTTTTCCTAATTTTTCTCAAAATTAAGTGACGACTCTAAAAATGTCGAAATTCTCTCTAAAAAATAATTTTCCATTTTTTTCGATAAAACAAGTACCCTCTCCTTCTCTGGACACGTATGTTCACTACTTAAGGTTCTAACTATGAAAATATTACATTTTTTTTCCTGTAGGAAGCCTTCATATTCCAACCACACTCGTCTGAAAGGCATACCAATACATAGTTAAACAAATTTATTCAACATGTTAGTTAATACATATAGTAATTACATATTATAATATATACAAAAAATAATGTTTACAATAATCAAATGATGAGGTTCACGAATGTATCAACTGTCTTCAAAGACTAACACAATAATCAGTGTATTTTTAGTATCAGTTTTATGATTACATCAGGAATAGTTTATTAAAGTAGTAACAAAATTGATTCAACGTATCAGCAATTTTTTATAATGTATCAGCTTTATGCTTGTTAAAATTACTAAATTATTTAATGTAACAGCATTATTTTAATAAAGTATCAACGGATTTAATTCAAAATATCAGCAATACTTGACGAACTAATTAATCATACATTAAAACATATTTAACTGTACAAACGAACTAATACTACATGATTGTTGTTATAAATTTCAGTCTTGTTTCAACAACACCATTAACAAAATGTATCAAACAAAATCTATATACCGAAAATTCTTTTTTAACATCTACACAAAAAACATTATCACAGTATATTTTAGTTCTTAATGTATCAGTCATTAAAACACAATAATTATATCACCATTTATAGATCTAAAAATTCAAAACACTCAAATATCTTTGTTTATCATATTTCTTTACTTTGCAATTGAAGTTCTTTATCTTATAGTTTGCCATCACATCTATGAGTTTTGTTTTATCCTTATATATCTGACTTGTCTTCACGTCTATACTTTCTCAATCGATTATGTAAGTTGCTACCCCAAATTCTGGAATATCATAAGAATAGCATACTTTTTTATTCAACCATCGCCAGAGCTTGTGTATTCTGTGTTGTGCCTTCTACTCATGTAATTTTTCCACATATTCTATCGAAGTTATGTATAGTACCTCCAATCTTTTTACTTGTGTCAATGCATCATGGATACATTGCAAATCCTGACTCATTTTTTTCACTTCAAAATATAGTTTAAAACTCATGTCTTTCTTAACCTTCATCGGACACGAGTTATCTTCTACAATGTAACGAATTTCAATGTTTTTCCTTGATACATCGATATCCAACTCGGCTGCGATTGCAGCTTTGAGATTCGAGAACGACATTGACTTTCCAACAACGATTCCATTGTTTTTGTAACTTCCATACTGCACTTCGTTGATCCAAATTACTGAATGCTTCAGTAAAAATGATACATTCATCATGTATCAGCCAAAAATAACGGAAATTTAATTCGTATTTCTTGCTTCTTCAATGAACGTTTGTCACGACTGGAATCTAGAAACCAAACGGGATCGGCATCGTTGACCTCTCAGAGGTTGCAGACAAGCCTGCATACGTCATCCTTACTTCATCTAGGTTAATTTTAGCGGAAAATTTGAAAATTTATTTCTTAACATACATGTATACATACTAGTTAACATCATAGGCGTTCACAAATCAACCATTTAATAAAGATATAATCAAATGAAAGAAACAGATCATAATTTTATTTAACGCATTTTTTCCAAAACGGCACCAATACAAAGTCTGAACAAAAGTGGAGAGAAACACTAGTGGAACATGCTCGACTAGATATAGCCTACATCTAAGCTAGATAATAACAGTAGAAATCCTCAAAAGCATGAGGGCCTACCAAGTCCGGATGAAAGCTCCACGTTTGGATAGCTGCAACATCAACCTGTAAGCTCTAGCGTTCACCTGTTCCTTCACCTAAAATTGTAGAATTGTATGGAATTAGTACACACTTGTACTAAGTATCGGTATATGTAAGCACACACCAATGACATACATGAGTAAGAACATCCCTTTCCTAACAACATGATTATTGAAAGTCAAGTCTGTGAACTTGCCAAAATGGGATTAGGAAAGATAGTGATATTTCCAAATCTGGATTAGGAAAGTCATGCCTTGAGAGTAACATGCATCATCATAAATAACAGAATTAGTTATTACGTTTTTCACCCCTTTTTTTCTCAATAGTTATTTATATATTGTGTATCAATTACTATATATAGGTTGGTAGCCATGATCAAACACCAACTTTTTTAAGGGATTTTCCATAAAATGTAAACTAGTTGGGATAGGCTGTAATTATTATGTTACACTATGGGATTCTTTTAATTTTTACTAGAAAAATAACTATAATACACAACTTAAATTTTATTATTCTCTAATTTTCCTAATTCTTTTTAAAAATTATTTAAATCCTTTTTTTATTTTGTAATTGTAATCTTGTAGATACATAGAACTCACTTTCATCTACACACGTTTCAACAATCCATATGTCCGCCTATTTTTTCTCCACAAATACACTGAATCATCTGACTCTTTTTTCTCCATAAATACAATCAATAAATCTTTTAATTACACTTAATATCCATTTTGAATTTCAAAATATTTCTCTCTCAATCAAACACGTTCTTAACAACATTACTTTGCAATTTTGAGTTTCAAAATTCAAAATTGCACTTTTTGAAATTTGTATGATACTTTTGCTTCTTCTTTGATACTTCCTTTTCTTCTTACTCCATTCGATCTTTTCTCAGTTTTTTACTTTGATATTTACTCTTGTTCATCATTATCTTCTCTGATATATATGGATCCTGTTACAAATCGCAATATATATGATTCTGATAAAGAAGATTGGGAAGATAATAGAAAAAGTATTTTGCATGATCATTTGAAGTTAAGGAAGAAGCTAAACAAAGATGTTCTGGATTACTCTAAATCAAAGGTTGCAAAAATACCCCCCAAAAAGAGAAAAATATCAGCAACTATTATTGTCAAACCCAAATTGCTTAGGGTATTGCCTTTCTATTCTTCCTTAAAATTGTTTTGAAGGTTATAGTACATTTGACACATATTGATTTAATGTGTTATAGTTTTTAGTCGATTCAATGATACATGAATTAAATGTATATCAGAATTTTTTATGTATCATGATTCTTTGTATCATATATCATTGATTGTTGTGTAGACAGTTGAAAGTTGATATCCGTTTATGTAATTATGTATCATGATGCTTGTATTATGTACCATTTATTGTTGTGTAGACAGTTACAAACTGGTATCATGTATGAGACAGTGACTAGTTGGTTTTTTAGTATGCATACTGAATATCATTACAAATTGTATTATTTTTTAATAATTGCAGCCACTAAAGTACAAGATAAAAAAGATACCAACACATCTCATAAGGTTTGGTGTCAATTATACAACAATTTTTTTTAAGGATTTTCAAGACTCTGCTAGGGAGCATGTATTTCAAATGTTTAGCTCTATAATATTTGGACCCTTGTAGATATTACTAAATGTAATTTTCAGGCCTAAATCACTAAGTGCTTGCTTCTATTAGAGTTGGAACAATACAACTCTAATCTGTTGCATATTAGACATGCAAATGGTTATATCCTGAAATTTGGTATAGATGAATTTGTAATAATAACTGGATTGAAAGTCAAAGGCAATACTAATGATTTTCAATACCCAAAATCAACTCATTATATGCTATTCCAAAAGTACTTTTCTGGTGCAGTGAATAGTGTTAGCAAGAATCAATTAGTCCAACGGTTTAGGATGGGCAATTGGGAGAACAATCAGAATGCACTCCAAATGTCTATATTTTTCTTTACTCATATTTCGTCTTTGCTAATCTTGATAATATATCTATATCTATTGTGAATTTTCTAATGGTTGAAGATGGTAGATATCGAGATTATCCTTGGAAAAACTTTCATTCTCAAAGCTCATCATTTCACCGAGACACGATTTCGATGTTAGCAAAAGGTTGTATCAATTATATGGATTGTCATATGCACTTAACGTATGGATATATTCATGTGCATCCTAGTTAAATCCTGAAATTGATGTGAAAGAACGAAATGTAATCCCAAGAATGTGCAATTGGAGAGTTTTGTCTGATAAGGCAAAGTCTGAAATGTGTATGTCTAACATTTTCCAAGAGGTAATTTTTACTGTGAAAAATAAATGTTGAAAGTTTGTCTTTTTAATATCATTATTTTATGTGTTGTGATACATTATGTCTTGTCTTAATTATTTTCTGTTGTGATACATTATGTCGTGTCTTGACATTTATATTATTTTCTATGTTGTGATATATTCAGAATGCATGTTAAAACATTGTCCCAACAGCAAAGGAACTTGAAGCTTTTGACTTAGTTGAAGTTAATCATGCTCCTCCTCCTTCACTCCACTTAGTACAACCAAATGAGGAAGATGATTTTGATGATTTCTCCACCACACCACCTGAACAGTTATTGAGGAGACCTTCTAGAGTGTCTGATACATGACCTCAACTATTCAAAAAAAGTGGATACACATAAAACAAAGATTTCAAAGCCCAAATGTGTCCCTGGCCCTGGCTGCTGATGTTCATGGTTATGCACAAGATCAAAAAGTCAACTATGTAATTCTAGATATTGAATAATTGAAAGATCATTTGAAAAAAAAATACGTAAGTTAATCATTTAGTACTTACTCCAAATTATTTTATATTGACTCTGAATTTGTTTTTTAGTTACAGGTTGACAAGAAATTTGAGGAGCTAGTAAGCTTGATAAAGGAAAACCACTCACAGTTGATGCAATCTCGACACAAGAAAAAAATGTTGATACTAAATCAAGCACATTTTAGTTTAAGAAGCAACCATCTCCATCAATACGGATTGATCTTAATGATATGAGTTGTGTAGCTGAGGATGATGTTAGTGTTTCTGTTGACGAGGGTAAACATCAAGAAATTAACGATGCGAGAATGTAGTTGATGATGATGGTGGTGTTTCTGTTAATGAAAGTGGACCACAAGTCAATGTAATTCCAAAGGTATGTTAATGTTACATTGTCTGTAATTTTTCATTGAGTCAATATTATAAATCATGCACATACAGAAACTTATAAGTATCATGAATGTATAGTTATGTATCATGTATCTTCATCATCATGTTAAATAATTAAATAATGTATCAAAGTACTCATGTATTAGCTCATAACAATTTGTACATTATAAACTTGTTTGACACATGATATCTTTTTTATATATGATACATTGTTTGAATACAATGCATCTGATACATATACATAATTGTTTATATGTAGTGTGCTGAAGCATATCAATCGCATCAAGATTTAAATGAACCTCTCATGGATGAAGATGGTGCTAACACAGTTCAACACAATATCCATAAGGTTTTTCTAAATAAAACAACAATGTATACATTGTTAGATTTTCTAATTATGCACCATGACACGGACATCCATTACATTCAAATTTACTAAAAAAACATTATATCATATTTTACAGGAATCTTCCACATCAACAACAATATCACCATCAACTTAAGCAGCAATAGATGCTTTTATCAAAGATATTGGAAAAGATCCTATTCCTTCTAGACCATTGTCGGTTATAAATACATAGGATTTGAATGACAGCCAGAACTTATTGTCTGATAGTAAATTACCCACTGGTATATCAATAACCGTTATTGTTTTTCGAACCGATTCAATCACTCCTGCAACTAGAATTAGAATGCCTTGAAGAAATATTCAATCTCCATATTGAACTTCTTTTGAGTCAAGTGAGAATGGAAAAGAAAATTTGGAGGATAATGTTCGTCTCTATTTCCCATTAGAAGGACGCGGTATTACAAATAAAATTTCTTCGAAAGTTATTGATGATTAAATGCAGTGATTATTTCTGGAGATCCTCTAAAATCATGACAATAAGTAAGTCTCATAAATATATTTTGTAAATGTTTATTTTAACTTATTTATATATAAGTGATTCATAATACAAACATTTTCGCAGGAAATCGTCAAAGGATAAATACATATCAAAATCCTCTTCTTTAGGATTTAAGATGATGGACTTTGTTGTTGATTTTCCAATAAACAAGAGTTGATTCTACGTCATGTCACAGCCAAACAAATGTTGGACTAATGAGGTAAACCTCTTAAAACATGTATCATATACTCTTATATTAATATTACATAATACATAATATCATGATTAAATTTAATGTATCACCAATAAAATTTACGTTATACCACCAGAACTTTTTTTCAAACAGATACACTAAATTGGTATCAAAATATTAAATTAGTTTAAGTTAACATTTTCATTTAATGTATCAATCATATCTTATTAGGAAGTTTATAATTTCTAATTCTGTTCATCATGTTTTTCTTACCACATCGATGTGAATTTTTACTACCTCCGTAAAAAATCAAAACTCTGCAGCATGGATCAATAAAGATACACAACAACCCACTGCTTGTTCAAATCACATGTGATAAGAGTGTTTGACTCATCATTAGGCTCAAGGTAAAAGCAGTTGCGGACGAGATAAAAGTGTTGTTTAAAATTCTTCCTTCTTACCTACTGGACAGTGGTTTCTTTGATGAAATTGCGGAACAAACTTTGGTGATTGTCATGCGTACAAGGAAAACATTATTGGTTCACTATTGGAGCCTTAAGTTCCTTTCAATGTTGAATATGCACAAGACATTGTACAACTTAAAAGAGATAGCCTGTAAGTACTCTGATATTTTTGTTTTTACTCATGTATCATTTAACTTTATAATTTAAATTCTACATTATCGTAGATATTGTGGGGTATATGTTGCTGCATTTGCTGAGTATCTGAGTGACCAAATTGAAGTGTAATTTGTTGATTTTCTTGTTGAATACCTACGCAAAAGATATAGAGCATTGTTGTGGAGTTATGGAAGCGAGAAGTCCAAGTGTGGTGACGTTAGTGATAACGGTGATCCACCAAAATCAAAGGGCGTATCACACTGCCACCAGAAGAAGATTTGGTTTTCATAGAGTAAAATATGTGCATATATAATGTTTACTGTTTTTTACTCGTCTTGACCATTTCATTGAAGCTTTATTGTGTTTTGATACATTATGAAATAAGTTTTTTTTCTTTTCAAAAATTAGATTTCAATCACATTATGACATTTCCCAATGAAAAAGTGCAGTACAAGTTTTACTAATCAAATATATTGAACAGTTATTAATAAATAGTTTTTGAAAACTAAAATTACATGATCCAACTCAAATAGTTGTAAAATAGTTGTTTAATGTATGTATCAAATAAATATTTGATATGAACTTAATATATATTACATGATACATGATATATAGTCATTGCAAATGATACACTAACCTTTACAAGTGTTATAAAATTAAATATAAATGATACATTTAGCTAATGCACATGATACATGTGTAATATATTGTTCCTCAACAATTGTTTCTTTGCTTGTTTAGAAACAATTTTTTTTTTGAAAAAATTAAAGGAATCCCATATTAAACATAAGAATTACAAAATTTGTTTAATAAAAGAAATATTGACACAAATATATCTTTCAACATATCATAATAAAGTATTTATAATTGAAAGTGCAACTTAAACTTTATTTAATACAAATTATAAATAAGCATATTTTCAACACCAATAATGATTAATAGCAAATTAAAACAATATTTAAAATGAAAATTGTTTACGTGAAAAATTATTCAACAAACATATTAATGTCTTTTGGGAAGAAAGTACAACTTCTTTTGTTGTATCCTTCTTGTTCACATTGTTCACAAATATTTGTGTTCACCGTAAATTTTTCATCTGTATTTTTTTTCTTTCCCTTGGTCGTCCAGATAATCGTCTGTATTTAGGTAGATACACAGTTTCAGCTACTATATTCTTAGGAGCTGACCAATTTGTCTTATCTGAATGGCACCATTGAAATATCATGTGTTTTTTTTACAATGCATCAGGCTTGTAGTAATCACAGCAGTATGGATGCATATCTTTGACATTCTTTTCTTTTAAGACAGTGATTGCATGTGCATAAGGTATCTCATCTAGTTGAAATCTTCCACAACAACATACTCTTTGTTCAAGACAAACAATGTATCTTCTTCAAAAATCATAAACCGATAAAATAAATTTAGATGATGGAACAACCTACGTACGTTAAGAAATAAATATATAATTGTTTCCAAATAAACCATGTTCAAACTGCCGAATGATACAATGAATTAGATACATATATTACAAAATAAGTTATCATGATACATACCTTCATTTTTGAACTTTTGGACGCATTTATAATCAATACCTCCTCAAATCTTCTCCCTAACGTGTCCTTTGTATACGAGGATATTTCTCTGTTCTTGCAATGCCAAGAACCAAATAGAATTCTAACTTCTTCCAAGAATTCTAATATAGTCAATTGTCGTGCTTCAACAAGCCAACTGTTGATATATTCCGTAATGTTTGAAGTCAGCATTTTACCTCTATTTATTGTTAAATGAACTCTTGACCACTTCTTATACGCTGCATCCTCAAGGTACTCCTTAACCCTTTGATCAACTTTATCAACCTTAGCCATCAATTTATTAAAATCCTCCTTTCTGTATGCCTTAGTGATAAAGTAAAATAGATCACTTAGGGTATTCCTGATCCTTTTGAAGTTGCCACATACATTCTTCCAAAGATGCCACATGCATGGATAATAAGATAAATTTTGGAATACAATCCTTACATTGTTCATAATACTCTCATTTCTATCTGATACAACACATATATCTTTTCGCTCGCCAAATGCATTTTTAAATTGTTCGAAAAAACATGTCCTCAAATAATCATTTTCAGTGTCAACAACACCATATGTCATTGGAAATATGCAACCTGATTACAAAAACACATTATATCATTTGATATCTAATATGTACAAACAAATCACAACTAAAAAAAAAACCATACATGCCCCATCTAGTGTGCTTGCTGATACAAATGTCCCTTTGTAAGCTCCACTCAGGTGTGCACATCGACAACAACTATTGGTATGCAATAATCAAACCCTCTAACCAATGGTCTTAAGGCTACGAACACATACATACATTCATTTTCCTCAGTCTTCTGCATTCTTATATAAGAGTTTGGATATACGGTATTTAACATGTGTATGTATCTCGACAACTGTATATATCCTGTAGATAGTTTTTTCCTTATCTTTTCTAGTGCACATTCTTACGCAAGCCATGTTTGCTAGTAAGATATTTCAACCCCATAGAATTCTTTAATATCATCAATTATATAATTTGGAGTATATATTCATTTACGGTTGACCAATTTGGGAGCAGTCACAACACTCACAAACCCAACTATTGCTTGGACTTTCGTTAGTACTTCTAATTATGAAAACATCAAAAAAAATCTGTAGGAAGCCTTCATATTCCAACCACATTCATCTGAAAAGCATACCAACACATAGTTAAATAAATTTATTCAACATGTTAATACATATAGAAGTTACATCTTATAATATATACAAAAAATAATATTTACAATAATCAAATAAGGAGGTTCACGAATGTATCAACTGTCTTCAAAGACCAACACAATAATCAGTGTTTTTTAGTATCAGTTTAATGATTACATAAGCAGTAGTTTATTAATGTATTAACAGAGTTGATTCAACGTATCATCAATTTTTTATAATGTATCAGCTTTATGCTTGTTCAAATTACTAAATTATTTAATGTAATAGCAATATTTTAATAAAGTATGAACGGATTTAATTCAACATATCAATAATACTTGATGAACTAATTAACCATACATTAAAACATATTTAACTCAAAGTACAAACAAACTAATACTACATGATTGTTGTTATAAATTTCAGTAATGTTTCAACAAAACCATTAACAAAATGTATCAAACAAAATCTATATACCAAAAAATCTTTTTTAACATCTACACAAAAAAAATTATCACAGTATATTTTAGTTCTTAATGTATCAGTCATTAAAACACAATAATTGTATCACCATTTATAGATCTAAAAATTCAAAACACTCAAATATCGTTGTCTATCAGATCTCTTTACTTTGTAATTGAAGTAGTTCTTTATCTTATAGTTTGCCATAACATCTATGAGTTTTGCTTTATCCTTATACATCTGACTTGTCTTCACGTCTATACTTTCTCAATCGATTATGTAATTTGCTACCCCAAATTCTAGAAAATCATAAGAATAACATACTTTTTATTTAACCATCACCAGAGCTTGTGTATTCTATGTTGTGCCTTCTACTCATGTAATTTCTCCACATGTTCTATCGAAGTTATGTATAGTACCTCCAATCTTTTTACTTGTGTCAATGCATAATGGATACATTTTGAATCCTGATTCATTTTTGTCACTTCAAAATATAGTTTAAAACTAATGTCTTTCTCAACCTTCATCGGACATGAGTTACCTTCTACAATGTAACGAATTTCAATTTTTTTCCTTGATATATCGATGTCCAACTCGGCTGCGATTGCAGCTTTGAGATTCGAGAACGACATTGACTTACCAACAACGATTCCATTACCAAATTACTGAATGCTTCAGTAAAAATGATACATTCATCATGTAGCAACCAAAAATAACAAAAATTTAATTCGTATTTCTTGCTTCTTCAATGAACGTTTGTCACGACTGGAATCTAGAAACCAAACGAGATCGGCATGGTTGACCTCTCAAAGGCCGCAGACAAGCCTGCATACGTCATCCTTACTTCATCTAGGTTAATTTTAGTGGAAAATTTTAAAATTTTTATTTCTTAACATACATGTATACATACTACTTAACATCATAGGCCTTCACAAATTAACCATTTAATAAAGATATAATCAAATGAAATAAGCAGATCATAATTTTATTAAACGTATTTTTTCCAAAACGGCACCAATACGAAGTCTGAACAAAAGTGGAAAGATACACTAGTGGAACATGCTCTACTAGCTATAGCCTACATCTAATCTAGATAATAACAATATACATCCTCAAAAGCATGAGGGCCTACAAAGTCCGGATGAAAGCTCCACGTCTGGATAGTTGCAATGTCAACCTGTAAGCTCTAGCGTCCACCTTCACCTTCACCTAAAATTGTAGAATTGTATGGAATTAGTACACACTTGTACTAAGTATGGGTATATGCAAGCACACACCAAGGACATACATGAGTAAGAACATCCCTTTCCTAAGACATTCATCGGTTTCATTGTGCAATGATCAAGAATGACCTAGTGTCATTACTTGAGTCTAGCTCACCTCTTGATCATCCTATCCTAACACCTTTGGTGTCATTCATTTCATTATGTGCATCATTTGAGGTTGGCCTTATTCATTCATTGGGATCTTTGACTTTAACCGACATAGATCATGTGAGCATCATGAAATATTGTGTGTCCCCCACACCAAAGAGGTGGAATTACTGGCGAAAGTGACCCAAAAAATAATAGCGTACATAGGACTATGAACCCAGCCAGATCCCTATATTGGCAGTATATGTTCGAAGACTAGGAGGTGTAAGGAGACCAATACCCGGCATTCCGAACAATCTCATCTCACGAGAGTTACGTGAACCCCGCCCTTCCCAAAAGAAGGCATCGCCGCTCATACCTAGTCTATCGGTGCTTAGTGTAAAGTTCCATTACATTCAACTCATACGGCACGGAAGTTGGCTTCTAGTATGAGGACATCATATCTCAATAGATGATTTCTCATCTCATCATTAGTATTAACTGTATTGTTCTCAATACTTTCATTTGAGCGTTCATAGAGACTTGTCTCTTCATTAACTTTAAACTCTGATAGGTGAGTACATTTTGGTCACATTTACTCTAGTTCATTTGAGATTGATCTCATCTTATACATTAGCCTCTTATCATATTGTCACCACATTCATTAACTTTAGCATATTTGCTTTTCATAGTTACCCACCCCTTATTACGTGAATGTTCATTTCATCATATGTCAATGCACTTAGCCATTTACTGTGTTTCACACTCTTACTTAACCCTTCTACGATTTCATCATTTCATTGTTCATTTCATCATATGCCAATGCACTTTACCATTTAATTTGTTTCACACTTTTACTTAACACCTTCTAGGTTTCATCATTTCATTGTTTATTTCATCATTTCATTACATATATCTTAGGTTCACTTACTTCTAAGCGTATACTAGACTTATGGGTCCATACATACAAGCCATGAGGCTATATTCGTAGTTCATTTAAGTGATTCACATCTTCCTAAGATTATGTGATAAAAGACTTATGCATCTTGTATGTATGCCAAGATCTCGGTTTCGATCTATGTAGGAAACATTATTCTTGAACATTTATTCATGTATAACTTATGTATCAATACGGAATTTGGGCAACTGAACCCAATTTCAAATCCTCTGGACAACACTTTCATATTTTTTTTTTCTATTTTTATGCATACGGCTTGGGGACCCAAAGTCGAGCCCCAACGCCTTCATTTAATTTTTTTCTTAATTTCTCTCTTCATTTTTCGCTCATTGGGAATAAGAGGATGTGGGATCGAACCCACACAACCTCATTTTTTTTTATTTTCTTTAATTTCTCTCCTTCTTGGCCTAGAGGGTGTAGGTTTGAACCCCCGCAGCCCCACTTGAATTTTTTTCCTTAAGTTTTCCTTTGTTCTGCATAGAGGTCGTGGGTTCGATTCCCACACACCTCAACATTTTATTTTTATTTTTTTCCTTTTTAAATCTGATTGAGAGGTGGTGGGTTCCACTCCTCTCATTTCTTATTTTTTTATTTCATTTTCGGATCAAGGCACATGGGTTCGAAATCCCACATGCCACATTCTCTTTTTCTCACATTATTTCAATGACCTTTAACATGGTGAGGTCACGGGTTTGATTCTCAGTGGCCTCACATATGTAATTTATTTTTACATAGTATGATAATCCCCTTAGCTTGGCCGAAACTCCTCAACAAGATGCTGGAAATTTTTAAAGCATAGTTTCTCACCTCTTTCACATTGAATGTTTAGATGGTTTAAGTAGTTTTTAGTGATTTTTTAGGTGCATTTTCATGGATTCGTTTGACTATTAATTTGCACTCAATTCAGCATTTTTACATCACTTATGGACATCACAATTTAAGTAAAGTTTGTGGACATGAAACACAACCATAAATATGTCATTTTTTTGAACTTGAATCCAAGAGTGGTTATCACGGCTACACATTGCACACATATCATTTTCACTTAATCTCGGACAACATGCTCTATATTCAAATAATTCAAATATACATACATAAACATAATTATCAAGAAATCACATTACACATGCCTAATAACTACCAGCAAACATACCCAACCTACAAATCATTTGGGAGCTAGTGACAGGGACAAGCAACGGGGAACAACCCTAGTTTTCGGATTTGAATATACTGAATCTTTAGGGGTCTCTCGGGAAAGAGACCAAGAGAGAAGAGAAATCATACCTTTTTGATGTTCAAACCTTGAAGTTTCTGCCCAAACCTTCTCTAAAATTTCGTTAAGTCCAAAAGCTTCAACACTAACTCGACGGAAAAACTCCTCTCTTAGCTTAACGTTTTTGCTTATATTTTGAATATGTTTTTAACGTGAAAGTTCTTCAAGTGTGAAGAATGTTTATCTTCTGATCAGTTCTTGTGTTTTCGGCAGAGAGAACGTGAAAGAGAAGAGAGCTATTGACCTGAGAGAGAGCGATAGAGTTAAACATGGAAGAGAGTTAAAAGAGGTGAAGTAGTTTAGACTTAGTAAACTAGGACTCTTTAAAATGATATTTTAAAAAATCAGATTTTCCTTTTATTTTAAATCATCCAATAAATATTAATTAATTAAATTAATTACCAATTTAAATAAAAACAATTTAAATCATTACTTCCACCTAGGTTCGAACCTGAGTGGAGCAAAACTTCACTTCAAAAGCAAATTTTTGGTCCTCTCTCCCCAAAATGCCCTTCCACCTCATTAATTAAATAATTAATTCCATATTTAGGATAATTACGATAAAACCCTTATCCTAGAAAAAGACCATTTTACCCCTAGACCCTCCAAACTTAAGATTTCCCTTTTTAAATCCGGTAAAGACTCATTCGGGTAAACCTTCATATTCGGGAGCCCTACATGGCGAGACCCAACCTTTCCTAGCTCAACTAACTCACCAACTTAATTGTATTGTCTATCACAAGGGTTCAGAGCTCTGGTTCTACGCGCATCAATCCGTGTGAATTCGGTCTAATCGTAGGCATTCTAGACACATTAAGCATTATTTAGCATTACCATTTTTATGGTTGTTACATTATCCCCCCTCCTTAGGAACATTCATACCTGAATGACACTACTAACTATCTAGAGTAATGCTAGTCAGATCATAGCATAAATACTATTCAGAAACAAGCAATAGCAACAAAGAATGGAGAGATAAAGAAACTTAGACTTAAGAGTAAGAAGTCTAACCTCAAGAGTTGAAAAGAAGAGGGTAGCGGAATCTCATATCGGCTTCGGCCTCCCACGTAGCACCCTCAACAAGGTGATTCCTCCACAATACCTTCACTGTGGCAATCTTCTTGTTCCTCAGCCTCTTGACCTGTCTGTATAAAATCTCAACAGGTACCTCCTCATAGGACAAATTTTCATCAACCCCCAAACCTTCAACAGGTAAAATCGATGATGGATCACCTAGGCACTTCTTCAACAGCTCCGCAAGCAATGCCAACTCATAGTGTACCTCACCCACACGCTGTAGGATTTAATATGGCCCAACATAACTCGATCTCAACTTCCCTTTCCTGCCAAACCTCATCACCCCCTTCATAGGTGAAATCTTCAAATAGACCTGGTCAACAACATCAAACTCTAAGGATAATTTTTTGTTGTCTGCATAAGACTTCTGCCGACTGTAAGAAGTAGCCAACCTGTCCCTAATCACCCTGACCTTCTCTAAGTCCTCATGAATGATCTCAGGACCCAAGATGAATGACTCTCCAACCTTGAACCACCAAACTATAGACCTACATATCCTACCATACAGTGCCTCAGATGGTGCCATCCCAATGCTGGAGTGATAGTAATTATTATTGGAGAACTCTATCAAAGGCAGATGGTCGTCCCAGCTACCCCTGAAGTCAATAACACACGCCCTCAAGATATCATCCAATATACGAATGGTGCGCTCTGCCTGCCCATCAGTCTGAGGATGAAAGGTAGTACTAAGCTTCACCTGTGTGCATAAGCTCTTTTTGGAAGGATCTCCAAAAATGTGAAGTGAAATGAGCTCCTCTATCTAAAATGATAAACAAAGGAATCCCATGCCATCTCACAATCTCATCAATGTAGAGTCTCCCATAATCCTCGGCTTTGTAAGTAGACTTCACAGGGATAAAGTGGCAGACTTAGTCATCCTGTCCACAATAACCTATATGGAGTCATGTTGTCTCCTAGTCTTCATAATACCAACCATGAAGTCCATATTAATGGCCTCCCACTTCTACGTTGAAACCTCGATCATCTGAGTAAGACCTCCAGGCTTAAGATGTTCTACCTTAACCTGTTGAAAATTAAGATATTTCGCCATATATTCTGCAATGTCCTTCTTCATTCCATTCCACCAATAAATCTTCTTAAGATCATGTTACATATTGGTGGAAACTGGATGTATGGAATATCTAGAACCGTGGGCCTCTTCAATAATCCTCGTCCACAAATTATCCACATCTGGTACACATAATCTGTCCTGGTACCTAAGTATGCCGTCATCTCCCAAAGCAAAAGACTCATTCATCTAAACCAACATTGAGTCCTTCAGCTTCATCAACACCGGATCAAGATGCTGACCCTCCTTAACTTACTACTAAGGATGATTCAGAACTAGGATGAACTGAAACACCCCACTAGTAGAGTCAACTAACCGCACACCCAGTCTGGCCAGTCTATGTATATCTTTCACCAACTCCTTCTTCTCATCCTCAATGTGTGTTGTACTTCCCATGCTCACCTACTCAAAGCATCAGCTACAACATTAGCCTTACCTGGATGGTAGTGGACATTCATGTCATAGTCCTTCAACAACTACAACCATTTCCGCTAACGTGGGTTAAACTCTCTCTGTGTGAATACGTACTAGAGACTCTTGTTGTCTGTGAACACATCCAAATGCACCCCATAAAAGTAGTTCCTCCACATCTTCGGTGCAAACACCACAGCTGCCAACTCCAGGTCATGAGTGGGATAATTCTTTTAATGAACCTTGAGCTGTCTGGACGCATAAGCTATCACCTTACAACCCTACATAAGAATACAACCCAAACAAACCTTAGATGCATCACAATACACAGTGTAATTCTCACCACACTTGGAAAAAGTAAGAATCGGGGCTTAAGTGAGTCTATCCTTGAGCTCCTGGAAACTCTTCTCACAAGCCTCCATCTATTTAAACTTGGCCTTCTTCTTAGTCAAAGCTGTAGTGAGATAGCAATGAAAGAAAACCCTTCCACGAACCTATGATAATAAATAGCCAATCCCAAGAAGCTACAATATCTATGAGAATAAGAGGTTTTGTCCAGTTCTTAACAACTTCAGTCTTCCTGGGATCTACCTCTACACCTTTGTCGGACACAATATGACCCTGGATGGTCACTAATCTAAGCTAGAATTCACACTTGCTGAAGTTTGCATACAGTTGGTGTTGGCTAGGTACTTGCAAGATTAGTCTCAAATGTCGTTCATGCTCTTCCTTGGTCTTATAGTAGATGAGAATGTCATCAATGAATACTATGACGAAGGAGTAAAGGAGTTCACGCAAGACCCTGTTTGTGAGATCCATAAATGAAGTAGGTGCATTCTAGAGACCGAATGACATAAAAAAGAACTCATAATGACCATAACGGGCACGAAAGGCTACCTTTGGGATATCTCCATCCCTAACCTTGAGTTGATGGTACCCTAAACAAAGATCAATCTTCGAGAAGAAACTAGACCTTTGGAGTTGGTTGAACAAGTCATCTATTCTGGGAAGTGGATACTTATTCTTGATAGTGACTTTGTTGAGCTGCCAATAATCGATACACATTCAAAGAGTTCCATATTTTTTTTTAACAAACAACACTGGAGAGCCCCAGAGGGATATGCTCGGCTAAATGAAACCCTTATCTGTGAGATCTTTTAACTGCAGCTTCAACTCTTTGAGTTCAGCTGGAGCCATTCTATAAGGAGGAATTAAAATTGGTATAGTATCGGGTTCTAAGTTGATACCAAAGTCAATCTTTTGAGGGGGAGGAACTCCAGGAAAATCATCAAAAAATACATCTTGGAATTCATTCACTACATGTATTGAGTATATGGAATGGATGTCATTATTTAAATCATTAACACTCACAAGATGACACAATAACCCTGTGGACATCATTTTATTGGTCTTAAGGTTCGAAATCAAGAGATTAGGATGAATCGAGTTTTAACCCTTCCATACTATCTCTTCTTCATTAGGGAAACTAAATCTTAACCCTACTATGGCAATCCATACAAGCATAATAACAATGAAGTTAGTCCATACCAAGAATAACATCGAAATCATGCATGGGTAACTCAACCAAGTCTTCACACATATTCTTACCACATACAACTATTGGGCAATCCTTGTATACTCTATCAGTTCTAACATTTTCTCCTAAATGTGTACTAACAACTATAGGTGAGAGAAAGCAAAGGAGTTACAAAGGAAAGCGTAGACCCTTGGACGAACTTGACTCCCCTTGGTGGGAGAGTCCCTTCTTAACCCTAGGCTTATCCCTGATTTCAGTACACTCTTCTTTGAAAAATTCTTCTCAGCTTGCCTTGACTTGTTCCCTGCCCTAGTATGCTTCCACTTCCTACATTCCTCCACTTGTTGGACATGGACCATAAGCCTTGAAAGTCCCATGCTAGCATGTAGCATAGCTACCCTACACTCCCCCTCGAGATTCTCAGCAATCTTAGATCCAGTGTAAACGGGAGGATTAATCCTCGTGAAGTCCCTTAACCTACTAGCCATGGTGCTGGCAGGTGGGTTCTTCTTGGGAACACCTTGTTGCTTTTCCTTGGTTGTCATACCCTGAGCTTGTAAGGTGATGGCTTGGGAAATCTGTACCAGGTCTGTCCTTATTTTTCCATTTGTCAAACCAGCTGGGTTTAATAGGCATCTCTATTTCAGCAGTTGGGGCCTGGGGAGGAACTTGGTTGCCCCCAGCTTCTGCTTCTCCTATTCCCCGACCAGCGTTCTTTATTGTTTTCATTTTTTTGGAAAAATAGAATTGATGTTAGATACGCTCATAACACCAAGGAATCAGACATTAGCAAAGGCACGATAAGATCAGAAGAAGAGAAACTTTCCAACGCATTATGCAGTCTCTAATCCAGGATAGTGGTACACTTCACTCCATGACTTATAAACTACTCAATGTAGTTGATAAGAACTTATTATCCTCGAAATTTAACTTAGTTATCTGATACCAACTTTGTCATGACTGGAATTTAGAACCCAGACGAGACCGGCGTCGTTGACCTCTCAGAGGTCGCAGACAAGCCTGCATGTGTCATCCTTACTTCATCTAGGTTAATTTTAGATGAAAATTTGGAAATTTTTGTTTCTTAACATACATGTATGCATACTACTTAACATCATAGGCATTCACAAATCAACCATCTAATAAGAGATAAATAAATGAAAGAAACAAATGATAATTTTATCGTATTTTTACTAAAACGGTACCTATACAAAGTTTGAATAAAAGTAGAAAGAAAAACTATTTGAACATACTCCACTAGCTATATCCTACATCTAAGCTAGATAATAACGATAGAGATCCTCGAAATCATGAAGTCCTACCAAGTCCGGATGAAAGCTCCACGTCTGGATAGCTATAACGTCAACCTATAAGCTCTAGCGTCCACAAGTGCCTGCATTTAAAATTGTAGAATTGTATGGAATTAGTACATACTTGTAATAAGTATGGGTATATGCAAGAACACACCAAGGACATGCATGAGTAAGAACAAATCTTTCCTAACAACATGATTATGAAAAGTCAAGTCAGTAGACTTGCCAAAATGGGATTAGGAAAGTTAGTGAGATTTCCAAATTTGGATAAGGAAAGTCATGCCATTAGAGTAACATGCATCATCATATTTATCATATTGCACACAACACATAACATCTTACACATAGCACATATCATTTTGCATATAGCACATGACATCTTTCATATCATTCATTCATATACCATGAGACCTTGGAATCATGAACTTGACATTAAGACTTCCTAAAATGAGGTCTCAACATATGGGACATCAACTAGGGAGCCTTCATTAGCAAAACACATATTCTTCTTCATTCATTCATACGTAATTCATTTTATTTCGTTCGTAGGCTAGTTTGAACACCAACAATACCTCGAATGTAGTTTAAAACTTTCATCGGGTTATCTATGCAATGATCAAGAATGACCTAGTGTCATTACTTAAGTCTATCTCACCTCTTGATCATCATATCCAAACACCTTTGGTATCATTCATTTCATTATGTGCATCATTTGAGGCTGGCCTTATTCATTCATTAGGAACTTTAACATTAACCGACATAGATCATGTGAGCATCATGAAATCCAGTGTCTCCCCCACACCAAAAATAGGTGGAATCACCAGCCAAAGTGACCCAAAACATGCTAGCGTACATGGGAATTGAACCCCGCCAGATCACTATATTGGCAATATAGTTTCAAAGACTACGAGATATAAGGAGACCCATACCCGGCATGCCGGACAGTCTTATCTCATGAGAGTTATGTGAACCTCCGTCCATCCCAAAAGAAGGCATCACCGCTCATAGCTGATCTATCGGGGCTCAATATACAGTTCCATTTCACTGAACTCATACATCACGGATGTAGGCTTCTAGTGTGAGGACATCATAACTCAATAGATGATTTCTCATCTAATCATTAGTATTAAGTGTATTATTCTTAATACTTTCATTTGAGTGTTCATAGAGACTGGTCTATTCATTAATTTTACACTCTCATAGGTGAGTACATTTTGGTAACAGTCACTTAGTCTTATTTGAGATTGCTCTTATCTTTTACATTAGCCTCTTATCATATTGTCACCAAATTCATTAACGTTAGCAAATGCTCTTCATAGTTACCCACACCTTATTACGTGAATGTTCATTTCATCATATGCCAATGCACTTGGCCATTTACTGTGTTTCACACTCTTACTTAACCCTTATAGGGTTTCATCATTTCATTGTTCCTCTCATCATATGTCAATGCACTTGTACATTTAATGTGTTTCACACTCTTACTTAACCCTTCTAGGGTTTCATCATTTCATTACATACATCTTAGGTTCACTTACTTCTAAGTGTATGCTAGACTTATTGGTCCATACATACAATCCGTGAGTCTCCATTCATAGGTCCTTTAAGTGATTCATATATTCCTAAGATTATGTGATACAAGAATTATGCATCTTATATGTATGCCAAGATCTCAATTTCGATCTATGTAGGCACCATTATTCTTGAACATTTATTCATGTATGACTTATGTATCACTACGGAATTTGGGAAAGGGAACCCGATTTCGAATCCCTTGGACAACACTTACATTTTTATTTTTATTCTATTTTTATCCATACGGCTTGGGGACCCAAAGTCGAGCCCCAACACCTTCATTTTATTTTTTTTCTTAATTTCTCTCTTCATTTTTCGCTCATAGGGACTGAGAGGATGTGCGATCGAACCCCCACAACCTCATTCTCTTTTATTTTATTATCTTTAATTTCTGTCCTTCTTGGCCGAGAGGGTGTGGATTCGAACTCCCTCAGCCCCACTCTAATTTTTCCCCTTAAGTTTTCCTTGGTTCTGCCTAGAGGTCGTGGGATCGATTCCCACACGCCTCAACCTTTTATTTTTATTTTTATTCCTCCATAAATCTATTGAGAGGTCGTGGGTTCGAATCACACTCCTCTCATTTCTTATTTTTTTATTTCATTTCCGGATCAAGGCAAATGGGTTCAAATCCCACATGCCACATTCTATTTTTGTCACATTATATCAATGACTTTTAACATGGTGAGTCACAGGTTCGATTCTCAGTGGCCTCTCATATTTTAGTTCAATTTTACAAAGCATGATAATCCCCTTAGCTTGCCCGAAACTCATCAACAAGATGCTAGAAATGTTTACAGCATAGTTTCTCACCTCTTTCACTTTAAATGTTTAGACGTTTTAAGTAGTTTTTAGTGAGTTCTTTAGGTGCATTTACTGGATTCATTTGACTATTAGTTTGCACTCAATTAAGCATTTTTACATAACTTATGGACATCACAATTTAAGTAAAGTTTGTGCACATGAAATTCAACCATAAACATGTCATTTATTCGAACTTTAATCCAAGAGGGCATATCACGGCTACACATTGCACACACATCATTTTCACTTAATCTCAGACAACATGCTCAATATTCACATAATTCAAAACATACATACATGAACATTATCATCACGAAAGCACATTACACACGCCTAATATCTACCAGCAAACATACCCAACCTACGAATCATTTGGGATCTAGTGACAAGGACATGCAACGGGCAACAACCCTAGTTTTTGTATTTAATATACTGAACCTTAAAGGGTCCCTTGGGAAAGGGACCAAGAGATAAAGAGAAACCATAACTTTTTGACGTTCAAACCTTGAACTTTCTGCCCAAACCTTCTCCAAAATTTCTTCTAAGTACAAAAGCTTCAACACTAACTCGACGAAAATTCCTCTCTTTAACTAACGTTTTTTGTTATGTTTTGAATAAGTTTTTAATGTGAAAGTTCTTCATGTGTGAAGAATTTTTAGTTGTTAATCAATTCTTGTGTTTTGGCAGAGAGAACGTGAAAGAGAAGAGAGATATTGACGTGAGAGAGAGAGAGAGTTAAACGTGAAAGAGAGTTAAAAGAGGTGAAGTAGTTTTGACTTAGTCAACTACGACTCTTTCAAATAATATTAAAATTACTCTGATTTCCCTTTTATTTTAAATCTGTCAATAAGTATTAATTAATTAAATTAATTACCAAATTAAATAAAAATAATTTAAATCAATGCTTCCACCTAGGTTCGAACCCGGGTGGAGCAAGACTTCATTTCAAGGGCAAATTTTCGGTCATCTCTCCCCAAAATTCCCCTCCACCTTATTAATTAAAAAATTAATTACATATTTAGGGTAATTAAGATATTACCCTTAGCCTGGAAAAAGATCATTTTACCTTTAGACCCTCCAAACTTAAGATTTCCCCTTTTTAAATCCGGTAAAGACTCATTCCGGTAAACCTTCATATTCGAGAGCCCTACATGGCTGGACCCAACCTTTCCTAGATCAACTAACTCCCCGGGTTAGTTGGCTTGGCTTTCACAAGGGTTCTGAGGTCTGGTTCTACGCGCATCAATCCGTGTGAACCCGATCTAATTGTAGGCATTCTAGACACATTAAGCATTATTTAGCATAGCCATTTTTAGGGTTGTTACAACGTTCATTAACCTTTATTCAATGTAGATGATATAATCTTGAAATTTGAAATTTGTAACATGTGAATCAATAACCTACTGAAATATGGAGTCTTTATGATGACATAGTCGTACCTTAAGCAACTTTAAATAACATAATTAATTTTTATGTTTTTCACCCCTTTTTATCTCAACAATTATTTATTTACTATGTATCTATTACTATGTATAAGTTGGTAGCCATGTATCAAATGCCGGCTTTTTGAAGGGATTTTTTAAAAAATGTAAACTAGTTGGAATAGTTTGTAATTATTATGTTACACTATGGGATGTCTTTAATTTTTACTATTATTATCTTTATAATCACACGGATACGTTCACAAGCTTAATATATGGATAAATAACCTCCTAAGCAATATCCCTTCACTCCACTATAAACATTGGGCTAGAAAACACATCTTAGCTTATCCGATGGTTGGTCCAAGTAATTTCAAGTCAATCCCAATGTACTACTATGTTGTTGAGCAACTTACAAAAATGACTATATTTATAGGTTATTGAAGTTCAATAGCTATAAATATGTCATTTACTAGAAATGACTGCACTTTATGTCAATTCTAGCTGCATGTTTGTGTTAAAAAAAAGTATTTTATTGTTATTATTATTGTTTATACAATGCACTAAATAAGGTACGATATGTTACCATAACTTCCAAGTGCCAACTATTTATTATGTTCCTAAATAACTGAAATTTCCATTAATAAATTACCAACTAATAATTACATATTATATGCAAATATGATTGATTCACATAATACAAAAGGTTGTATTTATATTCCTAAATACAATATATTCACTAAATACTAATCATAGAGGTATTCATAAAATTTTGAATATAAAAGTTTATTCATGTCTTTTCTTGTTGTATTTTTGCATATGTTTTTTATTTTTTTATCATTTATACACTAATACAGTTAGCAAATAAGGAAAATGTATTACTTGTACAATTAGCATATGAATACTTTGAATTCAAATTGGTGTTTCTATTTATAAAACTTAAAGTATTAATATATCAAGGATACAAGTATTTATACAAATTTAATGTATTAATACATCAAACAAGGTAAAGTAGTACAATTTTAGCATATGAATACGCCAATTTGAAAAATGGATACACTATTATTAACAAAAAAATGAATATAACAATATATTATAATATGAATACACTGTTGTTAAATAAGAAAATGGAAAAATAATAGAATGTGCATGTATCAAAGTGTGTAAGTATTCGACTATATAAAAAGTTAATAAAACCAAAAAAACGTCGATATATGTTTTGTGAAGTTTTCTGTAACACTTGAGGTTTGACGTTAACTTAGGTATTTATTTATAAAAATATAGAATTGTTGTATCAAACTATACTTGTATTGCCTAATCAAATTGGATAAATTACTTAAGTATCCAAATATATTTGTATTCACAAATCACAATTTATTAGTATTACAATACAATTATCTATGTATATAAGTATTATTAAATATAAACATTTGGCATTTGACTGAACCACAAAGATAAGTATAAATATAAGTATAATGAATTTAACCACAAAAATTACTCCTACAATCATACATAGGGATCTTAAATTGGAAGGAATTGGGGGGATATACAAAAAAGAATATGTAATATAAGGATATTGATGAAAGAAAAGGTATGAATACATAATTAATTATGAGTTTTATAATAGTTTTTCTATTTATCATTCATTTATATTAAACATAAAAAAAACTAATTATTGATATAGAATTAAATTTGCTATTTATTGTATAGTTATAGTCATATAACATAAAAAAATTAAACTATAGCTATATTATTTAAATATATATTAAAGTTTGCAATATTATGCATAGGGGTGGACATAAACACCGGAAAACCGAAACACAAAACCGAATCAACATTTTTCAGAATTTCGGTTTTGGTATTTTGGTTTTCGGTTTGTTATTCGATTTACTTTTTTGTATTATTCAGCATTTTGGTTAGATTTTTGGTATGTATTATTTTAATTTTCGGTGTTTCAGTTTAACCGAAATATTATACTATAATGTATATTATATAATTAATAATTATTAATATTAAATAATTTTTTAAAAAAAATAAACCCTATGGCCTATTGCCCTATTCCTCTCTCTTGCATCTTCCTCCTGACTTCCTCTTGGCTCTTTCATCTTCCTCTTCGTCTTCCTCTTCTCATCTTCCTCTTTCAGGCAGCAGCCGCAGCCGCAGCACGCAGACGCCCGTGATCAGCAGCAGCGCCATAGTCGCCCGCCAGCCAGCAGCAACAGCCGCAGCTGCGCCGTTGATATACCATGGTTTCACGGAATTATTAATACTTTTTCCTTAAGTTTAGTGTGTCCAAAAGTCTTTTTGTGCTAATTTTTATATAAGTTTCTCTTTGTTTTGCAGGAAATCTGTCCAAAGCTGAATGCAGAGATTTTGAGCGAAGAACTGCAGAAGAGACCACCTACGGATGTTATGATGGTTCGTCATGCTTGTGACGGTCCGTAGGTGGCAGCGTAGTGCAGCTGCTGAAGGAAGATGGGGAAGTCTGACCAAGTGTGGGATTACAAAGCTTGTGACGGTCCGTCGTGGCTATGACGGTCCGTCGTGGCTATGACATTCCGTCCTGCAGGTTCGTCGTGAAGTTCAGAGAAGTGATCCCAGTACCCAGATTCCAAGAGTTGAAGTGTTTTGGAACGAAGACCCTCGACGGACCGTTGTGCCTATGATGGTCCGTCTTACTTGCCGTCGAGGGGAATGAAGATAGCAGCAGAAGAAATTGCACGAGTATGGGATGACGGAGTCCATGATGATCCGTCGTGACCATGACGGTCCGTCGCGAGGTCCGTCGACCCAGCCGCGTTTTGGCAGATTTCCAGCAATTAGAATCCTTGTTTAATTAGGTTTTTGTTTTTTATTAATAGTTCGAAAAACCTCGTGTTTGAGGTTAGACTCCGTATTGTTAGACTCTATGAGATTAGACATCAGATTTTTGGACTTTGTGTATTAGTGTTGGATTTTGAGATTCTTGCAAGTGATTTTTGGATATTAATCAAGAAAACTTTGGATTTTATTGTTTCTCATTGAAGTAAGTACATGAATTCGTATTTAATATATTTGAATATTATGTTTATGGCTATGAGTAACTAAACTCCATAACTAGGGTTGTAGGAACCATAGGCAAATAATGAGATAAACCCAAACTAAAATAACAATTCTAGATTAGTGTCATGCATGTATTAATAATTCTTTCGCTTAAAAATCTTTTTAACGGATGGCCAACGTTAGAACTTGCCGTAATGCTACTTGCCAGACCAAGGAGGTATATAATAGGAAAAGAATTATTAACATAGATTTAGTGTATTCTATCTAATAGGCTAGTATTGATTGGTACGAGGTAATAACTTAGTCAAATATCAAATACGATGCTAAATATGACGTAAGGATAAGGGTTAGGATAGCAACACACGTAGCCGGACCAAGGTGCGGAGTGAGATTTTCTAGATGTCGGACAAAGGATTTAGAAATACATAACTTATCACTTTGCATGCAAGATACTAGGAAAGAATTGTTATTGTTGGAATTATCAAGTTATGAACCTGTGGGGAACACGTAAACCCTAGTTACTTTGATTAATTGATTAAAACCCAACATTCAAAAGCTGTTAAGTGTCTCTTTCAAGTTCGTTATTTATTTTCACTCATTTAGAAATAGAAAAACTCCCTTTGTTGTTTTTACTTTCCAAGGAAGTCATTGACCAAACAATAGTAATAACAGGTTGAAGTTAAGTCTAGACTATTTTCCTCGTGGGAACGATCCCAACCTCATTAGTTGGGTTATTTACTTGACACGACCGCTTTACTTCTTATTTGAGAAGTAAGTTTGAGCGTATCAAATTTTGGCGCCGCTGCCGGGGAATATAACTTTTAAATTAACTTGAACTTATTACTATAGTTTAGTTGATATTTTCTTGATGTTACTTTGTTTTATTGTTTTTGATTTCTTTTCAGAACTATCCTCCTTGTATGCCAAATACACAGAGAGAAAGAGAACCCTTGTTTCCCTACGATCACGAGTTAGAGCGTACACTGCGCAATATGAATCGAAACTTTGGAATAAATGATGAGGATCCGAACCAGAACATTCCAGCTCCAGTTGATGTTCATGGTCAGATGTTACCCAATGCTCCGGGTGAACATCAACAGAGTGGACAAAATCCCGCTCCACGGCCCCAAGCATACTACAAAGGGTATGATAACATAGCAGACTCGGATGGGCCACTTGTCTTGCCCCCTCTACCCACAGGCCACACTTTTGTGGTAACTAGTAGCCTAATGCAAATGCTCACTGCCAGAGGTTTGTTTTCAGGGCTACCTTCTGAGGATCCACATGCCCATGTAGCTAAGGTAAGGGCAGTGTGTAAAAGTTGTGTGGGGAGGCCTGATTTGGATCTAGATGTAATAGGTCTCAGAGTGTTTCCTCTCTCACTGACGGGAGAGGTTGCTATATGGTTCACTGAGCTCCCATACAACTCAATCTTCACTTGGAACCAATTAAGAGATGTCTTCTTAGCACGCTACTGTCCGGTCTCCAAGAAACTAAACCACAAAGACAGAGTGAACAACTTTTTTGCACTACCAGGAGAGTCAGTTAGTTGTTCTTGGGATAGATTCACCTCATTCTTGAGAAGTGTTCCAAATCACCGTATAGATGATGAGTCACTGAAGGAATACTTCTATCGGGGACAGGATGATAACAACAAAGTGGTGTTGGACACTATAGCAGGTGGATCTTATGGAGAATGCCCTTATGCTGAGATCGCCGAAAAATTAGAGAAAATCTCCCGGAATAACAAAGCTTGGAGTACTAGGAAGTCTGATACATGGAGAAACACCTTCGTAGTGAAGTCCACTCACAACCCAGCCACAGATGAGATTCGGAAGAAATGGCTCAGATGAGAACTGAGCTTGGGTTGGTACTAAAACATGTCACAGGGGGTGCACAAAAGATAAATGCAGTCAACTACTTGGCTAAGCCACCACCTCCTAATGATGAGTGCTATTATGCGGAGGACACTTATGTAGTAAATTAGCAGACGGGGGGTTTCCGACCAAGCGCCCAAGGCTCAAATCAGGATAATTGGCGCCAAGGTCAAGGGAACCAAGGTCGGAACTATGCTAACTACAACCGTGAGGGTCATTATGTCCGAGATGGAAACTGCAACCGCGACAACAACTTTAACAGGGGTAACTATGCTAATAGAAACGACAGGAATGGGCCCTATGTCCCTCCTCAAAATCGTGAAGTTACTCCTAGGGATGGTGGAGATAGTATGGCGCGAGTTGAGGATATGTTGCACAAAATGATGAGGAGGTTCGACACTAGTGATGAACACATTAAAGAGTTGAGGTATGATTTAGCTAGTATTGGGCAAAAAGTTGATACACATGCAATTTCAATTAAACAGATCAAATTGCAAGTGGTCCAATTATCTGCGACAGTGAACACACGGCAACCGGGCACTCTTCCTAGCAACACTGTCCAAAATCCAAAGAATGATGCACACTGTATGGCAATCACTACTCGGGGTGGTAGGCAAACCATTGACCCACCTATGCCATCTACTGAGGACAATGTGAGAAAGGATAATGATAATGTGGTAAAAGGTAGTGGTGAAGTAGAGGGAAGTAATGGAAAAGATGCAAAAGTACCTATCAAGGTAATTCTCATGCCAAGGCCACTACCACCCTTCCCTCGGAGATTAGTGAAAAAGACCGAGGATGGTAAATATCGGCGCTTCATAACAATGTTGAAGCAGCTCTCTATCAATGTCCCTTTGGTAGAAGCTCTAGAAAAAATGCCCGGTTATGCAAAATTTATGAAAGATCTGGTCACCAAGAAAAGATCGGTCACTTTTGAGGATGATGATAGACTGCAGCATTGTAGTGCTATTGCTACAAGATCCCTTGTACAAAAGAAAGAAGATCCTGATGCATTCACTATTCCTTGTACAGTTGGGTCATTACATTTTGCGAAAGCATTATGTGATCTGGGGGCAAGCATAAATCTCATGTCCTTTCAATCTACAAGAATTTGGGTTTGGGGGATCCAAAATCCACTGCAATGCGGCTACTGATGGCTCATCGGACAGTGAAACGGCCTACAGGGATACTCCATGATGTGCTAGTAAAAGTGGAGTCGTTCATCTTTCCGGCTGATTTTGTTATTCTTGATTGTGAGGTCGATTTTGAAGTGCATATTATTCTTGGGAGGCCATTCCTTGCTACAGGTAGAGCATTAATTGATATGGAGAAGGGACAGATGACATTTCGGTTGAATAATGAAGAAGCGACCTTCAACATTTGTAGGACCATGAGGCAGAGTGGTGAGCTCCAATCGGTATCTGCCGTATTCCACAAAGAAAAGACGAAGGAGGAGACTGAACAGAAAAATACAAAACAAGAGTTTATGGTTGGGGATTTGGTGCTTGTAGATAGTTCTGGGGTGCCTTGTCTTCTGGGCAAGCTCAAGTCTAAATGGACTGGCCCCTACTTGATTACCCAAGTATTCCCTCATGGAGCGGTTGAGTTAAAAGCCAAGGAGGGAGTGCGGTTTAAAAGGAATAGAGATAGAATAAAACTCTGTTTTGGGCATAAAGCATCAGGGAATAAAGTGATAGAGGCATACCATCTTGATGAAGTCTGAGTAATCAAGGGTCCCCAGTCGTGCCGCGACATTAAATCAGACGTTTGTTGGGAGGCAACCCAATACTTATCATCTTTTTAGTAATGGTAGCATTTTTCTACTAATGGGTTTTAAATTTGCAGGCACATCACCAGGAAATTCTACAGAAAATTACTCTGCAGCAGTCACTGACGAACACATCGACGGACCGTTGCGCTTGCGACGGACCGTCGTATGCATCCGTCGTACCAGGTACGTTTTTCTGTTATTTTGAAACTAGGCCACACGCGAAGGAAAAAACGACGGGTCATCATAACTGCGACGGACCGTCATCGGGGAACCATCGCGTGATTAATGAGGTATACCCGACCCGACCCGGCGGAACCCTTTTTCAAAATCAGAACGTTTAAACCCCTCATTTCACCCCCATTACTTCATTATTCCACTCATCTCCCCTCTCTTTTCAACTTCCACACTTTCTCAACCACCGATCATTGCCCTCTCACAATTCTCCAAAGCTCTAAAGTATTATCTACTAGTGGAAACTGCTGTTGTGAGTGTCTACCTTGCCACCGAGTACATGTGCATTTGTTTTTCTCCAATTCTAAGGTATGTGTCTCTAAATTTATACTCATTTATCTTGCCTTGTTGTTTACTAGTTAGTATTATGCTTAGTTCCTCATCGTATGTTGTTTACTTTAGACTATTCTCTCTAACCTAGGTCACAAATGTTTGAAATTGCCGTGTTTACCACCCTAGACATAGGTGCTTTTGCTTTGCTAGTTTCTTAGGTAGTTGGGTTAGTCATATGTAAGTCCAAAACACTACAAGGTTGATGTGGGTTCATCGGGGATGCTTAGGGTACCCTTAGTTCTCTCACTATCATTCAGAACGAGACCCCGATGATGGACCGTCGTAGGGTTCGTTGCAAAAGCCCTAGCACCCCTGTCCCAATGGACACATGTGACGGATCGTCGTACTCGCGACGGTTCGTCCTGCACAACCTTCATGCTAGACAGAGACCCTATTTCTAAGCGTCTCTTATTTTTTTCCCAAGTGTTCCCCAACAGACACATGTGAGGCACTGTCGTCTTCACAACGGTCCATCCGTCATAACCGTTCTGGTTGTCAGAGACCCTGTTTCTAAGGGTATCTCATTTTTTCCAAGTGTCCTTCAATGGACACATGTGACGGACCGTTGTACCCACGACGGTCCGTCCTGCATGACCGTCATAATGGTCAGAGACCCCTCTCCTAAGGGTCTCCATTTTTTTCTCAAATGTCCTACAACGGACATCTACGAAGGACCGTCGTATCTGTGACGTTCCGCCCTGCACATACCGTCATGCTAGTCAGAGACTCTCCTTCAGGGTTCTCTATATATACATAGTCTAAGTAAAACACGACGGACCTCATGACGGTCCGTCATAGTCACGATAAGCCGTCACCTGGCTCGTCGTGTGTCACTGCTTCTACAGCAATGACATACTATTTTTAATGTTTTATTTCATATGGTTTCGCTTGTCTTGTTTTCCACTACTCGTACTAATATTGATCCTTTGCAGGTACTATCTACTATGGCACCCAAGCAAGACCAAATCTACACACGCGGGCGATCAAAGTCTGTCGCCCCGTCTGCATGCATGATCATCGGCTCTGATGATGAGCGGGACCCTGAGTATGTGCCCCTAGACACTTCCACACCTTCCCGTGCTGCACGTGCTCCCAGAGCCACACCCAAAAAGGTGGCGTCCGGCGTAGTCACTGCCTCCTAGTCTGATGAGGAGCGCACACTGATCGGCACACCCTCTGGGTCAGCCACAAATGAGGAAGGAGCGTCTGGCTCTTTAGGAGTATCCTGGTCCGAGGAAGCCTCTGGCTCTGCTGAGGTTCCCACACCCGCCGCTGCTACAGCATCGGCCTCGTCTTATGAGGCTGACAGTTCAGACTCTATATCCAGCTCACCAGCTCAGGTCCCCACTCCAGCCACTGACCAGCCCAACGGTGGTGTGTCAACGAGCAGTTTCAAGTCTACTCCGATGCCAAGTTCCTGACTGATAAAGGAGTGATGACTCGAACACTCACCTTGGAGCGGCGGGTACGTACAGGGAGTCTCCCAACGATGCCAGAGATCCACAACCTCTTCACCAGGCATCGCTTGGAGTGGACAGCACGTCCGTTTGGACGACACAGCGAGGAAATGGTCCGAGAGTTCTACGCATCCTACATAGCGACTCTCCGATCACAGATTGATAGGCGGGTTGCCCCCGCTAAACAGGCCCCACTGGAGCAGGTCCGAGTCCGGGGTATGCAGGTTGACATTTCCCTGCCAGCCATCCGCCGGTTTCTATATGGCGAGAGTGCAGATTCTACTCGGACCCCCCTCGCTACCGAGTTTGACTACCGCTGGCAGATAGTAAAGAATGGTCAGTTCTTGTGCGAGCTAGCACTGAGAGAGACCACCAAGAGGTGGATGGCCCTGCACCTGTCAGTAGATGGAGAGGGTGCCGATTGGATGATTGAGCCGAAGGGGGCCATCAAGATGGCCAATCTCACGTTCACAGCAAAGTTCTTGTGGCTGCTTGTCCGTCACTGCCTTTCCCCCACAGCTGCTGATAACATAGTTACCTGGGATCGAGCAGTGTTGATGGAGCGATGATATCCGAATTCGAGGTGGACTTCGCATGGCTTCTCCAAGCAGTCATGCACGAGAGGGCATTCAAGGTCACTACTACCTACCCTTTCCCGTGCATGATCTTTGCCCTTTGCAGGTTCGTAGGTGTGCCCATATTGCACGTAGATCAGCTTAAGACCCCGCAGGGCACTGTAGACATCGGCCTCATTAGAGACGAGGCCAATGAGTTGGCTCCACGCAGAGGGCCCCGTCCAGAGCTGCCCCCACTTGCTGATGATCTTGCTGAAACGGTAGCCCAGGCCCGCACAGCTACACAGGCTTCCACTGACACTACCCCGTTCGAGTCTATCCCAGGTAGTAGCACAGCCCCGAGCTCCTCTCGCCCAGCCCCTCTACCGACACTGGTCCCGCTTGCAACGGTCCAAAAACTAGAGGTACAAATGGCCACTCTTCTGCATCATATCCAGCCGTGGATGAAGAGGTCGATTACTGAGTCCGAAGAGCATCTAGAGAGGAAGATGATGCAGTTTACAGAGCGGAAGATCGCTGAGGTTAACCAGTGCCTGGAGGCCTTTGAGTTGAGAGTGCTAGCCCGACCAGCCCCTCCGGTGGATGTGTCGACTCTTCAGGCTGCAGTCGACAGTCTTCGTGCAGACATCGACACAATCTTAGAGGCTAGGGTGTCGGATTCTGAGGCCCCTTCTGTCGAGCTTGCTGAGGACACCGTGTTGGCGGATCTTTTTGCTACTTCTGACATTCCACCACCTCCCCCTCGAGAGAGTGCCAAGAGGCGTAGGGGTCGAGCAAAGGACGAGGTGCGAGCATGGAAGAAGGAGCGCCGAGATATAGAGGCTCCGAGGAGAGTCTCCCTTGCTGAGGAGAAGGCGAACCGAATGAGAGCATCTGAGTTAGCGGCTGGGGCGTCTAGCTCCCGCACTGTGGAGATAGCAGGAGGCACTACTGATGGTGTGGTCGTTGCTGAGGACACCACTGAGGGTGTCCAGATTGCAGAGGACGTGGGTTCCGAGGAACCGGGCCCACCATCTTGTTGATCGACGGCGTTTGCGCCACAGGTTTGCTTCACCTACCACTCTTGTATTTAGATTTTTATGCATTGGGGACAATTGCATGCCTTTTTGGGGGGTGGTAAATGGATAGTGAGTGTTAGGGTGAAGTCTGAGTAGCCAAATTCACTAGCCTCTTTTGGGGTTTTCTTGCCTGTATTCTTTTTCCCCAAAAGACTGCTTACTTTTTCTGTTGAACCGGCATGTTTATATCTTTTGTACATAGTTTAAGTCTGAAGCATGATGGCTAAAATGATATCCTGATAAAGTGGAAAATAATGCATGACTAGGCATAGTAACTGATAATTGTGTGGCTCTAAGCATGAAATAGAGTTACACCATTGCATTACCCTAAGTCTTAAATTTGAACTAGGTGTCTGATAATCTGGTATAGTGATGAGATGTCAAGTGAGTGTGAGGAAATTTGAATAGTCCACTATTGGTACTGAGGCTAGAACTTGTCTGGTTAGTCCTGCTAAAAGTAAGTTGTAATAGACAATTAGGAAAGGATCATAGGTCATTATTCAATATAGCCCATTTCTAGCTTGAAGAAAAGAAACCAAATGAAATTTATCCTTCTTTAATCCAAATAATCTGAGCTTAAAATTTGACCTTTCTTTTTCACCCCAACTGATCTTTTCTAGGAACAATGTGTTGGCCATGGTCCCTCCTTGGACATGTGCACCTCGGCTTATGCCAAAAGCATAAGTTGAGGGTGGCTAATGCATAAACAACCTTCGTTATGGCCCTGACCCAACTATGGGTATTGTGTACCTTCACTCATGGCAAAGCCATGAGTTGAGGGTGGCTACTATGAGGAATGCTCTGCAAAGTGGGGTTGAAAGAACAAAGAGAGAGAAAGAACAAAAGTAAAGTGACTCAAGAATTAGATAAAAAGAAAAGTAAAGAAAAAGAAATATACACAAGAAATACAAGCAAGAAAAGAAGAGAGTCACTTACACAAATGAAGAAAGAAGAGAAAATAGCAAGGTGAAAGAATATGAGAAACTGGGCGAGATAAAATGAGAGATAGTGGAAGGTTTAGCCGATATGTCAAGGAGGGCAAAAACTCACTAAAGTATACCAAAATATACCTTACCTTACCCCGATCCTATGTTACTAGCTAAAAAAGTCCTATCGTGATCCTAAGGGTTGTATAGCGAACTTAAGGCAGTGAAAATAAGGGCAAGCTTATGGCAAAAGGTATGAATGAGTGTGTCTTTGTTCTGAGAGTGAGTGCTGAAAAGTAATCCTTATACTCAAACTGAAATCATTGTGTGAAAAAGGAGGATTTTGTTTTAAAGTAAGGACACTAGTTGCAATACCAGAATTGTTAGCACCTCGGTGAGAAATTGAAGAGGATAGGTGTTAGTGCGTGGTGAGTCTGTGTCATGTTCTGATCCCACAAAATTCAATCCTAATAGTGATAGCATGCATAGAGTGATGAGATTAATCGGGATTGATAGTCAAATGATTGCAAAGGATAAAACATGGATACTATTGTACAAAGATTGTGTAGTGAGTCATAGTGCGTCGCTTGAGGATAAACAACGAATTTAAGTTGAGGGTGTTGATATACCGTGGTTTCACGGTATTATTAATACTTTTTCCTTAAGTTTAGTGTGTCCAAAAGCCTTTTTGTGCTAATTTTTATATAAGTTTCTCTTTGTTTCGCAGGAAATCTGTCCAAAGCTGAATGCAGAGATTTTGAGCGAAGAATTGCATAAGAGACCACCTACGGAGCTTATGACGGTCCGTCGTGCTTGTGACGGTCCGTAGGTGGCAGCGTAGTGCAGCTGCTGAAGGAAGATGGGGAAGTCTTACCAAGTGTGGGATTACGAAGCTTGTGACGGTCCATCGTGTCTATGACGGTCCATCCTGCAGGTTCATCGTGAAGTTCAGAGAAGTGATCCCAGTACCCAAATTCCATGAGTTGAAGTGTTTTGAAACGAAGACCCTCGACGGACCGCTGTGCCTATGACAGTCCGTCATACTTGCCGTCGAGGGGAATGAAGATAGCAGAAGAAGAAATTGCACAAGTATGGGACGACGGAGTCCATGACGGTCCGTCGTGACCATGACGGTCCGTCGCGAGGTCTGTCGACCCAGCCGCGTTTTGGCAGATTTCAAGCAATTAGAATCCTTGTTTAATTAGGTTTTTGTTTTTTTATAAATAGTTCAAAAAACCTCGTTTTTGAGGTTAGACTCCGTATTGTTAGACTCTATGAGATTAGACATCAGATTTTTAGACTTTGTGTATTAGTGTTGGATTTTGAGATTCTTGCAAGTGATTTTTGGATATTAATCAAGCAAACTTTGGATTTTATTCTTTCTCATTCAAGTAAGTACATGAATTCATATTTAATATATTTGAATATTGTGTTTATGGCTATGAGTAACTAAACTCCATAACTAGGGTTGTGGAAACCATAGGCAAATAATGAAATAAACCCAAACTAAAATAACAATTCTAGATTAGTGTCTTGCATGTATTAATAATTCTTTCGCTTAAAAGTCTTTTTAATAGATGGCCAACGTTAGAACTCGCCTTAATGCTACTTGCCGGACCAAGGAGGTAGATAATAGGAAAAGAATTATTAACATAGATTTAGTGTATACTATCTAATAGGGTAGTATTGATTGGTACGAGGTAATAACTTAGTCAAATATCGAATACGATGCTAAATATGAGGTAAGGATAAGGGTTAGGATAGCAACACACGTAGCCGGACCAAGGTGCGGAGTGAGATTTTCTAGATGCCGGACCAAGGATTTAGAAATACATAACTTATCACTTTGCATGCAAGATACTAGGAAAGAATTGTTATAGTTGGAATTATCAAGTTATGAACCTGTGGGGAACACGTAAACCCTAGTTACTTTGATTAATTGATTAAAACCCAACATTCAAAAGTTGTTAAGTGTCTCTTTCAAGTTCGTTATTTATTTTCACTCATTTAGAAATAGAAAAACCCCCTTTATTGCTTTTACTTTCCAAGGAAGTCATTGACCAAACAATAGTAATAACAGGTTGAAGTTAAGTCTAGACTATTTTCCTCGTGGAAAAGATATCAACCTCATTAGTTGGGTTATTTACTTGACACGACCACTTTACTTCTTATTTGAGAAGTAAGCTTGAGCGTATCAGCCGTCCGCCAGCAGCGCAGCTGCCGCAATGCTTCAGCCCACTGTCCAGTCAGGTTTGTTTTTGTAATTTTATTTTTTGTTCTCGACTTCGTTCATTTTTTTTCTTTCTGATTTTGTTTTTGTTACTAGTTAGTTTGAATTTATTGTGAATTTTTTTTATATATAGATGGTTGAACAAAAACAAATATGGGTGTAGCTGATCAAAGTCGAATAAGTATTGCTGATTTTATGGATAATACACCTAGTAATAGCAATGATCCCTTAATTGGCACAGAAATAACAAAAAAAAAAGAAATGGATCCTAGATCTCCTGTTTGGCAACACTTTGAAAAGGTTTTTGAAAATGGTGTATTAGTTAAAGCAAAGTGCTTACATTGTAAATATTACTATGCTCCCAATACAACAAGAAATGAAATGAGTGGATTAAAACAACATTTGACTTATCGGTGTAAAGTGTATAAACCTTTGACTGTTGCACCCGGTATTCAAAAATTATTAAATATTCAAAGTAACAATTTAGAGACTTGGAAATTTGAGCAAGAGATATGTAGGAGAGCTTTAGTTGAGATGATTATTTTTGATGGAATTACCTTTTAGTTTTGTTGAAAAAGAAGGCTTTAAGAAGTTTATGAGTAAAGTCCAACCTTTGTTTCATATTCCTTCTCGTAGAACCAAAACAAGAGATTGTTATGAAGTTTATGGTGAATTGAGAATAAATTTGAAACAATCTTTAAGAGAAATACAACCAATAATTTGTCTCACAACAGACACATGGACATCACTGCAAAGAATCAATTATATGTGTTTGACTGCTCACTTTATTGATAGGGATTGGGTGCTTCATAAAAGAATATTGAATTTTTGTCCTATCACTAGTCATAAAGGTGAGCAATTGACTGAGTCTATTAGTAATTGTTTACTTGATTGGAAATCGAACAACGTTTTTACTATTACGGTTGATAATGTCTCTTCAAGTGATGTGGCAGTTTTAGAGTTGTCCAAAAAATTAGATATGTGGGGAACTAATTTTATGGAAGGTAAGCATCTCCATGTGAGATGTATGGCTCATATACTTAATCTAATTGTGCAAGATGGTTTGAAAGAAATTGGTCCTTCTATCAAAATGGTGAGACAAATGGTGAAATATGTTAGATCATCTTCTTCAAGGACAAGAAACTTCTTGAAATGTGTTGAAATGCAAAAGATAGAATGTGATAACATGTTGTCTTTAAATGTGCCTACTAGGTGGAATTCCACCTATTTGATGTTAGACACAGCATAAAAGATTGAGAAGGCTTTTGAGAGGTTTGATCTTTATGATGGTAATTTTAATTCTTTTCTTGCCATTGATGTTTGTGAAGATGGAAGTATCGCAGTTCAATTCAATATGAAGATTGGGCTAATGTGAGGAATGTCACAAAGTTTCTTGAAAATTTTATGAGCTCACTTTAAAAGTTTCAGGTTCGCGGTATGTTGCTTGTAATGTTCATTTTTGAAGATATATGTGAACTTGATGCTTATTTGAAATTATGTATAGCAAGTGATGAGCTTGATTTGAGTAAAATGGTACTTTTGAAAAAATGAACAAAATAATTTTTATTGCTTCTGTTTTGGATCCTCGCAATAAATTTGTGTATGTTAGTTTCACTCTTGAAGAATTACTTGGGGAAGAAACGGAAAATGTAGTGAACACGAAAGGAGAGGCTTACTCGAGGGATTTGTTTGCGATATATGTAAGTAAGTATGGAAAGGGTTCTAAAAGTCAACCATCTTCATCTGACTCATCTAATTCTTCTGCTTGTGGTATTTCTCAAAATGTGTCCAAAAATTCTTTGAGAACTAAGTTGCACATGAAGAAACAAAAGAATGATTCTGGAAGTTTAAGTGTTAAATCTGAATTGGATAAATATCTTCTTGAAGACCAAGAACCTGAATCTAGAGATTTTGATATTTTGAGTTGGTGGAAAGTTAATTCTCCTAGATTTCTTGTACTTTCACAGTTGGCTCGAGATGTATTGACTATTCCTATGTCGAGTGTGGCATCGAAATGTGCATTTAGCACCGGTGGTCGAATTCTAGATCCCTTTAGAAGTTCATTGACTCCCGAATGTGTGCAATGTCTTATTTGTGTCCAAGATTGGCTTAGACAAGAAACCAAGCCTATTTGTGTTGAAGAGAGTTTGAAGTTTCTTGAAAAAATTGAACTTGGTAAGACTTTTTATTTTTTATTTATTTTTGGAAAAAATAAAATACTTATTGTGTTGTATCTTGTATGACATGTTTCTTTTTCTTAATTATAGAGATGGCAAATAGTGGAAGAAACTCTTCCATTGTTGATCTATGATTGACTTGCAAGCGGTGAGTTTAATACATCATTTATTTAATCATATCACTTTTTAATCTTAAAAGTAGTATTCTAAGTTTCTAATATTTGATTTTATCTTAAAAGGTCCAAGGGTCAAGACAATGAAGAAATAATTTTGTTGGCACGTGACACTTGAAAGTTGAAAGCGATCTCATGGAAGAAAGTCAAGAAACTCATTATTGTTGTTTGTTATTGTTGACATTTGAATTGAAAGTAATCTCATGAAGAAGATAAGAAGTTTAAAATACATTGTTTGTTGCTTATTATTGTTTATTATGAGCTCATGAAAGACTTTATTGTTACTTGTTAGATTGTTATTATGTTGTATTTGTGAAGACATTAACTACAAATCTACAATGCAACTTAAGTTTTAGTGTCATTATTAATTAAAAATTGTGTGTTTTTAGTGACATTGTGAATTTAAAATTTGTGGTATTAATGCATAATGGCATATTGACATATTGATATTTGATAGTAAATTAGTAATGCAGTTCTTTGATGTATTGTCTATTTTTACTTTTTAGCCCATTAAGTTGAAAAATCAAATAAAAAAATTGTAAAGTTTAAAATTTTAAAAAGTCCACTAAGCAGGCCCATTAAAAAACCGAAATAAAAAATCGAATCGAAGAAATAAAAATCGAACCGAATTAACAAAAACCAAACCGAACCGAAATATTTCGATTCGGTATTCGATACACAATTTACAAGAATCGAAAATCGAAAAAAATGAAATCGAACTGAAATACCAAATGCCCACCCCTAATTATATAGTTTTTCTATATTTAATAGATATACGTAAAAAGTTATTTCAACTCTTAAATATATAGTATTGTTTAATACATATACGTAAAAAGTTATTTCAAACTCTTAAATAATTTTACAATAAACCTTACCTTTGCCAATTTGTGTGAATGTGTATACATGTGCAATTTGAAACTCTTTTTGCTATTTTGCCAACCAAATTTAGAACTCTTGTGGTCCAAGTGTTTTTCCTTTGCAAATAATAGACATGTCTACTTTTTTACATGCAAGCACTAGTAATTATTTTTTTCTATTTTGTCATATTTATGTTGATTAATCTAGATTTGTGTTGAATAACTCCGTATTGGCCTACATGTAGAATGCTGCTTTTAGAATCATAAGTCAAGACTCAAAAAAGGGAAGTACTAAAAATAATTACAAATTTGGTGAGAATTATAAATTTTTTCCCTCGATATTGGGGTGTAAATTATTTTTTCGTCTCTAATTATTTGTTCATATTTCCTTTTTAAGTTGTCCTTAATTATTTGTTCATTTGACAAATCAAGAAATGAACTTTTCTTACCTTTTATATCCTCAATTAATTAATTTTAAAAATGCAGAACTTCTTGAAAATCTTAAATTTTTAATCGATCCACTTCATAATTAATATGGGTAAAATGGTAATCTCATTATATCAATCATTGTTTTCTTTATATATGTGTTAATTTAAAAGTGAACAAGTAATTAAAGATAACGAGAGAGTAATTAATTTTCCCTCGTTAAGTTAGTTAAGTTAGTTGATTGAGTTAATGTGCTTAACATTTTGGGCTAACCCACTAACACAGATTCGTAACTCTCTTTGTTTTTGATAATCTGACACAATCGTTACTCTTTGTTTTTGATAAATCTGACACAATTGTTTGTTCAGTTAAGAAAAAAATTACATGATTATTTATATGTTGTAAAAAAATAAAAAAGTAAAAGAAGATTTATGTGTGATGAAGAAGATGATGAAGCAATTGAGATAACGTCAAGAGAATGGGTCGTTAAAGAAGGCCTCCTCTTGCCATTACATCAATCGTTTTCTCATCTTTTTCATTAATGTTATAATTTTTTTTGTAAATGTATTCAAAATATTTTCATTTAAAATTTTTAAACTGCGAATTTATTATAAACATTGCCTCTATAATCGATATTAATCATGTGCTATATTATCTTAGATGTTAATTGTAAAAATATTATTTATTGTTAGATAGATTTTGAGTAGTTTAATTTAAAGTTCTAAAATATTTATGCTAAAAAGTAGATAATTATTTTTGTTTAGTATCTTTCGATTATTATTTTTTATTTACTTAATCATGCGAACTTTCGTGACAAACAAAACATAAACGTGTAAAATGCAGCCATCAAATAAATATAATAAAATAGAAAATTGGAAAAATAAAATAAGTCAAATTATATTTAATTGATATATAGTCATACTAAATAACTACCAGAATCCTCAACATACGTAACCAATAAAATTGTTCTAAGAAAAAATTGTTCAATTGCTACTAATTTAATTATAAATATTTAAAATTAATCAGTCGAGAAGTTCGAATTTTTTTTGGAGTGATCGCCTTTAGGTTCATTGATATCATCCAACGTCATACTTATCTCCTAGGATTCAAATGGTCGAATGTTTTGTTTAAAAACTTAAATGCAAATATTTTTTTTATTGTAAGATTTCGAAAATATGTATTTTTTGTGCAACTGTTCTCTTTTATTGAATTTTTCATTGCCAAAATTAAATGGTTTTCTTAACCTAATGCAATTTTTACACCTCTATGACAACTCATACCAATTTTAAACATGGATGATTGTATATAATAGCAAACTAATAACCTAAAATAAATGGAGTGACTACTGTTTGGTTTAATTGTGCCCTATAGCAAACATTTGCCAAAGTTTGCAAGTCGCTTCTCTACCAAAAATCTCGCTCGTTACTCTCTCATTCTCGCTCAAGGCGCTCTCACTTTATACAACAGAAGTGTATAAATTGTGTTTGTATTTGATATAAAGCGAGAGAAAATTGTATAAACACATGCAAAAACATATATGTTCGTGTTATACACTTAATTATACAATTTACAAACATTTTACTTTGATTCAATTGTATACAATTACAAATTTTATACAAATATTGCAGCGAAAAAAGCCAGTAAATTATTCAATTGCGAATTATACAATTGCAGCGAAAAAGGCCAGCGAATTATACAATTGCGCATTATACTATTGCAGTGAAATAGGTCAATGAATTATACAATTGCAACGAAATAGGCCAGCGAATTATACAATTTAGGCTAGCGAATCATACAATTGTATATGTATAGCGGGGCCAGCGAATTATACAATTTAGCTACCGAATTATACAGTTGTATATGTATAGTGAATTATACACTTATATGTTTGCTATGAAGCGCAATTATGCAAACTATGTTATAGCATACAAATATAAATTTTTTGTTTATTTTATGTGAAAGTTGCCCTTTTAAACAAATTAATAGTAGAAAAAAAGGCCCAAGAAAAAGGATATCGGCCACAATCATAGAGCTTTTGTAATTTTAATTAGAAAGGAATCCTTATTTCGAATTCAAATAAAAAAATACTATCCCTTTGTATTAGTAAGAAAAGAAAGTCTATGTAAATTATTTATTAAGATTTATAACTTATCATCGGTGGTGAAGCCAGAAATTTTTGAAGAGTGTTCAAGTATTAAAGTGAACAGGCTCTTTTTAAAAAGTGAAAAAAAAATTGCTACTAGTGAAGGGTATCCAAAATATGTTATTTGGTAATTTTATTTATCATTTTACTTATATATACGGTATAATTTGCTGACAAAAGGTGTCCAATTGTGCTCCATGACATAAGGGTGGCTACGCCACTGCTTATCACGTAGATTACATAATATTAGTGGTAATAGGCTTTATGTCAAAAATATTTGTAAACTTTAATATAACTTATATCAAAATTTCAACTAGTTTAAGATGTTTCATAAATTTAGCAATGTTATTACATTAATTTTTAAATTCTCAATAACCGATATTCAAAAGTTAATCACTAAATTCATTAAAAGTTTTGCTTCTGATTTTACTTGTATCTTTTTGTTAATGTATATCAAAAATGACATTGACATATGTTCACATATGTGTTTTTTTGTTCATCTTTACAAAATGACAAGTGACTTTTGAATGAAATTATTTTTAGTCCATTCTCAGCAAAACATAGGATCTATAATCATACTAATGCTATTTTTCTATAACTGTAACCCTTAGAAACTTATTCATGTTGCAAGCAAGCAATGAAAACAATAGATTTGACGCTTGTGTGAAGACGACGGAGGGGGTTGAAAATCTTAACATATAATGCATGATCTATTGCCTCAAGTTTACAACATATTCAACAGTTGTTGGTAGAATTCGAAGTCATTCAGAAGTGAATTATCACCATCCATGTTTGTTCCCTCATAATTACCATTGAAAGAGTTTCAAATGCAAAATGTCGATCTAATTGACCTAATAAAGGTCATAAGCTCCCAAGTTATTTAAGCTATTACAACCATTTTCTTGCATTTCCTTCTTCATAGCTTTATAGCCACTTTCAAAAATTAATAATTTTCATGTTTAACTGTAATATATGTTATTGAGATTAATGTATATAGTGGAAAACTTTGGCAATAGGATAAACTATTTGTTGGGCTTTTCCATTGAAAATTTGTTGATAAAGTCTATAAAATTGACATTAGTTGTTTTTTCCATTTGAATTTTTTTTAATGAAGCGGTTGATAAAAAGTATCTTTCCGGATGAACGAAAAAGTTGTTCATGCTTTTACTATTTTATCGATATACTTTTGTAGCTACTTGCTTTACCCCTCAGTAACTTTTAGTTATAGACTTTTTAAATGGTTAATTATATCTCAACCAATAAGATTAAACTCAAATCCAACTTTCAAATTTAATTGTTTTCTTTAAAAATGATCCAATAAACATATTAAAACACAGTGATTACATTTTCTATTTTTATTTTTATATTTTTATATTTTGTATTAAATATTTAATAATTCATAAATTTTTTTATGTGGTGGTGAAACGTAATACTTTGTTCATCTCCTATTATATATACTGGTGTTTTTTTTAAAAAAAAAATTGGCAACAAAGTGAATTTATTTAAAGTTTTCTCAATGTATTGATATGGATTTCAATTGCTTTCAACTAAAGCCACATTTGTTTGCACTTAATGGAGTTCTTAATCTTTATCAGTCAGATTCAGGTCATTAAATGTGTTTGATTTTTAGGTCTGTATCTGAATGATTCAGATTCAGTTAATTTTTTTTTCAATAAGCCTCTTAATGGACCTAAAAAGGCCTGAATGGATCAGATCTATAAGGGAGTTTTAACACCATTCAAACTTATTTAATAAGTTATAAAATAATAATGTATTGTCTCTCTCGGTCGTTGCGTAACTTTTGCTCTCACAACTACAAACTTTGTTCTTCCCCTTTTTCAATCAAACACCAATTTTTTTCTTCTTGAACAGGTAACTTTTCATAATCTTTACAAGTACTTTTTTTATAATAATAATTTTCTTAGGGTGTGTTGATGTTTGTCAATAACACTTGTTGCAATTAAAACAATAACTATGTATACATATTTAAGGTCTCTTATTAGAATTTGTTTTAGCCAATAATTTTATTGAGACTTCATCAACATGTTTATTGTTGTTGAACTAGTTGGTGACACAAATAATGGAGCTCCTTATAATTCTTCATCTCAATCTTTAGTTTCACTTCAAAAAAAATATTTTGGGGAAGAAAAAAAAATTTATTCCTGAATCAAAATCGATGAGAAGATAATTACTATTATGGAGTTATTGACTATAAAAATAGTGCACCTACATTTGAAGAAATATGGAAAAATTAGATGGACATAGACGGGAAGATCCATTATATAATACATGTGTTAGTATATCTTGTGAAAGAGTTCGATTAAAAAAAACACATGAATGGGAGGTTCACAAGTTAGACAAATATAATGGTTATTGGAAAAAATATAAGAACTCTTTAGTTTTTCTAAATACCAATATATGTATATTAGGCGCTGAAAATGTGACATCTTATTTATTATATTTCGACTAGTATCTATCATACTTATCGAACTTTTTAATATTACATTGTGCCTATAAGATATTTTTTATTCTGATTTTTTTTATGTTATGGTTGATTATTATGATATTTTTTTAAACAAAAAGTTTAGTTTTGTTGAAATGAATTTTTTATAACATTTTATTAATATAATATTTGATTTCATATGCACATTCAGATATTGAAAACAAATAACTAATTATTCTATGTTTAGATTTGGAGACCACATCTTAATATTCAGATGTTTATTCAGATCTAGACACCTAACTCTTAATGCAAATTCTAATATTCAGACATATATTCAGATGGGGGGAGGGGGTTAATCTTAATGAAAACAAATGTGGCATAAGCATTATACTTTAAATAGTCAACATAAAAAACATAATTGACATAATTTGAAATTTAAAATGACCTACATATCTCAATAATTCAAATAATCTAACGAAAATTTAAAATTTAAACTTGTTTTAATTTAAACAACTTATTTTGCTTAAAATTACTGTGGCAACTGAAACAAGCTTCAAGACTCCTCCTTTGTTTTAGTTAATGGCTTAATGCAATTGAAAGCATGTTCATCCTCAATTTCTGCTTTGGTATTTGGTGCTGGATTCATTCATTATTTTTTGATCTTGCAAATTTTCTTCTTTGTTTTTATCCTTTTTGATTTGTGCTTCAGAAACATCTTCCATGATAATGTCTTGTATAAAAAATTTTCTGAAAGAATTTTTATTTGTACGATTATAAAATTTGCAAAGTATTGTTGTAAGTATTTTCTTTTTCCATCACAATAACACATACATCATATATCATAAAATATGATTTCATTTTCAAATAAAATGGTGGAAGAGAGACTAAGTGGAGGCAGGAGGCATGGACAAATGAGTTTAGAGAGCATATGATCAACTTTTTTATTTATATTTAGTTTACTATAAAACTCAAAATCATATCAATCGTATGAGTCCATATATTAAGTAATTTCTAATTATTTTAATGAAGAACGGTCTAAACTTTCCTTAACTATGAGTTTTGGTAGAATATCCCTTCATTCACTCGAAACTACAACATATATCATTCTAAAGATACTTACAAAACTATTTTAGAGCATCACTCAACTATGAATACTTATTTTTTGAAATATGGATAATTTTCTTAGAAAATCACTTAAATACGACTAATTTCTTACAAAGTCACTCAATTTATTTTATAACCTAGAAGTCAGTCTACTATACGTTTTAATTTCACATAGAAAGTCATTCAATCAATTTAAATATTTTATAAGACGCGTATGTCGAAACACAACAATTTGAAGGGTCTACATAATCAAAAAAGGTGCACAAAAATACAAAAAAGATATTTTTTTGGGTGTGGTGTGGTGGGGGTGGAGTTAATTAAGGATAGAGGGACTAACTAATTTTGTATGGTTAGCTTAGTTGATTGAGTTAATACGTGAGAATTTTGGGCTAACCCACTAACACACATTTGTAATTCTTTTCGTTTTCAATACATCTAGCCCAATGTGTCCTTTAATTAAAAAAGATTGAACGTGATTATCTATATGCTGAAAAAAAAAATTGAGAAGTAAAATAAGATTTACATGAAGAAGGTGAGGAAGATATTGATGTAAACGGCAAGAGAAGAGCCTTCCAAGAAGGCCCTTCTCTTGCTTTTACATCAATTACTTACTCTTCCTCTTCATCAAGCTTGCCGTTATATTAAACAGATTGTTATAACTTTTTTTTTTATGAATTTTCTTTTTTGAAATGTATTCAAAATAATTATCATTAAAAAATATATAGTTTTTTGAGCTAAGAGTCTATTATAAACATTCTCTCTATGGTCGATATTAATCATGTGTTTCAAAATATTATCTTAGATGTTATTATAAAAATATTACATATTGTTAGAAAGATTTTTGAGTAGTTTAGTTTAAAGTTCAAAAACATTTATGTTAAAAAGGAATCCGGACCCTAAAGGGTAAAAAATGTTAACAAAAATTCCAAAACGGTATATGAAATTTCTTTTTAACCAAAAGGGCAAAATCGCTCGTTTTGTAGCGATTTTGTCCACTGAAAAAAGCAAAATCGCTGCTATAGCAGCGATTTGCTAAATTTGCTTTTTTTTAAAAAAAAAAAATTATAACAAAATCGCTCCCTCGGGAGCGATTTTCAATTTTCAACTTTTTTTTAATAACCTTTTTAAGTAAGTCGCTGCTTATGCAGCGACATTACCTTAAAATTTTTTTTTTTTGCTTCTTTTATTTAAAAAAGTTTAAATGCATGCATGTATTTAAACATACTCTTTATGTAAACAATTTTCTCTCCTCGAGATTTAATTGTACTATTTTTTTGCTTCAAAATATATAAGTGTACTTATTTAAGTAAAAATCATGTTTATTAAAAAATTAATAAATACAATGTGTAGTTTATTACTTCCTCTAGCCTTTTTTTTATTTTTTTTTTAAAAAATAAATCGCTGCCAAGGCAGCGGTTTTAAATCAATTTTTTTTTAGTGATTTAATTTTTAAAAATTAAAAAAGAAATAATTAAAATCGCAGCAATTTAATTTTAAAAAAATATTTTTTTCATTTAAACTTTTTTAAATAAAAGAAGCAAAAAAAAATAAAAAAAATTAAGGTAATGTCGCTGCATAAGCAGCGACTTACTTAAAAAGATTATAAAAAAAAATTTGAAAATTGAAAATCGCTCCCTCGGGAGCGATTTTGTTTTAATTTTATTTTTTTAAAAAAAATCAAATTTAACAAAATCGCTGCTATAGCAGCGATTTTGCTTTTTCCAATGGACAAAATCGCTACTTCGCGAGCGATTTTGCCCTTTTGGTCAAAAAGAAATTTCATATACCGTTTTAGAATTTTTGTTAACATTTTTTACCCTTTAGGCTTCGGACTCTGTTAAAAAGTATAGATAATTATTTTTGTTTATTTATATATAGGTTTTGTATTTTTCTTAACCATATTTAATATAGTTGAAGAGAACATAAAATTATCAAATTCACAATTATTGTCAAACAACTTGTTGCTCCATAAAATACATACAAGTGTACGTGGTCACTCAAGTAATATAGATTCGTAAAGAAACAAGTTATAGTTCCCAAGGAAATTATGATAAAATTATATTAAACGCACAATTCTACAATTAAAATAAAAGTAACCGTTTTAAGAAATGGTGATGATTATTAACTACAACTATGAATTATTAACTGCTATTATGGATTATGCAATAAATAAACGTAACTAAGTGTGAACAACTTTAAGATGTTTCAAGCAATTAAAATACAATTTCAGCGTTGCATCATACAATGGATTTCATGTATTATATTCTCGGCTTAGAACTAATTTTAGTTGTCAAGTTACTTGTTTACAAGGTTAACTCAATCACCTACTTTAGTTAACCTCATTATTTAAACTAGAAGAATTCTCTTGCAATGACTAGGAAAATAAATGGTGTAGTAAATATTGCAGATAATGACCTCAAGTGTATAGAGATTATAAGGTATAATGGAGGAATTAGGAGGGCAATCAAATAGTCACAATGCCATCAACGACATTTTGCATCTGATGCAAAAGTGAAGTGCATATGCAAATAACTCCTAATAGAGTAATGTAGTTGTAACGCAGCCGTTAGCCACTACAATGGAAACAAAGTAATTGTCATAACTCCCGAATATATATAAGCAAATGAAAGTCAACTGACGGTAGAACATTGTGTATGTGACAATGTAAAGATAATATTTTTTTAGAATATTAAAAATGCCACACTATCAATCTCCCATTAAATATTTAGACAAAGTGAGTATATTAGCTAAAGGAAGACTACTATGCATAACCAAAGAGTGTTCTACATTGAACCTTCACTTAGTGAGACAGTAACTTTCGCTCCAGAATCGTAGTGGTTGCAAACTTGAACTATAATTGCTTAAGGGGAATAAAATATCGCTGCTCACACATAATAATCAAGGTGTTGACATGAGTTTTAAAATCAGCACGTTAGGGCCTTTTGCTATCCTGGTTTTATGAGTGCTTTTGATAATAAGCCCAATTCTCATCGGGAGCGACCTACTTCCACACTACATAGGTGAAATCAGTCTAGAGTGCTCCTATAAGTTTGACACTCCACCCATGCGGGCTACAAATATTAATTAAGAGTTTTATCAACTCAACCTTCACAAATCACTACAAGAAACAATGCACTCACCTCATATAGAGGAAAAAAATTAGTGCATTTTTTTTTTATAACAAGTCATTATATGATTAGTCTTTTCCCTGAACCTGGTTATAGGATCTGTAGTTCTGGGTTGGATTTCCTCATATATGACTCAAGGATTTATAGGCTTGAATCTTATCCCTCGATGTGCTTAAAACATTTTCTCTTATTAAGGCCTTAGTAAGATAATGTGAATGATTATCACAAGACTTGACATAATCAATATTAATGGTACCATTTTTCAAATATGATCCTACATTACTGTCTTTTCTCCTTATAGGTCTAGATTTACCATTGTGATAACGGTTTTGAACTCAACCAATTGCAGCGGTGCTATCACAATATATTAAAATAGGATGAATTGATTTTTCAAAATAAGGTATTTGAAACAAAAAACCTCTTAACCAATTCACTTCCTCACTAGCTGAAGCTAAAAAATTAGTTCAACCTCCATGATAGAATTATCAATTAGAGGTTGCTTTTCTAATGTCCAACATATAGCACCACCACCTTATGTAAAGACGTAACCAATGGTAAAACATTAATCACTTGATAAAGTATTCCAATTTGCATCATAAAAGCCTTCAAGTACAACATGATATGTTTTATAGAACAAACCACAATATTTTGTTTCAATTAAATATCTCATATAACTCTCGATATAGCATGCCAATGTTCATTATCTGACTTGCTTGTAAATCTTTCAAGTACTCCTACCGTACATGTAATATCAGGTCTCGTGCAATTAGTCACATATCTCAAACTTCCGATTATACTAGCATATTCCTTTCGATTTGTTACATCATTTTCACTTTCAACTGGAAATAATTGAAGGCTTGAATCAAAAGGAGTAGCAACGTGCTTGCAATAAACACAGTTATATTTTTTTAATTTTTTTTCAACATAGTGTAACTTGTCATGGAAAATTCCTTAACACGTTCTTATTATTTTTATTCCAAGAATAAAATTTGCCTCACAAAGATCTTTCATACAAAATGGCTTCTAAGAAAATTCTTAACTTCATCAATAACATTCATGTTAGAGCCAAAGACTAACAAATCATCAATATATAGGTTAATAATCATATGTGAATTATTTCAAGACTTATGATATATGCACTTATCACACTATTTGTTTTATAATCAATTTCAATCATGCATGAATCAAGTTTTTAATGTCATTATTTTGGTGCCTAGTTGAAGATATACTTAGTAAGTTTATATACTTTGGTTTCTTGGTCTACTTCAACAAAACACACTCAGATTAATCCATATAAAATCCTAATTTAGGTCTCTATTTAAAAATTATTTTTACACCTATTTGATGAATTCACAAATAAAAAATTGCAGTCAGCAATCAAAAGTCTTATGGATGTAATTCTTGTTACCGAAGAAAAAATATCAAAAAAATATCAAAATATTCTAGACCTTGTAGTTGTAACTTTCTTGTCCAACTTTTTAATATTGGAATTCATTAGCCTTACAAAGGCTAGACAACCCTAAACTCTTAAATATCTCAAACTTGGTTAGTATCCTTTCAACAGTTCAAAAGGTGTCAATATAGACTTTTTATGAGGCACAAAATTGAGCATATAACAAGCAGTGAAAATAGCTTGACCCCAAAAATTTTAAAATTCATGTGACTCAATAAGAATGACATAGGTCAATTAAACCAAAATTCTATTTTTCCTTTCCGGTACATCATTAGATGAAGGAGAATAAGAAGGAGTAGTTTAATGAGTTATTTCCACTTATCTAAAAAAAGAATTAAACTCATTTGATTCATATTAACGACCTCTAGCATTTATAATTCTTTTTATTTTTCTACCAAACTGATTTTCAACCTCGTGGAGATAACTTTTGAAATTTTCAAAAGCATCACTTTTATTTTTCATCAAGTAAACATATGTAAGAAAATTTAGAAAAATAATCAGTAAAAATGATAAAATATATATTACCTCTAAGAGTTAAAAATCCACTAAATTCACAAATATCAGTATGAATTAATTATAAGTTTTTCGTTTTACTTGAAAATGAGGCCTTTTAGTGATTCTGACTTTACTTCAAGCCTCATAATTTTCAAAATTATTTTCAACCATTGAGATTAATCCTAAAATACTCATGATTCCAACATAACGATCATTAATATTACACAACGAGCATGCTAAAAATTGGTAGAAGAAAGCATATACACCAAAGTAGAGACTTTATTTATTTCAACATTCATTTTGGACATACCATCACATGCATACCCTTTTCTCACAAAAATACTTTTCTTCACTATTACCTATTAATCAGATTCAATAATCTATTTAAAGTATGCTCTATTATGAAGAAAACTACACATCAATTTTTTTCTCGTGGAAGGAGTATAGAGTACATCTTTCAAAGTTAATACCCTTTAAAAGTAAAACACAATTCGACATCTCCCGTTCCAAGCACTTGAGTTGTATGCGAATCACCAAACATGATGATTTTGGGCTCCTCAAAATGAGTATATTTTTTAAACCAACCTTTTTCATATCAGACATGGCGGTTTGGACCAGAATCAACCCACCATCCATCAACATTCTCAACCATGTTTATATCGATAATCACTGACACAAGAGGTTCTTTGGTAACTTCTGGTGGGTTAGGACCACGTTTCTGGAATCTGAAAAATCGAGCAATAAGTCCACTCTTGCCACAAAAAAAAGCATGGTCCTTTATCTTGAACTTGTTGATTCTGTGCTTGATTATTGTCACCATTATTTTTCTTGGCACATCTACCATTATTTTTCTTAAATTTCTTCTTCTTTGGAATCAAGGAAGTATGTTTGTGAGATTCACGAGTAGCGTTATTTGAAGTAATTAAATTTACCTTCATTTTGATGTTGCTCTCTTGGTTTGTAAAATCATTACCCGTTGTCTCTTCTTCCATGCGGATTTTCATGATCAAGGTTTCAAGGAAGGTTTCCTTTTGTTTGTGGCACATAGTTTTTTAAAATTCCTTCCAAGAAGGTGGAAGTTTAACTACTATTCCATAAACAATAAGGTTATCTCTAATTTTTACCTCCTCGAGCCTTAGCTCTCCAACAATCATTATAGATTCTTGAGATTTGTCTACTACTTATTTGTTATCTACCATTTGAGAATGAAAAAAATCTACTAGCCGTATTTTTTTCGCGCTAGCCTCTTCTATATCATACTTACTTTGCAATGTTTTTCAAATTTTGTTTTCACTAGAGTAAGTACAATCATAAAAATTATCAGATAGACAATTAAGAAAAGTTCGATCATAATAATCATAAAAATTATCAGATAGACAATTAAGAATATAATACGGACACTTATATGAATCATCATCGTAATTTTTCACTTTCTCTAATGAGAAATGGATCATCATCATTCACAGAGATGATGTCTACTTTATTAGGATTCTTCTCAGTTAACATATAAGAAACATAGAGAAGACTTAAGTAGAAAAGTATTTTACCCTTTCATATCTTGAAATAGATACCATTGAACTAAAATGTCTTCTTAAGGTCTCTCATCTTGACATCCATGATTTTTTAAGTTGTATTCATTACTGAATCTCCTTAAAATTATTGGTGAAAAATTACAAAATAATAGAATTATAAGATCACAATTGAAAATAAAATAAATAAATAAAAATCTTTTCGGACTAAGACTCAGATATCTCGATCTCTTTAAAGAATTCAAGCCCACTGCAACAAATGTTTTTCACTGATCCAACATAAGTCCTCTTAACTTGTCCCCTCCGTGATACAATAGCCTAATCACAAAATATAACTCAACAACTCTGGACAAGGGTTGAGTCCAAAGTTCCACAAAAAGAACACTTCCCTTTCACTAATAAGAACTCTCTGACCAACTTTTTCCTCTCTATATTTTTCTTCGTATTCTAAACCAAATTAAAACCATCACTATTTATGCTAAAAAAAAGTCTTCCTAATAATTAATTTAGTAAATAGTGAAGATAATGACCTCAAAAGTTACATAGATAACAATGTATAATGAAGAAATTATGAGTGACAATCAAATAGACACTAATGCCATCCATGAAATTTTGCATCTATTGCAAAACTGAAGTGCATATGGCAATAACTCCTAATGGAGTGATGCAGTTGTAATGCAGCAGTTAGACACTCCAATGGCCACAAAGTAATTGCCATAACTCCAAACATATAACAACAAATGAAAGTCAACCAACGACAGAAGGTTATGTATGTGGCAATGCAAAGATAATGACTTTTTTAGAATATTAAAAATGCCACACTAACAATAAGTGATATATAAAAATACATTTTAATTCTATTTGAGAGATTCTCTAATCGACAACCATCACTATGAACTACGTGATGATACAACATCTCGCAGACACTGCAAGAGTTGTCCTATACCTTGTCGGGATATAGGACTCCTCAACTAACTGGATCCAATAAGCTATGCTTATAAGCAAAAAGAAATAATCTAAAAAGTATAATCTTTTACCCATGTTCGCATACATGGCATATGCGAATTTTGATTTGTCTGAACTCATTTCCATATATGTGTTCAATACTACTCCCAATAATACATATAACTCGTGCTCATATGTTTAAAACTATTGCTCTTCTTATGATTTGATATAATTTCTTAAACTACCATCTTTAAAGAGACAACTACTTGTAAAATATCTTTTGTACTCATAACTCATATATAAATCAAAGTTTATCTTTATCAATGTAAAAGCTGATATATTTGCGAATACTTAGTTCTCTTATACTCCTTCTCAATTCATACTTGAAAATCTTTCTTAAAAGTATATCAAAATAATATTGTGATATAATCATTGATGACTCGTCATACTGCATAAACATTGATGATATATCTAGATACCACCATACTGCTTAAACATTGATGGCATTACTCGATTATCACACTAATCATGTTTTTAAATAATATTTGTCAAAATTAGTTTAAAACTATAGGATTGACTTTTAAAAACTTCTCAAAATTTATAACTCAATTCATAGGGTTGATGTAAAATTATACACATTAACGACTCAACTCACAGATCTTCATAGAAATACAAATGTTTTATAAAATATATAATTATTATTTAGACTGGCTTTTAGAGTCGCCGAAAAACTATTATTTAAAAATATCAAAACACTACATCAATTACAAAAGATAAAAAGGGGTTCGGGGTTCATATTAATATTCTAGCAAGGTTTTTAAAGCACCTAGAATATCCAGTAACATGCGATTATCCACTAGTTAAATGGCTAATGTTTTATAAGATAAGCATGTTTGACTAAGTAAAAGTAAAATATTTACTTGATTTAAAAATTTTAATTCAAAGTGTTATCTTTTGGGGAGTTGAATCTTTGAAACCTGTAACAACCAGAAGTTTTTTCAAACTAAGACTCGAATCGTTCATTGTAGTAAGTGAGATTTTACCAAGAAATTTAAAATTTCTTAAGTATTAAATTCATTTCACTAGATTTAGCACTTTGTGTTCCAAAAAGAATTAAATCGGAAATACCAAAATTTGAAATTTTGCAAGTTAAGCTAAGTATGAGATTTGACTCAACTCCAAACGATCATAACTCTTAGACATGATTATTTAGGTGTGCTACAAGATACCATAGGAAAGAAAGTTGAATTATCTTTTAAAGTCACTGAGTTTGCTAAGTTTCAAATTTTGATGAGTGAAATATGAGCTTTTGAAGTTAGGTTGTCCAGTTAAGGAAAGTTAGCCAAAAATAGTGAGGGGTATTTTGGTTCTTTCCCTACCAATCAGATTTAATTTGTCTTTAGTAATATTTTTAGGGGTATAATTCTCTTAGTTTCAGTTTTATAATACTAATATACATCTAGGGTTTTAGTTGAGAGTTCAAGAAGAGACAAGAAGAGAAAAAAAAGAGAAAAGAGGAGAACAGAGGATAGGATGAAGGCGTTCGTCAACGTTCTTGAGTTTAGTTGAGAATTTTTGCCATGGGTTTAATCCCTAAGAGGAATGTAAACTTCCATAGTGATTGGTTAGTTCACCCATATGCAAAATATGTTATTTTAAGCGTAATTTTATTCTCAAAAAGTTGAAGAATTTCAGTTCTTAGTAGGTGTTCTTGAGGTTCATTGTAGATCTTGTCTTTTTGGCATTTTGATGCTTTTTTGAGATGAAAGTCATTGTTTGGAGTGTTTTTTTTGAGTGAATTAATACTTAATTAGGTTGGATAATTGAATCTAAGGAAAATTTGAGAAAAGAAATCAATTAAAAGTGATTTAGGGTCAGAAAATGAGAGGTAAAATTCGTCGAAAGCATGCTTGGGGTGGCGCTCCTGCAGTGCGCCCAAAGTAACTATGTTAAGGTCTAGCGCCCTGCGCTTGGAACACGCCAGGGTCACCTGCCCCCACTCCTAATCAGTTGGTTGTCCCGTTTGAGCTCATTTAAGGTGTATCTTCACTCCTTTTGATTCTAAAAACTTTAAACTACTTCTAACCACTTGTAAATCATACATAACATGAGTCATAACATTTAAATTATAATTAAAATTCTAGATTAAGTTAATATTAAGTTCTGAGAGTTCTTCCAAACCTCTTGAGGGAGTCCCTTCGCGTCGTTTTGAGGACTCTTCTACAACTTCTAGTAACTTGTTTCAAGAATAAAGTAAGTGAGAATGAGTTGAGGTGAATGTGTTCATGACTCTACAATATTAGCTACATCTTCCATGTCACGACCCAAAGTACACCCTAAAAGAAAAGGCATCCTTCAAGTCAAAATACGACGTACTTGACCTCTCGGAAGTCTTGTACAAGCCCTTAGACATAATTCATTGCATATATACGAAAAATAATGCGAAATTAAACCTTTTCTTTCAAAACATAATGGGGAATCATTTCATAAAACTTCTAACATATGTCTCAAAAATCATCTATGACATCATGAGTACAATAGTCTTGATCATAACCCATAAAAGTCTAACGTAGAAAAGAACATAAAAGACATTATAGTGGTTGTATGCTCAGATGCTATGAGGTCTCACCAATCTTCACTTCATGAAAGCCTTGCAAACTCTACTGTTCAAAGCAATTCAATCTCCTCAAGACTCTACATTATTTTAAAATGTAGGAAAAATATGCATTAGTACGAAATGTACCCAGTAGATAAACTATCATACCAAACATAAGATATCTCAAAGGGTTAGTCAATAATAGACATAATCATAAGAGATAAATACACAAGCATAACATGAATATAATAAGCATATAAAGCATCATAAAGAATATATGTAATACCTCAAAAATGACTTAGGTGAAGCTAGAGACTAAAATGGTTGTAATGAGGGTCTAAGATCCTAAATTGGTCTATAATGTGGTATTGAGGTAGTGTCTAAGAGCTTAGGTGCATTGGAAGTCAAACATCAATGGATGACTAAGACGTTCGACGACTAAGTCACCCATGTGCCTCATATATAGTTATGTTATTATATATGTGCTTTATGAGTTAATGAGATCCTTATTGGAGTTATTATAGTGTTTATAGTTAGTCTGTCAAGTTTCATGGAGTTTGAAGTTCAAACGTCCAAGAATGTCCATAACATTTGAAAGGATTGCCTTGAAACGACCTTGTGTGTCTTGACATGTTTCGTCGAGTGTTACATGTTCATCTTGGATGAAATTTATGTGAGAGGTCCTAAACTCGTATACACACATATTCGAGTTGAAAAAGTTGGGGTGAAACTCCCCAAGGACCAACCAAGGGTCCTTGAGGAAGGACCCTTTCCTTGAGCCAAGACTATCCAAGACAGCCCCAAACGACGGAGGCAGTAGACGGCTCGTGGACCATTCGACGCCCAGTCGATGGGTGTCGTGGGTTGAAAATTAGGCGTGGCAGAAGTACAGCAAATTATCAGCCTCAGTCCCAAACCACGGACCAACAGAACGGTCCGTTGGTGGCCATCCGTCGATGGTGCTGTCAACCTGCGTAATTACTGTTAACTCTAGGGGTGAAATGGTAAATTCACCCCACATCCAAATAACAGAAAGTGAGGTTACTTAGGAGTCTTTTGGGTATTTTAAATATGTTTATAAACCTTTAACACTTAGAAAAATTCAATCTTCAAAAATCAAAACCCAAATATCTTAAGAAATTCTCTAGAATTCCATTGGAGCCAAAACTCAAGGAAGGGCTTGGATTGGAGATTTGAGTGGTGATTATTAATAAAATAGGAGGATTTATTTAGGTGTGATTTTTGACCCTTGAAACTCTATTCATCAAGGAACCAAACTTCCAAAGAGTTCTCTAAAAGTTTTCAAAGATGAATTGTCCAATTTCATGATCTATCCATGGGTTCTTGCATTAAAGGTTTTAAAGCATTGAATATTGATTGAATTATTGTTAATTATATTATTTTAACTCAATTAACCTATAAACCCATGTAATTGATGAACCCTACATGATGACTACTTTATGGGTTCAGTGATATTGTTCTAATGCTTATGAATTCTAGTGTAGTTTTCTATGGGATATTGATTGAGGTAATAATTGTATTGAATTGATATCTAGTTTGTATTATATTTATGAATCTATACTTAATTGACGTAGTTTCATTGAATATCATAGTTAATGTATTGAATTATTGGTTATGGCCATGGGTAAGGGCCTTATGTTATTGAATTGGATGATTTGTACATGGATTGAACTGGAGTGAATGTGTTGGTGGTAAGATTCCCTAACTATATTTATTTTATGATAATTAGACTTCAATTATGTTGTGATTTGTATAGTCCACTTATTGTGGCGGTGCTATGCGCTTTACTTGCAATTGATGTGGCCTTGTCAGCGTTACTTTATATATTATGAGGATCATGGCCTTGTCAGAACTACTTAAAGTACTATGATAATTTGTGTAGTTAAATTATGTGAAGTATGAACATATCTATATACATGTGAAGTAATGTGAAAGTATGTGTTCTCCTATGTATGTTAGGATATCACGTTAGACTATGACCATGTGTTTATGTATGTAGTCTTAGAGTTGATTCATGATTGTTCCTAATTGACTACATGAGTTGTGATGTTTATATTGATGATGATATAGTAATGTATAGGGTTCCATAAATATGATAAGGGTCATTCCTAAGTGCTTCAAAGAATGATATGCTATATGGAATAAAGTAAAGAATGTTGTGTCTTGTTTTGGTAGACTTGTGTCCTATACTTGATATGTGTAGGAGTGATATGTGAATATGATATGTCTTGGCTAGGTAGTAATAGTGAACCCTTTTCATGTATGAATGAATGATATGTGAGACCGTAAATGATGTTAAGAAGGTCATGTACGTGGAACCTTAAACCTAGTGGTAAGGTTATGTTATGAATATGAAGTCGAGAGTCGTAATGGTATCCTTTATGAAAAGGATGATGGACTTAGGGTTGATTAGATGGAACAACATCATATCATTCTTAGGAAAGTCATGATGAGATATCTATGTAACCATTGTAAGGTATCCCTGCTGGACCTCTTTGGTAGGGTGAATGTGATTGGGTTATGAACTAGATATGGAAACCCTTTGTATGAACCTTTAATGTCAATTACTCTATGAGAACAAAGTCTAGAACCAAGTGATTATGTCATGATAAGTATCTCTACTTGAGAAGGAGGTTAGAGTACAATATATATCTACCTGAGAATGAGACCAGAGTGCATAAAAGCCCTTCATATTCCTTAACCATGTGCCTACATGGGATATGTCCTAGTTCTACCCTTGGCAAGTAAAACACCCTCATCGGAGTAGGCTAGAACTCCGGATTCCATGTTAAGCTATCATGGTCTATGTCGGTTATTTCCTATTCTCATCATATGGGATACCTATTAGCATTAGATAAATTCTGTGAGATTTAGGTGGTGGTATGAGACGCTATCTAGACATTGCACAATAGGCTTTGAAGATGTTAGTTAGATTCCCTTAGTCTTGTCCAAGACCATTACTTCAATGTCCTTTATGTGATGAATGAATCTTAAATAAACTAATGAATGTAATAGTTTAAGTCAAGAAAGCTTGTTAAATGAATATGTACTTATCTAGAGTAGTTAAGGGTTGGATAGTTAAGGTGTGAAGGGGGAATAAGAATGGTCACTTAGTATCTTTCCTAGATAAGTCTTAAGAATGACCCTAGTTAGGGGAGATGGTTGATTATGTATACATGATCTAAGCCTTAGGTAGTGTTAAGGATTATTTAGGTAATCAGAATATGTCAATCATGGACGTTTTCTTCTTGATTTACTTATGTTAGTCTTTTGATACCCTTTGGAAGGAGAATGTCATATCATTTATATGTTGTTGTATTAAGTGAGAGTGATTCTATATTAGGTAGTCTATAGGATCTCTTAAGTGTGTGTGTAATGGATTGTATGGGCGTTTGCTTCACAACTCACTCAAGTGAGACTTAGAATCACCTTTGGTAGAAGAATCTCATGTTCATATGTTTGGTGTCTTTTAAGTGTGTCTTGATCTCATTATAGGTTGTCTTGAGGATCATTTAGGTGTTCCTAGAGAAGTTGTATGGGTTGTCTCTCTTTGACTTACTTAAGTTAGTCTTAGGATAGCTTTTAGTGAAGGGATTACATGCTAGAAAGTGTCTAAAGTGAAGATAAGGCACTTCACTGTAGTACATTGAAGGAACTTCACTGTAACAGTAAATTGGTTCACTTTAAAGTGACTTTAAAAATGTACTAAATTCCTGAAATGTTATCGTATGTGTTTCTAAGGTGTTAACTGTTATTCTTATTCTTATGATATGATGTTTTAATTGAAAAGATGCATATTTCAAATAAATGTTCATTTTCATGATTTTATGCATTATGTTATACTTAGTATATGTGTTTGTACTAATTCTATGCTTTTATCTATCTGTAAAGTGATTCATAGGTGAAGGTGCTTTTGGAGAGCTAATCTTTGATTAGAAGATCTTTGAAGCAAGTTGAAGTATGTCTTCATTTCACTCGAGGGCATATATGTTTTTTATTTCCTTTATCTAAATATTGTAATAGACTAAGTATTTCTATCTTTATCGAAATATTGTAATAGGCTAAGTATTTCTATATTCGTATTGTGTATGGGCCGTGTCCTAAAGTACTTTTGTGCCTAAGATTGATGAAATGAGACTTAGTATTTTCTATGTGTTTTATATGAAAGAGTTTTTAAAGAATTATAGAATGTTTATAAAAAGTTTTAATTCAGCACTACTTTTCATATGTTTATATGCGATGAACAATACGCAAGGGCTTGTACAAGACCTCTAAGAGGTCAAGTACGCCAATTGCACTCCGAGAGTGCCATATCTTCTAGGGTGTGGTCTCGGGATGTGACAAGTTTAGTATCTGAGCACAGGTTATGAATGTGGTCTTAGGAATAAAAAAGTCTCATCAAGTCACGTCTTGTAGAGTGTTGACCATCAGTGTGAGTCGCAACACATCTATGGGCGAGAGGCTATAGGACAATAGAGTTTCTCTTCTTTTCTACTCCTATGTCGTGGCGTAAAGTAAAAGTTATGAGCACTCTATTCTTATGGCTTTCCTTGTGTTTCTAGGAAGATGAATATGAGGAGGACAACAGCGAGGAGGGTTGAGAAGAATGATGTGAATGAGGATATTCCTCCTCAAGTTAAAAAGATTGAACAAGTTGCTCAAGGTGGTCAAGAAGATCAAGTCCCTATTGAAGGCCAAGGTAATGAGGTTCTAGTGGTTCTCCTAGAAATGACTAATGGGGAAATTAGAGAGGCTTTGCTTACTTTAGCCCAAGCTTTGACTACCCATGTGAATTGGGTCTTGCACCTAGAGTAAATGTTGTGGAGAGCACTATGACATCTAGATTGAGAGACTTTTTGAGCATGAATCCTCCTATATTTCTTGTCTCTAAGGTGGGAGAGATCCCCAAGAGTTTCTAGATGAAGTGTATTAGATAGTGCATGCTATGGGGGTGACTTCTAGGGAGAAAATGGAGTTGACTTCATATCAATTGAAATATGTTTCTCAAGTGTGACACACACAATGGAAAGACAATAGGCCAGTTGAGTCAGTTCCTATAGAGTGCACAAAATTTAAGGAAGCTTTTCTTGAAAAGTACTTTCCCCGTGAGAGGAGGGAGGTTAAGGTAGATGAGTTTATCAATCTCGATCAAGTAAATATAAGTGTTGAGGAATACTCTATGAAGTTCTCTATGTTGTCTAAATATGCTCCATCCCTTGTGTCTAACCCTAGGGATGAGATGAGTAGGTTTGTGATGGGTGTCGCCCATCTAGTGAGGGAAGAATGTCGTATGACCATGGTACATGATGATATGACCCTAGCTAGACTCACGGTGTATGCTCAATCCATAGAAGATTCCAAACATAAGAGGATGTCTAGAAATTTGAAGAGGAGTGGACCAAGTGAGAAAGATCAACCTAGGTTCAAGAAGAGGGCTCAAACTCAAGATGAGCCTAGTGCTAAGGTGAAATTTTAGAGAGGAGGTTGTTCTCAAAAAGAAAAGCCTACATGTGACGCTAGTGGAAAGAGGCACTATAGGAAGTGTCTAGTCGGTACTAGTAGTTGCTTTGGTTGTGGTAAGGATGATCATAAGATGAGAGATTGTCCTACCATTGCTTCTAGAGAAAGAGAGGGTAAACAATTTGTTCCTAATGTTCCAAAGGATGATGCTCCAAATAAGAGGTGTTGCTATGCACTCCGGACTAGAGGAGAAAAGCCAGATTAGGATTGTTGATACACAATTTTGACCGACCTTTAACAATTTTTAGGAATGCTATTCGATGTAATGCGTATTTTAAAAAATATATTTTGATTTAGAGTTTTAGTTGATTTTTCATGAAATTATATATTTTAGTATGTTTACTTTATAAAATTATTGTTAAAATATTTTAAAATTTATGCAATTTTTGATTATGTAAAAATATTTATAAAATTTGTAGTATTTTAATTGGATGGTATTTCCTCAATTTTTCTCAAAAATTTCAGCATATTCAATTGCAATCTTATTTCAATCATAGTCATCTTTTCATTTTAGTTCTAGCCAATATTTATTTCAATTTTGGCAATACCATCTAATTTTTAAATATTACCTTTCAATCTCACCCATCCATTAAATTCTAATCGAATCCTAACCCTCCATCTCTATCTAATCTAACGTTTGAGATCAACTTTTCCTATCTCTCTCTTTAACACCAAATGACCCAAAACCTAAAATTTTATCTCATTCTCTTCCCCTCTCTCTAGAGCAGCCGCCACCTCCACTCTCTCCTCTCCATTCGCTCCGGCGAGAGCAGCCACCGACGACGCCCCTCTCCTCTTCTACTCCCCTCTCCCGTTGCTCCTCCTCCCTCCTTCTCCTCTCTCACCCCTCTCTCCAGTCTCGTCTCCTCATCCCTAGCGAGAACAGCAACAGCTCCGGCAAGCTTCACTAGGCAGCATCGCTTGTTTCTCCTCTCACTTCTCCCCTCTGTGCCTCCCTCTTCTCCTTTCTCTCCTCCCCTCGCCTCTTTTAATCCATCCTCCCTTCTCTCTTTCTCTGCCGATACAGCAGCGCCAGATGAGTTGCAAGGACCAGCACTCCAGTGCTCGAAGAAATAGCAGCACCAGAGGATAATAAGCACCGAACAACAAATGATGGACTGAGGCGAGTCCTTTTCTTCTACGCTTCATTTTTCCGGCAGAGCTATGAGGTTTTTCTAATTTTTTGGATGACGGATCTTAACTGATCCGTCCAGGTACATTCTCTTAACTGTTAACCCATCTTTTAAAAACAAATTTTCCTAACTTGATTTTGAAAAACTTCATCTTGTATGCTACCTTAGGTAAATGACAGTCACTTGCCATATATAATTTCTTGATACTTTTGATGATGATCATGCTCTTACTTGTGATGATCAGATTTTTCGAATGTGCAGTATTCTAACCTTGTTGAATTTTTGTTCAAAGTTCGAGTTAGAATGTCAATATTTCCTTTAATTATATGTTGACATTATTACTTCCTTAACTTTTGAATACTGATCTTGATGATTCCTTCTTGTTTAGCGTCTGAGGAAATTGCTATTATTAGATTGCTTTCTTTTACAGTTTAGAATCGCCTCCTTCTCTAGTAAAAATAAATAAATAAAATAGAATGATGTTTGTGCTATTTTAGTATATGAAAGCATATTATGGTAGGTGATTAGGATCCAAATTGTACTGTTCCTTTAAATAACCCCTCTTTCACTTGGTATTATATATTATTTAAATTCTGGGTTGTCTTGCCTTAGTTAAAAGGTAGACAGATCTTTTATGGTAAACATATTCCATAAAAAAGGGGATGATTTTACATTAATTGATTCATTTACCTTAAATGTATTGTATGGATATTTTACTGAAAGAAATATTCGTATATGAAAAGATTTTGTGCGGATTTTACTAATTTTATTAAGGGAGCATATTTTCCATATTTTGCTACTGATTGGTTTTTCCTTTTCGTTGGCCCTCTCCTTCATTATATAAATAGACCCTTACTCAACTCATTCAATCACTTTTAATTCAAGTTCTCTCATTACTCTCAACTCTCATCTTTCAACTTGATCATTCTTTAAAATACTTTAAATATTCCTCTCCAATTCTTTAAAAAGTAAGAACTCTTGAATCATCCTTTGGACCATTTCTTGTTGTGTTGCTATTGTGGATCGAAACCTTGCTTAATACTTCATTAGTGATAAAATTTTCTGCGTAATTGGTTAGTCTTCTTTACTATTCTAAAATCTCGTTTTTACATAACTATCATTGTTGTTGTTGGAAACAAAAGGAAGCTTCCAAGATATTTCTCTTATCCTTTCTCCCTATGTGTGGTAACATGTCTTCATTTATGCTTTGTCCCTTTTACTTCTTATGTGTATTGTTTATATATGTACATATGAAAGTAATTTGTTACTATGAGCATTTTATATTATAACTATTTGCTCATTGTATATGTTTTACATTACCTCTTCTACCAGGTTTTGAACTTATAGTTCAAGATGTTGAAGATTTGCCTAGAAGAAATTGTGGACGAAGCCCCGTTCATTTTATTGTTATATATATTTTTATTTGTCCTTTATTTTTACTTGTAATGCTTGTATAACTCGTTAACTCTATATATGTGAAATAAATTTGGGGGATCGTTTAAGGGGGGTGGTATTATATGTTACTTGTCACTTTGTTGCAAAATCTTATTTAATTAATCAAGCTAGATTAAAAATCAAATATAATGATAAAAAGTTTTAATTGCTTGAATTCTTCTTTAGTCTGGTCTATTTTAGTACTTGAAACTAATTTGGTATTAATATTAATTAATTGTCGTTCTTCATATCCTTTAGGTGGTAATACTAATAAATAAAATCAACATCTTGTCATTAATTTGTTTTAAATGTTATGCCTACATCTAGAATCCATGCCTATTGGATTGAACTAAATATTTGCATAAAATGCCCGTAAGTGTTCATCAATATGGTTTGTCATTAGAAGTAATGACATAAGATTTAACTAATAAAATCAAGTTCATTTACTTAGTTGAAATAAATTTTCAGTGTGTTAAGTAATTGAAATCAATGTACTACACTTTTTTTTAATGTTAAATAATTTCTGCATTTATAATTTTCCTCTATCCGTATTGAAATTTATTCATAAACTATTCTCAATATGCTAAATCTACTTAAATGATCTGCTTGCATTCAATACTGCTCAAAGGTTATTTTCTGCTTTTGAACATTCCCTTGTCACATAAATCAGTTGGTAATTTTCTGCATGTTCACTTAAATTTTGCAACTTTAAATGCTTGTTGCCCCAATCAACTATATGAGTTTGTGCATTGTTTGGCTACTTAAAAAAATAAAATGGATGAATTTTCAGCATATTACAATATTAATTGTCAAATTAAATTTGTCCTTCACTAATCTCCATAATAAAAATGTTTATGCATGTGATCAATTTGCTACTGTCCGTAAAAAATATTTTTACATTAGTAATAAATTTATTGTCGTTCTTAAAATAATTTTTCGCCTTAAACAAAATAAATTCCATTTGCCTTGAATAAAATTTTTCTGCCTTAATAATTAAACCGACTACTATTCTAAAATATATATGCATGTGGGATCACTTCTTTGCTACTTAGAATCAAGAGAAAAACCTTTTTATTAATTCTGCTCACCTTAAATCAATTGAATATTTAAATCTGTATACATGTTATATGCGTATGCTCTCATAATTTTTTGTTTATTATAACTTTGTATGCTCACACACTTAGCATGAAGGCCTTTTCACAATTATGTGTTGTTTGGAAGCATGTCTAATTAAAATTTAGAGGCCAAATTGAAACCTACCATGCTAAAATGACCGTCTTGTTTGTCTTGTTTGTTTGACTTGGTGACAAGGAGAGCCTTATATTCTATTTTGTCTAAACCCACCCTTTAAGAGTCCAATGCCTCTTGGACAATCAAGTTGGGTCGATTAGGCACCTTTTAGGTATGAAATGCATGTGGTGGTAGGGTAGGGATAGTTGGCCCTAGGGAGATGATGACATCGACTAAGGCTTGAAAGACAAATCTTGATTTTGTTTGTCCCTATACGGGAGCCTATCGAAAAAATAAAAAGAAATTCGAGTGCTCATCCAAAAAGTCTCTTAGAGTCTCCCTTCCCTTTATCCCTTTATTTGTTTGTTTAATTATATTTGTTTTTTGGGGTTGAAATAAATTTTTTTTCTTATTTATATGTCTCCTTTCTATCCTCTCGCTTATCCTTTTTTAAAATGTCACTTAGTCTCGCATGTCTAATTCTTAATTAAAATAAGAATGTTATCCAAATTCTTTATTATTATATTATCACATAGTCTTGCATGTTATCTAATTAATAAAGTAGCTTTAATTATTCAATAATTCTTCTCACTTAGGCTTCACATGTTTAATTAATAATAAAGTAATCTTTATTGTCTAATATTATGTTGTCACTTAGCGAGCATGCTAATTATTTAACTAATAAATGAACTGACCTTATTTGTTACTTGTAACCCCTACATAGATTTCATGAGATACGACCAGAACCCACATTTGTGGACCTTAAGGGATGCCTAACACCTCCCCCTCGAGGTAATTTGAACCCTTACCCTGATCTCTGACTCGTTGACCTTAGTTAGACATAGTTAGGTTGGATAGGTGCTCTAACGTGCCTTAATTCGTTAGGTGATGACTCCAAAGTTAAAATCCCAAAAGAGTTGTTAGGTCGTGCACAAAAATCATTTTTACCAAAAAATGGGGCGCGACAAAATGACGACTTCTTTGGGGATATTGGGTTCTTAATATTATGTGTTTCATGCTTATTTATGTGGGGTTTACTTTATTTTGGTTATTTCATTATTTGTTAGGTGCTTACAATGTTCAGTTATTATTTTGTTGCCTTATTTACTATCTTCTTTCCATGTTCGATCCCTTTCCATCTTCCTTATTTGTTTATTACAATTTTTCACCTTTTTCCATTTTCCTTATTTGTTTATTTACATGTCTAATCCCATACCCTCTTTCCTTATTTGCGTAATTTTTAAATATATTTATATATTTTCTTTTCTTTATTTGTTTATGCTTATTTATTTATTATTTTATAAACTGCCTATATGTTACCACTTTCCAATTTAAATACTAAGTGTTTATTGCTTTGATAACTAGAATTTTGCTCATACTTCCCGCAATTGGCACCCTTTTTTTAATTTTGTTCTCGTGATGTTGTTATTTTGCACCTCTCACAACTACTTTATTTCTATTCAAATACCCATTATAGAGAGTCGGCAGATGCATGGACCTAACAGATAGTTTTACTACCGCAAAACCACAAGCCTCTCACATAGAATACCTTTCGAGTCCGTGTCAAGCCAACTCTTATAAGTCCTTGTTAGGTCATACATGCTGCATAAGCCCTAGGTGGTTTGACCCTTGGTGTCAATCCACATAATTAGTAGTCAACCTCTCGTCTAAAGGGCCCCAACACCCTTAGACAAATTGCATATTTATGTGTCAACGTGATCATAATAATTAAATCAAGCCAACTGTGCCAAAGCGGAGTTTAGAAGTTGTTTATTGTTTTATTTGCAGAGTCATGGATGAGTATGAAATCCCAAACCCTCAAATGGTGACAGAGGTGTGTCAGAGACTTATTCCTGGTGGATGGATATAAGGAGAGATAGAGAAAGGGAGATTCATCAATTGCTAGGTGGCCTCACATTTCTTATCTTTCTCACACCAAAACCTCACATGACTAGGGCACTACTAGAGTTTTGGGAACCTTTGAAGATGGTGTTCAAGTTTACAGATTGCAACTTGACACCAACAATTGAAGAAATTAGCGGTTTCATCGACCTTCCATACCATGAGTGTCAAATGATGATACCTTATAAATCGTTATCAAGGGAATTTATAAGAATCATGGGGATGAAGTCTAATCCAACCTTGACTTCTTTAGACCTTAGGTAGACTCATTTATACTTCTTATACTCACGATTTGGCCAAGATGATGGCTACTACATTTATGAATATGAATTTGAGTGCTCCATTGAAGAATGGAAAAAGTATCGTCTGGATGCCTTTGCCATTACCTTATTGGGATCTTTGGTTTTTCCTAAATCAAGAGGAAGAATCCATACATGTCTAAGGTACGTGGTTCGAGACCTAGCTCAAAGAGGGGGCGAGCCTAGGAAAACCATAGTGCCCATGATCCTGGCAGAGATAATGAGGCGTTACTTTATGTATTATGATGATCATGGCCTTGTTGGCACTACTTGAAGTACTATGATGATTTTTATAATTGAGTTATGTGAAGTATGATCATATCTATCTAAATGTGAAATAATGTGTAAGTATGTGTTCCTCCTATATATGTTAGGAGATCATGTTAGACTATGACCATAAGTTCATATGTGTAGTAGTAGAGTTGATGCATGATTGTCTGTAATTCTCTATATGAGTTGTGATTGTTATATTGATGATGATATAGTAATGAATAGGGTAACATAAAGATGATAAAGGTCCTTCCTAAGTGCTTCAAAGAATGATATTCTATATGGAATAAATTAAAGAATGTTGTGTCTTGTTTTGGTAGACTTGTGTCCATTACTTGATACATGTATGAATGATATGTGAATACGATACGTCTTGGCTAGGTAGTCATAGTGAATCCTTGTCATGTATGAATTAATGATATGTGAGACCTTAAATGATGTTAAGAAGGTCATGTACGTGGAACCGTAAACCTAGGGTAAAGTTATGTTATGAATGTGAAATCGAGAGCCGTAATGGTATCCTTAATGTAAAGTATGATGGACTTAGGTTTGATAGGCTGGAATGGCATCATATTATCCTTAGAGAATTCATGATGAGCTATCTATGTCGCTATTGTAAGGTAGCCCTAGTGGACCTCTTTGGTAGGGTGAATGTGATTGGGTTATGAACTAGATATGAGACCTCTTTGTATGAACCTATAATGGAAATTACTCAATGAGAACAAGGCTAGCACCAAGTGATTATTTCATGGGAAGTAGATCTACTTGAGAAGGATACTAGAGTACAATGTAGCTCTACTTGAGAATGAGATTAGAGTTCATAAAAGCCCTTCATATTCTTGAACCATGTGCCTTCATGGTATGTGTCCTAGTTCTACTTTTGGCAAGTAAAACACCCACATAGGAGTAGGTTAGAACTCTTATTCCATGTTTAGCTATCATGGTTTATGTCGGCTACTGCCTATTCTCATCATATGTGATACCTATTAGCATTATATAAGTTCTATGAGGTTTAGGTGGTGGTATGGGACTAGATATTGCACAATAGGCTTTGAAGATGTTAGTTAGCGTCCCTAGGTCTTATCCAAGACCATTACTTGAATGTCTTTTATGTGATGAATGAGTCTTAAATGAACTAATGAATGTAATGGATTAAGTTAAGAAAGAATGTTACATGAATAAGTACTTATCTAGAGTAGTTAAAGATTGTCTAGTTAAGGTGTGAAGGGGGCATAAGAATGGTCACTTAGTATCATTCCTAGATAAGTCTTAAGAATGACCCTATTTAGGGAAGATGGTTGATTATCTAGACAATATCTAAGCCTTAGGTAGTGTTAAGGATTATTTAGGTAATCTTGATGAGGTCAATCATGGACGTTATCTTCTTGATTTACTTATGTAAGTCTTTTGATAGCCTTTGGAAGGAAAATGTCATATCATTTATAAGTTGTTGTATTAAGTGAGACTTATTCTATCTTAGGTAGTCTATAGGATCTCTTAAGTGTGTGTGTAAGGGATTGTATGGGTGGTCACTTCACATCTCACTCAAGTGAGAATTAGAATCACCTTTAGTAGAAGAATCTCATGTTTGTATGTTTGGTGTCTTGTAAATGTGTATTGATCTCATTATAAGTGGTATTGAGGATCATTTAGGTGTGCCTAGATAGGTTGTATAGGCGACCTCTCTTTGTATTACTTAAGTGTGTCTTAGGATAGCTTTTAGTGAGGGGATTACATGCTAGAAAGTGTCTAAAGTAAAGATAAGGCACTTCACCGTACAATGAAGGAACTTCACTTTAATAGTGAATTGGTTCACTGAAAGTGACCTTAAAAATGTACTAAATTTCTTAAATGTCATCTTATGTGTTTCTAAGGTGTTAAATGTTATTCTTATGATTATTATATGATATTTTAGTGGAAAGATGCATATTTGCAATAAATGTCAGTTTTTATGATTTATGCATTATGTCATACTTAGTACATGTGTTTGTACTAATTCCATGATTTTTTTTATTTGTGAAGTGATTCATAGGTGAAGGTGCTTTCGGAGAGATAAGCTTGGATTCGAAGATCATCAAGCAATTTGAAGTATGTCCTCATTGACTCAAGGGCATAAATGTCTTTTATTTCCTTTATCGAAATATTGTAATAAACTAAGTATTTCTATATTCATACTTTATATGGGCCGTGTCCTACAGTTCTCTTGTGTCTAAGATTTGATGAAATGAGACTTAATATTTCCTATAAGTTTTATACGGAAGAGTTTTTGAAGACTTATAAAATGTTTATGAAAAGTTTTAATTCCGCACTACTTTTCATATGTTTATATGTGATGAATGATACGGAAGGGCTTGTACAAGACCTCCGAGAAGTCAAGTACACCGGTTGAACTCCGAGAGTGCCATATACTCTAGGGTGTGGTCTCGGGATGTGACAATATAACAGCTCATACTTAACTCATTGTCCTTCTTACTCAAATGAACTACTTCATTAGTAACATCTAAGTATGATTGTGTGAGGCTAACGTAGCATCCCATTCTACTACCAAAGCGAAGTACCTCTCGTTGGTCATTCTTGACCATAATCCACTTTTATAATTAAGACCTTAAGTTCATCATAACATATGAGCATTATGCCTCTAGTCCACCTCAAAGCACACTTGTTCAATCCATGTGAAGCATCCCATTCTACCTCACACACTAAGCATGTCTATAAGTCACCCTAATCCCTTTCTCTTTAGTTTAGGAGTCCCTAGTATACCTACTTCATATTGACAAGGAACTATCATCTTAAGTCAATCATATCATGGAAAGCAACAAAGTAACTATCTAATCTAAGCATACATATCATAGAGGTCATGTCATAGGTAGCTTCAAGTCATACTTGTGCCATGTATGGATAACATCCCATACTACTATCCACACTAAGTACTTCTCTAGACAACCTAATCCAAGCTAACTAAGGAAACAAACACCCATCCTAACCATCATGCAACCAATCATGTAGATGCAAGTTAATCATAGGGGAGCATAAATCCTCAACCCTAGGTTATCATGAGAAACTAATCTCAAGCCAATTCATGTAATTCATTTTGCTTGCAATACAAGCTATCATGAAATCCACCTTGCATGCAAGTCAATATAACATTAGGAAAGTATAGGTCTTTTCCCTAAAGTTGTCATTAAATAGTTTAGGCCTAACCTAGTCAAGCTATCATGCTGGCATTTTAGTCATCCTACTTCAAGTTAATCTTATGAGATCTACACTACTCAATCCCAAGCTATCATGGGAACCACCATTCCAAAGCTATCATGAGAACGAATATTCCCAAGCTATCATGATCAAACATCCTTGCAACATATGACCAAGCGATACATGAGATAGATTACTTCCTCCATCCCAAGTTATCATGAGGTTCATCACCTCATGCTATCATGAGACCTACCAATTAAATTAACACACCATGGAATTCATGTTACCAAGTAAACTAAACAAGAAGAGACTTATTCTATACAACTTCAAGCTATTTTAATTCATCATGTATTGATTCATCTAAGGTTATTAGGCCAACCTAGAATTCATCTATATAAGAGAACTTGCTTCACTAATCATGTTTATGTATGAGTGTAGAAGAAAAAGAAAATATTATCACAATTTCTTCATAATGACTTCACCCTCAAAACCCTAACATCAATGGGATACAAGTCCTACAATTGATTACTTCCCTTAATTCATCATGATCCATGTTCAATTATAAGTTAACTCAATCAATTTGATCCTTAGAAGGTAAGTATAGGCATACATGATAACATTAGTTCAACTCCAACTTTACAAGTCAAGACCATCCTAGATCAATTATTCCTATTTCAATTCATATCTAGTTTATAAAATTATGATCAATTAGCATATAATACAATAGAATTAAGAAGATCAACTTAGAACCTTCATCTGGCCTCTAATGGCCTAACATCACCATGATCACCTTCAAAATCAGATACTACAATTCACCATGAAAACCTCATTAAAACATCACATAATCATCCTATGATCATAATTGAATGCTACCCACCAGATTGGGATCACAATCAAGGCTTACCCAAAATGTAATGGCAACCCTCTCTAGATTGGGGTTCTTTGGATTCACAATTGAGGAAAACAAGGGGGACTCCATGAATGGAAGATTCTATGTATGAATAAGCTTCACATACCTTAAATTAGATCCTCAAATATAGATTGAAACTCTGGTGAATTTCGTGCAAAAAGTTGCCTCAAATTTCTCTTCTTTAATAGTGTTCTTGAGAGAGTTTTGCAGAGGGAGAGATTTTGATCTTGGAATCTAAGGTCTGAAAGTATATCTTATTGTTTAAATACTCATAAAATACCTAAAACCACTTGATTTAACCGTCCATGCATTTATTTGAACATGGGGTGAATTTCCCATTCACCTCTTCCTTAGACAGGGTGTTGTAGGGAATCGCAGACTCCATCGACGACCTACAGTCGATGGACCGTCGATTGAATGATAGATACATCTTGCAGGTCCGTAGATTGGGATAGAAACTCTAAATATTGGGTCTTGAGCTCATATTATATGTATGAGGTTATGCCTCCCATCGATTAGGCATTGTCTTGTTGATGGAGCGTCGATGTCTGTCGTCCTTTGACATTGCCAAGGCAGTGCATTGTCCACATTTTGGGTCCTTCTCAAGGACCCTTTGAGTGGTACTTGGTGAGTCGTGCCCAAATGTTTCCACACCCAATACGTCCTTCTAGATGTTAGGAACCTTTTCCATCAATTTGAGCCCCAAACCCTACATAAAACCTCATGAAACATATTAAGGCGCGTAATTACGTCTCATGGCTAACTTTTAAACGTCTAGGACTTTCTTGGATGTTTTACCTCCAAACTCTTCCAAACATCACATACTGACTCAAAACACTACATTAATCATTTTAATTCCTTCTAAGATCATGACACAAATGTTAGTCTCTATTTGGACCTAATTCATTTTGGGGTCCTTACAATATCCCCCACGTAGAAAACATTTGTCCTCGAATAAAACATTATTAAACACCTCTTAAAAGAACAATTATACAGTAGCAACCCATTGTGCATGCATTAAACCTAAATGCACATACTCAAATCAAGGAAACAATTCACTTCCAAGTTAGACTTAGCTACACATAACCATAGAGAGACCTTATGAAAAAGGCTCCTTATCCCCCACTTTGGAATGTGCTACACATGTCTTTCTAACATCAATTCCTCATCATTAGAAAACAGCAAAATCAAAAGACAATTCATAATCATATGAAATTCTGAAAATTTTCATAAATCATTAAAGAAACATATACCAGAGAGGGACATAACGAGATCATTCTTGATCACCCTTGGATCTGAGAGCATAGAACCAATTCCTCTTTGGAGGACTATATTCCACTTGATTAGTATCAACTTGCTTTCCTTCTATCACATTAGCTTTTGCCTTAGTACAATCTTTCATCATATGACCACTCTCACCACACCCATAACGACCATCTTTACTGACCAAGAGCATACCCGCATGTTCTTACCACACCTAGGGCAAGTAGGTCGAGAGTACTCATTTCTCTTCTCATACCTAGAAGTACTAGAGCAGCCATGTCCGGAAGACTTTTGTCGATTCTTAGAACGACCATGTCCATCCGACCCTTCATTTTACATCCTACTTCTCTTTGTCTCCTTCTTAAGCTTGGATTCATCTATTTGTTGATAAAACACCATTAATTGGGAGATATCCATATCATCTACAAGCATTGTCATCAGGCACTCTTCTTCCACTAGTTCAGACAACCCCGTCATGAACCTATTCGTCAAGTCTCTAGGGTTTTCTTCCAAGCTTGGAGCATACTTAGACAACTGAGTGAACTTAAAATATACTCATTAACACTCAACTTTCCTTGTTTGAGGTTTATGAATTCCCCCAACTTAGGCTCCCTCATTTCCCTTGGAAAGATCCTATCTAGGAAAGTCGACTTAAAAGTATCCCACTCTATGGGAACCGACCTTACCAGCGTAAAATCTTTCCATTTCTCATACCACACTTCAGATACGTCTTTTAATTGGTAAGACGCTAGCTCCACTTTCTCCCTACAAGTCAATCTCATAATAGCAAAAGTCTTATAAACCTCATCTATGAACCCATTTAGATCTTCCTCCACCTTGGATACACTAAATTCCTGATGGCTCATCCTTAACAACTCCCTAATTCTATAGGCACACATTCCCCCTATTGGGTTAACCACCATCTCCCTATTGGCTTGAGCCGTCAATGATTGAGCCAACAAGTTCATATAAGTCCTAAATTCCTTTAGAGTCAAATTTACCACTTGAGAAACATTAGGAACTTGAGAAGGGACGTGATTCCCTTTGGGAGGAACCTCTTTATCCTCATGGCCACCTTCTTCCCTTCTAGCATTAGCCCTAGTGTTAGCCATAACCTGGAAAAACTCACAGGAAAACATTAGAAGAAGGCTTACTTAAACCAAACTCTATGGAACGACTTAATGAATGAAGAAGTGAAACTTTCCTCAGAATCTGCAGCCTCCTACTCATAGATGTGTCACGACTTATCTCAATGAATAAAACTCTAATAGACGTGGTTTTGAGACGTCCTAAGAACATTTCATAACCTTAGGCTATGATACAAAGTTTTTCATCACCCAAAGTGCACCATAGAAGAAACGACATCATTCAAGTCGGAACACAGCGTACTTGACCTCTCGGAGGTCTTGTACAAGCCCTCAGACATCATTCATTGCATATATATGAAAAGTAGTGTAGAAATAAAACCTTTCCTTTTTAAAATATAATGCGGAATCATTTCATTAAACTTCTAACATATGACTACAAAACCATGTATGACATCATGAGTACAATAGTCTTGGGTCACAACCCATAAAATCATAACATCGAAAAGAACATAAAAGACATCATAGTGGTTGTACCCTCATATGCTATGAGGACTCACCAATATTCACTTCTTGAAACCCTTGGAAACTCTACAATTCAAAGAAACTCAATATCGTCAAGACCCTATATTAGATTAGAATGTAGGTAAAATATGTGTTAGTATGAAATGTACCAAGTATGAAAACTATCGTACCGAACATAAGATATCTCAAAGGATTAGTCAATAATAGACATAATCATAAGAGATAAAGATATAAGAATAACATGAATATAATAAGAATAATAAAGCATCATAAATCATATAAGAGTTCATACTTAATTCATTGTCCTTCTTACTCAACTACTTCACAATCCACCTCCAAGTATGCTTATGCAAGGCTAAGGTAGCATACCATACTACTACCAAAGCTAAGTACCTCATTTTGGTTATTCTTGATCATAATACACTTTCATTATTAAGATCTCAAGTTCATCATAACATACGAGCACTATGCCCATCGTCCACCTAAAATCACACTTGTGCAATGCATGTGAAACATCCCATTCTACCTCAAACACTAAGCATGTTTTGAATTCACACTAACACCTTTCTTTTAAGTTTAGCAGTATCTAGTAGACCTACTTCATATCGACAATGAACTATCATCTTAAGTCAATCATATCATGAAAAGCAACTATAGTAACTATTTAATATAATCATGCATATCAAAAAGGTCATGTCATAGGTAGCTTCAAGTCATACTTGTTCCATGTATGGATAGCATCACATACTACTATTCACACTAAGTATTTCTCTATACAACGTAATCCAAGCTAAGGAAGGAAACACCTATCCTTACCATCATGCAACCAATCATCTAGATGCAAGCTAATCATAGGGGAGCATGAACCCTTAAACCTAAGCTATCATGAGAAACTAATCCCAAGATAATTAATGTAATTCACCTTGCATGCAAGACAAGCTATCATGAAATGCACCTAGCATGCAAGTCAAGCTAACATTAGGAGAGTATAGGCCTTTCCCATAAAGATGTCATGAAATGGTTTAGGTCTAACCAAGTCAAGCTATCATGAGGGCAATGTAGTCATGCTACTTCAAGCTAATCTTAGAGAGCTACACTATTCAATCCCAAGATATCATCACCATTCCCAATCTATAATGACAACAACCAATCCCAAGATATCATGATCAAAAATCCTAGCAACACATGACCAAGCTAAACATGACAGAGATTTCTTCATCTATCTCAAGATATCATGAGATTAAACACCTCAAGCTATCATGATACCTACCATCTCAAGCTAACACATCTTGGTCTTATCTTACCAAGTAAACTAAACAAGAAGTGACTTATTCAATGCAAGTTCAAGCTATTCTAATTCATCGTGTATATCATCTTAGGTTATTAGGTTAACCTAGAAATCATTTATGTGAGAGAACTTGCTTCTCTTATAATGTTCATGTCTAAGTGTAGAAGAGAAAGAAAACATCATCACAATCCCTTCATAGTGACTTCACCCACAAAGCCCTAGCATCAATGGCATACAAGTCTTACAATCAATTAATTACCTTAATTCATCATGATCCGTGTTCATTTACAAGTTAATTCATTCAATTTAATCCTTAGAAGGTAAGTCTAAGTATGCGTGCTCACATAGGTTCAATTCCAACTTTACAAGTCAAAACCATCCTATATCAATTAGACTAGTTCAATTCATATCTAGATGATTCAGTCATGATCAATTAGCATATGATAGAATAGAATAGAATTAATAAGATTATCATGATCAATTAGCATATGATACAATAGAATTAATAAGATTAACATAGAACCTTCATCTTGCCTCTAATGGCCTAAAATCACCATGATCACCTTCAATATCAAATACTACAATTCACCATGAAAATCTCATGAAAACATCACAAAATTATCATATGAACATAATTGAATGCTACCACTAGATTGGGATCACAATCAAGCCTTATCCACAATGCAATCTTAACCTTCTCTAGATTGGGATTCTTTGGATTCACACTTGAGGAAAACTAGGGGGACTCTATGACTGGAAGAATCCACGGATGAATAAACTTCACATACCTTAAATTAAAGCCTTAAATCCAACTTTAAACCTTGGTGAATTTCATCCTAAAAGGTGTCTCGAATTTCTCTTATTCTTTAATGGTGTTCTTGAGAGAGTTTTAGATAGGGGGAGGTTTTGATCTGGGAATAAAAGGTCTAAAAGGGTCTCTTATTGTTTAAATACTCATAAAATACCTAAGACCACCTATTTTACTTACACATCCATTTATTTGGACGTGGGGTTTATTTCTCATTCACCCTTTTATTAGACAGCGCGTTGCAAGGAATTGTAGACTCCATCGACGACCTTCAGTCGACGAACAATCATTTGAACAACAGCTCCATCTTGCAGGTCCGTTGTTTGCGATAGAGACTCTGCAAAATGGGGGCTTTAGCTTAAATTCTAAGTACAGTGTGATGCCTCCCATCGACGAGGCGTCGTCTTGTTGACGGTTTGTCAATGTGTAACGTCTTTTGACATTGCCTAGGTAGTGCACTGTCCACCTTTTGGGTCCTCCTCAAGGACCCTTCGGGTGTTCCTTGGGGATTTGTAACTGGACTTTTTCACCCCAAATGCGTTTGTCTAGATGTTAGGAACCTTTTTTATCAATTTGATCCCCTAACCCTGCATAAAACCTCATGAAACATACTAAGGCATGCAAGCACGACTCATGGCTAAATTTCGAACGTCTTGAACATTCTTGGATGTTTGACCTCTAAACTCTTCCAAACTTCACATGTTGCCTCTAAACACTAAAACTAATCATTTAAGACCTTCTAAGCTCATGACACACATGTTAGGCTCTATTTGGAATTAATTCATTTTGGGTCCTTACACTCTATGTCATGTAATAAAACTCTTGAATTCATAATTCACCTTCAAGAGAGAGTTAAGAGTAGAGTTCAAGAAAAAAAGTTCAATTTTGATTTCTTTGAGATCCATCATAGATTTGAACTAGGTTTTGAGGAAGTAAACAAGAGAATGAGAATAGTCATATACATGAGTTCATGTAGTTATGTAGACCTTTGAGTCGAGTTGTTTCATGCCCATAATTCAATATGAACTTCTTAAGTTGGACATCTTTCAAAGATGGGGTATCTTCAAGTTATACACCATTAATGTTGATTTCCTAGTCCGTCTTTGAGATTAATTCTTAATCAGCTGACTATTACATGTTACCCATGAAGTCCTTGAGTTAAATTGTTCATAACCATGATTCCACATGAACCCTATAAGTCAAACAATCTTGAGATGAGAAGTACCTTTGAGATCTCGAGTTGAGTAGTTCATGCTCATAATTCCGCATGAACCCTCCAAGTTGAAAATCATGAAATCATCCATAAACATGAAATCATGAACCTTGAATCCATACTTCAATTCAAGGAAGTTAAAACTCAAGTATAAAGTTCAAAAGGAAGTTACAGTAAAGTTCGTAAAGGTTTTGAAGAGTCTTATTTAAACATTTTTAACTTTGTTTTTAAGACTCAAGTTTCATGATAAGTAAAGAGTAAGTTGAAGTTCTTTTATTCATAGGTACAAGGGGACTAAGTATTCCCAAAGAGACTTAAAATATTTTAACATTTAACTAGTAAAGAACTTTGATTTCCAAGGAGCCTTAGGGCAAATTTTCATAAAATGAACTATAGCTTTCTAAAAGAAGCAGACAAGGAAACTAAGATTTCCATGATAGCCTTTGAGCTAAGTAATTTTGAGCACTAATCTCAAAACACAGAATTAGTATGTTTTTAAAACATAAGAGTCCGTGTATTTTTGGGAGTAGTGTTGAGCACCGATATGGTAGAGATTTCACATAACTCATAGCCCTCATATACTATGTAGCCACCATGGTTAGAAAAGGTTCATACATTTTAGATGAACCATTTTCAAAATATACTAGTGGATCTACTAGGTAGTTCAGGTCTTATACTGTTGGCCGCGTATAGGATGCGCTAGCAGCATGAGGTGGATCGTTGTATCATCACTATAGCTCTTAAGTGATGGTTGTGATTAGAGAAACTCCCACAGAAGTTATTGTATTTTCATATACAACAATTAATTGTATTTTCATATACATTTCAGAGTTATATTCTATCCTTGTTATATTCACAGAGTTGAATCATATTTTTAACAATTTTTCTTTATATTGCACTTGTTTTAAACTTCTTTTTATTGAAATGAGTTTAGATAAGTATAAAGAGTTCAGTATTTCGAGTTAAGTACATTAATTTGAGTATCTTGAGTTAATTTCTTCATTGAGTCGACAATCATATCTTTGAAGTTTAGTATCTAATCCTTAAGTTGCGTATCTTATTCTTAAGTTAAGTTGAGTTGAGTGAGTTTGAAAAGAGGTATTGTTTCTTTTTTATTCAAGTTTCAAGCTTATCTTATACTTTAGAATTCCCCTTATATGCTCGTACATTCCACTGAGTCAACTGACCTGCATCTTCTCATGATGCAGACACAGGCATTCAGGATCATCAGCAGGAGCTTCGTTGATATATCCGAGAGTTCGAGTTAGCTATGGTGAGTATCCTTGCATTCGGAGGATTTCATTTATTTTTTAGTTTAGTTAGGAGGTCGTGGGTCTTGTCTCGTCTTCCATATTATCAGTTAGAGGCTTCATAGATAGTCAGCTTACTTAAGAAGCATGTATTATTCATTTATTTTGTTAAATGATTTAATGATTTAAGTTGTATATTTTATGGCGAGTTTAATATATTATTTTATTCAGAGTTAAACTTTAAAGTTAAGGCTCTGTATTAGAGTATTGATTTTCTTCAGTTTTAAGCTTTTACATGCTTAAGTTAGTTTTCCGCTTGTAGTCAGCCAGGATGAGGGTTCGCTTGGGGACCAAAAATGATCTACGAGTGTCGGCCACATCCAAATTGTAGACTCGGGTCATGAAAAAACCTTAAAATTAAGGAAAAATTTTCAAAACAACAATATTTTGACATTTAATAGGATCCCTTAGCAATACTTTCAATATTTATTAAAAATGACAATATTTTAGTATGTTATGGATTGATTTATTCTTTTTCTTTATTTAATTTAACATAATATAATTAAGAAATAACAAAATAGAGAAAATCAAGGGGGGAAATATTTCAAATTAAATTAAGTTGATGAAAATCTTTATTATTTTCCTTGCAAAAGATTATGAGACCTAAAATAGGTGATCTCTTCCTTCTTCCTAAAGATATTATTTGTCCTTATCTTTCAAAACTAGTTTATTCTTATGAAACTTATGATAATACCTTAGAGTTTTATCAATTAAAAATTTTAATTTTTTAAAATTTACAAATTTGAACACCTATAGTTTTATATGTTATTTGACATACTTTTCTCACAGTGTATTTATTTTATTTACCAGAATTTTGTACCATTTCTTAAATTGTATTCATTCTAATATGTATGTTATTTATATTTGTATTCATTCTAGTTTTCATGTTATATTTTTATATGTCATTTGACATACTTTTCTCACAGTATATTTATTTCATTTACCAGAATTTTGTATCGTTTCTTTAATTGTATGCATTTCAATATGTATGTAATTTTTGTATTCATTCTAGTTTTCATGTTGTATTTTTTAATTAATTCGTATTCATTCTAATAGGTATATCAAATGAATTTGTAGTTCATTATGGTGGGATGGGTTTCTTTGGTACTTGGAATGAGAACTGTTTGGAGGATGGGCTGCTAGGATTTTAAGGCAACAATGGGCTGCTTGAAAAAAAATTTTGCCCATTTAATTGCAGTTATTGCCAACCAGAGTTTAAGAGATAGCCAACTTGACTTAATTAGTGAATTCGGCTAAAAAACAAGTAAGACAAATTAATATAAATAACTAACGATCTTCTTAAGCTAAACAAGATAAAATAATTAACTTAATGATATATTAATTATCTCAAAATATGGCCTATATATAATCCAAACTAATTAACAAAATATCCAATTAAAAACAAAATACTTTTTAGACAATTTTCAAATATTCATAAAATATACTAATTATAAAAATAATTGTGTGACCATTTCAAATTGATTGGAATTTAAGAAACTCGATGATTAATTTATATTGTTGAGGGCCAAAATTAGTTGTCAACAATGAAAAGTCAGTACTCAAAACTCAACGATACTTCTCATCTACAAAATACCCAATCAATAGGGTTCATGCTGAAATATAAACATGAACGAATCAACTCAAAAATCTTAATGCATAACATATAGCAATTCAATAATAAGGAATAGAATTTAAAAAAGAATTAGAACTCAAGAACTAGAAATCAACTCATCTCAAGAATACTCAAATCTAGGGAAGATTCCTAAATTACTCTTTTACTGATTCGAAAGTAGATGTAGCATGTGAGGACAAACTATTCCAACACTATGATATATAGTCTTACATACTTGGAAGAACAAGGTTTGTAAAGAATCTTGAAAAAAAACTTGATTAGTTATTTCTTAAAATAATTATTTCTTATAGTGGTTTGTTTCATAGGAAAAACTTTTGAAACTTATAATTTGTTTTCATGGTTTTAGTAGTTGAAAAATTAGACTTAATTGCAGATAGCAAGTGGTTATGTGGAAAGAAGCATTAGAATCTGGAAATCCGAGAAAGGAATATGTGAAGCACACCAAATGGACATAAATTGGTTGTGATGGTCCTTCGTTACAATAACCTTGAATCATTACTATATAACAAATTAGTGTATTTACTGCTTTCGTTGTTTTACTAAGTGTACCAAGTCAACGTGTTTGTTCCTCCAATACTTGTGTAATATGGATAAATTTAACGGGAAAGTGGTGCAAATGCACATAATGGTATTGAGAATCTTTCAGGAACTACTACAACTATTGGAGGATGTGTATGGAGGCTTATCTTCAAGGTCAAGACTTGTGGAAATTGGTAGCTGGTTCACATGTAGAAATTTTAGCAGATACCCCTGAAATTGTTGAACCATGTAGGAAATGGAAGATCAAGTGCAGGAAGGCTCTATTTTATTTAAGGACATCGATTAGAAAAAAGTTCATTGATCATGTCTGTGATGTTGATTCTCCACGGCAAGTCTAGGAAACTCTTGAAAGGTTATTTTTCCAAGAAGAATACAACAAGATTACAATTCTTGGAAAATGACTTGGCAATGACAATACAAGGAACCATGTCAATTTCAGAATACTTCTTCTAAGTGAAGAATATTTGTGCTGAAATTTATAAACTAATGCAACCGAAACGATTATTGTAGCCCGTTTAAGGAGATTTCTCATCTGTGGTTTAAATAAGGACTATACTCCTTTAGTAACCTCATTTCAAGGGTGGGCACAACAGCCATCAGTTGAAGAACTGGAAAATCTGTTGTCTAATCAAGAAGCTTTGGCTAAATAAATGTCCAAAGTTTGAACTCTGAACATGGAGTTGTTCTTTTTTCAAAAGGAAAGTTAAATGAGGATGATCCAGAGAAAGGTACTAATCGGAGGCAGGTTTCTGGCATTAGTTCGCAAGGATACAAATCAATCTGGTGCCATAGGTGTTGGAAGCTCGGGTATATTCGAAGATATTTTCGTGTTAAGATCTCCAAAGCAAATGTTACTTGTGAAGATGAAAAAGATGATGAGCATAAATGAGACCATTGCTTTACTATTAAAGACGTAGAAATAAAAGATAAAGTGGTGTTTGAATCGGAATCAAATAAATCTCATATCAATTATCTTGATTTCAAGAATGAGTGGATCGTTGATTCTGGTTGTACACACTATGTAACTGGTGATGATTCATTATTTTCAGAGCTGCGACAACACAAGGGAGAAAGAGTTATTGTAACAACTGATAACTTGACTTCTCGATAATGAAGAAAGGAGTGGTTGAAATTGGTATTGATGATACAAACATCAAGATACAATGATGACTATCATGTTCTAGGTTTGAAGAAGAATCTAGTTTTAGTTTCTCAAATTACTGATTCTGGAAAATATGTTTTGTTTGGTCCAGATGATGTAAAAGTACTTGATAGCATGAAAAATATTGAAGTGGATGTTCTGTTTGTTGGTAAGAAGAAAGACTCTTTATTTGTCATGTCAGTTTGAGAGGCATATGTAAAAAGAACAAGTCAAATAGATAATGCAGCGATATGGCACACTCAGTTGACGCATTAAGGTTATCAAATGTTGCAAAAGATCTCTTCCGATAAACTCTTGGATGGCATGCCCCCTCTAAAATTGCATTAGAAAAAGTGATTTGTCAAGGCTGCTAGTATGGGAAATCACATCGTCTTCCTTACAAAAGCTCATCTAATCGTAAATCAACTCCATTTGAACTAGTGCACACAGACTTGATGGGACCAACAGGAACAACAAGTATGCAATGATATTGGTAGATGACTTCTCTAGTTTTACTTGGGTATATTTTTTGAGGGACAAAAATGAAGCACTCTCCAAGTTCATTGAATTAAGCGACATCGCGGAAAAGGAGTTTGCACAAAAAATAAAGTGTTTAAGGAGTGACAATGGTTATGAATTCATGTCAACGAAGTTCTTTCAGTTTTGTGAAGAAAATGGCATTAAAAGACAAATGACGTGTCCCAATACTCCTCAACAAAACGGGGTCGCAGAAAGAAAGTTGGAACATCTCTCTTCAGTAAGTCTTTCATGGCTACACGATAAGAGTCTACCTCGCGAGCTATGGGCAAAAGCATTTCAATATGCATGTAAAGTCATAAATTGTTTACCTCCTTGGCCTGGTAAGGAAAAGACTCATTTTGAATTTCTACATGATCAAAAACCAAATGTTAGTTACTTTCAAGACTTTGGTTCTATTTGCTATGTTCATGTTCCTAAATCAAATAGAACCAAGCTTGATCCGAAATCACAGAATTGTATGTTTGTTGGTTATGATTCATACAGGAAAGGGTGGAGGTGCATGGATCCAGAAACCAAAAAGTTTATTACTTCTAAAGATGTGTTTGATGAAGTGTCATCTTGGTGTACAACCCCAAAATCAATTTTAGAGAATGTCACACTTGATGATTACAAAAATGAGTCATTGTTTTTTGAAAATAATGCTCAAGGAGTAGATGAATCCCCTAATCCAGCTAGGCAACCCTCGTCTTTGTAAAATGGACAGGAAATGGTTAGAATATCTTTGAGGGATAAAAGGCAACCAAATCATCTCAAAGATTATCAAGTAAAGCTGAACCACTGTACTCTAACTTCATGTTTCTTTACTGGAGCATTTGATGAAGAACCTACATGCTACGAGGAAGCTAAGGGCTGTCAAAAATGGGAAATAGAAATGCAAGAAGAAATTTATGTCTTGAGGAAGAGAATGATACATGGGAGGTTGTACCAAAGCCAGAAAGCAACAAACCAGTTACTTGTAAATGGGTCTATCGATTGAAAAAGAAATCAGATGACACAATCAAAAGATGCAAAGCTCTTTTCATATCTCGTGGATTTTCTCAAAGTTATGGGAAAGGCTATGAAGAGACCTTTAGTCTTGTAGCGAAAATGGTATATGTGAGAACAGTTTTCTCACATGCTGCTTTTAGAAATTGGAAGCTAGGGCAACTTGATGTAAAGAATGCATTTCTTTATGGAGAGTTGGATTGTGAAGTTCTAATGGAGCAACCTCAAGGGTTCATCTCTAAACAATTCCTCAACCATGTTTGTCGATTGAAGAAAGCGTTGTATGTCCTCAAACAAACTCCACATGCTTGATATGGAAAATTGCACAATATTTTAATTTTTTGTGGATTTAAAGTTTCTGATTCAGATTCTAGTTTTTTGGTAAAATTAGAATCACAAATCCATTTGTTGGTTTTATTATACGCGGATGATATGATATTTACCGAAATTCATGAAGAAGAAATATTTCTATTGAAGGATGATCTGTCAATTCCATTTGAGATGAAGAACATAGGTGAGGTTGAATGTTTTCTTGGTTTGGAAGTGGAGAAAATCAGCAAAGGGTACTTCATATGTCAAAGAAGTTATTCTAAGAATTTTTTGAAGCATTTAGCAGGAAACTCGAATGGAGATAAATCTTAAGATGGAGAAAGATGAAGGTAAGTTGTTGAAGGATACTAGATCGTTTCGACAACTTGTTCGTAGTTTCATTTTTTTAACTATCACAAGGCAAAAAATTACATATTCTATTAATTTGTCCCTCAATTTATGCAAGATCCAAGAACTCCTCATTTAGAGGCAGCAAAAAGGATTCTACGTTACATAAAAGGTTCGGTTGATTAAGGTCTTATGTATGGGAAAGGGATTGATTTTGTGTTGCAAGGATTTATATATGCAGATTGGGCATGTGACACAGCTCGTCGCCGTTCAACTGCAGGGCATTGTTTCAACCTTGGATCTATGGTTGTTTCTTGGTGTAGCAAAAAGCAATCCATTCTTGCTTTGTCTAGTACAGAAGTGGAATATATAGCAGCGACAATGGCAGCTCAAGAATGAATTTGGCTAAAATGTTTGATGGGAGATACTTTTGGAAAAGTGGACTGCACTATGAAAATTCAATGTGATAATGAGAGTGCCAACAAACTTGGTTCAAATCCAATTTTCCATGGGGGAAGAAAACACATAGAAGTTTGTCACCATTTTATTCGAGAGGAAGTATTTAATCAAGAAATTGAGTTGAAAGGAGTTCATGCTAGTGCACAAGTAGCAGATATCTTTGCAAAGGCTTTAGAAAAGCCTGATTTTGGAAAGTTTAGAGTTTCTCTTGGGACCATTGATAGTAAATATGCACTAAGAGGGAGTGTAAAAAATTAGTGTATTTACTGCTTTCGTTGTTTTACTTAGTTTACCAAGTCAACGTGTTTGTTCCTATATTTTGGGGAAGGCTAGAGTCAATAACAAAGTATATCAATACTTTGATATGTCTGCACCTCTTACGAGTCAAGTTATACTACTTTTAGGAGTTAGTTATAGCTTTAGAGTTCATGTTATAAATTTCTCTTTTCTGCTGTATTTTCATATAAGCTTTCAGTGAAAAGGTTAAGTTATTCTCCTGTTTGTATGCCTCTTTTGATCATTTCAATAAGAATTTTATGTTCAACTCTTTGTTTTATACTAGCAATGGGAAGCAAAGATAATGACATTATTTTATGGGATGTGGTGGGTGAGACTGGCATGTTTCGTCTTCGGGGACATGGTGATCAGGTTCCTACTATCTTCAAACTAGCCATAACGTACTTTCATTTCTAACTCATGTTTTACTTTTGAATTTTTAATTTTGTTCCATTGCCATCTATGTTGCAGGTTATTAATATTGCATTCTTAGGTTCTGGCAAAACATTGGTGACGACGTCTAAGGAAAAGTTTTTGAGGGTATGGGATCTTGATACTCAACATTGCGGCATGCAAATTATAAGTGGACATCATACCGAAATATGGTCCATAGATATTGACCTTGAGGAAAGATATCTGGTCCGCAGTTACTTCAAAGAATTCATTGGCTACCTTAGCATTGTCTTTGAACAATAATGTATTCAAATTTCATGCCGTAGAAAGTAGCTCAACCACTAAATTGAGTGCTATTGCGATTGAGGGGCATCGCGATGATGTCAAAAGTCTCACTCTCAGCTCAGATAATACTCTTTTGATGTCGACTAGTCATAATGCATTTATTGATCTTAGAAGTTGTACTTGTGTAGGAGTAGTGGAAGCCCATGGTGGTGGTGTTAGTCAATTGCTCTAATTCTAGATGGGACATGTTTTCTGACTGGCAGTGTTGATCAGGACGTTAAATTCAACTAGTGAAAAAGGCTGGTGAAGTTCGTTATCTTACTTTCTCTATCTAACAGTGTAATCTTAACAGTGTAGTACTGTTATAAAAGGCTGGTGAAGTTCGTAATCTTACTTTCTCTATCTAACAGTGTAATCTTAGAAGTGTAGTACTGTTATCTGCGCTTTCCAAATTTAGCTGCTCAACAGCTACAATGGTGGTCTTATACTTGGTAAAAAGGGGCTATGAACAAAACAAATAGTACTCCCTCCGTTTCAAAAAGGATGACATAATTTGACTTGGAACGAAGTTTAAGAAAAGAAGAATATTTTTTAATCTTGTGGTTCAAGATAAAAGTTATGACAAATGTACCAAAATGCCCTTTATTCTTGTGGTCTTAAACATGGCACGTGGAAAGTTAAAGTGTCGCCAAAAAAGGAAAGGGGTCATTCTTTTTTAAACAAACTAAAAAGAAAAAATATGGACATTCTTTTTTAAACGAAGGGAGTAGCATAGAGTAATTGGTTGTTGTACTGTATTCTCATCTAAATAGGCATTTATCTAACAAAAATATGTTAAATCTTGCAAACACACTCTTGTTTTTTGACATGCACTACTTTCTGCTTGGAAAAAAGAACCCATATTCCTGCCGGTAAATAATGACAGGCTCTATTTATCGACATACACGGGTATAAGCATTTAACTGCATCTTGTACAAGGAGCTTGTTAAAGAATGATAAAAGTCCTACATTGGTGGTTAATGAGATAGGTTGACTCCGCATAAGTCTTGAAAAATTCTCCTCCCTTTGAGCTAGTTTTTCAGGTGTGAGTTAGGTAATACCTAATTTCACAGAGCTCAAAAATGAATTATGATGTTCTAATCGTAGCTGTGAGCCCTGATGGTAAAAATGTTGTTGTTTCTTTGTCGGACAACACAATAAATGTTGTTTTTCTTCATCGTATTCGAGTGAATTCTCTATTTTCTATCGGATCTTATTTAGACCTAATACTTATGACGTCCATATGTTTTCAGGTCTTCTATATGGATTCACTCAAGTTCTTTGTTTTTCTCTACGGTCATAAGCTTCCCGTATTCTGTATGAATACTTCTTCAGATGGGGATCTGCTTGTAAGTGGCTCCACGGACAAAAATGTGAAAATTTGGGTTCTAGTTTTGGGGATATTCATAAGTCACTTTTTGTGCAGGTGCCTTGATTAATCATTAACCATTATAACTAGGTAAAATTATACAACTAACAAATGCTTATATTATATTTTTATGACAGTTTTATGGGAGTTAAAATTGTGAGCAACACCCATTGGGGAAAGTTCGTCTAGTGAACTACTGACATCCTCACAAGTTTGAGTTGCTTTTAACCCTTAAAGGTCACAATGCTACAGTTTGGTGTCCTGCGATAGCTATTGTGGGGATTTTCTTAAAACAGGTTCCGTACGGCGTTGGGATCATACTGATGATGAATCTCTTTTTATTGAGTTATTATATTCTGCATCAGTTTCAGACAAAACGAATAATTTTTTAAGTTACTATTTGGAATTGCATGAAGAGAAAGAAAAGGGATTGGAAGAGATGTTTGAATTAGATATCGACAATGCATTTTAGAATAAGTATGTTTTGCAGAAGCCGAACATATACAAAGTGATGGAATCACAACTGCCATATCTAAAAGGTAGCTAATAAATAGTAAATACCAACCAATATTTTTTCACTCCAAAAGAGTTCAAGTAAAATACTACAAGAGAGAAAGAAGATCAAATGTCTTAGAAGATGTGAAGGCATGTCAGAGGTGTATTAAAAATGAATTAGGAGCTACCTATTTATGGAAGTGAATTCTTCATATTGAAGTCATTTACGACATTAAAATGTCAAGGTTTACCTTGTGAAACAATTTTATGGAACTACAAAAGGAACCTCAATAACCAACAAAAACATTTGTTGGTAAATTGGTGAGTTACCAACCAAATGCAAACTTATATTAATCCGTTCCTAAAAGGCTCATCGGTTTAATATTACCAATCGATTTTAATTTGTTGTTATTCACCAAGTAATTTTTGGTTTCCAACCGGTGTCCGGTACCCACAATGGAGTCCGACTAAATTTGAATTCAATTTCTATTGGTAAATTCATCTACCATTTTTGTGTCCGGTACCACTATTGGAGTCCGACTAAATCTGAATTCACGCCGAAAAATCTCACATTGGGGACGGTGTCCAGTACGCACATTGGAGCCTAACTAAATCCAAATTCAAGCCAGAAAGTTCTACATTGGGGGTAAAGCGATCTCTAATAAAGGCGACTTCGTACCCAAAGGGAAATGGAACCAGAGACCTCTTGGTCAAGAATGAAGGAGTACTTACCTCTACCCCGTTACCATTGTTGGTAATGTAATAAACAAATAATTAAATATTAGTATTTGAGCCTTAATTTGTTACTTCCTTTAAGTTAATAATGAGCTATAAGGAAAAATAAAATAAAAATTATTATTTAATCCTAGTGAATAACAAACTACATATTTTTAGCATTAGATCAAGTTAAAAACCTAATATAACACAAACACATGATAAAGTTTAGTATTTGACAAACACTATCACATAAAAATATATCAACACATAATAGGATGCAACATCATTATAGCTATAACATGTCACTAACCATTTTGTATCCATAGCAATAACACCCAACTATTGTGTCAAGAACAATTTGTTTAATCTTATTGATTTCACCTCACAATTCATTCCTTACTAGATAGAATGATATATACATTCACAAAATCATATAAATAATCAATGAAAAATATATACTCCCACCGTTTAAAAAAGATTGACCTAATTTGACTTAAAACGGAGTTTCAGTAAAGAAAAAAGACTTTTTAATCTTGTGGTTCTAATTTAAAGTTATGTCAAATGTATCAAAATACCCTTTAATCTTGTGGTCTTAAACATGTCACGTGGAAAGTTAAAGTTAAAGTGTTGTCAAAAAAGGAAAGGGGTCATTCTTTTTTAAACAGACTAAAAAGGAAATAAGGTCATTATTTTTTAAACGGAGGGAGTATTATTTAAATCTAAGATGGAACAAATAAATGAACTACAAAAATACGACTAAACTATTTAAAATATTAATACTCATGTAAACAACTATCATTATGTGAAATTTATTAATAACTACTACAATAAAAAAAATTATCCTTCTATGGCCTCGCCAATTAGGTGATCTATCTTTCATTCAGGATGTGCGAAGAAATCTGTTACACCCAAGTATGTGATGTCAACTGGATTTTCTGAGACAAAATTTTCTTCAGGATTTTTCTCTTTCTTGTTCAGTGATTCTTGATAAAACTCAATCAATTGTTTAGTAGTACGATATTTACGTGAATAATGGTTTCTTCCACCACATCAAAAACACCTGACCTAGTTGTTTCACGCTTCACATCCTTTCGTTTTTCTTTTGATGATGATTATTTATTTGACAAATGATTAACACCAAGAAAAGAATTTCACACTTGATAATAATCACGTCCACGTCCACGACCACGATTATGCTCACGACTTTTCCATGTCTAGCATGATGGGCGTACACCTCTTTCACTTCGGAAGTGATTCAGATCCAGTAGATCGATTCTCATTATTTTTCATCAATAAATCATTACTTTGCTCAACCACAAGAAGAAGAGGAATTAGTTTAGAATATTTTTTAAAACCTTTCTCTCGATATTGTTGCTACAGGAGCACATTCCATACATGAAAAGTAGATAATATTTTTTGCATCATATCAGTCTCACTAACCTTTTCTCCATATAATTTTAGCGGAGAAGTGATTCTGAACTTGAAAGAATTATATTCATGTTTAGATTAAAAGTCTTGTAGCCTTAGATGCATCCAATCATATTGTGTCTCTAGATGTATGACCATCTTCAAGTGGTCATATCTTTCTTTTAGGCTATTCCACAAAATAAGTGGATCCTTAACTGTGAGAAAAAATCAATTTTTAAAATATCGTCAAGATGATGATGCAAGAATATCATTGCACATGTAGAGTTCTGCTTTGATTCTTTATTTTCTTCTTTTATGGTGTCTCCTAGATCCATTAATCAAGGTGAATTTCAACATTCAACATCCATTAAAGGTAGTTCATGCCCAAACTATGAAAGGCATGAACTAGTTTTGTCAGACTAGCCATTAAAAATAAAATCAAGAGAATAAATAATATCTTATTAATTCTTCAAACTTAATCTTCACTTTATTAGAAGGTATAGTCTCATGATGATTTTACAATGAAGAGGATCCCTCTCTTTATAGGAAAAATCTAACTTGGCCCCCCTAAATAGGATTCTTAATCATAACCTAACAGGACACAACATAATAGACATTCACTATAATACAAATACTTAAGAAAAATATATGTGTGTGTGTGCGCGCGCATTATATCTTAATGGGATCACACCTAACCTCCAAAAATGATAGAGCAATTAGAAGAAATAAATCTGAAATTTACTCCCCATATTAAATCTTAAATTTATTCATGTAATGGTAAATCGTAAATTTACTCAAGTAAAAAAGCACATGACATGGTAAACTTGGAGTTTAGTAGTAGAAATAATTTCATCATTTAGAATGAAGGAATTTGTCCCTCTGGAAGATGTGAATATTAAATATTCAAAATATATTTAAGAACTAAAAAAAATCTTTTAAAGATTTGTTTGTTGCTTATTCTCATAAAAAGTTTATCATATCAACTAATGATTGAGAATAAATATCTAAATTATGTAAATCGTGAAAGGTGAATATGAATCCTTTCAAGTGTCATGGGATATGATAAATAAATGCATCAATAAGAGTATTGATAAATATTCAAACTGATGTGTGAGTAAATGTCTCAAATAAACTGTCAATCCTTACTTGTGAGAACAACGCTTCAATATCATAAATATAGTATATTGTATACAAAAGAATGTATATGTATGTGACTAATAAATTATGATAATTTTTTCCCTGTATTGATTCATGATAAAGGAACAAATATTTTTCATCTAATAATTTTGATGTGTAATATATGATTAACGGATATACAAGGATAAGTGCACAAATATGAACTTTCTTAAGTAGATTTAGATATATATAATAATTTTCCTAACATAACGGGGGCAAAGTCTACGATATGCATGATAGACTAATTAATTCTAAATAAAGTGTCCCTTAAAAAAAAGTAAGAGCAAATGATCAAAATACTTTTAATGAGGAGGTAATGTGCTCCTAAAGAGACTAAAACATATCACTTCGTGGACCCTCATTAAAGAGGTAGGTAATTGAAAATAATGAGGTCATGAGATCTAAGGCATTGTGAATCAATACAAAATGATATCTCATTAACAATATCTTTATTACAAAAGTGCGAAATATTATAAAAGATTATAAGGATCTAAATTCTATGATTTATTAGAGCATGCTGACTTATAAATATTCATCAAGTGAAAAGTGAAATGATGTAACTTGGTAAGCTTAAAGTTTATTTGACTAGTCTAGAAACTAGAAGATGCCATAAATTTAATTTTGTCATTGGACAAAATTGATATGAAAATTCATGAAGAATTCAAAACATAAACCATGTGCAAGTTTTTGAAAATAAAATTTTTTTTCACCCTATGTTCGATATCCATATCGCAATCGACCAAATCTGAAATTGAGCTGAAAATATCATATTTGAGTTAATATGCTCCATAACAAAGGTGGCTTTGTACCCAGTGGGATGAAGTGATGAGATCTTAATACTTTATGTGATTATGTCATATTCTGAACCGACACAAAATGATTATATCTTCAACAATACTTTTAATACAAAAGTATTGTAAGAATTTTGCGATATATTAAAGCATAGTAACTTAGGAATTTATCAAATAAAAACTGAAATGATATATATTAATAAGATTAAAACTTATTTGACGTGCAATCTAGTCACTAGAAAATGTCACATTTACAAACTCGTTATTTACATTTACAAAACTCATTAAGGATTCAAAATATAAAGTAATGCAAGCTTTTACCGAACTCGTTATAATTCTCATATCAATTATATCAATCAATAGTCTTTCATATTGTTATTCAAGTTGATGAGTTGAATTGAATATCTTTAAGACTTTTGAAAAGGCGATAGATTATTTGCTTAAATAACTTGCAGTAAGGAACTTGATGAATTATTTTGTCCACGGCGAAGGATTCATAAAATGAGACTGAACGAAGCACTCACCAAAACTTTTCTACACGCATGAGATCCCAAGAATGGTGTTAGCAACATAAAACATAATTGTTCAAATAATAATATGGTTGATTTATTCGTCTAGTCTTTACTAACTATAACTTTCAAGAAAATGGTCTAAAATCTTGAAACACAAAAAATCAAGTCTTTGGATTATTCTCATTAGGGAAGTTGATATGCAATGTACTTTTTTGAGAAAATTTAATAAAATTATCAAATAAGTCTTGATTTTTGTTTTGGTAACACTGACATAGATAAATAGGATTAACAAAAAAGTAGGTTCAATTAGAGTAATTAAAAACTTTGGATTATATATATATATTAATATTTCAAAAAAAAAACAAAAAAGTAGGTTCAATTAGAGTAATTAAAAACTTTGGATTGTATATATATTGAAAAGTTTCCCCTCTTTTTAAATTTCAAAATATAAATCCCTTTACATTTAGTCTCTCTCTCTCTCCCTCTCTCTCTTCAGGTATATATCTTCCTCTCATTTCCCTCTTCCACTCCCTCGTCTCCCCCTCCCTCGTGTCCCCCTCCCCGCCCCCCCTCCTCCTCCTCCTCCTCCTCCTCCCCTCTTCCTTCTTCTTCTTTTATTATTCTCTTTCCAAATTTCTTCCTCCCTAGTTTTTTTCTTTCTTTCTTTTTCTCTTCCACCATTTACTTCTTCTTCTTCTTTATAACCTTTGTTGTAATCTTTATTGTCGCTATTAATATCGTTAAAGTTTATCACTTTTATAAAGTTTTTGGTATTTTTTTGTTGTTTGTCTTGTTTGATAAATCATTTTGCTTTGATTTTGAAATTATTTTCATTGTAGTAGAAGTCATTCAAAAAATATGTAGAAAATCAAGCAATTTTTTAAGTTGTTGCATCAACCTTTGAATTTGAAACATATGTCTCATATTTTGTAACAGATAATTTATTTGATCCAATATGTTACTACTTTATTACAATAGATAAGTCATTTTTTATAACATATGATTAATTTGTTCCAATAGATAAGTGTTATATTCTAGTGTTTTGATGATCCTCACAAATGAGGGGACCTGGTACCTGGCAGAGTGCTCTAGTCCAGATACAGATGGGGTACAGTCATAAAAGTTTTCATGTCAGGTGATAGGTGAAAAGTGTAGTGTCCTACACCAATAATAAGAGCGGACGAGATTGTGTGTTTCAGTATCTTCACAAATGCAAGAACTTGGTTCCAGGCAGAGTTTCCTCCATCAGATACATAATTGGTTACAGTTGTAAAGTTGTAATGTCAGAGGTTGGTGAGGCGTCAGTCTACTACAACAATCATAATTGAGGAGGGTGTTTGTCCAACGGATGATAACTCTTTATGTTTAATATTTTTAGCGTGACAAACACCATAGTATATTCATTCATCCAAAAAGGGAATTCAGTCAACAAGCTTTTTCAAGAACTCACATAGAAGTTTGTAAGGGACTTGGTCCCCGCAAGCAAGGGACCTGGTCCCCAAAAGTCTGCGACATGAAAAGGTGAAAGGATAGTTGTCAAAAAAGTTGTCACCTCTGTTGTGGTAGGTGCACAACTTTTACAACAGCAGGCCTTCAGCCAAAGGGATGGGTTCAACGAACTTATGGTGAATTATATTATCTCTTTTCAACAAACACAAATTCAAGACTTGGCATACTAAACTTGGATTTTCTCTCAAAATTCATAAGCTTGAAAAGTAAAGGTCATCTTTAAGGAAGAACACTGCTCATCAACAAGGAATCAAATGAAGTGCTAAAGAGTCTTTTTGTATTTAGAGCTTAGTGTCTTACGTTCTTACATTGTAAATCTGTTTCTAATTTATAAAGGATTCAAATTTTTGGTTCGGGTTCGTAAAAGTCTAAATCAGTTAAGGTTAACTGATTTAGTGGGCAATATCATTTTGTTGCTTAGTCAAATTCTAAGTCATCTAGAGTTAGGTGGTTTAGTGGGCGGTATGGTATCCGCTTAGCAAAGTCTAAGTTATCTTGGGGTAATACCTTAGTGGACGGTGTTGTATCTGCTTAGGCTCTTCAAATAATAAGTAGATTACTTGATCATGATATTAATAACTTTTTCTCACATTGGTTGTAATCGGGTTTCACCTTTGCTTGAGAAGATTAGTGAAGACGGTTGAAAATCCTGTGAAATAGGTCGTGGTTTTACTCCCTTGATGAAGGAGGTTTCCACGTAAACTGCCTGTGTTGTATTCTTCATATTGTTTAATCTTTTGCACTACTTTTTGTTGTGTCAAAGGATTTGGTCCGTTGGCTGATAGTGGACGCACCCATTCCAACAAGTGACATCAGAGCAGGTGCTCTCTAGCTTGTTAAAACCAAGAGAGATTCCTGTGGAAAGATGGTTGCTCCACTCAACAGAAATCAAGAAGCATCAAAGAAGGAGTTGAAGAAAGAGAAGTCTCTGGATATCAAGATGATATTTGGTGAAACTTTTGATGAAAATAAGGACATGACATGCCTCACAAGAAGGTATCAAATATGGGAAAGGACAAATAGAGGCTTACAAAAGGAAGAAAACTCAAACAGAGTTGTAAATGCAAACCACCTTTGCCACAAGTGCGGAAAGCTAGGCATTTCATCAGAGATTGCCCCATGAAAAAGGTTGAAGTCAAAACTTATCAAAGACCTGGAGGAGAGAAAGGAAGAAAAAGGGACCCGGTCCCCGATAAGAAAGCAAGAAAACTTACAGTTGTCTATACCATGAAAAAAGCTTTTGATGTATGGGGAGACTCCTCAAGTGAGTCAGATGAATCAGAATGTCTTGTAGATGTGCCCATGCTTGCAGTGAAAGGTGATGAAGATGTGTTTGATGCCACATTTTCTTTGATGGAAAAATCTGATGATGAGGAAGATAAAGAAAAGGTAACCCTTTTCAAACTGAAACAAAACTTGCATGTTTACTGTGTTAAGAAATTGAGAATTCTAGCTACTGTTTTGATTGACTTTATCATTGAGTCAACAACTGAAAAAGAGTTGATGAACAGTAGCCTAGATATTCTTCATGAAGAAAAGGTAGCTTGGTTAACCAAATGTTTGTTGCGGAAGAAAATGTGATAGTTCTAGAAACTGAAGATATAGAACTCAAGAAGAGATTGAAGATGTTGAGTAAGAAATCTGGCAAAGGAAAAGAAGAGGCTAGTAATATGAAAATGGAGCTAGAAGCTAGTCTGAACACTGCTGAAACAAAAATTGCTATGGCTTTGGAGAGAAATAATCAGTTGGAAAGGGACCTGGTCCGCGTCAAAGAAGAGCTGGACAATCTCTCAAATGGTCCTCATCTTCAAAATTGCTTGCAAATCTTACCACTCAAGCAAAATGATAGAAAAGGGTTACGAAATTCAAGCAAAAGTGTTTCTTACAATATCCATGGCAAAGATGTGCTCATGTCTAATAGTTTGTCGTGTCTCCATTGTGATTGTGATGGTCACTTGAAGAAGGACTGTCTATCTTGGAAAAACACCCAGGATAACCTCTCAAAATATTCTAAATAGAGGAACATGAAGATAAAGGGATCTGGTCAACAGAACAACAAAAAGAAGAAAGGAAATAGTCGACATAGGAGCAATCAGAAGACGGGACCTGGTCAACAGAAGAATTGGCAGAAGAAGGGACCTGGTCAACAGAAAAAGGGACCTGGTCTTGCTTCTGTTCCTAAGTTGAAAAATATAAATCTTCCTCACTGGACAAAGAATTCTCTTATCACTCCTTTATCTGCTTACTGGGATCTCCAACTGAAGTGGGTTCCCAAGGCTAACACGTGATATGACATTCTTGTGAGAGGAAGTGGCAACAACCAGTGTCGATTCATGAATGAAGGATGCTCAAAGCACTGGACTTCCTCTCTCTCAAGGCACTTCTAAGTGGAGATGCCTCATTTGGTGATGGCAAGAAAAGTATGTTCTTTTTGAAGGCATGTTTTGGAAATCTATGGAATACACTATTGAAGTTTTGTGTTATGTCAATGGTTGAAGTACAATCTTTCAAGTATTTCATAGATGTGTGATGAATGAAAATAAAGTCAAGTTCTTGTAGAAAGAAATGTCTGGTCACAAACTTGCTCTCTCGGGCAATGATTTTAATAAAATAGAGATGTAAGAACATGTATATTGTTGATCTGATTACTGCTCATTGAGACATCCTCACTTGCTTTAGTGCATAAAGTGAGAATGTAAAGGTATGACACAAGAGATGTGTCTCATGTGTGTGATGCTTTGCTACACAAACGTGTGTCAAGGACCTGGTCCCATTCTGCATAATAAATGATATTTGCAGATGAAAAAGGTTGTGACGATAATGTTAAGGAGAAGCAGATAAGACCATCCTTCTTGTAAAATATGCAGGCTTTTAATCTTTCAAGATTCTTTGGGCTGAAGTGATGAATATGGCATGTTTTGTGACAAAAATGATAATATTTAATAGTGTAATCTCAATGATGTTGAAAGAGTATGTGCGGGATACTCTTACTCCAGCAAATCTTATCCGGTGTATAAAATGCGTGCATTGAAAAAGATGCTCATGCGGTTTTGGATGAGTCTAGAAGAATTGAGAAGTTGCAAAAGAAAGAAAACTAGAAAACTATGAGTTGGAAGGGCTTCTTTAGAATCAGAGAGATGGACTATATAGTGAGCTTGCTAAAGAACATTCTCTTCATGAAGCCAACAATCTCAAAGAAACTGATGCAGATGATGAACCTGATGCCAGTCCTCTAGAAAGCGTTGAACAAAGATAATGCAGTTCAAACTGATAAAGTGAATTCTAAAGGTGAGAATGAAGAAGCTTATCAAGCTTAGTTTGAAAGATGCAATGTATGACAGTCAGTTCCCAAACAAGCTGACCGGATTGTCCAAGTTACTCCTCAATAATGGCTTCAAGAGAGGTAACATTTTCAAAAAAAAACCTCTCTTTGAATTCACTCTGAAAGGAATTGTTGATTATTCATGTACATATTAATAATGTCATCTTTGAAACAATATTTGAGGTGTTATGTGAAGAGTTTATTTTACTCATTTATAGTGAGTGTTAAAATGAGCATAATGGAAGAATCAAATCTCTTCTTGGAGCTATAGATCAAGAAAACCTCAAAAAGTACCTTTGGTTGTCAAGAAAAGTATATTTGTGAGCTGCTCAATTGGCTTAATGTACTTGAAGTCAAGACAATGAGAAAGAAGGGTAATGTCATCTTGAAGTTTTGTGAAGTGGAAGATCAAGTGGTTGATATATTCACTAAAGCCCTAAGCTAGGACAAGTTGTATACTCGTATGGGATTATAACTATAGGGAAGAAGTTGACACAATGTTCACTGTAATTGCCGTCTGATCAAAGATGGGGACCTGGTACAACTTCAGAGATGCTGAAGTAGCTAAAAAAAGTTTCATGTTATGATTGCATAAAATAATTCTACTCTCATAGCCACTAACTTGAAGATAGATGTTGATGAACCTGGTTCAGGGATTCCATTCTTGTATAATGGAATCACATTTGAAAGCTGCTCAGAGAATCCTAACACATTCAATGAAGACAGGGACCTGGTTCTATTCCGTCTATCAAGAGACTTTTTGACTTGGAGAAACAAGGTGATGTTGATCATGATGGATATCTTGTTGATAGAAAGAGTACCTCATGAATGGCTTATAGGTTGATCTCTCACTCATGGGGAACTAAAAGGCGAGATTCAGCTACTCTTTCAACAACTGCGGCGAAATATGTAGCAGATGAAAAGTGATCAACTCTTGTAGATCAAGAAACATCCTAAAGCTCTTAGAACATGGCTGAGATAATCAAGTTGAAGTTAGTAATGATTAAACTCTCTTGAACGAATCCTGCCTGAAGCAATCAAACCTCTCATGACTATGCAAAGGGAGTAGGTATCGTTGTTTTTCAGTTATATATGTTTTAGCAAGTTCAATTTCATACCTTTTGTAGGTATACACACATGACGAGAGCTGATGGAAAAGAGAGGTCTAAACAGATCTAGGCAATCACATTCAACCTATAGAGAGGAACCTGGTCCGTTCTCGATTATTAGCACTCTTAACATTGCATTTTGAATTATGCATGAGAAATGTTGCAATTGCCAGATGTCTGATCGTTGTGACATCTTTTGAATACCAAGATGACACTTGCTTCTAAATCCCTTGTACTTCATATGTCTTTTCATATCCCCATAAAACTCAACTTCCCTTCCAAAAGTCAGAAATACTCATCCAAAAAGGGAATTCAGTCAGCAAGCTTTTTCAAGAACTCACAAAGAAGTTTGTAAGGGACTTGGTTCCCGCAAGTAAGGGACCTGGTCCCCAAAAGACTGCGACGTGAAAAGGTGAAAAGACAGTTGTCAAAAAAGTTGTCACCTCTGATGTGGTAGGTGCACAAATTTTACAATAGCCGGCCTTCAGCCAAAGGGATAGGTACAACGAACTTATGGTGAATTATATTATCTCTTTTCAACAAACACAAATTCAAGACTTGGCATACTAAACTTGAATTTTCTCTCAAAATTCATAAGCTTGAAAAGTAAAGGTCATCTTTAAGGAAGAACACTGCTCATCAACAACGAACCAGATAAAGTGCTAAAGAGTCTTGTTGTATTTAGAGCTTAGTGTCTTACGTTCTTACATTGTAAATCTGTTTCTAATTTATAAAGTATTCAAATTTTTGGTTCGGGTTCGTAAAAGTCTAAATCAGTTAAGGTTAACTGATTTAGTGGGCAATGTTGTTTTGTTGCTTAGTCAAATTCTAAGTCATCTAGAGTTAGGTGGTTTAGTGGGTGGTATGGTATCCGCTTAGCAAAGTTTAAGTTATCTTGGGGTAATAGCTTAGTGGGCGTTGTTGTATCCGCTTAGGCTTTTCAAGTAATAGCTAGATTACTTGATCATGAGATTAATAAATTTTTCTCACATTGGTGGTAACCAGGTTCCATTTTTCTTGAGAAGATTAGTGAAGACAGTTGAAAATCTTGTGCAATAGGTCGTGGTTTTACTCTCTTGAGCAAGGAGGTTCCCACGTAAACTGCCTGTGTTGTGTTCTTCATATTGTTTAATCTTCTGCATTGTTTTTGTTGTGTCAAAGGGTCTGGTCCGTTGACTGATAGTGGACGCACCCATTCCAACAATAAGTCATTTGTTGCGACAAATGTCTTATATGTTGCAACAAGAAAAGTCATCCTTGATTCATTAATTAAATAATTGTCACCTATATTAAATTAAAATAACTCGGGTCATTACAATTAAATTTTGAAGCCTTTTTGTTACCCTTAATTCTTTGTCCTTGCCCTCTTTCCCTCACAAGGTTTTGTTCGATTGAGTTTTTCTTGTAAGGTTTTCATGAGGCATCCAAAATGCATATTATCATAAATGTGTATTCTTTTTCCTTCACTAGAATTTTTTCACAAGGTATTTTTCTACAAGATTTTAATGAGACACATAATCTATTAAATAGTCAGTCAACAAGGATTGATAAACATATTTATATTATAGTAAATGTCTATTATGTGTTTTCCTTTGAAGAAAAGTTAGGAATCTTGCTTTTGGACTAAGTCTATTTTCTCCTAATAAATAAAAGAATTTTCTTCATCTTAATTGATTTATAAATATACTTTAATCTTCACCTTCGAGAGAAACAAGAAGTCATCATTCTTCTGTCTACTTTCTTCTTCTTCTTTTTTATCGTTTCATAACAAAAAGAAACTTCAAAAATATCAAAAACATCGTGAAAAAATGATCAAATATGAATATTTTTTATTTTATTTTATTTTTGCTTTATCTTAATTATATTCCTAAAATTATTAAACAAATTTTTAAAAAATATATATTTTTAGAAATCTTTAGAAAATAATGAAGACGAGAGGATTAAAAATTTGCACAATTACCAAATCAGAGAATAATTGTGTTGTAACTAAAGGATATAGAAAAGATCATATGATTGAAAGATTGATGTTTTTATTAAATAATTAATAATTATTACTTTTGATTTTATATTCCGTGAAGCACGGGACGAAATTACTAGTCTTTAAGAGATACCTAAAAATTAAAAAAAAAATATATATATATATATAATGTATATATATATATATATAAATAAGAACAATTGCTTGTTAGATATGCCACATCAACTGCCTAAAGATTCTATGCTCAATGACTCTTGAAAGTTTATAACTCTTGCAAGGCCCCACTATAGTTAAACACTAGGACCGAAAAATTTCGCTTTAGTAAAGGAAAGATCGGCTAAATTAAATAAGTTCTTTCATGAACACGCACAAAGCGAAGTGGGATCAAGTTTCCTAGTGTTTAATAAACAAACACTTGGAATACTTTGACTGTTATTTAATAATACAATAATAAAAACTAACAAGTTTTGTGTAATGCAGAGTTCTCCATACTTAGTGATACACAATCCTGTGTTAGACTAACACATTGCCCATTTTCAGTAAGCATTTTTAAGTGTGATACTTCATCCATCTCAGGCTACAATCTGGTATCATAAAACAAGACTGCCAACCAGCACTGAGGTTAAGGGAACTGTTAAGTTATCATCGAGTTCACTGCTTAGAGGATGGGATTCAACCAGCGCTGCAGCAAGAGACATAAACAAGAACCCTAAGACCGTCTTGGAGTTCACCTGAATATACCCGAACAAGGAGAAATAGTGCAAGAATCTGTAGTAAAACCATATAGACCAGTAAGAAATATGCAGTATTTAAGCAACATGATAACAATGAAAGCTTTCAATTACCCAATGGATGCTAAAAGACCGGCAGCTGCCATTGCAATACTACCAGCAAATGATTTGTTTTTATTATATGGGAGTTTCTGTTTTCCGAACCTCCGGCCAACAATGTCAGCAATACCTGGAGCACGAAAACAGTAACTTTTCACTATTTCTTAGAACATCGTCAGTCAATCAGGGAGGTCAAGTAACTGCGAAAGACAGAAATTAAATTGTCTCAGCATTGCATACCATCACCGGCACAAAGGTTGCAAATTAGTCCAATTGAAATAGGTGAATATCTCCAATATATAGCACAAGCACAAGTGATTGAAAGGGCATAGTACAATGGTCCCTTGAGAAGCTCCCTAATGGAAGAGGCACGCCAAACAGTGTAAGTTGCCATTAAATTTCTTAACAAAGAATAAGAGGTGATTGAAGGACAATAAGAAGTAATCCTTAGCTTAATCAGGACTACAAAAAAAGGAATGGGGTTGGCCCGGCAATTATGCTTACCAATTTCGGCACAGCTGCCTGTTTTCAGAAACTTTTGTCCCGCATCATTTTGTTATGATATAGGAGAAATTGTAGGACTTATAAGAATAAATAGTGTTAACATGTTCAAATGTTCACAGATGTTGGCAGCATCATATTACACACAGATTGCAGCTTTAGTAAGATTAACAAATAGCCTGTTGCCAACTTGCCATTAGAGGAATGACGATATGGATGCACATAAATAAATATGGTTCGCAACCTCCTCCTCGAGGGAACCAGTTTTGGTTGTGACTTCTCGGTATTTTCGGTGACAGCTAAGTTCTATAACAAGAGATGGTTTAATGAAATTTTCGAAGTAAATAAAAATATTCTTCTGATTACTAAACCTGTGGTCTCCAAATCGGCTCATAGACTTGACAGTTGCATCATCTTTCCATATTCCTAATCCCAAAAGAAACATTTTTATTATGTTAAGACCAGGGATAAAAGCTGCTAGAATGGCTCCTTGTTGACCAGAACTGGAAAAAACAAAAACACTGACTCACTCAGCAGGAAAATTAGGAATTGAATGAATGAAAGGCTTCATGGTTAGGTTGAAAAGCATTACCTGAACATTGGCCAGCAGAGCATGAAGACTAGCCCAATGCTAATATGAACAAGCTTTCTGTTCGTTTTCTGTGTAATACAAAAATTGTAGATTCAGAAAATACAGTACAAAGGTCATACCAGGACAAAATTAAGCAAAAAAGGTTAGGATATCACTTCTAAAAGATGAGTAAATCCAGCTATATGCTTAAGGTGTGCTAAGGTCATAAATTTAGTTATAACTTATGACATCCTCTTCAATGGATTTGATAAACTTATCTTGTTTAAGTATATAATAATTACAGATTACAGCTAAATACTAAAATCATACAACCTTGGAATAAATTTCTCGATTTTCAGTCTAATTTCTGAATTACGTAGGGAAAAATACGTGAAAATGGTCCACACCCAATAATATGGCATCTATATAGCAGTAAATGCACTCAAGAGTAGCAGTGTAAATGCCCTCATGAAAATTCTGCATATTTTGCCAAAAAAGGTAAGGATATCAGTTCCTTGAACGACACATAGATACACTCTAACAAAGTTGAATACCATTATGATGTTGAAAAATGTCAAGGAAACAAAATGATAGCACCAGTTAGCATCATAAGCAATTTAAAATGCTGGTCTAGAGTTTTGTTTAGCAAACTTCTATCACCCACTAGTTACAACATTAATTGTGAGAAACATGAAAAATCACACGCATTTGCGGACTTGAGGAACTTGGCATGACATATTAAGCCATTGAATTTCTTTGTCCAGTAGGTGAACACTCTCATGCCAGAGGCCAAAAGTTGAAGAGTAATGGAAGACTCTGACTTCAACAACAACATATCTGGCATAACCCCACAAGTGGGGTCAACGTATGCAGACGTTACCCCTATTTCGTGGAGGTAGAGAGATTGTTTTTGAAATACCCTCAGCTCGAGCAACACATAACAAAGCAGTTTGAAAAGGTAAATATAGAAGTAAGGAGGACATATGAAATGCTAGGCAAAACATGACATAACATTCAGAAAACAAGGAAGAGTTAACAACAACCAAATAATTCAATAACATACAAGAAACAACAATATTAATCAAGGACTTGATAGATTAATATTCAACTAAGAGGTGTTTTTCATAGAAATACAACAGAAAAGCAAAAAAGGTTCTTCAGCAAAGCAGAAATTCACAGGAAATTGCTCTAACAGTCTAACTTAGAAGAGGCGAGACAAAATATTTGGAGCTGTTTTGGACCACGAGACTGCCATTTTTCCTTTAGTGATACTTGCCTTCTATATAAAGTCATAATACATAAATATGCCCTTTGACTTGGCTTTCCAATCACAAGTACTTGAACAAATAGACACACATATCATACATACATCTACAGATTATTTTTTGTTCTAGGTGGTGTATCGAGCCATGTGTTCAAGTTTAAATGTCTATTTGGTACATACTCAAAATTGAAACATATAAATGTAAAATGAAGCTAAGTTAAAATGACACGTTTATGTATTATGTCTTATATAAAAATTTTCAAAATTTACCGCTGTGCACCATTAAATTAGAGGAGAATAATGCCTAAAAAAATCTAGCATCTAAAATGTGAGCAAGAAAATAAGTTGCCTTTGTTGCTTAGTGGTGGTTTAAATGGTAAGATGATATTTTAAATTTAATCATAAACTGGTGTGTTTACAACTAAATAGTAAAGATTGGTCCTACTAAATAGTAGAGAGAAACAAAACAAAATTCATAGTAAAGAAAGATAAAAGACCTGATCGAAAACCCCTCTCTTGGCTGTTTCTTCCCAAAATCGAAGTATGGAAAGGGCAATACCACCGGATAATGTAGTGGCGATTAAATCTCCGATTAGCAGATTTTCTGAAAACATTGCAAAATGTACAACCACTTTAGTCCTGTGTAATCTTCTGGTTTTAAGCTTCTGGAATCCCAAATTGAACCCTTTCTTGGTGGAGAAGAGACGATAGGGATCTGAGTTTGACTTTAACAGAGAAAGAGGTAACACAGAAGAAGCAAAGAGAGCCATATACTGTTAGTTAAGTATTTCACCATTTTTCAATGCTCCCATTAGCCATCTCTATCGCTACTCACCTCACACCTACGCATATTTATGTCCTATTGCTAAATAATTAATGCTCCCTCCATTTAAAAATAAATAAATTAATTTAAAAAATATTTCTAGTTTAATTTTGATACAAAATTTAAGAAAAAATTAAATTTTATGGAAGTAAATTAAAATTATATTAAATGTATAAAATTATCATTTAATTTTATGGCTTAAACATGTCACATGAAAAATTAAAATTAAAATGTTAAAAAAATTAAATTATTTTAAAAATAAACTAAATGAATATGGAGTTGTAGATATATTATTTTAAAAATAAACTAAACTAATATGGAGTTGTAGATAGTAGTACACACACCAAATCAAATCAATATTTATAACAAGGCCAATAATCATTCCACAAGTACAAATGCTATATCAATTTATTTCACTATAACTAATCATAATGTAATTTTAACTATTTCCATTACTTCCTTGCAGTAGATAAATTATTATCTTTTGAATTGGGGATTTTGTAAGAGCTGAATTTAATTTTTTAAAATTTTTATATCTAATGGGAAATTTTGTCTTTTTATATCACAAACACTTCAATAGTATACCAAGTCATCTTAATGTTCCTAGCTGCACTTGCTAACAAACAAATAAAGAAAAGAGTATTTAAATTCGGATTATGGGTAAGTAAATTGTGTAAATTATTGAGATGACACTATGGATCTATGCATTTGAGTTAAGTATATACATACATATATATATATATATATATATATATATATATATATATATATATATATATATATATATATATAAAAAATAGAAAAGGAGGTAGATGAAAAAATAACGAATAACTAAAATAGATGAAGGAAAATGGAACTAAAGAGAAGATAGATGAGAAATTAGCATGTTTCTTTATAAATAAAAAAAACGAAGATAACAATGGTGCTAATGATAAAATTTTAGACTATTAATATTAAAAGTGATGGGCTGGTAATGATAAAAAATATGGATAAATTATTTATATACACAACTTTACTTATTTCATTCTCTAGTTTTTCATACCTTTTTAAATTATTTCATAAATCCCTCATTTCTCTCAATTCTTTAAAATTTCACATACATAAGATCAATCAGTCAAAACTCACGTTTATTACTCCCCTTTTCGCTCCTATTTTCTCTTCCTAAATTTACACCATATTCTCAATAGTTACAACTTTCAACTTAATTTGATTTTCAAAAGAATTTTCTCTGACATTCAATTTCAAACTTGTAAATAGGTAGGATTTTTATCTTCTCCATTGTTGTCTTCTTCCTTTTTTTTTTCTTGATTTTTTCTACTATATATTGGTTAGACCCCTTTATTTAGTATTGGATTACTCAACTAAATCATTCTAATATTAATATGAGATCTTGGGGTTCATCTCATCATGCTCCAAGATTTCACTGCTGATAGACTTGTAATGACAATGTTTTTTTTTTTGTGCATCCAATGGACTACCACAAATACAATAACAATCTGATACATTATCGATATATTGAGAAGAAAAAGGACAAGCAGATCTGATCGTTGGTTTTTTTTCAATTTTTTCTTATTCATCTTTTTTATATATATGCGGATTCAGATTTTTTATGTATCTAATTTTTATTTTAGTAAATTAATGTATATGCTTTCTTTTCAACATTATGATACACTACAATTTGAGCATGTTGAATATATCTTATTGAAATTTTATAATCTTTCATGTATCAATTGTTGTTATGTATCTAGTGTTTAGTTTTTGTTCAGGCTTATTTAAATTAGAATACTATGTGCATGTACACATTACTCAATAAATATACTTGGTAAATAAATTCTATTATTCTATAGACGAAGCATCGTGTATCAAAATAATTGATAGATGTAATTTTGGATCTTACTAGTAGATTTATGTATATTATACTAATTTTATTCATTATTTGAGGAGTTGTAATTTTCTTAAATTATTGATCTAAAAGTAATGTTCAAATGTAGTGGATATTTTTGTATCATGTGTGGAGTTACTGTAATTATGTGAAGTTATTGATTCAAACATAATATTAATTGTTGTATCATTCAAAATTTGCACTATTGGAGTGTGTATCAAAACACAAACTTTACTAAAGTATATCAAATACAAACATAAGATACATTGCAAGTTACTAAATTTAACTGTAATTCATTATTCATATAATTTGTAAGTGATGGACAATTCTCGTATCATGTTCAACTAGTGAGCATTTCGTATGATTAACCTGACATGTTTCTCATGATGATATTTAGTTTTTATAGCTACTTTTGTTGAGTTCCTTGTTAACGAAATCAACATCTATTCAAATGATTTCTGTACTGATTATCTTCACACAAGATATGAAGCATTATTGTGGAGATATAATAATGAACAGACCAAGTTGCGCTATTTTAGCGATAAAGATGATCCTCAAAGCTCAAGGGTCGCGTTACTCCACCGCAACAAATTGATTTGGTTAATGTTGAATAGTGATTACGTATCATTGAATAAACACCCTGTGATGTTTTTTTTTTGTTTAAGACAATCTTACTTAAATTTTAGAGTGTTACTCTAAAATTGTTTCATATTATGTTTGAAGTTAAATATATTTGTTTTTAATTATATCATGTAAATTTCTATATTTTGTGTTTTGATTAAAGTGATCTTGATACAGAACACATCATTTGATACTTAAAACATTTACATTATATAATTAGATGTCATAAAGAGAAGTATCATATTCATAACTCTTTTGATTCAATTGTCATTGTAAAGAACTCATTAGTTATGACATAATGTATATGATACGATAGATATAAGTCACAACAATGTATATATAGTAAACTTATGTACCGTATACTCATACACTCTTTATTAGAATGTGATACATTCAAATTTGATCTTTTTAAACACAACAAGTCACAAATTATTTATCAGATTCACCATTGACACATAAAATGAAAAAAAGTAATGTATAATTTACATTTTTCTTAATTACTACAATTGCTTTACGCATCTTAATTGATATATATTAACAATGTCTATCAAATACACAATATTAATTTGATACATTTTATACAAAACAATCATTTACATACGTTAATTATATAAATGTATTTGACACAACTCAATTATCAATCTCTTTGTTACATTTATCAGATACAATCAGATTCAAAATAATGATCATACCATAACTCAAGAAATTACTATACACATTCTTTGTTTACTACTAATGTATCATAACTTACATATTCATATCAAGAGTTTCAGTATTTTTCCTGATCAACCTTCGATACACATAATTTCTTCAGATGTAGAAACAACGTAATGTATCAGATTTCCAAGTGAGGTACCCAACCTCATGTTTCTTTACTTCGATGTACGAACTTACTCACTTATCATTCCTAATAATCAATACAGAATAATTACTTTATACCATGTATCAGATCTCAATTTTTTTCTTAATGCATTAATATTCAATTCTGTCGCAATGGCTGAAATTAAGTTGATGAATGAAATATTTTCACAAACGGTGATTTATTCACTTTTGTATCATTCATAAATAACCTCGTTATTCCAGATTTCTGAATGCCTCAGCAAATTGAAATATTCATTATGTATTTTTTGAAATTATCAACTACTGAATGAACTACTACTACAACAATCATCATCTAATACTTGTAATCTTGATTACAATCTCGAGTGACATTGTCACTAATACATACACTCTATTAGCCATAGCTGCACTCAATTGTTGAACTACAAATATTACCTTCTCATCTGGCATTTAAACGTCGTCGTCATCTTTCTTGAAGAAAATAAAACTAATTTGGATATTAATCTATTTTTGCTATTAAACTTAATTAAACAAAGAACATGGGGAAGAGATTTAAATTTTCAATTCTTTCGGATCTGGTGTGATTATAATTGATTATTATGTGAAACTGAAAAGCGTCAATCATGGGATATGAATTTAATTTTCAATTTCTCCCTTTATTATGTTTAACAGACGTAGTTGGTATATCAACAATAATGTATCCTCTCAATTTGTTATGTATCTGGATAGCCTCAAAAACATGGGATTTAGGCAATTAGAAAAAGAGTAGGGAAAGGAGGTAATTTCATTATTACACTATGTGATTCTTAAAATTTATACAAAAGATATTGACTATTAATATTTAAAAGTAATAGGCTGCTAACGATAAAAATGTTGACTATTGAAAAAGATTTTTCACAATAAGTAATATTTATGTAATAACACGAGAAGTACTTAATTTGGGGAGAAATTTTTCAAACCAAACACTAGAGGCTAGGTATATGCATTGAAAAAAATGGTAGTACTACTTCTTCCGTTTTTAATTTTATAGTTTTCTTTTCAGAGTTAAACTATAAACATTTTGATTTTTTTTATCCAACAATTTTATGCCATTAGACAGGACATCTAGTGGTCTTATTAATAATAAGATAAAAACCTCAACGTAAATAAGTACAAGAAAGGTGAGCTCGGCCATACCATACCAATCCTAATGAAGTTATAACAAACCTCCATTAATTAACAAGCATGAAGAGAATAAGAGTTAGAGAAAACCAAGTTTTTCATGATCATCACAGAGTTTATTATACACTCTATGATGATAAGACAAATGAAGATACTTAAATAATGCAAAAATATCTACATCGCGAAGAAGGTTGAGTTATCAATTGCAAACTTCTTTTTATATATGTATGAACTAAAAAGACATTTTGCTTATCTAGATTAACCTGAAGTATTTTCCTCTAATCTTCTTCTTCATATCCGTCCAATAATACTTGATAGTTCATCACTTCTTCTTAGACTTATTGGATCTTGTCGAAGTTGTTGAAACTCTCATATGATTCTGCTTTGTCAGTCGCATAGGTAGGTGCCTTGGAACAAATTCCTCAGTCACCTTACCATGCTAACTATGTTGTCTTCCATGTGTCTTTTTTTGTTGTTGTTATTGCTGCTTCCACTTCTTTGTTGCCTAGGTGAAGGATCCCCATCCCTATCCACTTTATTAAAACATATATCTAACATATTATCTTCTTCATCCTCTTCAAAGAATTCCTCTCCCAAATCATCACCCTCTTCAAAGAATTCCTCTCCCAAATCATCATCCTCTTCAAAGAATTCCTCTCCCAAATCAATATATTGGCTAATTCCTGATGCTGAGGCTCCTGACTCATTCTTCTTTGCGATCACACTTTTAGGCACAAATATTGAAGCCTCTGGGATTAATTTGCTATTCAAAGGATGAGGTGAAACTTGTTCTTCTTCATCAACCAAATCAGTCCACCTAGAAACACTTATTTCTCCTTGTTTTCCTTAGAGATAATCAAATCATTTGTCAATTTAGCACAAGAAAGAGAGAGAGAGAGATGACATACCTTTCTCCATACAACACTCTAGTTGAATTTTTCTAATATCTCTCTCTCTCTCTCTCTCTCTCTCTATATATATATATATATATATATATATGTATGTGTGTGTGTGTATATATATATATGTATGTATATATATATATATACATACATATATATATACACACACACACACATATATATATGTATGTATGTATGTATCTATGCATGTATGTATGTACGTATGTATATATATGTATTATGTATGTATGTATATGGCCCAAAAATATGATGCAAGCATATCTGCAAACTTTGCAAACTTAAAGTATAAATGAGAGATGTATACATACAATTTCTAATAGTTTGGATATATTCGACTTTTTACCATTTCCTAATTACTCACTCAATTTTTGACGAATATCTATTAACATTGCTTTCCATTCACTTAGAATTTGCACAAAAAGCTATGATTTTATTAGTAGGCGCTTCAATGCTAATGAACAATTATTATTTTGTAAAAAGAGAGCTATTTCGCAAAGCATTTTTTACGTTGGAGCTCCACTAAAGGCAAAGGAAATTATAAGAAGCTATGCTAACGATAAGGGTATGTATGACGCCCAAAGTCTACCATACTGTGTAATCTTCTGGTTTTAAGCTTCTGGAATCCCAAATTGAACCCTTTCTTGGTGGAGAATAGAACATAGGATCCGAGTTTGACTTTAACAGAGGGAGAGAGAACACAGAAGAAGCAAAGAGAGTCATATAGTGTTAGTTCAGTATTTCACCAGCTTTCAATGCTCCCATTACCCATCTCTATAAACGCTCACCTCACACCTACACTAGTTTATGTTATATGGTAAATAGTAAATACTCCCTCTATTTAAAAATGAATTACCTAGTTTAAAAAGATTGATCTAGTTTGAATTGACATTTAGCATGGAGTTTACGAAAATGAAGAATTTTTTTTGAATCTTGTGATACTAAATTAAAGTTATTTCAAAATTTACAAAATTACCTTTTAATTTTGTGGCCTTAAACATGTCACATGAAAATCTGAAATTAAAATATTATAAGAAAAAAGAATACATTCTTTTTAAAAGAAACTAAAACGAAAATAAGGTCATTCATTTTTAACCAGATAGAGTAGTAGATAGTAATACACACACAAAATCAAATCAATATTTATAACAAGGCCAAAACTCATTCCACAACTAGAAATGCTATATCAATTTATCCCACTATAACTAGTCATAACATAATTTTAACTATTTCCATGACTTAGTCGCGATAGATATTTTTATAATCTTTTAATTGAGTTTTTGTATAAACAGAATTTAATATATTTTAATTTATATAAGATGGGGAATTTTGTATTTTTATATGAAAAACACTTCAATAGTGTACTAAGCCATCTCTATATTCATGGCCACACTGGCTAACAAACAAATAACGAAAAGAGCGTTCAAATTCGGGCCATGGGTGAGTAAATTGTGTAAATTATTGAGATGACATCACGTATGTATGCATTTGGATTAGGTGTGTGTATATATATATATATATATATAACATTTTTCCATTCCCTAGATGCTCACTCAATTTTTGATAAATGTCTATTAACATTGCTTTCCATTCACTAAGAATATGAACATCACTTATGTTATGACTCTCGTGGTCATTTCATTCTTTTGCATTTCTTTATTGTTTTTCTCTTCCCCGTATCTTTAGTATTGTATTTATGACTAGCTAAGGTGGACAACTGCTTTTCGAGGTGGTCGGGAGAGTTTTGGATGGTTTTCCCCTATTGGAGTTCTTATGTTGAAAGAGTTGATTTTGGTCAATATTTTTATTGATGGGCTGAAATGAATTTTTGTCAGTGTCATTAGATCTAGAGCATTGTATTTTTGTGTAGTAGGACCTTTGGTTTGAGAATTATAGTGTCACGACCCGAGAGCACCCCCTAGTCGTAACATGGCGTATTTGATCTCGAAGAGATCTTATACAAACTCTTAGAATTTATTACATAAAATCATAGAAAAATAGGGAAAATTAAAAATGTTCTTTAAAATATAACTCGAAAAGTATTTCATAAAAGCGGAAGTCTTTCTAACATCATTTGTCTCAAACCATCTATGAATGACATGAATTAAAGACTGGGGACGCAGCCCACATGAAATCTAAAACATAAAATTAAATGACATAAAGGAACATAAGGGTTCTTCCTCGAAGCTACGAGGACTCACCAATTTTTTCACTTGTCTAGGATCCTTGAAACTCTAACGTTCAATGCAAACTCAAGCCTCCAACCTTATATTTGGTTAGAATGTAGACAATATGTGTTAGTACAAAGGTACAAAATATGAAAGCTAAATAACATCATAAGAACATCTCAAATGATTATTCAACATAAGACAAAGCATAAGAGACATTACATAATCATAACATAAACATCATACCCATAGCATAGTTTCCAATATAAGCATCATATAAACATAGTCAATATAAGACATAGTTAGTAAGCATAAGAAACACATTAAGTTCATGCATAGCTTTTACTTGGGTTCTCATAGTCACATCCTTTAACCTTAGGTCTTTTCATATTACAATAGGACTACTCAAAATCCACCTATAAGTATGCTTGTGCAATGCAAGGATAGAATCCCATACTACCGTCTGAGCTAAGAACCACTCTTTCGTCATTTTCGGTCATGGTCCACTCTCATATTCAAGACTAAGGTCTTCTTGTCATTTTAACTATTATATATGTACATGGTCAACTCTTAAGTTCCTCTATGCCATATGGATGGTAAACTACTAAGTAACTGCAAGGCACACTTGTGCAATAAATGAAAGGCATAGCATACTACCTTCACCCTAAGCATGTCATTGAAGTCATCTTATTCATATTCACCCTACCTTGGGATCATTATTAACTTAACTCTCAAACTAAAGGACCTCTCATTCTTAGTCAATTACAACTAGGAAAGGCAAATCTAGTCCAATCCTATCTGAAGGCTTCCCGTTGGTGACCCTAAGTCATACCTTGTGCAATGCACTCATAGCATACCATACTAATCATGCTAGGCATTACTTTCATGTCCTCTTACTAACATTTCTTAGTTTGGAACCACCTTCCTCTCTTTTAACTTTAGAACCCTATAAAGCACTCTATATTAAGAACATCTTAGTTCATTATCAAGTTGAACTCTAAGAGATACTTCATTAATTATGTCTAAGCTCCTTATTCTCATGGACCCTATGAGATACTTCTTTAAGTATGTCTAAGTCCATCTATACTCATGAACACTATGAGATACCACTTTTGGTATGTCTAAGTTCACCTACACTCATGAACACTATGAGATACCACTTTTGGTATGTCTAAGTTCATATATACTCATGACACTATGAGTTACTTCATTAAGTAAGTCTTAGTTAATTATGCTTTGAACACTATGAGATGTTTCTCAAGCATGTCTGAGTTCATAGGATATGGAGACATCTACTAGGAAACCTTGACTCATCTATGTGAAGGATCCCGTCTCATCAGACCAAATTACGAAAACCCACACTCTAATATGTTAGTGTTCCTCCTTAATCTTGGATAGTCCTCACATCTACTAAGTGTGGCTCACCTCTCTTCTTGGAGTACGGACCCTATCTTTCTTGACACTCCTTGTCATTGGCATATCCACTTGGAGTCAAGCATATACTCCAAGGTTTACTTGTTAAACCTTGCTTAACACTTTTCTCTCTCATGGAAGGATGTCCTTGACAATCCATCAAGCTAAAGTAGTTCTATAACTTTTATTCATTCAAATCCTAAATCTACAGCCAACACAACCTAAGATCACAATCTTCACTTCATCCTATCCTCATTTATATGAATATTACAAGACTTTAAAGTAATAGGCTTCTTCTTAAGCGGTTCTCATCACAATCTTCATTACTAGGTGAATTTATCCATAATTCATCTTTTAGGTTCAATTCAAGATTTACAAGTCAAGATCAATCTAATAAACAAGTTCTAGTTCAATTCATATTTTCATGACCCTAAATTTGATCAATTACTACTCAAGACCTTGATTTAGGAAGGTTTCTAATGAACCTTCAATTTCACCATTAATGGCTTAAACCTACCATGATAACCTTCATCAACTTAGATTAGGGTTCATAAAGAAATTCACATGAAAAACATCATATAAACATAAAAATAATGATATCCACTATTTTGGAATCACAATCAAACTCTACCCACAATGTAATCAGAACCCTAACTAGTTTAGGGTATTTTGGATTCACAATAGAGGGATAACTATGGGGGATCCATGGGTGGAAGAACTCATGGATGAAGGATCTTCATATACACTTGATCAATTCCCTACATCAAGCTTTAATCCCAAGATAATTTGACCTAGGTTGATGTCTCTCTTCTTCTCTTCTTCTTCTTCTCTTCTAAAGAAATGATTTTGGAGAGAGTTTTGGGTTTTTAGATGAGTTAGTTAGAATGGTTAATTTAGGGTTTATTTAGGCTTATATAGTTTTCTAAATAACCTATTAACAAAACCATGAAAAAGATAAAACTTTTTGAAAATCTTATATTTTTAATTCATCTATTTCGTAATTAATAGAAGTAAACTAATTATTTTTTAATAAGTATGCCAATTTAAAAGTATTAATAATTAAGCACAGATGAAGTATTTTTTAGATTAATTTTACAAGATGCGCACATCATATTTCTCGTAGTGCATGGGACATTATGATCTTAAATTGTTCAAGAAAAAATGCATTGATTATGTCATCATGTTGATTAATATTAATCCATAAAATGCAGCATTTACGAACAGGACTTCTCCTTTTTGCTTATTTTCCCTTTTTTCTGTTTTTTTTTAAATTTATTTATTTTGATGAATTTTTTTTTTGTTGTTGAAAGAACATAGGGAGAAAATAAGTAAATGTGATTAAATTAATCTTGGTGATTGAGTTGTTTCCAATTCCTTATAGCTTCCAACACTGCTTGTTTTACCATTTGGGCATCTATGCATTCAATTTCTCCTTCCTTCTGCAATAGTAACAATTTTTTTAGTCATAATATAAGGTAAAAAATATATATATTTTTTTATATTATCACTCAATGTAGTTTAACTTCTAGTATTAAGAAGTCACATGTAATCATAATTTTGTATTATTCTCTCTATTTCAATTTATATTTCGTTTTTTATTTAGTTTTAAACAAAATAAAGTACTATTTTTAGTAATAATTTAATTTTTATGTTCTCATTTTATCCTAATGAGATGATTTTATAATTACAGAAATATCTTTGACTAATTTTACATTACAAATTTCAATAATTTTATTAATTATATATTCTAATTCTTTAACTTAATGTCCAATCAAACACAATCAAATAATGGAATGATATGGTTAACATTTGTTCACTCGTGAGTATTAGGTAATCCTAAGCTAGCTAGTGTCTCGTAAAAATTCCTCTACGTAACTATCTTAATTAGTGATATGATTGTTAAATGTATTTGATTGTATAATCAGGTGAATTTCACACAATTAAACTTCTTTTTAATGTTACTGATTGCATATTTTAAAAAGAAACATGCAATCGCCAGTAATTTTAGTAAACGAGTTTAATTAATTTGAGTTTACTAATCGAACAAATGAAAATATTGAAATATTAATTAGAATAAGAAGTATTAGCTTTTGTAATGTATTAATTATCTCAAAATTGAATTGATATGCGTGTATAATACAATCTTGTAATTTTTTGTTTTCTGAATTTTGTTGTAAAAGATGATCACAATGATGATTTTTTTTCTCTTCTTGATTATTTTAATTAATAAAGAATATTTTAGATCATTAATTAAATGTTATGTCAGAATATAAAATTGATTAAACTATTCCGTTAATACAAAGGAACATCTTATAATATAATTTTTCTTAAAATTAATTTCTCATATGATTATTTAAATAATATTTATTTATTTAGAAAATCAATTTCCTCCGTGAATTCTAATTTTCTTCAGTAAACTAGTCGACAAATCAAACTCTTTTCTTTTATATTGAAAATTAAATTAAAGTTTTTGGTGGATAAACGTGAAAGCTTCTTAAAAGAAATATTATCCCAAATATCATCCCGTCTAAGTCTAACCAGAGGAGGTTTTGGGTGCACCAATATAAACATAGCTCAAATATAAGGTCCAAGCTAAATTTAAAATAAAAATAGGCTAAATTTAAAATAAAAATAGGCTTAAGTGGATTTGAACCCTAATCTAGAGAATGGTAACTCTAATTTCTATCAATTGCACTAGGGAATTTCTATGCTTTTTATAGATACACTGTTAACTATATCTTAATTTCTATCAGTATTTCAAAATATAAATACATATGATTTTTTTGGAAGTTATCGGGTGCACGTACACCCCCACCGTGTGGTGTGGGTCTGTTCCCTGCGTCTAACAATTGTTATCCACTAGACTATTCAGAAATCCCCAATAATATTTGTTCATTTTATAAAATCAATGGATAATTTTATATTTTAGTTCCTAAATTGCACTTATCTTTAATTATAATCATTTTCGTATTATTTTTTTTAAAACATTCTATTTTATTGTTTCTTAAGTATGTAAGGTCAATAGTGAACAACTATTATTGGACATATAGTACTTTCTTCGTTCTATTTTATGTGAGGTAGTATGATTCGACACAAATTTTTTTAAAAAAAAACTATAGTTCAAAATAAATAATAGAAATTTATGTGGTTATAAATAATTTTATTAAGGATAAATGGACATTTTAAAATTAAAATCATTGCTTAATATAGAATTGTATATTTATTTTAAAACAGACTAAAACAAAAAGTAAATCACATTGAAAACAAGAATAATTAAAAATTGGGCACTCATCAATTGGTATATGGTGACAATCAATCAAAAAGCCAAGGTGTGTGGTTCAAACAATGAGGTCGTTTTGTACAAGTCACACGTGAAGTTTTAAACAACAATTTGGACAAAAAGTATTTGAATACAAGTACTCTTTTCATCTAATTCATTAAATTTTTAGTCCAAAAGAAAAGAAAAGAAAAGTTTCAAAATAATTTTTGTTTTAGAAAATCAGAAAAGAATTCATTATATTTTCTAGTTTTATCCTTGCAATTAAAAGATTATAACTAGTATTCCCTCTATTTTATATAATTTAATGTGTATTGACTTTGACACATTTTTATAAATATATATTATATCAAGGGTTTAGTTTAGTATTAAATTTGTTAGTATATGTGCTTTGAAAATTAATATTTGGTTATTAATACTTTGTTTATAATGACATAATATTTTTTTAAAAAACTATGATTAAACTCTTTTGATTTATTAAAATGGAAAAATAAAAATGCCAATTTGTTTTTAATATAAATAAAATCAAGTAATATGAAATGAATGGATAACACTTTTTTTTTTAATAGTAACACTTCTTAACAAGAAATAAATAAGAACAACTTCATAAATCGTGTCTTATACACCATAGCATTCTTTTTGTTCATTTTTACTAGTCTATATTGGATTTGATATGTTATTTTTAAGAAATAATTATTGATTTATGTATTTTTACCACGATATTCATATGTACATATGATGTTAAATCTTGAGAAATTATTTGAATGATAAATAATTAATTAATATGTTATTATTATTTTAATATATTAAAAGTGACAAATAAAAATAAAAATATAACTATTAATATTGATAAGTAAAACTGAACAAAGGGATTTTTTTTTTTGATAAAAAATAAAGAAAATATTCTATGTTCCACAAACAAGAAAAAAAGGTATATAAATTTAAAAATAAAATGTAGAATATGAAGTAAATTAAATAGAGAAATAGAAAATCTTACATCACTAACAGCTTCAAGTCGAAAACAATCTGAACAAGAAACCCTAGCATCCAATAATTCAAGGCCAAGCTCTTCAAAGACTTCCAATATTGAGACTAGCAAACCAGGGCAATTCTTTTCTGAAAATACATTTATTATGAACCCCTTCTCTAGGGTTTCTACGATAACCTACACGATAAAGTTATTATAAAGCAATCAAATTATCTTTATCAAAAGTATTTACATGTAATTGATCAGATGGTGTAACCCAGGATAGCTAAACAGTATTAAAAAAAGACATGTGTCTTAGACCCTCAAATTTGAAGGGTCATAGTTAATAGGTTAGAAATTACGGACTATTTTAATCGAATAATATTTATAAAAGAGCTACTTTTTCTTATAAAATGAAAGAATTATTATTAGAAGAAATTTCACATATTTGAAGTAGTATATCTCATTAAAGATAATTTAGAATAAGAATGATTATATTATTAAGTGAAAATGTATATTAGAAGAAATCAAGTATATAAAAGTTATTAATAATTTATGTTTAAGACCTCTGTTTGATTTTGACTTTAGGCCACTAATTTACTTGAGTCGTGCGCTCGGGATTTGTCTATCTTTTAATCTAACAATACATCAAACCTAAACTCTTTAAGAAATCAGCTTAAGATTTATACACCATTAGTATGAAGATTTTTACACCAATATACAAGTCACTTTTTACCTATTTGCACAAATAATCATTCTTACTTTTAAAATTTTAATTTCTTATTCCAAGCAAATTTCCTAAGGAGAGATATGTTTGGAGCTCGTAAAAATAAATTAATTAATTGTAACATCAAAAAATTGAAATGTAGTTATTTCTTAAAAGAATAAGTAAATAGTATTTTTTCGAAAAATTATTTTTCATGAAAAACGTTTTAATCTCTACTCTCTAGTAATTACTTGTGTGTGTGGTAAATGGACGAAACAAAAAAATACAAATAAAATGTAGTACAAAAGGATAATAATATAAAGTTGTCCTTTTGGTAGTTTATGTGAGCTAAGGAATAAAGGGTCTCGTGAGTTATTGAAAATAAGTAGTTTATTTGTGGGTCATTCAAATTAATCCTATATCCAAAAATGATGGAAAAATTTCGAACTATAAACAACGAGTTCGTGTAGATGTGAACGCAATCGTCTACGTAATAAATCTGTAAGGTTTATTAGGTCAAAATAAGCACACATCTTATCGTTCTTCACAACATACTAAGGGAAAAAAGAAAATTTATTTGATTTATAATTTTTACTTGAAAATGTATTGAAGCTTGGACACAAATCACTATGTTTGATTTTATTAGTTAATACTATATAGTTTCGAGAGCCAAATATTTAATAATTGACGACAATTTAAATGTCACACATCTGGTGTATGTTCTTATGGATTTAACGGAATCGAGAAATAAGTAATTTAAAATTTTTTTTTACGTTTTAAATAATTTATAGTCACACAAATATTTAAAAATTATTTCATATCACAAACTATAAAAGTCTTACTTTATTTCTTAAATATCATACAAACTGGAATGACGCCACGTAAAATGAGACAACAAAATTAATTGATAAAATAAAAAATATCTTATTTCATCTTTTGAATATAATAAATTCTATTTTGAGAAATAATTGTAGCTAATAATAAAAATAAATTAATAACTAAATGATAAATATCCATCATTTAAACTTTATAAATAAAAAATAAATATCTATTTTTAGTAAAGTTTAAATTAAGTGGACAGAAGGAGTAATAATTTTCTACTTCACTTATATATATGGATTTTTTTTAAAAAATGGTTGATAAAGAAGGGATGTATTTTGTGAAGAATGTTGTTACTATTTCCTCCGTGTCATAATTTATGTTAAATCTATCGAATTTTGAGATTGATCAAACTCAAATTATAAAAGTTTTATGTTCAAATTCATGGTCAAACTAATTATGTGTAACTCTCGAATTTTAAACATAGTTGTATGAGTATTTTGATCGATTTGAAAGCTCCTATTTGTTACCACTTGTACTTATAACTGCTATATATTTTTTTGCAAAAAAAGAAAGTTCAAATTCATGATTTATATGCCCCAAATAAAAAAAAAGTTTCAAAAAGAAGGTAATAAATAATATATGGATAAGCTATTTAGAAGAAAAAAAAAGTGAAAATGTATAATTAAGCTATACGTACCTCTGGTAAGGCATCTTCATGGTCATGATGATAAGGTTGTGAAGTTGAAACATCTTCATTTAACTTGTCAATCCTTTCCTTTAATTCTTCTATATACTTCGATGCATGGGCAATGATTGATGTCTTATTCACCTGAAAAATTAACCAATATTCTGGGAAATAAATCTACCAATACAAATAACTCAAAATATTTACTTTTTAACCCTGTCTACACACTTTGGAGAAAGGTTGAGCTTAGTACACAAGAACAATAACATAGCAGTGAAATCCTACATCCCACTAGTGTCACCGAGGAGGGAAAAATGTATGCAAAATTTACTATTACCTCAGGAAGGTAAAGAGGCATAAAGGTGGAACATAGTAAAGAACAACAACATATCTAATGAAATTTTATAAGTGAAGTTTGAAAAAGATAAAATGTATGCAAACTTTATCACCAACTCATGGAGGTGAAGAGGCATAATGATTGATCTTAGTAAATAACAACATATTCAGTAAAACCTCCATAAATGGTATATACGAAGGATAATGTATATATATACACAAATCTTATCACTAACTATTGGAGAGTGGAGAGGCATAATGATTGATCTTAGTAAACAACAATATATATATCAGTAAAATCTCATAAATAATATATTAGAAGGAATGTGTAAATTTCACCGTTACCTCGTAGAGGTAGAAATGCAGAAAGGTTGATCTTAGTCCATCTTAAAATTCTATCTTGTCTAGAAATCCAATTCAAAATACTAAATTGCAATAAATTGGTTTCATTTAGAAGATGAATAAACACTAACTATTCCAATCAACTAATAAAAAAGGATTTAATATTTCTTCTTTCATACAAAAAATGAATTAGAAAGACAAAGATTTACTTAATCCCTTTGAATTACTAGAATCAGCATAAATAAATAAATAAATAAAAATAAAGATAAGAGTAGTTTTACAGAAGGGGAATTAGTAATTGAACCAAGTTGCTCCAATTGTTGATTGAGCAATGCTTTTTTTTGCTCTTTGGATCCCATGATTTTAATTTCTTCTTCTTTATGTTTTTGGATTCAATTTCTTTTTTCCTTCACACTAATATTTTTTTAATGGCTTTTTAAAGAGAAGATGAGATTTCGAAGACAAATATGATCTGTTTGTTTGTATCCTGCATGAGTACCACAAGGTTCACAGGAGAGTATGACGTACTGATAATTTAATTTAATTCGTCATAGAAAAAATAATAATTGGAAATGACTCAGTTGGCCTTTCCTTATCAGCCTTTTACCAATTGCTTTTTTATTTACGAAAATAATCTTTAAATTTCGAATAAATACGTTCTTTTGTGACTTATCAAAGTATGAAATAAAATATTATGATTATTTAATTAAAATGTGTCAATGCTGATAAAATGTTTTAGCATTGCAAAGATAGTTCACCACATATAGAGAAACAAGTTTGCTATCGAAAAGGACAAACTATTTTTAAGTCAGTTTTTACGTGTTTATTGTCATAAGCTTCAAAACCTCATTCAACCATTCCTAAAGGGCGATTCTTCTAATGCTAGGGGTGAAGTTCTTTGTTTATTAATTGGCTAATCCCTTAGAATGATTAAAACTATTAATGTTAATGGTGGAATTATATGTCAAACATTAAGTTCATGAAATTGTGGGGTAACACCTACATGTAGGTGTAATATATATCATCTAAAATTGCTTCTAGTTTGTAAGGTATCGTTACCTAGCATGAAATTATCGTTCTAAAACATCGAATTGTGATAGTTAGAAAGCTCGAGTTCAACAATAATGGGGCAGAATTTTCAATAATTGAGAAATTAGTGTTATAAAATCAAGCTTTGAGAATATAATTATAAAGAGAAGAAGACAAGAGAAATAGATAAAAGAAGATGAATTTTCTTCTTATTCAAGTGTATTACAATGGTGAATGATATCTCTATTTATAGGTAGAGAAATCAACCAAAATGTCACCATATTTAATGTCCAATTAATAGGTACATAGTTATCTACAAAGGTTCATGTCTCCTTGGAAATGTAGAAACATGATAAGAAAAATTCATGAAGAAAGCAAATGAACAATCTACTATTCAATGGACTCCCCCTTGGATGTCTATATATTATGTGTCTCGTTAAAATCTTACTAGAAAAAACTCAGTGGAAAAAAAATTCTAGTGAAGGAAAAATAGTACACATATCTTTTGATACACATTATTTGTTGCCTTATTAAAAACCTTGTCAGGAAAATCCAGTGGGACAAAACCTCGGTCAAGGAAAAAAGAGTGCAACGCGTATTATACTCACCCTGATTAAAACATCAATTAATTTTTTGCGATGATGTCTCCAATGGTATATTCTTTTTCAAAAAAATCACATATGGTGTGTCATTATCTCAATCAGACGCACTCTCAGCTTGCTTCATGGAGGATTTTATTTCTGCATAGCAACATTTACTTCATCGATCGTCAGAATATTATTGTGTCTTTATATGCAAACAAATAGCGTGTTTGAGATTGTACTTTATGCAGATCAGATAAATATTCTACATCTGCGTAACCAATCAGCTCTGACTTGAATTCTTCAGAATAGAATGAACCAATATCTATGGTCCTTCAATGATATTCAAGTATATACATAACGTCATTTCAGTGTTCTTTTGTTAGGGAGGAACCGAATCTTGCCAGTAAATTTACTGCAAAATAGATATATGGTCGAGTATTGTTAGCAAGATGCATTAGTACCCTGACTGCATTAAGATATGGAGTTTCATCACCAAGAATCTCTTCATCCTTCTCTTGAGATCAAAATGAATCATCATTTATTTCAAGTGATCTCATAATCATTGGGGTACTTAATGGATGTGAACAATCCATTTAAAATCACATCAACAATTTTTTTTGTGTATGTGCACTATTAGGTAAATATTTTATTTATCAAATTATCAATATGTAGGTTAAGATAAAATTTGGTCTTACCAAGACCTTTTCATAAAAATACAAGGATAATTAGGATCATTGTTTTTGTACCCTTTTCTTCCTTGGTTATTTCAATCCATATAAGGATTCTTGAAGCTTTATTGAAAAAGTTTCCTTCAAACTTTTATATGCTTTAGACACCTCGATTGCTTTAAGGATTTTCATATAACCTTCATTGTCTAGCTATACATGACAATTATTCATTATATGCATTCAATTCATATGTTGCCAGATCAAAACAAACTTCATTGCATCCACCATAGGAGAAAACATCTCCAATAATGTCAGAATTTTTGCGACAAACCTTTATACCCCAAGGCACAAATCGTATTTGATATCTTACGGTTATACTATCGCATTATAATTTATTTTTACTCCACTGATATTATACCTTGATTTATGGACTACCAGTCTAAAACATCACTTTTCTAAGTAAAACAAAATATACTTGATTATCATTTATCTATCCCACTCTATGACAGATTTGAATTCAAGATGTTCGTCACAATTTATATCATCGACTCTATATCATATCAAAGATATTGTTGACGTTTATTTGATATCGATTCCAACAAGACATAACTTATCGATATCTCTTCATTTTTCATTATTTTTCAGGTACCTGAACCTTTTCCGAGATTTTATGAAGTGTTATGTCAATGTGCTCTTTTATAGCACTTGTATCATTATTATGACCATATTGATCATTTGCTCCTCTCCTTCTTCAAGGAATTTTATATTTTGAACCAATTGGTCTATTACGTTTCCGGTGTATCATATACTTCACATTGGAGCATTTGCAGCTGAATTATATCATAGGGTCAGTACATTCATCTGGCAATTGATTTGCAACATTATGCAAATGATCCCTTGAACTTTAAGTTCACATATTTATTTAGTGAGGATTTAGATAATTCATAATTAACCTACACATAATTTTTAGTTGCCAAAATCATCTCCCCCCTAATGTAAAAAAAATTTAACATTCATCCCAGCCTTATTTGGGAATTCATCTTTGTGCGTGGTGGAACAATTAAAATCATAACCGCACATTCAAACATTTTAGATGAAAATTATTTGGTTCCTAACCCTGAACCAATTTTTAATGGGAAAACCTTGTTGGCTTGATGCATATAACATGTTAAATAAAATTATCTCGTACCAAATCTTATTTAGGAGTTTTGTTCTTATAACCATGATTTAGCTATAATTGGAGGCATATAATTTCTGCTAAATCAATCAGCATTATCAATATAATTTCATAGTTTGAAACTGTGCTCTAATTTAAAAGTTCGAGCAAACAACCTTACAAACACCAATTTGTGAGTTGACAATAAAGCACATGTGATCATCGCATAGATACATCTATCATATAGTTGTAAATGATCCGCATGACAGGTGAATAAGCTCATATTCACCGTTTTATATATTTCAAAAACTTCAGGGGATTACAATCCCAACCTTAGCTGGTACAATGATTATTTTATAAAGAGAACAAGCAACATAAGAGAATTCTTGAAGAATCTTTTATTTCTTCATCATATAAGCCACCTGAATTCTCAATTACATTTGCATCACATTTAAATCAGAATGGTCAACCGATCATGCCAATTGATCTTTATTTTAGTACACTTACGATTTACTTTTGCATGTGATTCCATCAGCATGCCCACGTTTGTGTGCAACAAACAAGAGAAAAAAACAGACAATCTTTTATATAATATTTATAGCGTGCTTCGATTGTAGTAATATGAAGATAATAAATCTTTTCATAATTATAGTCTCAATATTTCTTTTCAATTCATCCAAAACTTACAAGTTTCTTTTGAGACTTACTACAACCCCAATGTTATTCCTTTCAACTCATTAGAGCTTGCAATTAATTTTGTGTACTATCATATATTCCATTACACTATCAATATGGTGAACATCTCCTCAAGGAGAAATTATATTATTATTCTCATGGTCAAAATTATTACGAGCAAGACGTGTTTCTTTCTTTACTTTTGTTGTACCATAGATACACAATCAATGACAAATTTGTATTGTCACACAACAATATTATTTTGGTCATGGCATAACCTTTATAGGCAAGATTACTTCTTTTTTTTGCCCTTTTGGTAGTTCATAATAAACATACCATAATATTTATGACGTATAAACGCACACGATCATTGACCATTTCGGCCAAATAAAAAATTTATTTATTCCTCTCAAATCTCTTGTAGAGATGAGTTGTGACATATATCATTTTTTTTCAAACCTCCCATAGAGGTGAGTTTTGACATATATCCAACCCATAATGATTTTATCACATCTTGACCCATTCTTTTGGTCGAGCATTTACGATACCCATCACAAGTCACATTCTCTTCAAGGAATGGACTAATCATTTATATGTACTTCATAATTTTGTATTATAAGCACATTATCATGGATTTAAAATTCATCATATTTCCATGACACACCTCAACATCATTTTGAAAGATCAAGTGTACCATCACTTTATCTTCTTGTCTTTCGATGGAGAATTTATAAACTTGTTAAATTATTGTGTTGACAACATTCACAAGTCCAATGACCTTTTATACTATTTTGATGATAAAATTGCCTTCATTCTGAAGGACTATTTGGAGAACCTATGGTGTTCTTCCTTTTATAATTACCACAACGATGAATATTATAATTCTGTTCCTTCACGCCCATATTCATATCATTAATTATTTGTCATCTTTCAGACTAATTCACTATTACCACATTCATATGATTAAATGGAGCAAGTCAACAGGCGGATTTCAAAGTTATCACATGTTGCTACCACATTCTTTTCAAGGAATGGAGCAAATTCAATATGATGAATTTCAAGACTTTTCATTAAAATATATTATTTTTGCCTTAATCATCATTTTGTCACCACTATGGTGCATTGACTCAAACTCAACGTCTTATTCATATAATGCGTTTTAGGCCAAATTCTATGGGACTTGAACCCAATCCTTATCATCATGGTGCATCAAAACTCAAATTGATGTCTTACCCTCTTGGTGCGATAGAACTTGAATCTACCGTCTTACCCTCAATATTTTTTATTATGTCATCCGAACTTAAACCAGTTGTCTTACCCTTTTGGTGCGATGGGGCTTAAATCCATCGTCTCATCCTTCAATCAATGTTATATAAATCAATACCAATAGAACTCAACCATGAGCCTTTAAATGAAATCAAGAATTATAGAAACAAATTTAGTCAAAATAAGATTGGGAGTTTTCTCACCTCTAGCAATTATAAATATTAATAAGTTCCTCATAATTAACACTTAAAAAATCAACATGAAAATTTACTTCTCTATCCTTCAATTCTTTTCAGAAACGAAGAACTGTTAGTATAATCATAAATCAATGTATAAAATTGTTCAAGTAAAACAAAACAATATGTTCTACCTTTTCATATATCACATATATACTAAAATAAATTATTAGTATAAGATGAATTTTTGAAAATATAAATATGTAACAAGAAAAAACATGTTCCTGCTCACAAGCGTTTCAACTACAACACTTTTGCAAAGTGCTACAACTTTTAGAGCATACTCGTGCTGATAACTTGTTATAAAATCAAGTTCTGAGAATATAATCATATAGAGAAGAAGACAAGAGAAGTATATAAAAGAAGAGAAATTTTCTTCTTATTCAAGTGTATTACAATGGTGAAAGATATATATATTTATAGGTAGAGAAATCAACCAAAAGGTCACCGTGTTTAATGTCTAATTAATAGGTACATAGTTATCTACAAAGGTTCATGTCACCTTGAAAATGTAGAAACATGATAGGATAAGTTCATGAAGAAAACAAATGGACAATCCACTATTCAATAAATTTATAACAATTAGTGATTTATTGACCCTTAGCTTGTGTAGTGATATAGACCATGAATAAGGATAGAAATAGTGGTTTGAATTCTAAAAAACATTTATTTAAAGAGTAAATAAAAATGATCAATTACTTTTGAAATTAATTTTATTTTACTAGACATCATAGTATTTTTATGGAAACGACATGATTAAGCATGCATAAGAAATTTTAATACAATGTAATTAGGATAACATGAATATGTGTGTCTTGCATGTGTTGCCAATTCTATGAAGCAACCTCAAAATGTGTAATATAAATGAAATGCTTGGGATTGCATGTGGTTAATTTTAAAGGGTAATATGAAAATCACTATAGAGCCAATTGGTCATATATATTAGATATTGAAATGAAATAACGTTCTACACTTATAATTGTTATGGAGATGAAGGGTGGTGTAGAAACAATAGTGTGTGATTGGGTGAACCTAGAAAAATTTCATCCAATCACATACTATTGTGAATTTGTGATGGGTGGAAATGAATAAAGAACCCATGTTCAGAAGTTTAAAAATATGATATTAATAAGTGGTCCAGAAATCAAGAGTGGAGGTAATGTTTTGTAGAATATTAGTAGGTGTCAAGCATGATCGATTAATTTCTTTAAATCGGTAAATGTTGTTGACTCCTAATTTCAAACCCCCTAGGACATAAATTAATTAATGCAATTTTTTAATTTCAAATAATTTAAAATATTTTTTTTGAAAAACTCAAAAATATTTTGAATCATTTATAAAGTATTTTTCTCATTTTTCAGAAATAATTATATCCTTCTATATTTATATAAAACTTTATATACAAATTTCATTTTTTATAAATCTTTAGAAAATCGTCTCAAAAATAGTTGTCACGCTCCGAATCTATTCCTGGACGTGACCAACACTCGAGAACCATTTATAGTCTTGAGGCGAACCCTTGTCCTAGACTCCTAGTTGACCACTAAGCAAAACACGAACTCAAACATAATACACAAGCATCTAAACTGAAAGAATTGCTTAAATAGTTCATTAAATCTCAAAGTTAAAAATACTGAGTATTAACATAAAGTCTTAAATAAAACATCTGAAATTGAACACTGAAATACTGGTCAAAACTGTCTATCTTTGACACATCTATTATATAAAGCTAGACCCGCGATACCTCAAAATGTTACTACTAACAAACCATAAAAATTGGAGTCCGCCAAATGTAAGGAGGTCTCACCAAAAGCTGACAGACGAATGATATGATCTCATAAACGGAACGCTTGTTGATGATCCTAAGTACTTAAATCTGTATCATTTTATCGAATGGCATTAGTACATTAAATATACGAGTATGTAATATGGTTGAATAATGAAAAAACTGAAGTGAGGACTAAAAACAACTCAACAAAATCAATACATGAATATGAAGTGAAACCATTTAGGCTTTATAATAAGAGATGCAATAAAATCAATATGTGGAGAGTTTCTCTAACCGACAATCATTAGTATGAGCCTATCTATAATACAACATTTCGCCCACGTTGCGAGGGTCATCCTATACCTTGTTGGGGGTATAGGATGCTACTGTAACAATGGTTCCACAATTACTAAAGCTTATTATAGTATTCCACTTGGAATATCCTAAATAGTCCACAAATATTCGATGTCCTTATATATTATGCATAATTACATTGATTGGTAACATCATCTTACAAATAATATCGATTTAATTTAATATATTTGGATAGACCAATATTGTTATTACTAGTATAATACTCCTTCATGTAAGACATCCTTAATGATATATAGCTATAGTTAGGGATAGAGTAATTTGAATTACCTATCTTTGGTCTACGTCAATAAAAGTTGGACCATACATTAATGTGTCTGTATTAGTTAGTTTCAATAAATATCATGGAGACGCTAGCGTATATATATATATATATATATGCAACCTTACATCAGATCACATTATCTTCAGTAAAAAGATTATGTTTGATAAATTTTCAGCTCATATTCTGTCTTTCACTTCTTCAACCACTGACTATTCAATTATATTCTGAACCTTCACTTACCTTGCCATCAGAGGCGGTATGATAAATTAGAAAAAAGTCATACGAATTAGCCCCCAAATTTGAATGCTTCAATTTTTTAACAATATTTTAACAATAATAAATTGTAGTTTTTTTATAGATAAAAAATGTAGAATAAGTACTATTTATAACAAAGACTATTTTTGTCATGTAAAATAAGAGGATTATTAGAAGAAGTTTGGCACGTCAGAAGTAACAAATTAAATTGATTGATTATATAATCAATTGAAAAATAATTATTAAAATAAAATCAATTATATTTTTTTAAAAACAATTTTGCATCTCTAAGAGTTAGAAGAACAAAATTAGTAAAAGAATATATTAATTTATTTTTTAATGTTTAAGGACCCATTCATTTTTGGCCTTAAGACACTAATAGTTCGTTAGAGAGTATAAAAGTAATGTTAAATAACGTGTATTAACAATATTTTTCTTAGTTATACTTGTATTAATTACGCATAGATTATTTCTTATGCATTACTTGATTTAGTGTATTGAAAATAGTATGCATTGTATATAAATATTTATTTTGCAAAAGTATCTTATGTAATTATGATGAAAAAGATGTAATAGTGTTTTTGTGGGGTAATTGGATATTTAACCATGCTAATGCATGTATTGAATTCATTTCCAGTAATTACTAATACTTAAAAATTCACAGTAGCAATACACTCTTCGATACATAATAAAATGTATAACGAATATTTGCATTAATTAATTATACATAACATGAAAAAGTGTACCGAATAAGAAACTACATACAAAATGTATTATTTTGCTAATACACTCTATCAACCCCCCTCCTTCCCAAACCAATATGGTGGAGTCATCATTTGTGACTTACTATACAATAAATTTCTTTTTCTATCGCCTTTCATGTACTTTTAAATTGGCAATATATACTTGTCATGCATTTATTGTTAACGAGAATATAACATTAGCTAGTTTAAAGGTTTAAATCTCATAAAGAGTTCATTCATTTCAATAATCATCCATTTGAGACCTTTTGTCATTCTTTAACTGTTATTCTAAATGTGCAACGTTAGATTACAAGAATTGTACAAGTGAGGGTGGCAGATAGCTAAAACGAAATTGTAACAAGATTGCATAACATATTTAACTAAGCATATCAACTAAATGATTTATAAATTATCATGTGTATATTAATTAGGTTTTTATACTAATAAATTCACCCACAATACTAGAAGCAAAAAAAGGAATCACTTTATCAAGATAGATTTAAATTATGATAAGAATCAGCTACTAATTTGATTTACATGTGATAAATTGGATTTACTTAAAATCTCAATTATCTTACCATGCGTAAGCACAAAGACAAATAGTCATGCAAATAATAACAAATGCATGACATGAATTTATCCCTTAAGTTGTTGGGGTGGAGAAGGGTTGGTAAAAACCCATCTTTATCACAACATTCCCTCCAAAGTATATTTACATCTACTATAGAACTTCCTATAATTTTTTTATATATATGATATAATTTTTCGATGAAGGGTTTTGAATTGATCACCCTCCAATGTACGTGGCTACGTCCCTTCTCGTACAATAATCAATTGAAGTTTAGAATAGACATAATTCATAAATATGTCCTTTAACTTGGCATTGGTTGGCAAGTATAACCCTTAACATTAGATGTGTGCACAAGTAGATACTTAAACTTGTATAAAATTGAACAAATTGACACATTCGTCCTACACGGCACCCTACATGGAAAATTCGTGTCCTATGTGGCATCCTACGTGTATCATGCCATGTAGGACACGTGTGTCTATTTGTTAAATTTATTCAAATTTAAGTATCTAATTGTACACATCAAAAGTTAAGGGTCATAGTTGTCAACTGACACCAAGTTAATTAAGGGTCATATTCACGTATTATACCTTTAGAATATGTATAATACATAAACGTGTCATTTATGCACAAGTAAACAACTAAGCTTGTATAAAATTGAACATATATATATATATACACACACACATGCGTCCTAGAAACATCCTACATGACGGTGTGTTTCCTATGTCGATGTCTACGCGTATTATCTCACATATGATGCATACATATGTTGACTTGTTCAATTTTATACAAATTTAAATATTTATTTATGCAGATCCTGAAAAGTATGGATATCAATTACCGCCAATATAAAAGATATATTTATGTATTATGCCTTCTGTATAAGTATTAAGAATATCAATACCCTTGGTTAAGCATATATATATTAGATAAAAGAAAGTTTGAAGGGACAAAAAGGAAATTTCACTTATATTTTTTTTTTGCATGAAAGTTGAAATGATTAAAATGAGAGAAATGGACAAGAAATGACGGCTAAGGAGGGAAAGAGGGTTGTGTCCAAAGATAGAAATCCCCCGTGAGAAGTGTTTGGAGTCATTTGACAGCTAATATATATATAAGATACTTATATATATATATATATATATATATATATATATATATATATATATATATATATATATATATATATATATATATACATACATATACATACATACATACACACTTGCATACTACAACTCATGAATATTTTTGACACTTTCTATCTCCACTGCTTATCTAATTTCAAGGACACTCACGAGATATATTCAATTTTTCCCGATACCAGATTTATTTGAATTTAATATTTTTAACGAGATAATTTGTTAAAGTGACGTACAATAAAATTATGAATGTCCGTGTCTAGACATCACGTATCTCCAAATATTTTACTTATCAAGAGTACATTTCATTCAATTCAAGTGTTAAGTCAAATTTTTATACTTGTCAAAAGCATCATCATTTGTACCTTTATACTGCTATTCCAATAAAGTGGGTGAATCCATTTCCTTAAGGATTTTTTATGTTTCCTTTATTAATTAGGTTCACTAGCGATTTTAGCATCAAATAAAATTGTATATTATACAAAAGTATTATACTCAAAGATGACAGATTTGGTCGAATTCAATATATTTAATTGGTTCGAACCCTTAAATAGTATATTTATGTTAAAAATTCATTCAATATGATCATAACTATTACATACTTATCGCAACTAGGGACGAAATCCCAATTTGAGATGTATTTTACTTGCAGGTCTCTTTCTTCTTAATTTTTTCCCTTTTAGTTCTAATCTTATTTTATTTAATTTTTAGGTATCCATGTAATATATAAATTCACTTTCCAATCATAGCATCTAATAAAGTATATATTCACATCTAAAGTGTAAGGGGTAAGGGCGAAGCTTGTAGTCTGTATGATTATACAAATTTGGTCAAATTTAGTATATCTCGATTCATATAGTGTATTTGTGTTAATAAACTTATCATGTTCCTAATTATACATAGTTATCGTGACTAGAGACGAAATCCCATATTGAGATTAAGAAATGTATTTTACTTTGCAAGTCTCTTTCTTCTTACTTTTTCTTCCCTTTTAATTCTAATCTTATTTTATCTAATTTTTTAGATTAGTTATGTATCTCAATCCTGGCTGTACCTACAGCTATGTGACACTAATGACTGACATGACCTTTATACTAGCTTTGATATGTACACATATATAAACTTGGTTGTCGACTTTATGTAACTTTAATTAATATGTTTAATTTGGAGAAGATTAGCACAATTTAGTAAGACAATAAGCAACATCAAATACATAATCACACATGATATCATATATATGAAGATGGGGTGACTTTATCAATAATTTCTCCACTATCATGCTAGACTTGTAAATTTATGCAAACTTGTATTTATAGTTATTATTAGAATATTATTTTTTGCGAATCAACTATTGACTATGATTTAGAATAATGGATCGAGCTTAAGCTCTCTTTAGCGTATACTTTTATTCATCAATATATAAAGCTCTCACCATTATATGGTGATAAATTTTTTAAAAGGAATTCTCCATTCGCGGGGCTATAACTCAATCTTTGATTTAGACAATCATAACTTGTTGGGGAATGAGAAAATATGAAGTTTGAGTTTTGATGGATGACGAAGAATTGTAGTTTTGATGATTAACAAAGAGTCTTGATATGTAACAAATCATTGTTTATCATCATTAAAAAGGAGGGAAATATTGGGAAGTAGGAGAACATATAAAATAGTTTTGATGATTGATAAAGTGAAGGCATGGTGTCGTATGCGTACAATTATGAGATATTGCGGCAAAGAAGAAAAATTATTGCGGCAAAAAAAGAAAAAGTGCAGAAATAACGATGGAAAAAAAGGAAACAAATATGGAAAAAAGTTAATATAGACAAATTCTAGTCAAAGAAGGAAAGAAATAAATAAATAACAATTCAAGTCAAATAAGGAAAGAAGTAAATATAGACAAATTCAAGAAGGAAAAAGAATTGTAATTCCTTTCCTTGTAGAAGTTGAAGACAAATCAAACTCTATAATTGGATCAATAAGTTGAAGGAAAAAAGCCTCTTTGCAATAACAAAAAATCGAGAGAATCTTTCTAGCAAAATCAGAACGATAGCTATTGCATATTCACGAAATATATCATCTTGAGAGCACTATTTTCTGGAGAAAAAATGCAGGTCTTCGTCACAGCAACACAAGGACCAGGTCCACATATCTGTTTCACTCAGAACTATTGAATGTTGAAGTCTGATCAATTAAAGTCTAGGGTTATTAGACTTTGTTGATTTGTTCTACGTATATTATTGAGTTGTAATAATTCCTAGATTGTGTAACAAGAAGTGGGTTTGAGTTCTTGGGAGTTGGTCTTGAGAGAATTGTAACAAGAAGTGGGTTTGACTTCTTGGGAGAGAGGTTGTGAGAATTGTAAACAAGAAGTAGGTTTGACTTCTTGGGTGATTAGAGTTAAGAAGAGTTGAGAGTCTTTTTAAACAAGAAGCGAGTTTGACTTCTTGTTGAGTGGAGAGCTTTCAATTAAAGTTAATCGAAAAGGGTAGAAGTTAGATTCATCTATTAACTGACCTGTAAATCTTGAATTAATATAAAACTTCGGTGTGGTTTTTTCCCTTCCTTGAGTTAGGAAGGTTTCCACGATAAATCTTTGTTTTATTGTGTTGCGACAGAATTACAAGAACCTGGTTCTTGTATCAGGGTAAGGTTTCTTCAATTGGTATTAGAGCATGTCTTTTCATTAAAAGACTAACATCTTGAAAAGGATCAATGGACGCACCACCTATATCACAAGAAAGAGCTTCTCAAACTCGACCACCACTGTTTGATAGAAAGTATTATGGATGGTGGAAGAATCGCATGATGGATCACTTACTAGGAGAAAATCCAGATTTACGGGGAGTCGTGTTAGATTGTCCAACCATACCCATGAAGAATGGAACTGATGGAATCACTCAAGTAGCAAAAGATAGGAAAGAATGGAATGTTGCAGATAAACTTGCAATTCAGATTAATGTTAAAGCAAAAAAGATCTTGATATGCAAAATAGGTCCAGATGAATACAATCAAATATCATCATGTCAAGATGCAAAAGCAATATGGAAAACTTTGCAAACTGCGCATGAAGAAACAACTCAGGTAAAGAAGTCTAAAATTGATAACTTGAATAGACAATACGAACTGTTTCGAATGGCAGAAGGTGAAACAATCCAAGAGATGCACACCAGATTTATTGCTATCATTAATGAAATCTACTCACTTGGTGAAATAATTTCCAATGGGATGACAGTCAAAAAATTTTGAGTGTTCTTTTAGAATCTTGGGAAAGCAAAGTAGAAGTCATTACTGAAGCACGTGATGTAGATAAGTTAGCCATGGATGAACTCATTGGGAATCTCATGACCTATGAACTCAATAAAAAACAAGAAAAGGAAATTGGAGGCAAAAGAAAAGAGAAGAGCCTGGTTCTTACAGGCACAACATCAGAAAATTTTGAGGATAAAACATTGCATTAATGACCAAAAGGTTCTCAAGAATGTTAAAAAAGGGACAAGTGTTCCATGGAAGGAACTCTCAAAAAATCACTAAAAATTCAATAGATCAAGTATTTCATAAATATGGAAGTCCGGATAACTTTGTCAAGTTTTGTCCATTAAAAGCTCTAGAGAAAAAGAGGAATAGTTCGGAGAAAGAAAAAGAAACTCTAAGTACATTCTCACAAACAGAAGAATGACCAATCAAGAAGCCAATCTTTCAATGAGAAGGGCATTTGCGCTATGGGGGGCTTATTCGAAGAAGAATCTGAGGATGGAGGGTTCGAAAATCAATCACTGCTTGCAATAGAACAATCAAATAAATATGATTTTCTTGCACTCATTGCTGAAACAGATTCTAAAGATGATGATGAAGATGACAAACAAATCAAGGTAAGTTATCATCACATTAAAGTAAATATTGAGTCATATTCTAAAAAGGAACTAGAGTCCCTATTGAGTACTCTTATAGATGCATATCAATTAATCAACTCTGAAAGAGAACAAATGATGAAAAACTATGCATCTTTAAGAGAAGAAAACGACAATCTTGAGGAAAACAATCAATGTCTTCAAAATAAATTAAAAGAACAGATTCAAACCTCAAATATAAGTCACAAAGGCAAAAACTCTGCTAGTGAACTTCAATTAGCTCTGGAAGAAAAAATAAAATCGTTAACCATAAATTGTCAAGCCTTAACAGAATGAAATAGGTTGCTACAAGAAAATCTTGATCATACCAAATTTGATTTGGAACGAAATTTTAGATAGACCAAGTCCTTTGAAATTTTAACTCAGATTCAAGAAAGGCAAACCTCTAGTCGAAGTGGGATAGAATTTAGAAAACAAAATAATCTTGTAGACACACTATTCATATGTCTAAAAGTTTATGCACTCATTTTGGAAACTTAGGTCATTTAAAGAATCAATGTAAAGTTCTATTTGAAGCTTTTCAAAAAAATCTTAAGTTCACCAAAAAGGAAAAGACTGATATGACTAAGAACCTGGTTTCAAATAAAAATGCTTCAGATAAAATATTTTCTTATTCTACTTTATGGGCTAGAAGAAATCTTTTTCATCATTTTACTCACATAAAGGGGCCAAGTTAATCTGGGTTCCCAAGACTAATCTTTGACTAATGTTTCAGGTGAAGGTGAGAGGGAAAAGGTCAACTTGGTCCATGAATATTGCATGCTCCAAACAAGTGTTAAAGATGGTAGAAAATTTCCTCTCGCTCTTTTATTTTTAAGGCGACAGTTTAATCCTTGAAAAGGACGAGAAAAAAAAAGAAAGTGACATGATGTCAAACATCTTTGATGATGCAAATTTAGAGAACATTACATATGAACCTGGTTCACATCTATCAATCATTGATGCACCTGAAAGATGAATTACTGTACTAACCTATGGTCTAAGAGATAGGGGGAATAATAGAGCAATGGGGATAGTTAGAGTATGGTAGACCTTCAGGGGGAACTTCGTTGTGTAAACCTTGTCCTTGTTGTTAGTTGGATGTTTGTGAAAACTGATAGTGGTTGGTTCTCTGTTACTCAGCTTGAGATTCCTTTGATCTGGGAGAGTATCATGTAGCAGAAATACTCATGAAGGCTTTGAATATGAAGAACTTGGGAAAAATCAAACAAAGTCAGGGCCTACCAAAACAAGGTGATACATATCATGATTTTCTATAATAATTGGCTTGTAAACGAATAATCTTATGCTTGAGTAATTATACAATGAATATCTGCTAACTCAACTTCGTACTATAACAGGTACACACTCCAGTCGCATCTCAAACAATGTTTAGACGGTCTGCGGATATTATCTCTACTCTTTGATAACACATTGAGTAAATCATGGAGGAACACAAAAAAGGGGAACCTGGTTTCTCTGTAATACTCAAGTATGTACAATTCTTTTTCAATGCATGAATTTTCTGAGTTTGGGTCAAACATAAGCACTAGTGAACCTGGTCGATCATAAAAAAATTAAAATCTTATAAAAACACCAAGAACCCTCTTTGACAATAAGCATCATTCAATCCCAAACCATTCTAATGATGAAAATCTTAGTCTTCAAGCCACTCATGCTTTATTTCAGGAGGAACCTTGCTTTACCTCTCACTTCTGAACCAGGTTCACAAACTTCAAATTGACATTTCATCCATTCCAAGTGTATAAACTTTCTATCTCTCAGGGGGAACAATTCTCACAGAAATATTGTTGTTTTCTTTAATTAGTGATAAACACATCTCTTTGTGCATCAAAATGTGGTGAATCTCTTACTTGTATTTTATACTCCTTCAAAATGTAATCAAGAAAAAGGCTATCAAAAAAATCATGCAGGAATGAAAATGTTATTGGGTAGAGCTTAAAAAAATTAATGATGTACCTCATGTTTCTCTTGATGAAATTTCACATTCTAAGAAAACTGATCAGAACGAAGGAGCTGGTGCACAATGGGCATATTAAAAAAAATTATCAATGGCAGTAACATCCCTTTCTTTCTCACTTTAGTAATCATTGTGCAAATCCTTATCCTCCATTTTTTAGACTTTCTAACTCGTTGATGTGTTTATATCTATCTCATACTCATTATATCATATGCTTTTGATTTAGGGCTCTAAGGACTTAAACTGGTACATATTTGTTTATTCTCTTTGTCATTGAAGATCTTGATTGTGTGTGAGTTTAAGATGGCTAATATTCTCAGATTAACTTACTATGATGTTAGTAGAAGTGTACTTGAAAGTGTTGCCAAGTGGCCATGAATTAAAATGATATTGCACTCTTTGAATGTTAATCGCGTTCTTTGGTTATTGATTTTCAATGATGCCAAAAGGGAAAAATTATATAATGTGGATAGACATATGCATAGTATGTCATCATCAAATAGGGAAAAATTGTTGGGGAATGAAAAAACATGAAGTTTGTAGTTTGATGGATGACAAAGAGTTTTAATTTTGATGATTAACAAAGAGTCTTGATTTGTAACAAATCATTGTTTATCATCATCAAAAAAGGGGAAAATGTTGGAAAGCAGGAGAACACATAAAGTAGTTTTGATGATTGATAAAGTGAAAGCATGATGTTGTATGTGTACAATTATGAGAGAATTCAGCAAAGATGAAAAATTGCAGAAATAAAGAAGGAAACAAATATGGAAAAGAAGTAAATTTAGAAAAATTCAAGTCAAAGAAGGAAAGAAATAAAGAAGTTACAATTCAAGTCAAATAAGGAAAGAAGTAAATATAGACAAATTCAAGAAGGAAAATGATTTGTAATTCCTTTCCTTGTAAAAGTTGAAAACAAATCAAACTCTATAAAAGGATCAAGAAGTTGAAGGGAAAAAAAGCGTTTTTGCAATAACAAAAATCAAGAGAATTTTTTCAGCAAAGTCAGAATGATACCTATTGCATATTCACGAAATATATCATCTTGAGAGCAGTATTTCTGGAGAAAAAACGCAGGTCTTCTTCACAGCAACGCAAGGACCAGGTACACGTATTTGTTTCACTCAGAACTATTGAATGTTGAAGTCTGATCAATTAAAGTCTAGGGTTATTAGACTTTTTTGATTTGTTCTAGGTATATTATTGAGTTGTAATAATTTCTAGATTGTGTAACAAGAAGTGCGTTTGACTTCTTGGGAGTTGGTCTTGAGAGAATTGTAACAAGAAGTGGATTTGACTTCTTGGGAGAGAGATTTTGAGAATTGTAAACAAGAAGTGGGTTTGCTTCTTGGGTGATTAAAGTTAAGAAGAGTTGAGAGTCTTTTTAAACAAGAAGCGAGTTTGACTTCTTGTTGAGTGGAGAATTTTCGACTGTAGTTAATCGAAAAGGATAGAAGTTTAGAGTTAGATTCATTGATTAACTGAGTTGTAAATTTTGAATTAATATAAAATTTTTGTGTGGTTTTTTCCTTCCTTGAGTTAGGAAGATTTCCACGATAAATCTTTATTTTATTGTGTTGCAATAAAATTACAAGAACCTAGTTCTTGTATCAGGGTAAGGTTTCTTCACAACTTCATATATATCCATTGAATTCCAACTTATGAACCACTTGTCTTCGTTAATTTTTAATGAAATAAGACGAGAGACCAAAAAAACTTATTTTTTGACGTATATATGAATCAAACATCACAAATAAAATAAATGGATCAGAGAAAACGAGTAGAAATTTAACAGTCAAAAACATAAAAAACGAATATGTACATAAAGGAGAATAAAATATTAGAATTGAATAGGAATGTAAATATACTGTTTGTTGTAAAATCAAGATTATAAGAAGAAGACAAGAGAAGTAGATGTACAAGAAGACTTTCTTCTTATTCAAGTATATGTAAGTTTCATATGTGTATATTACAATAGTGAATGAACAATCCTATTTATAGCGTGAGAAATCACTCCAAAGGTCACCATATTAAGTATCATAATAAATAGACACATTCTTATCCAAAAAGGTTCATGTAACCTAGTGAATATGAATGGTTGTTCATGTACTAACTTTATGGACTCCATTTCTTCAATAGATTTATAACACTCCCCCTTGGATGTACATAGATATTATGCCTCGTTAAAACCTTACTAGAAAAAAAAATCGTGGAAAAAAATTCTAGTGAAGGAAAAAGAGTACACATATCTTTTGATACGCATTATTTGTTGCTTCATTAAAAACCTTTCTAGGAAAACCCAGTGGGATAAAACCTAGACTAAGGAAAAAAGAGTAGAATGCGTATTTTACTCCCCCTGATAAAAACCACGATTCAGATGGTTAAGTTTCCACATTCCAATTTTGTGAACCATCTTCTCAAGAGTTGAGGCCGGTAAAGATTTGGTAAATAAATCTGCTGGATTATCACTCGAACGAATTTGTCGCACATCAATATCACCATTCTTCTGGAGATCATGTATGAAGAATAATTTTGGTGAAATGTGTTTTGTTCGATCTTTTTTTATGAAGCCTCCTTTTAATTGAGTTATGCATGCAACATTATCTTCAAAGAGTATTGTGGGTATCTTGATGTCACACTTCAAACCACATCTTTCTTTGATAAAATGTATTACTGATCTTAAACTTACACATTCTGTACTTGCTTCATGAATGGCTATTATCTCAGCATGATTTGAAAAAGTAGCGACAATAGACTGCTTCGTAGATCGCCATGCTATAGCAGTACCTCCATATGTGAACAAATAGCCTGTTTATGATCGAGCTTTATGTGGTTCAGATAAATAACCTGCATCTGCATGACCAACAAGATCTGCACTATAGTATAAAATAGACCCATATCACTAGTTCCCCTTAGATATCGCGATATGTGTTCAACTCCATTCCAATGTCTTTGTGTAGGGGAAGAACTATATTTTGCTAACAAATTAACAGAAAATGATATGTCAGGTCTCGTAGCATTAGCAAGATACATAAGTGCCCCAATTTCACTAAGATAAGGTACTTCTGGACCAAGAGGTTCCTCATTCTCTTCTTGAGGTCGGAATGGATCCTTACTCACTTCAAGTGATCAGACAACCATTGGAGTACTTAATGGATGTGTTTTATCCATGTAAAATCATTTTAAGATTTTCTCAGTATAGGCAGATTTATGGATGAAGACCCTGTCTACTAAATATTCTATTTGTAGTCCAAGACAAATTTTTGTCTTACCGAGGTCTTCCATCTCAAATTCTTTCTTTAGATATTCGATTGCCTTTTGAACCTCTTCTGGAGTTCCAATGAGATTAATGTCATCAACATATACAGCAAGAATAACAAACCCCAATGTTGTTTTCATAATAAATATACAAGGACAAATGACATCGTTTATATAACCTTGTTTTATCAAGTACTCACAGAGGTGATTATACCACATGCGCCCTGATTTGTACTTCTTTTTCTCGGTTTCTTATCTTTTGAACCCAATGGTCTACCACGCTTCAGGCGTATTTGTGATTCAGAAGCTATGACACTTGTAGATGGTCCTTTTGGGACGTCGATTCGGATAGGCACATTTACTGCAGGAATATGTGACTTTGTTATCGTTTTTGAATCAGTAAATGCGTCTGGCATTTGATTTGCTATGTTTTGAAAATGAATGATCTTCTGGACCTCTTATTCACACAGGGGAGCGTGGATCAAAATGAGATAATGATGAAACTTTCCATGCAATTTCACTTTTAAGTTTATTTTTCTCTCCTCCTAATTGCGAAAAATTTGTTTCATCAAATCGACAATCTGAAAATCTTGCAGTGAATAAATCTCCCGTCAATGGCTCAAGGTAGTGAATTATGGAGGGTGAATCAAACTCAATATATATGCCTAACCTTTTTTGAGGGACCATCTTAGTGCGCTGAGGTGGTGGTACAGACACATATACAACACATCCAAAGATTCGAAGATGAGCAATATTTGGTTCATGGCCAAATATCAATTGTGATGGAGAGTATTTATTATAACGAGTCGGTCTGAGACGAACAAGTGATGCTGCATGTAAGATAGCATGACCCTAAACAGTAGTAGGCAACTCACTTTTCATAAGTAGAGGTCTTGCTATCAATTGTAAGCGCTTAATAAATGACTCAGCAAGGCCATTTTGAGTATGAACATGAGCTACAGGATGTTCAACTTTTATCCCTACCGATACGCAATAAGCATCAAAAGCTTGGGATGTGAATTCGCCAGCATTATCAAGGCGAACTGTCTTAATGGGATAATCTGGATATTGCGCTCTTAGTCGTATCATTTGTGCCAATAATTTTGCAAACGCTAGGTTGCGAGATGATAAGAGGCACACATGAGACCATCTTGAAGATGCGTCTATTAGACCATAAAATATCTAAACGACCCACTAGATGGGTGAATAGCTCCACAAATATCCCCATGTATTCGTTCTAAAAATTGAGGGGATTTAATGTTAACCTTTATTGGTGATGTCCTACTAATCAATTTGCCTTGACAACAAGCAGCACACGAAAACTCGTCATTTGTAAGAATCTTCAGGTTCTTTAATGGATGTCATTTGAGTTTTCAATGATCCGTCTCATCATTATTGATCCAGGATGACCTATTTGGTCATGCCAAAGCACAAAAGTCTTTAAGTCTGTAAACTTCTGGATTACGATAGGGTGTGCTTCAATCGTACTTATTTTTGCAAATACAGGCCAGAAGATAAAGTTGATAATTTCTCCAACACATATTTCTGGTCTGAGACAATCTTGGTAATACCAAGGTATTCAACATTCATTTCATTTATTGTCTCAACATGATATCCATTACGGTGAATATCATTAGAACTTAACAGGTTTCTTGGGGATTTAGAAGAGAACAAAGCATCTTCTATGACAAGTTTTGTCCCCTTAGGCAGAAATATAGTAGCTCTTCCGGAGCCTTCTATTAAGTTTGAATTACCAGAAATTGTGGTAACATTTGCTTTTTTTCTAAGCAAGTAGGAGAAGAATTTCTCATCTTTGAATATGGCGTGTGTTGTTCCACTATCAATTATACAAATATCTTCATGATTGATCATTGAGGTATCCATATACTCTTCAAGATAAAAGATATAAAAGAAATAAACATTATAATATTATTACTAAACAAAAACATTATACAACCTTTTAGTTATTTACAAGTCTAGGAAAACATATTCATACTAGTTCATATAAATGACGAAAATGAAATATATATATATATATATATATATATATGTATATATATATATGTATATATATATTATCACAGACCCATCACCTATCAGGTGATCTATCTTTCCTTCGGGATTCTCAAAGAAATCTGCTACATCTAGATGCATGGGTTCAACAGTATCTTCCGTGATAAAGTTGGCTTCTGCGTTATTTTTCACCTCCTTTAGGGAAACTTGATATAACTCAACCAGGTGCCTTGGCGTACAACATGTACGTGACCAATGTCCTTTTCCTCCACATCGATAACATTTGTTGTCTAAATTTTTCTTTTGCACTATGTCATGTTTTTCATTCTTCTTTTTACACTGATGGTGTTGAAGGTTATTATTTAGTGCAAGACGATCACCATAATTGAGATTTCTTCCTCGACCACGACCACGATCACGACTGGGGCCACGACCTTTTTCACGCCTAGATTGGTGAAAGTTTACTGTATTTACTTCAGGAAATGGCATAGAACCAGTAGGTCGACTTTCATGGTTTTTCATCAGTAAGTCATTATGTTGTTCAGCAACAAGGAGATGTGAAATTAATTCGGAATAGTTTTTAAATCCCATTTCTCGGTATTGCTGCTGCAGAAGCATACTCAAGGCAGGGAAAGTGGAAAAAAAATTCCAGCATATCATGGTGAGTGATATTTTCTCCACATAATTTTAATTGTGAAATAATTTTAAACATGGAAGAGTTATACTTACTGATAGATTTAAATCTTGAAGTCTCAAGTAGATCCAGTCATAACGTCCCTGTGGAAGGACGACCAACTTCAGGTGGTCATATCTATCTTTTAATTTGTTCCACAACACCAGAGGATCCTTAACAGTGAGATATTCTATTTGCAAACCCTCATCAAGATGATGACGGAGAAATATCATCGACTTAGCACGGTTATGATTTGATGCTTGATTATTTTCTTGGATGGTGTCTGCTAGACCCACTGAATCAAGATGAATTTCTGCATCGAGTGCCCATGATAGATAGTTTTTTCCTGATATGTCTAGAGCAAGAAATTCAAGTTTAGAAATATTAGACATTATTTTAAAAAAAAAGGAAATTCTTACCTCCAAGATTTTTAAAGTCTTTACTTGAACTGGCAGAGACTCGTACTGATAACATGTTGTAAAATCAAGATTATAAGAAGAAGACAAGAGAAGTAGATGTAGGAGAAGACTTTCTTCTTTTTCAAGTATATGTAAGTTTCATATGTATATATTACAATAGTGAATGAACAACCTTATTTATAGAGTGAAAAATCACTCCAAATGTCACCATATTAAGTTTTATAATAAATAGATACATTCTTATCCAAAAAGGTTCATGTAACCTAGTGAATATGAATGGTTGTTCATGTACTAATTGTATGGACTCCACTTATTCAATAGATTTATAACACTGTTTAATTTATTGAGTAAGAAATTTTATCTTATTTCCTCACATATCTGTAAAAAAAAACATGTACCAACTTGTAACAAAAAAAAGTAATATTACTACTAATAATTAATAGTTATAATATTTGGGTGCTAACACAATTACTTTAGATCCTTTATCATTTAGCCGATCTGATATACTATATTAGATTGTATATATGAACATTTCACTTGAATTATTTAAATAATTCAGTTAACTAAAAAATACACACATACATACAAAAAAAAATAGAATACACTTTTTATTACTTAATTATTTTGCTAATAGAATCATTGACTTTCCAATTTTGCTACACTCCATTGTAATGTGATAAATTAGCTAGGATAATATGCATACATAAGGAGATTCCAGCAAACATATAGCAATCCATTACTAAGATTTAACTTGCTTATGTCCCATCAATGATCAACTTAACAAATCCTTATTTAGGGTCCACGCGCTAATATTTCATAATTCTTCTCTATAAACAAGCACTGTTAATTAATCTATGGTTGATTAGTCATTGTTTTTCAATGCGTGTGTTTTGTACCACTTATTCTTTTTTTTCTTTTTTAACATATGATAACAAACAAGTTGTTTTCTATCTTAATATATAATGCTAACAATTGAATAAAAAAAAAGGATGAGAATTAATTACCTCAGCCCAAAATGGAAAAGTAAAAGAAATCTACGTAAATCTCACTAATTTAGAAGTTAATTACTTAGAAACATTCTAGTTTGCAATATTATGTATCTTATCAGATTTTGGTGCCTCCAGTTCTGTCCAGATAAATGTATCCCGAATACATGAATGAGATCTAAATCGTGTCTGTTCGAGATATATATATCCAAGTAGATTCACATGTATTTGGATACATAGCAAATCTAGATCGCCTTCATAGCCTCTCTTCCATCTCGCTCGCCACTCTCCCATGTATCTGATATGTGAGATACATGTGAACCATTCCTAATACATGCATGTATCTAATGTGTATCTTATGTGAATGTATTTGGAATACATATGAATCTCGCTCGCCGATATCTTCCTGTTTTAGTGTGTCGCGCGGGTTTGCAGATTCAATCGTTGTTGCTCCCCATCAATAAATGTATTGTTTATTTCGGAGACACAAGATAACCCTAGAAAGCATTGTTTCTACAAGTCATCTCAAGGCTTCAAACGCCGAAATACCAGTGGACCAATTTGTTATTATTCAATATAATTATTGAAAGGATAAAGTGGAACAAATGTTTTTCGCAAACAATAATTATCCATAGCGAGAGAGGTTTCTTGTCTTTGTTGCCTACCTCTCTATAGAAATAGAATAGCACGATAGAGTCTTATGATAGCAAAAATACATATATCTAATTATAAAATATGTAAAAAAAATTAATTAGTAATAAGGTATGTAATATTTTAAAAAACAAATATATAAGAGAGTGAAGTGCTGTTTTTCCAAAAAAAAAAAAAGTAATTAAGACCCATCCTGAGAGATATATAGATACTATAGTAGATCATGAATAATATAATTGGGGATTTAAAATTTAACTATTTTGAAATTGTCACCTTTCCACAAAGACAAAACCATAATGTACCCACCTATTCACATGCGTGCATTAATCATAACAACAAAACAATCCACTCCACAAACACATATCCTGCTCCAAAATTGTCTCTTCCCTTAATTCCAATTTCAACATTTCATAGAGTGATAGACTCTCTCTGGAAAGTGATTATTTTAATTCTTGATTTGGTCATTTTCTTTTCAAATAAACCACCTATTATGTACTTTCCTAGCTACCTTTCTTACTATCATAACTAGTCTCAGTAACTTTTATAATTGGGGATGACACTTCATCAAGACCACAAAATTGCTATGATTAACATTTATTACTTCTTATTAATTTTTTTTTTAAAAAAAAAAAGCTATTTAGTTGGCGAAAAGGAGTACACCCTATAACAACTTTTAAATTTATTTTTCTTACTTTCCATTTGATACTAAAGATTTTCAGTTCTAGCTTTACATAAGCATGTGTAAGATAATAAGAGTAAAGAAAATTTTAGTACATAGATTTTGTATATCTTTAATTTAAAATCACACAATTCAATTTTTAAAAAAACTTTCTTAAATTTTATGTCAAATCAAAATTATTTAAATAAACTGAAACGGAGATTAACAACATTGTGGTATTCTATTTATCTTTAATTGATGTTTTTTATCCTTTCTCTTTTACTATGAACGTAGTTAAATTGTTATTTCCTCTGTCTCATTTTACGTGACACTTTAATTTTTTGAGAGTCAAACAATTTAACTTTGATCGGACATTTGTGTATTGAATTTTCAAATTTTTTGAAATGAAATTTATATATTTGTAAACTATGTAAACAGTATTATTAGTCACAGTAATTGATAATTCAAAATGTTAAAAGGATCTATGAAAAAATTACAGTCAAAGATACACTTGTTTGAATCTCGAAATGCGAAAAATGTCACATAAAATAAAATTAAAAAAATACTTAATATAAAAATGTGTCATTCTTTTTGGGATTGACTAAAAAGGAAAGTAAATCGCATAAATTGAGACCGAGAAAGTATCATGCATGTAAAATTTATAATAGAGATGATTATTTTACACTGGAACAATCACATTGAAGAAAATTAACGAGTGTTGTAATTACAATATATATGAACTTTTTCTTTACCATATTATGTAACAGCTTGAATGATTTAACAAAATGATTGTCATCCACAAACTTATATAATACTAATTCCCTACATCTCAATCCAAAAGCTAAATGTTAAAGATGGTCCCAAACTAAACAAATCGAATCATGCTACTTAACTCATCACGCGTTTTATGTATCCTTTCGATGGCATTATATAGTAGTCCAATCAAAGAGTTCATTTATGTTTTTAAAAGTGAATTTGATTTAGTTTATTTCATTGATGCTTTCCTAGTAACATTATTCGTTTTAAGTTTGCTTATATTATAGATTTCAAATACGAAAAAGGAAAACAATTGTTGTTTGTCAGTAAATGTTCATATAATTTAAGGATAATGCACAAGTACCCCTCAACCTATGCTCGAAATTCCAGAGACACACTTATACTATACTAAGGTCCTATTACCCCCTGAACTTATTTTATAAGTAATTTTCTATTCCTTTTTAGCCTACGTGGCACTAGCTTTAAAAAAAGTCAATAATCGTTGGGCCCACAAGATAGTGTTATGTAGGTCGAAAAGGGTAAAAAATTATTAATAAAATAAGTTCAGGGGGTAATACGACCTTAATATAGTATAAGTGTGTTTCTGAGATTTCAGACATAGGCTGAGGGGGTACTTGGGCATTATCCCTATAATTTACTCAATTTATTTGGGACTAAAAGTCTGAAAATTTCGGAGAGAGTTGTGTCTCTTACTATAAATTAAAAGTGGAAAAATCAGCCAATGAATCCATAATTTACTCAATCCGTCATATTTGAGTCGATTATTGACCCGCCTATTTTTCAGCCTAATCCATTTCAGTTTATAAAAATATGGGCAGATCTTGTAAAAAAAACTACATTAAAAATATTTTTCTTTTTAATTTAATATTATATATATATATCAATAATAAAGAATACGGGCAAACTTTCATAAATATATTATATAAGAAAATATTACCATTTGTAGCAATAACATTTTTTCACTTGATTACTTTTTAATATTATTTAAAATACATTTATATTTTAATACACATTACAAAGAATAATTTTTTATTCACATATAATAAAAGTTTATTGATAGATAATACATTTATCACACATTTTAATACACTTATAATTCAATGTGTCAATATCTAATCAAACAAGCATAATATGTTTTTTTTTAAAATTATTATAATGCATATATATGACATGCATAATTCAATTTTAATATATATTGGAAATTTAACATAATATTTCTATAATGGCTTAAAAAACTCTTAAAGTATTGAAAATGGTACAAAATTACCCTTCATCCACCTATTGACTCCAAAATGTCCTTTTTATCCACCTATTGACTCCAAAATACCCCTGTCATTCACCTTTGAGTTCAAAATTGACCACTTATTTAATGATTTTAAATTTAAACTATTTAAATATTTTTTAAAATATTTGATGCTCAACTATTGGTTATAATTTAATTTTTTTGCATCATTTATAAACCAACTCACAACCCACTCATAACTAACTTAACCCCACCCAATTAATAATCCAACTATTATATCAAAATCGTTATAAACACTACCAAAACACTATGAAATTATAGATTTCTAAAACTGACATCTAAAATTATTTGAGTCTGAATTAAAGCCACAATCAAATTTATGTTGAGCCGCTTATTTAAGAGGACACTTTCAATAGGATTCTCTTTCAAAATTGAATTAGAAATTTATGGTTAAATGTAAAGAATTAATATATCCCGAATTAATTCATGCACTTTTTTAAAATATACTTTTATAAATATTTATGATTTATTTTAAAACCTTGAATATATTATTTTTAAAAAAGTTACCTATGAAGTAACATCACATAATTGAGACGTAAGAATAATTAAGATGAATATAGTCAGACTTTTAAGTTTGTCGGTAATTTTTATTTAGACACTTGAATGTATGATAATTTACTTCTATAGATATTTTCATCTCAAATTTTTAAAAACACTAAATTGGCAGTAGCTTTTCTGTTGTTGCATTAAAAATGTGACAGGTTTATTAATTTGGTGGGTTTAATTAGTAAGGGTGGGTAGTAGATTGATTTATAAATTATACTAATAAGTTAAATTATAACAGTAGTTGAGAGCCACGTATTTAAGAAATATTTAAATAGTTTAAATATAAAACTGTTAAATAAGTTGTCAATTTTGAATCAAAAGGTGGATGACAAGGGTATTTTGGACCCAATAGGTAGGTGAGAAGGGTATTTTGGAGCCAATAGGTGGATGCAGGTTAATTTTGTACCATTTCTAATACTTTGAGGATATTTTAGGCTCATTTTCGATAAAAAAAATGGGCAGATCTTGTACAAAAACTAAATTATTTTTTTTATTTTTAATTTAATATATTATATATATATATATCAATAATAAAGAATATGGGCAAACTTTCATAAATATATTATATAAGAAACATTTACCATTTGTAGCAATAACATTTTTTCACTTGATTACTTTTTAATACCATTTAAAATACATTTACATTTTAATACACATTACAAAGACTAATTTTTTATTCACATATAATAAAAGTTTATTGATAGATAATCCATTTATCACATATTTTAATATACTTATAATTCAGTGTGTCAATATCTAATCAAATAAGCATAATATGTTTTTTTAAAAATATTATAATGCATATATATGACACACATAATTCACTTTTAATACATATTGAAAATTTAACATAATATTTCTATAAGGATAATAAATTAAAAATAATATCTCTAAAATCAATAATTATTTAGGAGTGATTAAAATTTGGCCCAATTCCTTTCCGCAATAACTTTTAGGAGTGTTAATAACTCATGCATTTATTAGTCAAATACATTTAAACCTATTCAAATTTAACCAACATATTTATTTATCACCACTACTATATTATATTTTAGGAAAAATTGTATATAATAGCAAATTAATAATTTAAAATAAATGGAGTAGCTAGGGTTTGATTTAATTGTGCTCCATATCAAACATTTGCAAAAAATTGTCAGGCGCCTCTCTTCCAAGTATCTCGCTTGCCATTCTCCTCCAAACTCTCGCTCGCTTCCTCACTTTTTATACAAACACAAGTGTATAAAAATTGTTTCTAATTGTATAAGCAGAGAAAATTGTACAAATACATGTATTTTTGTTCCCCTCTCTCTCCTCTTCCATATCTCACTCGTCACTCTCCCAAATTTCGCTCACCACCCTCGCCTTTCTCACTTATACAAACAGAAGCGAAATGTATAAATTGCGTTTTTGTTTGTATAAAGCGTGAGAAAATTGTATATACACATGCAAGTACATATATTTTCGTCCTTTATACTTATAATTATACAATAAAAATACTTATCTGCCCAGTTTCTTTTGCCTTTCTCTCTTTCTCATTTTATACAATTTTCAAATTGTATCTATTTTCTCTCTTTCTCGTTTTATACAATTCGATTCAATTGTATATTCCTTGTTAAGTCTCTTTTGTCTTTCTCTCTTTCTCATTTTATACAATTTCAAATTGTATATAATCGTTCTATACACTTATAATTATACAATTCCTTTTATACACTTCGTTTTTATACATTTCTCTGTCCAAGTGTCTTTCTCTTTCTTGTTTTATACACTTGTTTTATACAATTTGCTTCAACTGTATATGTATAGCGAATTATACAATTTTTATGTTTATGAAGCGTAATTATACAAACTTTGCTATAGCATACAAATACGAATTTTTTATTTTCTATACGTAAAAATTGCCCTATATTTAATATATAGGAATAAAGACATAAATGGTGATTCGGTGCAAAATATTGCTAATCGAATTGCCCAAGAAATTGATATCCCGAATTTGTAGACCTTTTTGTTGGTCTTTCTTCTTTCTTTTATGTTCGTTGGTTTTCTCTTTGGGCTTCTTATGTAAATGTATTTTCGGTAAAAAAATATTCAATATTGTATAAATAGTGTATAACTGTATATGATATATAAATAATACAATTATGTATTAGATATATATCAACATTCATATACAGTGATATACAATATTGATAGATTGCACTAGTCCATCTTTCTTAGCAAGCTAGATTTTCTTTTTTCAATTTCAACCATATCAAATCTCCTATAAATAATCTAGGATTTATATGAGCTCCTCTACATGTTCCAAATATTTTGACATATTATTCACTCTGGATAATTTAACTTTATGATATGTTTCAAATATTTTGATATATTATTCGCTCTGGACAATTTAACTTTAAGACATGTTGAATATTATAGTTCGATTTTTGAAAGATTTTTAATTTTAAGGTTTCTTGTTTAGAAATTACTTATTTTTTAATGATACTATAAGAATATATGTATATTGTTGTGGTATTATTAAGATTTCTTGTTAAGAAATTATTCATTAGTCAATGATACTATAATAGTACATGTATATTGTTGTGGTATCATTAGAGTTTCTTGTTCAGAAATTTACTATAAGTTAATGATACTATAAGAGTGTATGCATATATCATTAAGGTTTCTTGTTCAGAAATTACTCATTAGTCGATATATTAAAAATGTATATATATATATATATAATCAAATAATTTTTCCAAATAAAACAACTAAATATGCCATCAAAATAGGGATCTTATCACATTAAAAGTTTCATCAACAGATTTTGTAAACCAAAATGGTACTTTAGGTAGATAATAGCAAAATATTACTTGTCCACGAAATTCTCCAAACAATATATTTGCATTTTGCATAAGACTGTTAGAAATCTTAAATAAAATTGATAACCTCAATCAATAAGTAGTTATTAATTTATCAGGAATGAGCTATTGATTTAACAATTTTGACTTTTTTTTATCATTAGAGTATTGATTATTAACATTTTGAGTTTTTTTTAAAAAAAATAGGATAACTGATAACCCAATAGTAAAATTATATTTATACCATTCGATATATAAAGTCCTTGACGAAAAATTTACAATTTAGTTTCATATTTTTTATTTCTAACAATCTCAAATTTTTGGTTATTCCACAATGTATTAGTGTTGTTTTTCAGCAAGATACAATCTATAAATCCATGTAAATGGTTTATTTGGTTCGTCGTCGTGTTTGTAAATAATTTTCAATCATTTTTTTGTGTCAAATTTTAATGGGTAAATCAATAACGATCATTAATCAATAAGTCAATATATTAATGATTCTATGCGATTTAACATATCGACAAATCAGTAGTAAAAAAGAATCAAAGCGACCGATACGCAGCTCATAGGCATACTCCCTCAGTTACCTTCCAACCGTGCTAGTGTCTAGGCTCAATTGAAGGCAGAAGCTCAGTTTGATTGATGAAGCAGAATAAATTGGGCTTGAGCCCGAATCAGATTATAGCAAACATGTATTATATATTGAATTTTTGACATAAATCAATTTCTTTAAATCAATTAAAAAATTGAATTGTATAAGAAAAATTAAACTAGTTTGCGTCACCAGTTGATTTTAAATTAATTTCAGTTTTTGGTATCCCATTAAGGTGAGTTCCAAATTACAAAAAGGCTGCAAGTTGTATTTGAAATTTCTAGTTTGGAGTTTTCAAATCCTCGTTACTTTTATCAATTTGAATTCGATAAATGAACTTACAAAGTTTTTTTTAACACTTACAAAAACTCTTGATTTATTAAGATTTTGTTTTTGCGAAAAAAAAGAAAAAGAAAAGGTTTAGAGACTTATTTATATTAGGCCTATTAATTTGCGGGGAAACTAAGGAAATAATCCATAAAATAAAAATAATTACAAACACAAATCCCTTTACATTCGTATTCCACTAAATAATTACACTATATATTTCCCTACTAATTTGAGAAAATGAAGCGACTAAGCAAACTTATACTGTTTAATTACTCATCACAACTATACTTTCTATAATTACCACTCGGAACTAACATTATACATTAATTACTTGGGCTGGTTTCGAGTTTGTATAATTAGTCAGGTTTGTATATGTATTAAATTCACTAGAATATACAAATACATATATATAATGTACAATTATTTAACGTATATACATATGCAATTCACCTCTCCCACTCTCTACCCTCTCTCGCTCTCCGCTCTCCTCCCTCTCTCAATCTTGCTTTCCATATATACAAATGTATATGTATAATATACAATTATATACATATACAATTCACCTCTCTCTCACTCTCTGCCCTCTCCCACTCTCTGCCCTCTCCCACTCTCTACTCTCTCCCGCTCGGCTCTCTCCTCCTTCTCCCAATCTCTCTTTCCATATATACAAGTACATATGTATAAAATGCAATTATCTAACCATTATACATATACAATTCACCTTTCTCTCACTCTTCCCCCCTCTCTCTCCTCTCTCCTACATATAACATGTAGCGACAAATTGTAATTGTCAAATTATAGCTATGGAGAGTAATTAACTATTTATTAAGTGACTTTATGTGAAAATTTTCTAATAATTTCGCTTAACTGATACTAAATCAATATTATATATTGTATTTGTATCATTAAGGCTGACAATTTTGTCGAATTGATACTAAATCAGTTCTATATACTATATTAATATCACTAAAACTGGTAATTTTGCTGAGTAAATTCTAAATCAGTATATATTCTGTATTTGTATCATTACGATTTCTTGTTAAGAGATTACTCATTAGTCGATGGTAATATATATATATATATATATATAACTTAAGATTGACCAGTATCATGTTAAATATTTACTTTCTTTCATTTGCTTTACTTCCCATTATTATAAATTTACATTGTCTTTGTTTTTGTCATGATACATTGCTTGACTATAACTTATAACAACTGAAAAGAAGAAGAAAGAAAGGTGAGGGAGATGTGTTTTGTGTATAGTATGAATTAGAAACCTCTAATTTATTGATTTTAAAGCTAGAAAATGGTCAATAGGGATTGTGGTGGAGTGACAAGTACTCTTTCATCCTTAACTAAAGATCTATTCCATATCTAAAGTGTTGATGATTGAACAAACTTTGGACCTAATCTTTTAACGAGATTGTGAATTTCTTATAGAAAAAACTACATTTGTCCAAAAGACCGCAAAACATGCTATGGTTGGTGCGCCACTCCCATGCCATGGTACAACATTCCCACAACCAAAGAAATTGTTGTATGTTTTTGCTCATCCTATAAATATGTGTATCGTCACATATCACAAACAGGCTTTTTCATAGAGATTTCTCCCAAAAAGGAAAAAGCCTCTGGCAATGGAATGTTGCTCAAGAACAAGCTAAAGAATCTGATAGAGTTATCATTGTTCTTAGTTGTTGCTAGGATTTGTATTTCAATGGTTAATCTTGTGAGATCTATTCCTAAGTTATGAATGAAGTATATTAGTTTTTCATATTAGAATACAACAAAGATTAGCTAGAGTTAGCTGTGTCGGGTTCTTGAAGTCTAGATCGACTAGAGTAGTTAGTTTAGTGGGCAATAGAGCTATTCTTTAGAAGTTACTGGTAATAGAGTTGCTACATTAAAGGGGAAGTGATTAAAGTGTTCTAATTTCTAGGTTACATGAGTTTGTAATCTGAATCTTTGCTCCTTCTATCATTAAATGGAGTTGGGTTGGAAACCATACGAGTACAAGTCGTGGTTTTCTCTTCCCTTGAGCAAAGGGGTTTTCACATAAAACTGTTGTGTTTTTACCTTGTGGTGTTTACTTTCTGCATTTATTTTCGGTCAAGGGACCTAGTCAAGTGACTGTTCGTGGACATATACACAGTACACACCATCAATCACCTTTTGGTATGAAGCCGCCTTTGTTAAGGAGTGCTTTCCCCCCTCAATGTGGAATTTTCTAACACAAATTCAGATTTAGTCAGTCTTCAACGTGGGTACCAAACATGGTTGGAAAACCATAAAAAGAAAAGCCAGAAAATAAGGAAAGAACTGGTATGCTAGTTGCTAAACACCAGATATTACAAGTGTAGATTTTGTTCATTCAAGGTGAATAGTCACTGAGCTATGAAGAACTTAGATGAAGCATGAATCTCTCTTTATCTAGCTATAACAAATCAAAAGAGAATTGCAAGAATCTAGCTTACAAATTGAGCAAAACAACTTATATATTTCATAGTAGGGACATTTGGCCGCGCATTTTGTAACTCAAGCTTTGCTCGATTTTTGAAGTATAGAATATCGTAGACGTTTCTCTCCAACCTTAGACATCAACATATTCAACTTGTCAGTTCAGGAATCAAAAAATCTTTTGTGAAGTAACAACATTTTAACCCTGAAAAGATAGCTTGCATACCTTTGACACTTCTATTTCTTCGGATTCTGCTCAATCTCAGGCATTTCATCAAGCCAAACCAAGTTAACAAATTAACTGTTTGGTTACAATTTTAGTATCTGTCACTCGAGTTCATGAGAATTGGTCAATGACTATCTCCATGTAGAAAATGTTTTCATGAAAACAATTCCATCTATACAATGTCAATTGCTGTGACCGGTATCTGGGCACGACTTTCTTCTCTTTCGTATTATATAGTATCCAACTCCTCCTAAAACAAGTATCAATACAACTCCATCAACCACTCCTACAACAATCGGAATCCATTTCTTCCAATGCGAGTGCTTATCATGACCTTGATCAGTCCCTTTTGGTACCTTTACCATATAACTCAGTCTTCCATCTCTTTCGATTTGTTTAACTCCTCTAGCTAGTCCATACATATAGCATTCTCCAGGTTTCGCAGGATCATCCTCGAAAGAAAAATGTAATGCTGCAACACATGTACAGTTATCCAAGCACAAATTTGCACATATTTCTTTGGTCACGTTAACCTTATAAGGATTGCTTTTTAATACACTCGTAACGCCTTGTAATTCTAGCATTTGGGAATCATTTCTTCCACAAATTCCCTCTGTTACATTTTCAGTGCAATCAGAAAGCAATCCATCTCCTCTTTTTATTAGTCTAATGCAAGAACACTTCTCTGAAAATGTACAAATACCATGAGGTTTACATGCCAACGGAAGATCACAACTAGTGTTTAATGCTTGATATGAAGCTTCAAACTTTCCTTTGTCATATGAGTAATAGTAAAATCTCAAATTCCCTGTGCTATTTCCCAATGCTAAAAATCTCAAGGGCTCTGTCTTGTCTGATGTTATCCTTCCAATTCTATAGTTTTCGTTGTTGAATATCTCTAGCGCGTTAGAAGTTAACTCAACATACGTGATATTCAGTCCATCTAAGTCCAAAGGTGTATATTCCCAGTACGAGTATTTCAATTTTTCAGAGGATAAGTACAATGCAATCTTGTCATACTGAATCTCAAAAGAATATGACAAATTAGAGTTGCTAGGGAAAGACGTTAACCGAGTTCTTGAGCTTAGTCTCTGACCCCAAAGCATAATATTTGTTGGAAAATTGAAACTTTGCCATTTAATCAAGTTCATAGCATCAACTAACACCAAATTACCTGTCCCAAGTAAGTCCAGTCTCTGCAGAAGAAGTCATATTTTAGCATACTAAGCCATGCTATTTTCCATAAGAAAATTCAATATTTTTGTTGCATATAGGCATAATATATATATATATATATATATAATATATACGTGTTCTTCAACTTGGCTTCAGTTGACATCTATGTCCTCCAACTTTGGGTATGTACAACTAGACACTTAAAGTTGTATAAAATTGAACAAAATAAACACATGCGTCTTACATGACATCCTACATAGCAATTTCGTATCCTACATGGCGCCCTATGTATTATTATGCAACGTATTACGTGTGTTTCTACTTATTCAATTTTATACAAAATAAGTGTCTACTTGTGCACACTCAAAGTTGGAGAACATAGATGTCAGCTAAAACGAAGTTAAAAGACATATTTATGAATTATGCCTACGATTTGTATCTAACGATTGACAACTAATTACCTGCACACCTTGTCCTGAAGTTCCAGCTTTCCATCCAACTCTATCATCTAGACCCCCTTTCAACAATAAGTCTCCATACTGAGTTAGCTGAAGTGTACATTTGTCTATTGTGTAGAATTGTGACAAATGACCAGAACTCCAAACCTTTACATCTCCCAGAAAAACATCAAGTGAACATGTGTATTTATCATTACTGGCTTCAACACTGATTGCACCTCTAAAATTTGGTCCAATTTGGTTGTGATCAGTTTCCATAAGAAAAGCCCTGCCTATAAATCCTCTGCTATATGATGTTGGTATAGCAAGACTTACCTGATAACCAATGTGAATATCAGAGGTGCAGTAGCCATGAGCCAACCAGCAAATGAGAAAAAAAAGCTCATAAATTTTCATGTGTGGAATGTCACTCACTAGTTTAGGCGCCGCCTTCCAGACTTCTATAAGCGGGCGGTTTTAAGTCCAGAGCTCTATTCTGATTACAGAGTGCACGTAGCCGACAAAGTAGGTTAGCAAACTGGCGAATCAATAGGCTTTGCTCCGGCCATTGTTGTTGTTAGAAAAGTATAAATTAAACATGACGAAAGAAAATAAAAAGTTTGGTATGATTATAATGTTACAATATTAGTAGTGTCTCCCCACTCCTTAAAACAGTGACTTGACTATTAAGTGAGTCTTTTTAAATGTTTTTGTATTCATCTCTCTGTATTGTTCTTATTGAATCAAATAGTACATAAAAGGTACTATTAATTAAGAGACAAAAGGATTACATTGAAGTGTAGTGGTTTTGTGGTTAGCACTTTAGCATTTTACCAATAAATGATACTTATGAAAGGCAAAAGCTTTTAAAAGGTTGTTGCTATTTTAGACAGTTGAATCAAATAAAGAAGATATTATATCCTATGGTCCCTATGGTGGACTGAATTTAGTGGACAATGGAATATTGTCTTGCTTTCTGAAAATTTAGGTTTACTGGTGTTAGTCGTTGTATTTTACTTGTCATCATTTGTTATTTATTATGTTTCAATTATCACTCTTTTTACGATTTGTTATTTTTCGTTGTTATTCTTTATATTTGGATTTTTCACACTTAGTTTTTCTATCTCCACGAGATAGTAATAAATTTTTGTACACTCTACCTTCATTATTTTAGTTAATGGTCTGTTAATGAATAAGTGAGCTGTTGAACATGATTGTTGCTAGAGGATTATAGAAGGTCATTAGATGTAAAAAAAGTTAATCAATTATTATAATTGATAATCAACATGAGACACCATTCAGTATATCTGGGGCCTGAGTAGGTAGTAATGGATTGTGAAAGGGACCCATAATTCCCCCCTTTTGTTTTCTTAAGATTACTTTTTGGTTTTGTGGTTTGGAATGCCCACTTTTTGAGTGTTGTTTTGTTTTGAGTGAGAGATGAATTAGGCTGTGTGGATGACATATGGGGTCAATTCTGAATTATACTTTATGCCCATTATATTTGCTCACGCTTTTGTGGCGTCATACTGACATATTATAACAAGAAAAGGAGGAGGATATCTCCAACGAGAAAAGTAACTATTAAATTTTATAATCACAATTATCGAATCAACACTTAACATTCTAGCTCATGCAATATCTTCCCGTTCTAGCTAGAATATGAGAACACAATAGAATAAAATCAAAGTCTCAAAATAAATCAATAAATAGTGGAAGTCTAAATTATTAAAAATTCAAAATTTGGAACTCATCATACTGAAATATCTAACTAAAATTTCTAAGAGTAGCAATAACAAAATAATAAATAGTTCAAATACCTCGAGAGAAAGACATATAGTCAATAACAAGATTTACAGTATCGCAGATGAAAGTAGCTCCCCTCAGATCTGGAAGCAACTCAACTAGATGCGAGGTCTCGTAGACATCTCTAGATCACATTCCACATTTAAAGAAAGTGAAGAAATAACGTCAGTACACACACTATGCACTGATAGGCATCATAGCTTGACTAAATACTTTATCTATGACTCATACATTTGAAAAAGTCTTAGTAAAACCTTTCCCTTATGAAATAAGGGAATGTCATGGAATGTGGAAAATAAGAATAAAATTAAGATATGGAATGACAACTGGATTGAAACCTCATACTCTCTTCGTAAATCAATCAAAGTTCCTCTAAATAAAAATGACTTCAACACATCACTATCACAACTTATCATTAATAATAACTGGAACTTATCAAAATTATCCTTCGAGATTCCTAAAACAATAAGTGAGGCAATTCAAATACCTACATCCGAACCTCTCCCCAAAGAAGTGATAATTATTCTTGGACCAAAAGCAACGATAGAAATATTAGCACCAAAGGGGCTTACAATATTTGTATATCAGAAACTTGTAATCCCACTATCAATAAGAACCTCAATCACCACTGGTATTAAAAACCTTATCTATACACAAAATAAAAAGTTTCCTTTGGTTGTCAACTTTAGAAAAACTCCTGTCACGACCTAGGGGTACCCCCTAGATGTAACATGGCACACAAGATCCCGAGAGGCCTCCTATAAGACATTTAACATTCATAGTCAAGATAATAGAAAATCGATAAAAATTTCAACCATTTTCAACACAATCAAAGTCTTTATCAAACGAAGCAAAAGTCTAATATACTTGTCTCAAAAACCATCTAATACAATAGAATCATTGGGACACAACCCATACAACAATGTTCAATCCTACATGAAGAAAACATAAGAAAAGTAGTGGTCACATCTTTTAATGCTATGAGGACTCACCAATCTTCAACCTTGCCTCTACCATAGATCCTAGGCACGAGGATAAGAGTCAGAAACATCGTCGAACCCTACATTTGGATAAAAAATGCAGGCCAGTATATGCATTAGTACAAAAATGTACTAAATATGATATCTCGCGTAAACATCAACATAAACATAAGAGTTAGACAACATAAGTCATAAAAGCATAATCAATGTACATAATAGATCATTTCCACATAAAAAGAATACTTCTTGAACTAACCTCAATACTTCTTGAACTAACCTCAAATCATCCTTACCCATCATGGAAGGTAACTCAAGCAATAACACAAGCTCATAACTTATGATAACATAGTCTAGCTTACCTTTTATAGACATGGGGAATCGCCTCTTGCCTTATTATAAAGGAACAAACGTAGTCACATCTAGCCCTTCATAACCTTTGGATCACAGGTACTCGCCTCTAGTCTAACATCATGTGACATGGGTATTCACCCCTTGTCTTTCTATAAGGATCATGAGTACTCGCCAGTTGTCCAATTCATATCTAAAGAATATGGGTAGTCGCCTCTTGTTCAACTTCAAGGAATAAGGGTAATATATTCTTATTCTATTTTAAAGGATATGGGTGATCACCTCATATTCATCTCATTTAGAGGTCAAAGGTAAGCAATATAATCTTTTTAACCTAGAATCATTTATTGTACATAAATAATCAATTAATGTGGAAACTATCTCTTCCACAAAATTACATCAAGAATCAACAATTGACAACATTAGCTTTACTCTCAAAACACTATATCTCATATTCATTCTGTATGCTTTACTCTCAAGCAATTCAATATCATAATCATCTCATAAGCATCAATCTCAAAGAAATTTTAATCATAATTCATCAATCCTACAAGGATACATCTAAACCCATAAATCTTCCTTTCATAGAATCAAACCCAATTATGTCAATTCCAACTCTAAAACATGGGTAAAAAACGGGACATATAAATTCATCCTAAAAACATGTATTCCTATCAATTCAATTATAAGCAATCTTATTCACTCTATTGGATCAACATTCGTCATGACCCACAACATTAGAAGAAAACCCTAACTCAAATTGAGGAATTTCTACTTTTAGATTGTGGAATCTAGGGGACTACATGGAAGAAAGGATTCCATGAATAAAAATCCATCACAATTTCATATCAAATCCCACAAATTCTTGAGCAATGGAGACTTGTCCTTAATCCTAGCTTCACCTTTCTTCTTCAACTTCTGGAGAGAGAAATATTTGAAGTAGAAAAACTTTTGGTTTATTTTGGTGAATTTCAGAGAATGACTTGAATGAACTAATTTGAGGTTTAAAACCTTTATATAGGGGGTCCTAAACATAGGCAAAACGACATAGTACTAATATAATTTAATTAGGAAAAGACCCAACTAACCCTGAAACTTTAGCTGCCAGCATGACCTACGAGATCCTACTAACGGACCATGGTCAGGACGATGGACCGTCCTGCACGACCTTTGATGGTGGTCAGAAACCTTCTTTTTGCCCAGTGAACTATGGACCCCGACTATGGACCACGTTTTGACCTATAGTTCATAGTCAGGCTGTGGTCATGAGCCTCTACAACCTTGGCAAGGTTGCCAGACCACACTACGATATGTGGTTCTATCCACGGGCCATGGTTAACCTTCTTGGTTGACACTTGCAACTTCCTAAAAATTGTTTCATTTCCCATTTCCGGATACGTGGTGTTACAACTCCGATCATTAGCCATGTACAATAGAAACATAATAAACTATACAACTTGCTACTCTTCTACAAATAAAGAAGCAAATATAACTCATATTATTATTAATTGTCCATATGCAAAAAATATATAGAATAAGTATGGCATTGTCATCACTAGAAAAAATATCCAAAATGAAATTCAAAAATTATGCTCAATAAGGCGATACACTTCACTATCTAACTCACAAATAGTACCCACTCCTAGCCTAGTCCCGATAATTCTCTGGAATATCTGAAAGAACAAGATCAATATGCTCTTTAAAAACCAACACACTAGTAGACTTCCTAGTACACTACAAAGTATCTCTTTCCAGGCAATAGAGTACTATCATTTATTCACTCCGACCAAAAAACTCCCTTGATTTATGACCCTGTAGCATGACACCGTCCGCCTGAAGGAATGCTTAAACTAAATTTTGATGGTTCTTTTGATAAAAACTCAAAAATGGGTGGAAAGGGTGGAGTAATAAGGGAACAACTAGGTAGTTCGATTATAGGTTTTTTTTGTAAAGTAAAAGTCGTTAATGACCATCATGCGAAGCTACTAGCTTTGCTTCAAGTTTGAACCTAGCGCATAAAATAAACATTAATCATTTGCTTGTGGAGACCGACTCTCAGGTATTAATTTACACCTTGGAAAGTGCTAAACCAACACATTCACACATTTAATCGGATTGTAGGTCAATGCTCCTATTGATGGGAAGATCAACAATGAAGCTTATAATAAGGGAGACTAACTTAGTAGTAGATATATTTGCGGAATATGTAAAGAAGACTATGCATTCAAATATGTCTATGAACAAATTGTTTGTTTTTGAAACATCTCCTTCCTTTACATCAAAATCTCTTGAAAGAGATGCGAATTAAACTATATCGTTTAGATCTATTCCTTTTTGTAAGGATGAACCGTATATTTAATATATATATATATATATATATATATATATATAGATAGATAGATAGATAAAGCTTCTGGAATTTTCAATTTGTATGGCCTCAGTAATGAAAATATTTTCAAACTCGTAAGTCACACTTCATCAAATTCATCACAAATCATTAGCAAATCAATATGGAAATATACAATACAACTCAGCATCCTTTTTGACATATCACAATCCAACATCCATAGGGGACCAAGTAATATGGTATCCAACCTACACTTGGAATTATAATGCATTCAATTATAAAAGTGTAAGTATATATAAACCCATATTATCCGTCGACAACTTAATGTTTTGATTCATGATTGCATAAAACCATATTATCCGTCGACAACTTAATGTTTCGATTCACGATTACATCTGGAAACCTTATCCTCTGGACTTTAGCTTCTCTGTTTTTTGAATTTTGTCTCCAACACACCTGTCTTTCCTTCTTTCACAGAGGAGGAAAGAATAATCTTTCAAGCGGATAGAGACCTGAATTTCCATTAGATTCATTCCCAGGCTTGCTTTGTTGCAACAAGATGATTAGTCCGAGAGTGCTGGAGAAAGTGGTAAAAACTTCTCTTATTCGATCACCGAGAAGTCAGACAACTCTAAAGGAAAAAGGTCTTGATAGGGGTCGTCAGCGTCGAGAAGCGGAGGTGAACAACAAGGACTATACATATCTTGTAGACGATATCCCACCCTACTTCCATAAGGAAGGATTCAGGCTTAACCCAACTCGACCCTGCCTTCCTCTTGTAATTGATCCTTCTTTTGTGCTACGCCTATCCATCCGTCACATTGACATCCAACCAGGTGATCTTTTAACAACACTATATCTTAACTAGTTTATCAAAATTATGAAACTCTAGGCATCAATTATCAATCAATTTAAGTCATCAAATTAAAACACTTGTCCAAAATACAAACAACTCAATAAAATCATGAAAATTATATATATCCTGGCCTTTTTTGTGCAATTATTGTATCTTTTAGAAATTTCCATCTCTCAAAATCACGTCTCACTTTCGTTTGTGCATAGATGCTAAACAATTTTAATTTTGCTCATCTAGTTATAACCTGTTGAGGAACCTAGATGTCCACATATTGTATCAGTATGGTACCTAATATATTTCCATACATAACCACACATCCTTAAGATCACATTGGACTCAATCCACTTATCATCCAAATAGTGAATAAACTCACCTAATTTTATCTTCTTAGAAGATCTAACAAAGTTTTAACATATTAGTTTATCAAACCAGAGATTTCCATGATTTACACTAGTCCATTCATGGAGTTTTATCCCTACTAACGGTCATTATTTAAAAATGAATGTGATGACACTTGTCTATTCACACCAAAACAAGTCAATCTAAATCCAAATTAAAAAAAGATATGTGGAAAATAGTAAAGCAAAAACAAGATGAATGTGGAACAGTGATTCATTCTAACAATATAATACTCTAAAACCTGTTTGTCATATATGTACAAACCACTAATGAAAGTTTCTCAAGTAGAACAATGCTTAAAGAAAATGAGAACAAGGTCCGGAAAGATGACAATCAACTACCTCTCAAATACTTCAGTGGGCATCGTATTTCAGGTGAACAAGGAGATCACGCGGCTTTACGCTCGAAACCTTCACAAGTGTAGAAGAAAGGGATGAGTACCAATAACACAGTACAAAACAAGCAACCTACTAAACAAAGCAACTAGCTAGAAATCAAATACCCCTTGCACTCCAATCGAACCTCCTCAAACTACAACCTACATAGAAATTAGTTCAACCTATCGATTCTACAGTAGACGTCTCACAAGCCCAACATTCACATTCAACGTTTGATCTTCACAATCCAAAAATCAAGAAAATCACATAAGTCAAGCTTAATGACAAGTAGTTCAGTCACACACAACAAGTACAACACTGTCAAGTATCAAGCAAGTCAAACACAAAAGCATTAGATACAACAAGTCATATTAATCAATCTCTTGCCATAATAATTTTCCATCGGTGAAATATTACTAGCCATAACCATTTTCCATCAGCTTTAAATAACATCACTAGCCATAACCATTTTCATCAGTTTTATATCAATAGTCGGAACCATTCCCCATCGGCTTTATATCAAATCAATAGCCATAACTATTTCCCATTGGCCTTATATTATTAGTCGGAACTATTATCCATCGGCTATAATTATATCAAATCACTAGTCAGGATCATTTCTCATCAACTTTATATCATTAGCTGGAACCATTATCCATCAGGTTTATATCACTAGTTGGTTAAGAACTCGACATCATAAATCATCACATGTCTTATCATAGTGCTCAGAACTGATGCATACAAGCAATATCAGACCACACAGAAGATACAACAATTGATAAAAGTTTAGTCCACAATCATGCTTTCAAGCATTTCATCAATTAATCAACAAGGGTTACAATAAGGTAATTTACATTATCATATTCAACACATAGAAATTTTCATTTCAACCCCTTTTTACTCATTTATATATACAATTGGACAATTAAGCCCTTCACCTCCTCCTCATTACCCCCAACACATAATCAACGAAGGAAGAATATGAATTCAACTAGAAACAAGGTTTAGAAATGCACTTGACTGAATTCAATTAGCAATAACTCCAATAGTTGAGTCATCCCCTTCTGAATTGCTTCAAAAGCCACACAACCCATGCACAAGAAAATATTCTTAATAAATTTGTGGAAATAACAATATCCACATAATTACTCTTTCAAGGTGGATCAATCAACACAAAATCTAATTCTACAAGTAAGGTTTGAATCTAGAATTTAATACTTGAAAACATTGCTCAAGTGTTAAGAAATTCATTAGGGAAAACCATTTTGAAAAGGAACTTAAAACCAATTCATAAACTCCATTTTAGTTCGAACTTCGGTTCTTGAAAAAAACTCATTATTCACCAATCAAAATACCATATTTTTAGGTTAAAACTCATAATTAATTAATGAAAAATAAAGGTTTACGATCAAGAAAACTTACCCAACTGACCTGTCACCAAAAAGTCTTTGAAAATTTGCCACCAAGGGTTCACCAAGTTCAAAAATGGTGAAATGGATCTTAAACCCAGAAATGGAAGGCCAAAACCCTTCTATGATGTCGTACAAGGGACTAAAGGTTCACTTAAGTGAACCCCACTAAAAGCACGAGTCTCTTTTAAGCAAACAATTCTTCGATTATTTGAAGATCGCGATCGTGAATAGGTATTTCGCGATCGCGAAGGTCAAAGGAAGTTGAACCTTCGCGAAAGAGAACAACACCTTGTAAAAGCGAGCTCCTCCTCACGATAGTGAAAGAAACCAAATTCAGGTACAAGAAAAATCAGCCAACCCTTAAAACATCAAAAGGACCATCGGTGCTCAATACTACTTCCAATAATATAACTCGTGCTACGATTTAAAAAAATATTTACTTGTACTAAAAGTTTGAGATTATTACTCAAAATGTTCTCTTAAAGGAGATAGTTCTAAAAAACTTCTCATGAACTCATTTGAAAATTGATGTTTCCGCTCATTTTAAATGTAAAAATATTTACTCTTCGAAACACTTAGTTCCTTTATATTCATTTTAAAAACATGAATTCAAATCTCCTCATCCTCATATTTAACTCAAGTCTTAAAACAAGTTTTTAAAGTTTGTAAAAGACTTCTCAAAAAGACTCGAAAGCCTCTCAAACGTGACTCTTAACATTTTCTTGAATTTGAAATATGAATTCAAGAGTTATGATTCATGATATAAAGGATCTTTTGATGATTAGATGTATTTTAGAATAGTTATAATAAGGAAGAGAGTGAATATATTTTGAAAAATAACTCAGATGAAACGAACAATAGAAAACGACGGGTAAAGGTGACCCTGTCGCACTGAGTGGCCCGAGACACTAGCCCTAAACTATAGAGAACTATTTTTGTTGCACTGCTGGTGCGCATTAGTGGCGTGTCGCCCCAGCCCCTGCCCAAAAAACTCGATGAATGTTCCTAATCGATTTTTGTCTCTAATTCACCTAGAATCAAGTGGTTTCTTCCAAATTTCATTAAATTTATTTACCCAACACAATTTCATGAAAATCATTCAGACTCAATATACGGAGAAAAAATTACATGGTTGGAGTGTGGGTGAACGAACCCAACACTATGAAAACTGACATACCTTGAAACACAAAACCTCAAGACTATGAAAACCTACATATCAAAGAATGAAGCACAAAACCTCAAGAACTCCTCAAATTGTCAAATTATTCAGACTCAATAACGAAATTACGGATGAAAAGTCACATGGTTGGAGTGTGGGTGAACGAACGCAAAACTATGAAAACTTACGTACCTTGAAAGGATTTAATCCTTGGAAAAACTCCTCAACGATTGCAAGAATCTTGAATGAACGATTGAACTTCTCTTTTTTTATCCTCTTGAATTTCTCTCTAAAACCCTAAGAGTGTTTTTGAATTGTGAAAACTGATCAAAATAATTTTAGACCCCTAAAATATTACTAGAAATTAGTTAGGCTAGTAGGGTAAGGAAAACAACCAAAATACCCCTCCTTCGTTCGGATGAATTTCCTTAAACGAATGGGCTGAACTCAAACAAGTATATCTCCATCATTTGAACTTATATTTTAGAAAATTTGGTGACATTGGCAGGAGGAATAAAAGATCTTTCATTTTATATCTCACAGGCCACTTAACTCATAATGTATTGAAAATTATGGTTGTTTGAAGTTGACCCAAAACTCACTATTTAACACTAACAAATTCTCGATTTAGCCCTTTCCACACAGGTTCTTGCTAAAATTAGTTCTTTCTACGACCGATGTGTTACAATATCTCTCCTTGGAAATCTTCATCCTATAATGAGATTACTTTAAATAGAACAAAGGGTGGCAAAATCTAACATCCAACTCAAACACCCAACATGCAATTTAACACAACATAACATATTAATTTAAAGAGTGTTTCACTCTATTGCAGGTTACACAAAAGAATTTTGGTCAAGAAACGATAGGTGAAGCTGGAATAGCCTCTGTCAAATCTTTGAAGCGGACACCGATCAAAGAACTTCCATCAGAGTCAAATGGCTCAAACCACCTAGAAATTTTATTAAGCTCAATTGTGATGGAAATTGCGTTCAAGGAAGTTGTAGTGGAGGGGGACTAATTGTTTTATTTCAGAAAAGAAAAATATTTTTATATCAGTTTTATATTTTTTTAGAGTCGCCACTTAATTTTTGAGCAAAAGACAAGAAAAAACTTAGTTTTCGAAAAGATTTAAACATGAAAACTTTTAGAAAACTTTACCTAAAATATCCATTAACATGATTTTCCAACAATTAAATTGTTTGGCTAAAATGTCTAACTCATTTTGAGATAAAGAAATACTTAGAGTTGTTTGAAAAGTGAAGTATCAATTTTATTATCTAATTGAGATTTGCAAAATTTATTTATTTATTTTTAAGTTTATTTATACTTGGTTGATTTAGATAAGTGATTAAAACGAGGTGGTGTCTTGTAGGGATTTGAAATTTCCTAACTTAAAACTAGTAGTAGATATCGACAAGCAAATAGACGAAAGTAAAAGGAGAGAGTGAGAGAGAGTTGGGTCCATATCCGGTTTCTTTCTCCCTGGACTGGTATTTGGACCCATTTCTTTTGGGGCCTTTGACCCATTTCAATGGTACGTGTCCTAATGAGCAAAATAATAATAATAAGACAAGGGCTTAGGACTAGAACAACAAAAATACAAAATTCTAAGGAAATAAACTTGGGCCCTTATGGCTCACTCTCTTCCTCTTCTTCCACTTCAATTCCTTTCACTTAGGGACCTGTACACCTTTTCGAAACTTATTCTTCTAGTTAATAGGCTGACTCGAATAAGGGAATTTGAGCTTTGATTACTTTATCGAAATGTAAGAGGGAGTTCATGGCGAACTCAGATAAATTTCATATAAAAAAAGTAAAGTCACATTAGCGATGGATAAAAATATAGAGCACACTTTATTTTATTTTTCTTTATTATTATTTTATTTATTTCATTGTTTACATAATACAGTGAGAAAAAGAAGAAAGAAAAAGGGCTACTTCGGTTTTCACTCACGAATACTGCCAACCAATTTCCGGAAGATCAAAATAAATCACATGAGTCATTCAAACAAAGATGTTAAGACAAAGAGTACATTTTGATCACTGTAAGC